>NC_054848.1:61485601-62142684 GCF_018345385.1 Vulpes lagopus | reverse complement strand
AATTGTAAATACCTATGTACCCAACATAGGAGTACCTGAATACACAAAGCAAATATTAATAGACATAAAGAGACAGATTGAGAGTCATATAAGAATAGTATTATTATTAACACCAAACATATCAGTGGTTACATTATTAGACAGAAAATCAGTTAAAAAACATTGGCTTTGAATGACAAATTAGACCAGTTTAACTTAACAGACATTTATAGAACCTTCCATTCAAAAACTACAGAATACACATTCTTAACAAGTGTACATGGAATATTCTACATAATAGATCACATGTTATGCCACAAAACAAGTCAATAAATTTAAGAACATTTAAATCACATCAACTATCTGTTCTAACCATAAGATTAAGTCAGAAAACAATTACATAAAAAACTAGAAAAATCACAAACACATGAAGGATAAAAATATAATACTAAACAACCAATGGGTCAATGAAGAAACAAAGAGGAAATTTTAAAAAATACATGGAAACAAATGAGCATGAAATCTCAATAGCCCAAAATTAATGGGACATAGCAAAATCAGTTCTATGAGGGAAATTTAAAGTGCCGTATGACCCAGCAATTGCACTGCTGGGGATTTACCAGATAAGATACAGATAAGATACAGATGCAGTGCAGTGATACAGATGCAGTGAAACGCCGGGACACCTGCACCCCGATGTTTCTAGCAGCAATGTCCACAATAGCCAAACTGTGGAAGGAGCCTCGGTGTCCATCGAAAGATGAATGGATAAAGAAGATGTGGTTTATGTATACAATGGAATATTAATTACTCAGCCATTAGAAATGACAAATACCCACCATTTGCTTCAACGTAATGGAACTGGAGGGTATTATGCTGACTGAAATAAGTCAATTGGAGAAGGACAAGCATTATATGGTCTCATTCATTTTGGGAATATGAATAATTGTGAAAGGGAATAGAAGGGAAGGGAGAAGAAATGGGTAAGAAATATCAGAAAGGGATACAGAACATAAAGACTCCTAACTCGGGGAAACGAACTAGGGGTGATGGAAGGGGAGGAGGGCAGAGGGTGGGAGTGAATGGGTGACGGGCACTGAGGGGGGCACTTGATGGGATGATTACTGGGTGTTATTCTTTATGTTGACAAATTGAACACCAATAAAAAATAAATTTATTATTAAAAAAAAAAACAAAAGTAAAGTTAAGGGACGCCTGGGTGGCTCAGTGGTTGAGCATCTGCCTTTAGCTCAGGGCGTGTTCCTGGAGTCCCAGGATTGAGTCCCACATAAGGCTCCCTGCATGGAGGCTGCTTCTCCCTCTGCCTGTGTCTTTTCTTCTCTTGGTGTGTGTGTGTCTCATGAATAAATAAATAAAATCTTTAAAAAAAAAAAAAGGAAAAGTTAAGCCTCCTAGTGGGAGAAGATATTTACAAATGGTACATCGAATAAGGGGTTAATATCTAAAATATATAAAGAACTTCTACAACTTAACTCCAGAAAAACTCTACAAATAATGTGATTAAAAATGTGTAGAATAACTGCTTAGACATTATTCCAAAGAAGACATAGAGATAACCAATGAATACACACAAAGATGGTCAACATCACTAATCATCATGATAAAGCTAATCAACTACAATGAGATATCACCTCACATCAGTTCAAAATTGGTGAAATAAAAAAAGACAAGAGATAAAAAATGTTTATAAGGATATACAGAAAAGGGAACCCTCATGCACTGTTGATGGGATTGTAAAATGGTGCAGTTGCTATGGAATACAGTATAAAGTTTTCTTAAAAAAATAAAACTAGAAGCACCATATGATCCAGTATTCCCACTTTGGGGTATACATTCAAAATATTTGAAAGCAGGGTGTCAAAGAGATATTTGCACACTTATGTTCATAGCTGCACTAGTCATAATAGCCAAGAGGTGTACAAAACACAAATGTCTATTAATAAGTGAACTGTACATCTGAAACTGATGATGCACTATATGTTGGCTAATTGAAGAAATTTAAAAAACACTTTACTATTTGCCCCTAGTCATTTCTCCAGAATCATCTCCCACTAATCCCTGATTTGCACCTTATATTCTACCTATTTTGAGCGAGTTTTTCACTGTTGTTGTTACTCCAAGTGCTCCAGACTATTTCCATCTTCTGTGACTTTGCATGTTGCTGCCACAGATGATAATTTTTTTCCTTTCCATTTCTGCTTTGAATTCAATCTCATCATTTTGTGTACCTCTTTTCCTCCATAGTCCCTCAATTCTCCTTACTAAGTACACAGAAACCTTAAAAATCCTTCTTCTCTGAGTAACTTTGGCCAAAATAAATGAATAGCAGTAACTTAAAATTCCATTCATATTATCAGTTAAATGACCAATATTGGCTTAAAGTCTCTTCAGGTCTTTAATACTTTTGAAGAGGTACAGAGTTCTAATTAAAAGTACTAATCTTGGGGCACCTGGGTGGCTCAGTCAGTTAAACGTCTGCCTTCAGCTCAGGTCATAATCTCAGGGTACTGATATTGAGCCTAGAATAGGGCTCCATGCTCAGCAGGGAGCTTGCTCTTTCTCTCCCTTTCCCTCTCCCTATGTTCCCTCTCTCTCAAATAAATAAGCAAACTCTTTTAAAAAATGCTTAAGCAGTAGGTTGCATATAGAGAATGAGTGAGTATTCTCAAGTGAATGAATATTTTTTTGGTTAGAAGTCCTTTACTCCACACTTGGAGTAATGAATTTTCTCAAGTAAATGAATATTTTTTTGGTTAGAAGTCCTTTACAGCCTGAGCATGTGACGACTCCCACTTCAAGTTCCCAAACTTAGAGTTTCCCATTTATCATGTCAAACAAATCCTTGAGCTAAATTCTACCTTTACTGACTAATGATGAAGAATGTGGCCTGGGAGTCTTTTCCCATAACTTCATCTGTAATCAAATAAGCCTCAGTTTAGCTTGCATTTTCTTCTTTCTTAGATTGGAACTACAATATTTTGTATATCTGTGCAAACTTTAGCTTGTTTTACCTCCATTTTTAAAGCAGTGATAAGTTTAGAGTTCTTTTTTTCATACTTTTAATTTCTTAGAGAAAAAATTTGCAAATGCTCTGAAAACCATGATTTTTCTCTTTGAAGGGGGAAACAAGTAAAAAATCAACTGGTATGATAAGCAAATTTGTGAAGTGATTATGTTTTTTTTTTCTTTTTAAAAAGTTGGAAAGGTGTAGCAACATTATCTTTTATTGTTTTTTATGATAGTCATACAGAGAGAGAGAGAGAGGCAGAGACACAGGCAGAGGGAGAAGCAGGCTCCATGCACCGGGAGCCTGACATGGGATTCGATCCCGGGTCTCCAGGACCGCGCCCTGGGCCAAAGGCAGGCGCCCAACCTCTGCACCACCCAGGGATCCCGCAACATTATCTTTTAAAAATTTATCTTGATCCTGATGAAAGAGCCCCAATAAGATCAATAACAACATGGGATGTTCTTGAATGGATTGCCACCTAACTGTGACAAAAGATTTGTATGTGGTATAGTGACTGTGCATCTTAGATTTTCTGGTTAAGTCCCAACTTCAAATATTTTGTACTTTTGTCAGATCTTTGTGTTGATTCTTATTTTCTTAATTGCTCATTGTTATTTGCCATAATTCTTTTTTCGTTTTAATTGAAATATATTTGACATATAATACTGTCTTTATTTGAGGTATACAACATGTTGACTTGATATATTTATATATTGTAATGTGATTGATACTATAATGATAGCATTATAATTTCTGTGATGGAATAATTAAGATCAAGTCTCTTATCAAGTTTGATGACTTAAATACAATATTGTTGTCTATATTCACTGTATTGTGCATTAGACATCCATGACTTATCTTCTAGTTCAAGTCATGTACCCTTAAAAACATATCTATTTCCCCACCATTTCACTGTTTTATGAATTAGGGTTTATTAAATTCTACATATAAGTGATATCATATGGTACTTGTCTTTGTCTTATCTCACTTAGAATAATGTCCATCCATGTTGTTGAAAATGGTGGGATTTCCTTTTTTCTCATGGTTATAAAATATTTTGTTGTACATATATACTACATCTTCTTTTTAAAGATTTTATTTATTTATTCATGGCGGGGGGAGAGAGGAGTCAGAGACACAGGCAGAGGGAGAAGCAGACTCCACGCAAGGAGTCCCATGCGGGACTTGATCCCGGAATCCCGGGATCATGCCCTGAGCTGAAGGCAGATGTTCAATCGCTGAGCCACCCAGGTGTCTGTATACTACATCTTCTTGATCCCTTCATTCACAAGTGGACACATAGATTGTTTCCAATGTTGTATATTTTAAATAATGTTGTAGTATATATGGGGTGCATATATCTCTACAATATCCTGCTTTCTTTTCCAGTGGCCCAGAAGTGGAACTTCTGAATTATATAGTAGTTCTATTTTTAATTTTTTGAAGACTCTCCATTTAAGGACCTCCACATTTTGAGAAGTCTCCATGGCTGGAGCAATTTACATTCCTACCAACAGTAGATGATGGTTCTCTTTTTTCCACATCTTTGCCAATACTTGCTATATCCTGTTTTTTTTTTTTCTTTTTCTTTCTTTCTTTCTTTTCTTTTTTTCTTTTTCTTTCTTTTTTTTTTTTTTTTTTTTTTTTTGATGATAGCCATCCTAATAGGTGTGAGATGGTATTTCATTGCAGTTTGGGTTTGTACTTCCCTGAGAGTGATGTTGAGAATCTTTTCATTTACCTGTTCGACATTTGTTTATTTTCTTTAGGACAATATTTAGTGCCTCTGCACATTTTAAAATCAGTTTGTTGGGGTTATTTTGCAACTGAATTTTAAGTAGTTCTTTATATATGTTGGATATTAACCCATAATCCAATATATGATTTCTAATTATTTTCTTTCATTCTGCATGTTGCCTTTTATTTTGGTGTTTCTTTTGCTGAGCAGAAACTTTTAAGTCTGATGTAGTACTACTTGTTTACTTTTGCGTTTGTTGCTTGTACTTTTGGTGTCATATTCAAAGAATAATTGCCATGATCAATGCTGAGGAAATTCTTCTTTGTTTTCTTCTAGGAGTTTTATGATATTAAGTCTTATGTTTAAGTATTTGATTCACTTCAAGTTGATTTTTGTGAGTGGTGTTAGATAGGAATTTAATTTCATTGTTCAGTATATGTTTACACAGTTTCCCCAGCACCATATGTTAAAGAGACTATACTTTCCCTTTTCTGTGTTCTTGGTTCTCAAGTTGAATATTAGTTCAGTATATATCCAGGTGTTTCACTCTGGGCCTTCCATACTGCTGCATTGGTCTGTGTGTCTATATTATGACAGCAGCACACTGTTTTTGTTACTTTAGTTGTGTGGTATAGTTTGAAATCAGAAAGTGTGATGAACTGAACTTTGTTCTTCCTTCTCAGGATGGCTTTGACTGTTCAAGGTCTTTTGAGGTTACATACGAAGTTGAAGACTTTTTTTCCTATTTCTGTGAAAAATATCATCGGAACTTTGATATGGATTGTGTTGAATCTATAGATAAGCTTTGGGTAGTATGTACATTTTAATGGTATTTATTGTTTTAACTCATTAACATGGAATTTTTTCCATTTGTCTTCTTTGATTTGTTTCAATAAAGTCTTTTAGTTTTCATTGTACAGATATTTCTCTCTTTTAGTTAAATATATCCCCAAGTACTTTATTGTTTTGGATTCTATATTAAATGGGATCATTTTCTCTCTTTTTTATAGATATTCCATTATTTACATGTAGATATTCACTTATATATGTATATTATTGATTTTAAATCCTGCAAGTTTATGTAATGTGTTGATAAGTTTAACTGTTCTTTTCATGAGACTTTGGGACAGTATGAAATCATATCAACTGCAAATAATTACAATTTTATTGCTTTTCTAATTAAGATGTATTTTATTTATTTTTCTTGCCTAATTGTTCTACCAACTATTCTAGTTTGAACTATATTGAATGAGTAGTTAGCATGGGCATCTTTCTCTAATTCATTTGTTTCAGGTTTTCATTTAAATTCCAGGTATAACATATAGTGTAATAATAGTTTCACACGTAGAATTTAGTGATGTATCACTTATATTCAATACCTAATGCTCATCTCAAGTGCCCTCTTTAATACTCATCACTTATTTAATCCATTCCTCCTAACCACTTCCCCTACTGTAGCCCTCAGTTTGTTCTCCATACTTAAGAGTTTATTTCTTTGTTTGCCTCATTTTCCCCCCATATGCATTTGCTTTGTGTCTTAAATTCCACATATGAGTGAAATCATATGGCATTTGTCTTTGACTGCTTTATTTCATGTAACATAATACTCTCTAGCCCCATCCATGTCATTGCAAATGGCAAGATTTCATTCTGTTTTATGGCTGAGTAATATTCCATTGTATATATACATATGACATCTTCTAACTACTAGTGTAATTGGTGAATTGTAAGGTAGTTCTATTTTTAACTTTTTAGGAACCTCCATAGTTTTTTTTTCCCAGTGGCTGCACCACTTTGAGTTCCCACTAACAGTGTAAGAGAGAGTTCCCCTTTCTCTGCGTCCTCACCAACACCTGTTTTTTCTTGTAATGTTAATTTTAGTCATTCTGACTTGTTCATATCTCATTGTAGTTTTGATTTATATTTCCCTAATAATGAGTGATGTTGAGCATCTTTTCATGTGTCTTGTTATCCACCTGCATATCTTCTTTGGAAAAATGTCTATTCATGTCTTCTGCCCATTTCTTAACTGCATTATTCATATTGTGGCTGTTGAGTTTTATAAGTTCTTTATATATTTTGGATGTTAACCCTTTTTCAGATATGTCATTTGCAATCAGGTTGTCTCATTCTGTAGGTTGCCTTTTAGTTTTTTGTTAATTTTCTCTTTCACTGTGCAGAAGCTCTTTATTTTGATGAAGACCCAATAGGCTATTTTGGCTTTTGTTTTCTTTACCTCAGGAGACATATCTAGTAAGAAATTGCTACAGCCAATGTCAACAGGTAATTGCCTGTGTCCTTTTCTAGGATTTTGATGGTTTCTTGTCTCACATTTATGTCTTTCTTTTGTTGAATTTATTTTTGCATATGAAAGTGGTCCAGTCATCTTCTGTTGCATATAGTTGTCTAGTTTTCCCAATACCATTTGTTAAAGAGACTGTCTTTTTCCCAATGAATATTCTTTCCTGTATGTCAAAGATTAAATGCTAATACAGATGTTGATTAATTTCTGGGTTTTCTATTATGTTCCATTGAACAAAATATCTGTTTTCATGACAGTACCAGACTCTTTTGATCACTACAGCTTTGTAATATAACTTAAAGTCTAGAATTGTTATGGCTCCCAGTTTTCTTTTCTTTTTCAAGATAGCTTTGGCTATTCGGGGTCTTTTGTAGTTCCATACAAATTTTAGGATTGTTTCTTCTAGCTCTGTGAAAAAATACTGCTTGCATTTTTATAAGAAATGCATTGACTGTGTAGATTGTGTTGGGTAACTTAGACTTTACAAAATATTTGTTCTTCCAATTCATGAGCATGGAATATATTTCCATTTGTTTGTATCATCTTCCACTTCTTTCATCAGTATTTTGTAGATTTCAGAGTACAGGTCTTTCACCTCTTTGGTTAGGTTTATTCTTAGGTATCTTACACATTTTAGCGCACTTGTAAATGGGATTGAATCTTTGATTTCTCTTTCTGCTGCTTCAATATTGGTATACATAAATGCAACAGATTTCTGTATGTTGATTTTGTATTTTGCAATTGTATTGATTTGTTTATCAGTTCTAGTTAGTTTTTGGTAGGCTCTTTTGGGTTTTCTATAGAGAGTATCATGTCTTCTGCAAATACTGGAAGCTTAACTTCTTCCTTTTCTAGTGTGAATGAGTTTTATTCATCTTTGTTGTCTGTCTGTGATGGTTAGTACTTCCAGTACAATGTTAACTAAAAGTGATGAGAGTGGACATCCCTGTCTTGTCCTGACCATAAAGGAAAAACTCTCAGTTTCTCGCAATTAAGGATAATGTTATCTGTGGGTTTTTCATATATGGTCCTTATGATGTTGAGGTATGTTCCATCCACATGTACTTTGTTGAGTGTTTTTATCATGAATTCATGTTTTGCTTTTGTCAAATGCTTTTTCTTCAATTATGGAAAGGTTCATGGTTCTTATCCTTTCTCCTATTAATGTGATATATCACCTTGACTGATCTGAGAATATTAAATCACTCCTGCAACCCAGGAATATGCCCCACTTGATTGCAGTGAATGATTTTTTAAATGTATTCTTGATATCAGTTTGCTAGTATTTTATTAAGAAGTTTTTGCATCTCAGTTCATCAGGAATATTGGACTGTAGTTATTTTTAAGTGAGGTCTGTATCTGGTTTTGCTATCAGAGTAATTCTGGCCTCATAGAATGAATTTGGCAGTTTTCTTTCCTGTTCTATATTTTTGAATAGTTTGAGAAGAATAAGTATTCACTCTCCTCTAAATGTTTGGTAGAATTTGCCTATGAAGGTCTGGATTCTTGTTTCTTGGGAATTTTTTGATTACTGACACAATTTCTTTGCTGCTTATTGGTCTATCTAAATTTTCTACTTCTTCCTGTTTTAGTTTTGGGAGCTTATATGTTCTAGAGATTTATCTATTTCTTCTAGATTGTCCAATTTTTTCACATATAACTTTCTTTCATGATTGCTTGTACTTCTCTGGTGTTGATTATTTTTTCTTTCTTGTATGTGACCTTATTTATGGGTCCTTTCTGTTTTATTCTTGATAAGTCTGGCTACAGGATTGTCAAATTCATTGATTTTTTTCAAACACCCAACTCCTGATTTCACTGTTCTGCTATATTGTTATTTTAGTTTCTATAGCATTTATATCTGCTCTAATTCTTCTTATTTCTTTCCTTGTGTTGTTTTTAGATTTTATTTTTTTTTTCTAGCCCATTTTCGTGTACTATTAGGTTGTCTATTTGAGACTTTTTTTGTATCTTGAGGTAGGCTTTGATTGCTATAAACTCCCCGTTTAGGACCAATTTGCTGCATCTCAGAAGTTTTTGACCCCTGTGTTTTCATTTTCATTTGTTTCCATGTACTTTTTATTTTTTTCTTCGAGTTCTTCATTGATGCATTCATTGATTCATTGATTAGTATCATGTTATTTAACCTCCTGGTCTTATACAGTTTTTCTTGTGGTTGACTTCTCATTTCATAGATTTATGGTCAGAAAATAATCATGGTATGATTTCAAATTTCTTGAATTTTTGGCTTTTTTAAGAGGGCCCATATGTGATCTGTTCTGGGGAATATGCCATGTGCACATGAAAAGAATCTGTATTCTATTGGTTTTGAATGAAGTATTCTGATTATATCTATTAAATCCATCTGTTACAAAGTGTCATTCATAGACATTGATTCCTTGTTAATGTTCTGTTTAGATCAGTTTGTGGATGTACATGGTGTATTAAAGTCCCCTATACTACTATTTTATTCTTATCAATTAGTTAATTTCAGTTTCTTATTAACTGTTTTATGTATTAGGTGCTCCTATGTTGGATGCACAAGTATTTACAATTGTATAACTTCTTGGTTTGTCACAATTATTATTACATAGTGTTCATCTTTGTTGTATCTGTATATGTTGTAAAGTCTATTTTGTTCAATATAAGTATTGCTACTCTAGAATTCTTTTCTTTGTGTGATTGAAGTGTCTTATTTTCTCTCCCTTTCTGATTTCATCTTCTTTTGTGTTTTTCTCTCATCCCCTATGATCCTCTGTTTGGCTTCTCTTTTTTCCTCCATTTTGCTTCTTAAATTCCACATATGAGCGAGATCATATGATAACTGTTATCAATGATTGACTTATTTCGCTTAGCATAATATCCTCTGTTCTGTCCACATAATTGCAAATGGTAAGATTTCATTTTTTGATGGTTGAGTACTATTTCATTAGATAGATGATAGATAGATAGATAGATAGATAGATAGATAGATAGATGATAGATAGATAGATATCTCATATCTATTTTATTCCTTCACCTGCCCATGGGCATCTAGGTTTTTTCCATAATTTGGTATGGTGGATATTGTTCCTATAAACATTGGGTGCTTCTTCAGATCACCACATTTGTATCTCTGGCGTAAGTACCCAGTAGTGCAATTGCTGGGTCATAGGGTAGCTCTATTTTCAACTTTTAGAGAAAAGTCCATACTGTTTCCTGGAGTGGTTGCAGCAGTTTGCATTCTCTCCAACACCCTAAGAGGATTCCACCTTCTCTGTATCCTCGCCAACATCTGTCATTTCTTGAGTTGTTAGTTGTAGCCGTTCTATTTTGAGGTGGTATCTCATTGTGGTTTTGATTTCTATTTCCTTGATGCTGAGTGGTGTTGAGCATTTTTTTCATGTCTGTTGGCCATTTGTATACATTCTTTGGAGAACAGTCTATGTATTCTGCCCATCTCTTTAATGGATTGTTTGTTGGCTGTTGAATTTGATAAGTTCCTTATAGATTTTGGATTATAGCCCTTTATCTGGTAAGACAATTGCAAATATCTTCTCCCATTCAGTTGGCTATCTTTTGTTTTGTCAACTGTTTCCATTGCTGTACAGAAACTTGATGAAACTTTTATCTTTATGAAATGCCAAAGTTCATTTTTGCCTTGTTTCCCTTGCCTTTGGAGACATGTCTGGAAGAAGTTCCAGTGGCTGATGTCAGAGGGGTTGCTACCTCTGTTCTCTAGGATTTTGATGGATTCCTGTCTCACATTTAGGTCTACCATCTATTTTTGTGTCTATTTTTGTTTATGGTGTAAGGAAAAGTTCCAGTTTCATTCTTCTGCATGTGCCTGTCCAATTTTCCCAATATCATTTGTTGAAGATACTGTCTTTTCCATTGCATATTCTTTCCTGCTTTGCCAAATACTAGTTGACCATAGAGTTGAGGGTCCTTTTCTGGGTTCTCCTATTCTGTTCCATTGATCTATGTGTATGTTTTTTATGTATGCTTTTGTGCCAATACCATACTTCCATGGTGATTATAGCTTTTTAATAGATAATAGAGCTTGAAGTCTGGCATTGTGATGCCACCAGCTTTGGTTCTTTTTCAACATTCCTTTGGGTATTTGGTGTCTTTTCTGGTTCCATACAAATTTTTAGGGTTATTTTTTCCAGCTCTGTGAAAAAAGTTAATGGTATTTTGATAGGGATTGCATTGAATGCATAGATTGCTCTAGGTAGCATAGATATTTTAGCGATATTTTTCTTCCAATTCATGAGCATGGAACTTTATTCCATTTCTTTATATCTTCCTCAATTACTTTCATGAGTTTTCTGAGTACATATCCTTTGCCTCTTTGGTTAGATTTATTCCTTTTTTTTTTTAATTTTTTATTTATGATAGTCACAGAGAGAGAGAGAGGCAGAGACACAGGCAGAGGGAGAAGCAGGCTCCATGCACCGGGAGCCCGACGTGGGATTCGATCCCGGGTCTCCAGGATTGCGCCCTGGGCCAAAGGCAGGCGCCAAACCGCTGCACCACCCAGGGATCCCCTATTCCTATGTATCTTAGGGATTTTGTTGCAATTGTAAATGTGATTGACGCTTTGTCTTTCTTCTGTTTCATTGTTAGCATATAGAAATGCAACTGATTTTTTGTGCATTGATTTTATATCCTACCACTTTGCTGAAGTCCTCTATGAATACTAGCAGTTTGGGGGCAGAGACTTTCGAGTTTTCACATTGCTTATCATGTCATCTGTCAGGGCTGAGAGGTATACTTCTTTGCAGATTTGGATGTCTCTATTCCTTTCTGGTCTCTGTTATTTTTTTATCTTTCTCCTTGCTTACAAGATCTGCTTTACTATTTCTTGCAGAGCTGGTTTAGTGATCACAAATTATCCTAGTTTATGTTTGTCCCAGAAGATCTTTAAATCTCCTTCTATTTTAATGATATCCTAGCTGGATAAAGTATTTTTGGCTGCATATTTTTCTCATTTAGCATCCTGAATTTTAATGCCAGCACTTTCTGGCCTGCCAGGTCTCTGTCAGTAGGTCTGCTGCCAGTCTAATGTTTCTACCCTTTGTAAGTTAAGGACCTCTGGTCCCGAGCTGCTTTCAGGATTTTCTCTGTCTCTGATATTTGCAAGTTTCACTATTATATGTCAGGGTGTTGATCTATTTTTATTGATTTTGAGTGGGGCTCTCTGTACCTTCAGGATTTGAATGCCTGTTTTCTTCCCCAGATTAGGGGTGTTTTCTGCTATAATTTGCTCCAAGGTACTTTCTGCCCCACTCCATTTCCTCTTCTTCTGGGACCTAAATTATTCTAATATTGTTTTGCTTTATATCATTTATCCCTTGAATTCTCCCCATTGTTATTCAGTAGTTGTTTATCTCTCTTTTTCTAAGCTTCTTTATTCTCCATTATTTAAAAAAATATTTTGTTTAGTTATTCATGAGAGACACACAGAGAAAGGCAGAGACATAGGCAGAGGGAGAAGCAGGATCCTTGCAGGGATCCCGATGTGGGACTTGATCCCAGAACCCCGGGTTCACGACCTGAGCCAAAGGCAGACAACCACTGAGCCACCCACGTGCTCCTATTCTCCATCATTTTGTCTTCTATATCACTAAATATCTCTTCTTCCTCATTATTCTAGTAGTTACAGTCTCTATTTTTATTGCATCTCATTAAAAGCCTTTTAAATTTTGACTTGTGTAGATTTTATTTCTTTTACTTTCCCAGAAAGAGATTTCCTATTTTCTTATATGCTTTTCCTAGACCAGCTAATATCTTTATAATAATTATTCTGAACTATATTTCTGACATCTTACTTATATCTGTACTGATTAGGTCCCTGGCATTCAGTACTGACTCTTGTTCTGTTTTTTGAGGTGAGTTTTCCCATCTTGTTATTCTGTCCAGAGAAGAATAAATTAAAGAGAAGAAAATAATTTTTTCAAGAAACCAGCTCCTGCTTCCTTGATCTGTTCTATTTTCTTTGTTTCTATATCACTGTTTCTCCTGAAATCATTATTATTCCCTTCCTTCTGTTGGCTTCAGGCTTCATAAGGTGTAAGGTTAGGTTATTTGAGATTTTTCTAGCCCCTTTAGGTGTAAGGTTAGGTTATTTGAGATTTTTCTTGGTTCTTGAGGTAGGCCTGTATTGCTATAATCTTTCCTCTGTAAACCACATTTTCTGCATCCCAATGTTTTGGGGCCATTTTGTTTTCATTTTCATTTGTCTCCATGTATTTTTACATTTCTTCTTTGATTTCCTGGTTGACCATTCATTATTTATTAGCATTTTGTTTAACCTCCTTATATTTGTGGTCTTTCCAGATTTTTTTCTGGTGGTTGAATTTTAGTTTCATTGTTTTGAAGCCAGAAAACGTTCATGGTATGATTTCAGTCTTTTTGTATTTGTTGAGGCCTGTTTTGTGACCTAATGTGTGATCTATTCTGGAGAATGTTTCATGTGCATTTGAAAAGAATGTGTATTCTACTGTTTTAGGGTTGAATGTCATTATGTTAAATTCGTTTGGTACAGTTGTGTCATTCAATGCCACTGTTCCCTTGTTGATTTTCTATTTGGATGATCTGTCCATTAATGTAATTGGAGTAGTAAGTTCTACTATTCTTGTAGTACTATTGATTAGTTCCTTTATATTTGTTATTGACTGTTTCATGTATATGGGTGGTCCCATATTGGGTGCATAAATATTTACAATTCTTATGTCTTCTTTTTAGATCATGTGTTCCATGATTATATTGTTTTTCCTTGTCTTTTCTTACAATCTTTGTTTTATACTCTATTTCGTCTTGGCAGACAGCCTCTCCTCTGATGTCCTGCTCAATATTCCCTTGCACTGTAGTCAATAAAGTTCTATCTCCTTTAAAAAAATACAAGAACAAACACAAAAATAAAATTATTTTGTCTGATAAGTATTGGTATCCCTTCTTTTCATATCCGTTAGAATGATAAATGATTCTTAATATCCTCACTTTCAATCTGTAGGTGTGTTTAGGTTTAAAATGGGTCTTTTTTTAAAATTAATTTTTATTGGTGTTCAATTTACCAACATACAGAAAAACACCCAGTGCTCATCCCGTCAAGTGTCCGCCTCAGTGCCCGTCACCCATTCCCCTCCAACACCCGCCCTCCTCCCCTTCCACCACCCCTAGTTCATTTCCCAGAGTTAGGAGTCTTTATGTTCTGTCTCCCTTCCTGCTTCCAAGACAGGCAGGAACTGAAAGAATATGTAACCTCCAAACCAGCTCTGCAAGAAATTTTAAGGGGGACTCTTAAAATTCCCCCTTAAAATGGGTCTTTTGCAGGCAGCAGACAAATGGATCTTGTTTTTATATACATTCTTACACACTATGTTTTCTGATTGGAACATTTAGTAAATTTTCATTCAAAATAATTATTGATAATGTTTTTATTGCCATTTTATTCCTTGTTTATGGTTGTTTCTTTAGATTTTCTTGATTCTTTCTTTTCTTTGTCATTTTTGCTCTTTCCTTTCCCCTTAATGAGTCCCCTTTCATATTTCTTGCAGTGCTGGGTTCATGGTCATGAACTCCTTTAGTATTTGTTTGGGAAATTCTATCACTCCTTCTCTTCTGAATGATAGCCTTACTGGATAGAGTATTCTTGGCTACAGAGTTTTTCTATTCAGTACTTTGAATATATCATGTCACACCCTTCTGGCTTGCCAACTTTCTTTAGAGAAATCTCTAGCTAGTCTTATCAGTTTTCCCTTGTAAGTTATGGACTTCTTTTGTCTTGGTAATTTTAAGATTTTTCTTCATCACTATATTTTGCAAATTTAAGTACAATATGTCTTGGTATTGGCTTGTTTCTGTTGATTTTGATGGGAGGTCTCTGTGCTTTGTGGATCTGGATATTTGTTTTCTTGCCCAGGTTAGAGACATTTGCAAGTATTATTATTTGATTAAATTTTCTGACCCCTTTTCTCCCTTTTCTTCTTCTTGGACTCCTATAATACAAGTGTTAGAACATTTGTGTAGCACTGAGTTCCCTATGTCTATTCTCCTGTTGCATATTTCTTCTTTCTTTGTTCAGCTTTATTACTTTCTGTTACTTTGTGTTCTAGATTAATTAGTTCCTCTGCTTCTTCTAGCCTTCTGTTCATGGAATCAAGCATGTTTCTTGTCACATTAATTGCACTCCTCATCTCTGATTCATTCTTTTTTAACTCTTTTATCTTTGTGGTAATGTCTTACAGATATCTTTTATTCTCTTCTCATACCCAGTGAGTATCTCTATGTTCTTTGCTTTAATTTCTCCATCAGGTATGTTACTTATATCTGTTTCACTTAGATCTTTGGCAGTGGCCTTATCTTGTTCTTTCATTTGTGATAAATGGCTCAATCTCTGCATTTTGTCTATGTCTCTGCCATCTTTTCTGTGTTAGAAAAGCCAGTTATGTCTTCTGCTCTTGGTAAAGACTGCCTTATGAAGAAGAGGACATGTACTGCCGAGGCCCTGGCACTTCAGGGATTATATACAGTGTATGCTCTAAGCCTGCTGCTATTGTGCTGAGGAGATATTTGCTCTTCTATCCTTCAGGTCAATTTTCTGTAGAGGTTCTTCTTGTCTGCTGTGGGTAGTATTTGCTCCCTGGCCTTGAATGTGGTAGGTTTTAACTAGGTGTGCTGTGGTCTGCTTGTGAAATGAGACCTGTCACCACATCTACCAGAAATGAAGCCCTACAGAGCTCTTTGGTTGTGAGAAGTGGTGTCAGCAGGGGTTTGTGCTGGTCTTCAGAGGTCTGGCTGCCCTAGGACTGTGGCAAGTGTGACTGAGGTAGGCAATCCCAGTGTAGTGCAGGGGGTGGGGGGCTTGGTGTAAGCAAGTTAGGTAGCTAGTGTTGGTGCTGTTTTACTTCCCACAGGTGGCTCTGTGTTTGTGCTGAGGAGTATGGGAGGGAAATGGTACTAGGCAGCTCCTTTTATACCAGAGAAGTATTTCTGTGAAGGCTGCCTCACAAGAATGCGCTCTGAAAAGAGTGAGTAAGCTCTCTACTATGTGTTCCTGGTGCTCTTCAGATTGCTCTTTCCAGGTTGTGTGCTCCTTAGTTGTTTGCTTGCCTTCTCTCCAGGAGGGCACTATTCCAACTAAACATACTGACCTTTTTAAGTTCCAGACTTTAAGCTCTGTTGGTCGCAAGAACTCATTTTCAGCCCCTGAATTTAGCCCCTCTCATTTTCCAAGCCAATGGCTTTTGGGGAAATGTTATTGTACATTCCCTTGTGAGCTTCTCTCTCTCTCTCCCTCTCCCTCTCCCCCTCTATCTCCCTTCTCCACAGCCACAATTCACTCCTCTCCACAGCACAAGTGATATGTTTCTCCCCTAAACCATGTCTCCACACTTTCTACACTTTTTGATGTAGCCTCCTCTCACCCTTTAGTTGTGGAGTTTGTTCTGTCAGTCTTAGGTGAATTTCTGGGGTATTTAGGATGATTTGGTGGTTATTTTGTTGCATTCATGGGATGAGGTGATCCTAAGGTCCTCCTATTCCATCCTCTTTCTCTGTTACTCCAGGTTTCTTTTGACTTCCATTTCCATGATAGATGTTTTTCCATCCTCTCACTTTCAACCTGCAGCTGTCTTTAGGTCTAAACTGGGTCTTTTTTAGGCAGCATATAGATGAGTCTTATTTTTTTATTCATTAAGCCACCCTATGAGACTGGACACTTTAAATAATATATTATGGCAACCTTTGGTACTGGTACACTTTTCTCTCAAGTCTTGTTATTACGTGCTTGTTTATATTACTGTGCAAAGCCTCTGACATTGCCCTCAGAGGATGCAGCCTTGATTACACACACATTCACCCTGGGAGAACACTCATTTTGGCAGGGCTTTCCTTGTCTCCTTCTCTGATCACTCCCAGATCTTAAGTTTCACTAATTGCCTACTGATTGGTCTGTATTTTTTTAAAATATGCACTACAGCATAAATTGACTTAGAGTCTGATCCAGTCAAATTTCAGCTCCTTTGAAAGGATATTTGCCTAGATCGGTGTTTGAGATTTGTTCTCTCCTCTGGATGTCTCTTTTCAGATGCCTTTCTGCCTATTTCTCTCCAGAAAATAATCAGTCTAAGATTTAGCCTATAATTCAAATTACTCTATTAATTTCCTTCCAATTGTATTTTGCCACTTCCTTCACTGTTTTAGAGTACTCTTAGGTTTAAATCTCTATTGTAAATAAAGTCAGTTCCTTTGGGGGGAGATTCATAGTTCTCTCTTCTAAGCCCTCATTCTTTCCTAGTGCAAAATCTCCAAGGTACAGCTCTTGTACTGAGGGCCAGCATAGTAGGATACTTCCCTGTGACATCCCAGCTTTTGGAGATGAGTGCTTAGTGTAGGAGGGATGCAGCAGGTTTAGGTCTCTTTGCCTTCCCTGTCTTAGCATGCATCCCCTGTGCTACATTTCAGTGCAAGAGTGATCAAGACCCAAGTATTCTCAGTGCCACCATGTTCCATATCTAGCCTTGTCTCATGAAAGAGGGCTGGGTGAAAGAATGATGTCCACCATGTCTTGGCTGCACTGGATCAGAACTAAGCCTCAGGAACAGGTAGTTGGGGGAATTATGAGAAACACCTGTGTCCTATTCCACCCAAGAAGATACACCTTCAACTGAGAACTAGCAGGAGAGGAAGCCATATATTTTCAACTATTTTATTCTGCAGTGGAGTTTCTCCCTAGATAAGCTTCTATGGGGACAAAGAGGGAGTGGTTCTTGGTTCAAATACCATAAGCTTTGTTTCGAAAGTTTTAGATTTTCTTAAATACATGCTTTTTTCATTTATTTTATACCATTAGGACCATTTCTAGAGATTTTAAGTGGCTGTTTATATTTTATAATTTCCACTAGTTTCACTGGGAAGCTTATCCCACAAAGCTCTTCATGCTGTTATCCTGGAAGTAGAATCTATCCATTCACATGTCATGCTATTATTGATGTAGTTGGATTTATATCTATCATTTTAATTTTGTTTTCTATATATCTCATGTCTTTTTTGCCCTATTCCTTCTTTCATTCTCTCTTTTGCATTAAGTAAATATTTTCTAGTGGAACGTTTTTAGGTTATTTTTTTCCATTATTTTAAAAGTTATTTTCTTAGTTGTCCTAGGGCTTAGCATATATGCCTTAGCAGAATACAGTTCACTTTTTAAAAAAAGGATTTTATTCATCCATTCATGAAAGAGAGAGAGAGAGAGAGAGAGAGAGAGAGGCAAGGACATAGGCAGAGGGAGAAGCAGGCTCCATTCAGGAAGCCTGATGTGGGACTCAATCCCGGGTTTCCAGGATCATGCCCTGGGCCAAAGGCAAGCACTAAACCACTGAGCCACCTGGGCTGCCCTATAGTTAACTTTTATACTAACTTAGTTCCTTTGAGATATACAAATGTTACTCCTGTATAGTTCTATTCCCTCTTCCTTCCTTATTCCCCATTTTGTTATACATATTATACCTATTTAATATGGTAAAATATATTAACAAATCATAATGTATGTGATCTATTTAAAAATCTAAGACTACATTATTTTATTTATTACATTGTATGAATTTTTAAGAAAATAAGATAGGAAAATGGAACTATTTATTTATAGTTTATTATATTAATCTTCCAGTTTACTACTTCTGTCTCTCTACCTCAGGATATCCTACTTTTTAACTTTCTTTTGTGCCATCCTAGGGAGATTTGTTAAATTTCCAGCCTTGGCCTACCATTAATGTTATTTTAAAGTGACAGAATAAAATAAATTATTTTGTGGGTTTAATTATGTCCCTTCTAAAAGATATGTCCATTTCCCCATCCCCAATATGTGTGAATATAACTTCATTGGAAAATAGTGTCTTTGCTCAATGTAAATCATTAAGGTTCTTGAGATGATAGCATTCTGGACGTAGAGTGGACCCAAACTACATGACTAGTGTTTTTTTTCTTTTTTTTTTAAATTAATTTTTATTGGTGTTCAATTTACCAATATACAGAAAAACACCCATTGCTCATCCCGTCAAGTGTCCGCCTCAGTGCCCGTCACCCATTCCCCTCCAACACCCGCCCTCCTCCCCTTCCACCACCCCTAGTTCATTTCCCAGAGTTAGGAGTCTTTATGTTCTGTCTCCCTTCCTGCTTCCAAGACAGGCAGGAACTGAAAGAATATGTAACCTCCAAACCAGCTCTGCAAGAAATTTTAAGGGGGACTCTTAAAATTCCCCCTTAAAATGGGTCTTTTGCAGGCAGCAGACAAATGGATCTTGTTTTTATATACATTCTTACACACTATGTTTTCTGATTGGAACATTTAGTAAATTTTCATTCAAAATAATTATTGATAATGTTTTTATTGCCATTTTATTCCTTGTTTATGGTTGTTTCTTTAGATTTTCTTGATTCTTTCTTTTCTTTGTCATTTTTGCTCTTTCCTTTCCCCTTAATGAGTCCCCTTTCATATTTCTTGCAGTGCTGGGTTCATGGTCATGAACTCCTTTAGTATTTGTTTGGGAAATTCTATCACTCCTTCTCTTCTGAATGATAGCCTTACTGGATAGAGTATTCTTGGCTACAGAGTTTTTCTATTCAGTACTTTGAATATATCATGTCACACCCTTCTGGCTTGCCAACTTTCTTTAGAGAAATCTCTAGCTAGTCTTATCAGTTTTCCCTTGTAAGTTATGGACTTCTTTTGTCTTGGTAATTTTAAGATTTTTCTTCATCACTATATTTTGCAAATTTAAGTACAATATGTCTTGGTATTGGCTTGTTTCTGTTGATTTTGATGGGAGGTCTCTGTGCTTTGTGGATCTGGATATTTGTTTTCTTGCCCAGGTTAGAGACATTTGCAAGTATTATTATTTGATTAAATTTTCTGACCCCTTTTCTCCCTTTTCTTCTTCTTGGACTCCTATAATACAAGTGTTAGAACATTTGTGTAGCACTGAGTTCCCTATGTCTATTCTCCTGTTGCATATTTCTTCTTTCTTTGTTCAGCTTTATTACTTTCTGTTACTTTGTGTTCTAGATTAATTAGTTCCTCTGCTTCTTCTAGCCTTCTGTTCATGGAATCAAGCATGTTTCTTGTCACATTAATTGCACTCCTCATCTCTGATTCATTCTTTTTTAACTCTTTTATCTTTGTGGTAATGTCTTACAGATATCTTTTATTCTCTTCTCATACCCAGTGAGTATCTCTATGTTCTTTGCTTTAATTTCTCCATCAGGTATGTTACTTATATCTGTTTCACTTAGATCTTTGGCAGTGGCCTTATCTTGTTCTTTCATTTGTGATAAATGGCTCAATCTCTGCATTTTGTCTATGTCTCTGCCATCTTTTCTGTGTTAGAAAAGCCAGTTATGTCTTCTGCTCTTGGTAAAGACTGCCTTATGAAGAAGAGGACATGTACTGCCGAGGCCCTGGCACTTCAGGGATTATATACAGTGTATGCTCTAAGCCTGCTGCTATTGTGCTGAGGAGATATTTGCTCTTCTATCCTTCAGGTCAATTTTCTGTAGAGGTTCTTCTTGTCTGCTGTGGGTAGTATTTGCTCCCTGGCCTTGAATGTGGTAGGTTTTAACTAGGTGTGCTGTGGTCTGCTTGTGAAATGAGACCTGTCACCACATCTACCAGAAATGAAGCCCTACAGAGCTCTTTGGTTGTGAGAAGTGGTGTCAGCAGGGGTTTGTGCTGGTCTTCAGAGGTCTGGCTGCCCTAGGACTGTGGCAAGTGTGACTGAGGTAGGCAATCCCAGTGTAGTGCAGGGGGTGGGGGGCTTGGTGTAAGCAAGTTAGGTAGCTAGTGTTGGTGCTGTTTTACTTCCCACAGGTGGCTCTGTGTTTGTGCTGAGGAGTATGGGAGGGAAATGGTACTAGGCAGCTCCTTTTATACCAGAGAAGTATTTCTGTGAAGGCTGCCTCACAAGAATGCGCTCTGAAAAGAGTGAGTAAGCTCTCTACTATGTGTTCCTGGTGCTCTTCAGATTGCTCTTTCCAGGTTGTGTGCTCCTTAGTTGTTTGCTTGCCTTCTCTCCAGGAGGGCACTATTCCAACTAAACATACTGACCTTTTTAAGTTCCAGACTTTAAGCTCTGTTGGTCGCAAGAACTCATTTTCAGCCCCTGAATTTAGCCCCTCTCATTTTCCAAGCCAATGGCTTTTGGGGAAATGTTATTGTACATTCCCTTGTGAGCTTCTCTCTCTCTCTCCCTCTCCCTCTCCCCCTCTATCTCCCTTCTCCACAGCCACAATTCACTCCTCTCCACAGCACAAGTGATATGTTTCTCCCCTAAACCATGTCTCCACACTTTCTACACTTTTTGATGTAGCCTCCTCTCACCCTTTAGTTGTGGAGTTTGTTCTGTCAGTCTTAGGTGAATTTCTGGGGTATTTAGGATGATTTGGTGGTTATTTTGTTGCATTCATGGGATGAGGTGATCCTAAGGTCCTCCTATTCCATCCTCTTTCTCTGTTACTCCAGGTTTCTTTTGACTTCCATTTCCATGATAGATGTTTTTCCATCCTCTCACTTTCAACCTGCAGCTGTCTTTAGGTCTAAACTGGGTCTTTTTTAGGCAGCATATAGATGAGTCTTATTTTTTTATTCATTAAGCCACCCTATGAGACTGGACACTTTAAATAATATATTATGGCAACCTTTGGTACTGGTACACTTTTCTCTCAAGTCTTGTTATTACGTGCTTGTTTATATTACTGTGCAAAGCCTCTGACATTGCCCTCAGAGGATGCAGCCTTGATTACACACACATTCACCCTGGGAGAACACTCATTTTGGCAGGGCTTTCCTTGTCTCCTTCTCTGATCACTCCCAGATCTTAAGTTTCACTAATTGCCTACTGATTGGTCTGTATTTTTTTAAAATATGCACTACAGCATAAATTGACTTAGAGTCTGATCCAGTCAAATTTCAGCTCCTTTGAAAGGATATTTGCCTAGATCGGTGTTTGAGATTTGTTCTCTCCTCTGGATGTCTCTTTTCAGATGCCTTTCTGCCTATTTCTCTCCAGAAAATAATCAGTCTAAGATTTAGCCTATAATTCAAATTACTCTATTAATTTCCTTCCAATTGTATTTTGCCACTTCCTTCACTGTTTTAGAGTACTCTTAGGTTTAAATCTCTATTGTAAATAAAGTCAGTTCCTTTGGGGGGAGATTCATAGTTCTCTCTTCTAAGCCCTCATTCTTTCCTAGTGCAAAATCTCCAAGGTACAGCTCTTGTACTGAGGGCCAGCATAGTAGGATACTTCCCTGTGACATCCCAGCTTTTGGAGATGAGTGCTTAGTGTAGGAGGGATGCAGCAGGTTTAGGTCTCTTTGCCTTCCCTGTCTTAGCATGCATCCCCTGTGCTACATTTCAGTGCAAGAGTGATCAAGACCCAAGTATTCTCAGTGCCACCATGTTCCATATCTAGCCTTGTCTCATGAAAGAGGGCTGGGTGAAAGAATGATGTCCACCATGTCTTGGCTGCACTGGATCAGAACTAAGCCTCAGGAACAGGTAGTTGGGGGAATTATGAGAAACACCTGTGTCCTATTCCACCCAAGAAGATACACCTTCAACTGAGAACTAGCAGGAGAGGAAGCCATATATTTTCAACTATTTTATTCTGCAGTGGAGTTTCTCCCTAGATAAGCTTCTATGGGGACAAAGAGGGAGTGGTTCTTGGTTCAAATACCATAAGCTTTGTTTCGAAAGTTTTAGATTTTCTTAAATACATGCTTTTTTCATTTATTTTATACCATTAGGACCATTTCTAGAGATTTTAAGTGGCTGTTTATATTTTATAATTTCCACTAGTTTCACTGGGAAGCTTATCCCACAAAGCTCTTCATGCTGTTATCCTGGAAGTAGAATCTATCCATTCACATGTCATGCTATTATTGATGTAGTTGGATTTATATCTATCATTTTAATTTTGTTTTCTATATATCTCATGTCTTTTTTGCCCTATTCCTTCTTTCATTCTCTCTTTTGCATTAAGTAAATATTTTCTAGTGGAACGTTTTTAGGTTATTTTTTTCCATTATTTTAAAAGTTATTTTCTTAGTTGTCCTAGGGCTTAGCATATATGCCTTAGCAGAATACAGTTCACTTTTTAAAAAAAGGATTTTATTCATCCATTCATGAAAGAGAGAGAGAGAGAGAGAGAGAGAGAGAGGCAAGGACATAGGCAGAGGGAGAAGCAGGCTCCATTCAGGAAGCCTGATGTGGGACTCAATCCCGGGTTTCCAGGATCATGCCCTGGGCCAAAGGCAAGCACTAAACCACTGAGCCACCTGGGCTGCCCTATAGTTAACTTTTATACTAACTTAGTTCCTTTGAGATATACAAATGTTACTCCTGTATAGTTCTATTCCCTCTTCCTTCCTTATTCCCCATTTTGTTATACATATTATACCTATTTAATATGGTAAAATATATTAACAAATCATAATGTATGTGATCTATTTAAAAATCTAAGACTACATTATTTTATTTATTACATTGTATGAATTTTTAAGAAAATAAGATAGGAAAATGGAACTATTTATTTATAGTTTATTATATTAATCTTCCAGTTTACTACTTCTGTCTCTCTACCTCAGGATATCCTACTTTTTAACTTTCTTTTGTGCCATCCTAGGGAGATTTGTTAAATTTCCAGCCTTGGCCTACCATTAATGTTATTTTAAAGTGACAGAATAAAATAAATTATTTTGTGGGTTTAATTATGTCCCTTCTAAAAGATATGTCCATTTCCCCATCCCCAATATGTGTGAATATAACTTCATTGGAAAATAGTGTCTTTGCTCAATGTAAATCATTAAGGTTCTTGAGATGATAGCATTCTGGACGTAGAGTGGACCCAAACTACATGACTAGTGTTTTTTTTCTTTTTTTTTTAAATTAATTTTTATTGGTGTTCAATTTACCAATATACAGAAAAACACCCATTGCTCATCCCGTCAAGTGTCCGCCTCAGTGCCCGTCACCCATTCCCCCTCCACCCCCCCGCCCTCCTCCCCTTCCACCACCCCTAGTTCGTTTCCCAGAGTTAGGAGTCTTTATGTTCTGTCTCCCTGATATTTCCCACACATTTCTTTTCCCTTCCTTTATATTCCCTTTCACTATTATTTATATTCCCCAAATGAATGAGAACATACACTGTTTTTCCTTCTCCGATTGACTTATTTCACTCAGCATAATACCCTCCAGTTCCATCAACCTTGAAGAAAATGGTGGGTATTTGTGGTTTCTAATGGCTGAGTAATATTCCATTGTATACATAAACCACATCTTCTTTATCCATTCATCTTTCGATGGACACCGAGGCTCCTTCCACAGTTTGGCTATTGTGGCCATTGCTGCTAGAAACATCGGGGTGCAGGTGTCCCGGCGTTTCATTGCATCTGAATCTTTGGGGTAAATCCCCAACAGTGCAATTGCTGGGTCGTAGGGCAGGTGTATTTTTAACCCTTTGAGGAACCTCCACACAGTTTTCCAGAGTGGCTGCACCAGTTCCCATTCCCACCAACAGTGTAAGAGGGTTCCCTTTTCTCCGCATCCTCTCCAACATTTGTTGTTTCCTGCCTTGTTAATTTTCCCCATTCTCACTGGTGTGAGGTGGTATCTCATTGTGGTCAGATTTCAGGTTGTACTACAAAGCTGTGGTCATCAAGACAGTGTGGTACTGGCACAAAAACAGACACATAGATCAATGGAACAGAATAGAGAACCCAGAAGTGGACCCTGAAATGTATGGTCAACTAATATTCGATAAAGGAGGAAAGACTATCCATTGGAAGAAAGACAGTCTCTTCAATAAATGGTGTTGGGAAAATTGGACATCCACATGCAGAAGAATGAAACTGGACCACTCTCTTTCACCATACACAAAGATAAGCTCAAAATGGATGAGAGATTTAAATGTGAGACAAGATTCCATCAAAATCCTTGAGGAGAACACAGGCAACACCCTTTTTGAACTCGGCCACAGTAACTTCTTGCAAGATACATCCACAAAGGCAAAAGAAACAAAAGCAAAAATGAACTATTGGGACTTCATCAAGATAAGAAGCTTTTGCACAGCAAACCATACAGTCAACAAAACTAAAAGACAACCTACAGAATGGGAGAAGATATTTGCAAATGACATATCAGATAAAGGGCTAGTTTTCAAAATCTATAAAGAACTTATTAAACTCAACACCAAAGAAACAAACAATCCAATCATGAAATGGGCAAAAGACATGAAGAGAAATCTCACAGAGGAAGACATGGACATGGCCAACATGCACATGAGAAAATGCTCTGCTCTGCATCACTTGCCATCAGGGAAATGACTGGTGTTTTTATGAGAAAGAGGAGAAGGAGTTTTAACACAGGGACACACAAGGAAGACCACAGGAAGAGATAGTCCAGTCTCCATCTTCATGTGGTCTTCCTTGTGTGATACTTCCACAAGCCAGAAGCCACCAGAAGCTGGAAAAGGCAAAGAAGGATTCTCCCCTAGAGATTTTGGAGGGAGTGTGGCCCTGATGATACTTTGGTCCTAGATTTCTGGACTCCAGAACTATGACAAAACAGATTTCTCTAGGGCAGCCCAGGTGGCTCAGCAGTTTAGGGCTGCCTTCAGCCTGGCCTGATCCTAGAGACCTGGGATCAAGTTTCAAGTCAGGCTCCCTGCATAGAGCCTGCTTCTCCCTCTGCCTGTGTCTCTGCCTCTCTCTCTCTCTCTCTCTCTGTGAGTCTCTTATGAATAAGTAAATAAAATCTAAAAAACCAACATTTCTCTGGGGTAATTTGTTATGGCCATCCTAGGAAACTAACACAGCCAATCAGGTAAACATTCCAGACTTTTTTCATTGTAAATCCATGTTTACTTTCATTTATTAAAATTTCCTTCCCCTTTCAATTAAGACTTTGGGCACAGGGTTAATACTGGTGACTTTAATTGCAACAAAGTAATTCAAAGCATTTGGTTTATCATAAACAACAAATGAAAACTTATGTTAACATTTACATCTTAATAACTTTCCTTTTGTCAACCTCGTCATTAAAGTCAAGAGAAAAGCAAGGAAATTGTGCCAGTTTATTGATTTGCTGCTTTTCATCTCTAAATTCTCCCTTCTGAGTGCTCTATGAAAATGGTTCAGAGACATTTAAATATTTTTCCTTTTGTCAGGTAGAACTGAAGATTTGTCAGTATATGGAATTGGAAACACAGTGCAGGAAGAGAGTTTTGCTTCCTGCTTTTGACAATTTACTGGCTAGGCTGTTTTCCCAGCTTGTGCAAATTTCTTTGGTGCCTTGTTCCTGTAGTGCATTGTTTTGGTAGCACTCCCAGCAGCTTCCTCTGGCAACCTTCTTCTGATGTCTTTGTAGTAATGTGCTTCTGGTGTTACACAGCATGTGTTCCCAAGAACACATTTCTCAGGAACCCTAAAGGACTGACCCCGGAGGGTAGGCTTCTAGAAATTTCCAGAAGTCAGAGTTCCGATGATTTCCAGAGTTTAGTTTCAGCAAGTTCTGCCTACAGGGCACCATCTTTCCTGCTATTTAATAAGACTTGTCTGGCTTTATTCTCTCCAACCAAGTCTGGATCTTAGCCCTAAGTGGAGAGTAGGGTTGAGGGTACTATATCTCAACTCTAGGGGTAGTGGCTATTCTATCTACTATTATATATCTGCTATTCCTATATTTGTTAGTATATATTTACCCCTTATAAGGTAATCCCTCATTACTCCAATCTCCTGTTATCATTAATAATTTTGTATCTTGAACTGTCTGGTACTTTGAATTACTATGTGACTTTACCCTCCTGATTGCATTCAGACTGGTACTGAGGCGATCACTGGAATAACAATGTCCTGGGATGCCTGGGTGGCTCAGAGGTTCAGCCTCTGCCTTTGGCTCAGGGTGTGATCCCAGAGTACTGGGATGGAGTCCCACATCAGGCTTCCTGCATGGAGCCTGCTTCTCTCTCTGCCTATATCTCTGCCTCTCTCTCTCTCTTTCATGAATAAATAAATAAATAAACTAGTTTAAAAACACCAATGTCGGGTGGCACAGCGGTTTAGCGCCTGCCTTTGGCCCAGGGCGCGATCCTGGAGACCAGGGATAGAATCCCACGTCGGGCTCCCAGTGCATGGAGCCTGCTTCTCCCTCTGCCTGTGTCTCTGCCCCTCTCTCTCTCTGTGTGTGTGTGTGTGTGACTATCATAAAAAAAACACCAATGTCCTATAAAGTTTGAAATACAATATGAATATATTCACATGACTTTACAGCAAGCAATTCCTGTGAAGTGGGTACAGCAAGTACTATTACAATTTGCAGATGAGGAATAAGGATCATACAATATAAGTTGTCCAAAGCCACATAGTCATTTTGATTATCTGTAAAATGGGTCTAACAGTAAAACCTACCTCCTTGGGTAATTATAAAGATTAAATGAGTTGAAGTATATAAAGTGCTTAGGACATAGTAGTGGCTTGGTAAATGTAAACTGTTTTATTATATATATATATATATATATATATATATATATATATATATAATACTTGTAAAAATTATTCAGTATGGTGATTTGGTAAACTATTTGCAATGAGTTGTCTAGGGCTTACATATTTTTTCAATATCTTTCTTTTTGTTAATGGCATTTTTTTCAAGTACTATAGCATAACCACCAAAGATAGAACTATTATATCACAATTACCTTGTGTGGTTCTTTCTTTCTAATGGGAGAACATGGTCAGAGTGAGAGCTAAAAAACCTAGGCTAAGATTATTTTAGCATAATGCAATTCTAGACCAACTGTGATCAATGGCTAAACTCTGAGTGAGGAAACCAAATTCCTAAGAATTCACTCCTAAAGTTAAATCTTCAAATTTGGTTATTTTAATGAATGAAAATAGTACATGTACTGTAAAACATAATTTCTAATCTCAACAGGCTCAGCTTCTATTAATTACTTATTTTAGTCAAGGCTTGAAGTGGGAACAAAATATTAGGGAAAAGTAGAGAAGGAAACTCAGTTTATTATATATGTATCTATATACATATAGATACATATATTTATTCTACAAATCCTTTAATCACTTAACATTTTGGTAACTAAATAGTTAAAGTCAGTACTGCACTAAAAATTTAGTTTTTGTGTATTAAAATAAGTCCCAAAGCTTGCATACAGATTTGTATAGATTTGCAATAATATATAAAACCACCTTGCATACAGACATGTAATAATACATAAAAATCCATGGTTAGCATAAAACACTTTGGCAGTACTTGAAGACACAACGGAAAATTATCCTAAGGGAATGAGACAGATATGGCACGTGTTAAACTTTCAAAAGGGGAAAATAATAAAATGCTTCATATTTGACAGCATATTTTCCCCACGACATCAGATTTTAGAACTGGTCGTTATAACAATATAAGCCCTGCACTCTGGACTGGTAAGTAGAATATTTTCGTCTGGAACAAAAACCATTTTGGGCAGCCCTGGTGGCTCAGCGGTTTAGCGCCGCCTGCAGCTCAGGGTGTGATCCTGGAGACCCTAGATCGAGTCCCACATCAGGTTCTCTCTGTATGATGCCTGCTTCTCCCTCTGCCTCTCTGTGTGTCTCTATGAATAAATAAAATCTTAAAAAAAAAATTTTAAAGCAAAACAAGTGACGTTGAAATAGGGGCTCCTTTTCCTCCCGCAGTCACAAGATCCTTCAGTGGCTGGCCTCTTTTCGGTGAAGAGGCAAAAACAAAAACAAAAAACAAAACAAAACCCAAAACAAAACAAAGCCTCTTCGGAAAAAGAAGAAAGCATCTGAATGAAGTCACCCCCTCACGTGTTCCTCATTACAACGCCAGAGGGAAAGGTTCTCAACAGGAAAGAGCTTAACTGCCCTCACAGGAAGAGAAACGGACTCAGGCGCTCTCGGAAGAAAACTGCACCATGGAGTTCTACGACGTCAGCCAGAGCGCCGGCCGTCAATTAGCACCTCCCCCTGTTTCCGGGAGTGGTAGCTAGGCAACCGCCGGCCTCTGGTAGACCAGAGGACATTATGTTGCGTTAGTGCCCCTAGCGGGAAACGACGAGCACTGCAGGATCTTCTCAGTTTTTACCTCCCCTCTCTCCACCCCTTTTGCTCGTCCCCCCCTCCACAACTTCGGCTCCTCCCCTCTCTTCTCTCAGGCTCGCCAGCTCGTGCTCGCTCTCGCTCACTCGCTCTCTTGCTCGCTTTCTTGCTCTCTCTCTCTCGCTCTCCTTTCCGCCTCCTCAGCTCTTGGGCTAGAATATCTGTGGGTCGAAACGTGATGCGATGAATCCAAGAGAGACCAGAGAGACCGAAACTAGGACGAGGAGTAGGGCGGAAGCGGTGGGACTCCTGGGCATGGGGGCTTCACCACAATAGAGGCAGCGCCCCCACCCGCCCCCGCCAGCTCCTCCGGAGCAGAGCCCCCAAACCCCTTAGGGAAAAGGATGGCGGCGGCACCTACCCAGATCGAAGCCGGTGGGTAACTGTGTCTGGGGGCTAAGGAGATGGGAGCTTGGCGCGACGGCTGTCAGTTTCTTTTGAAAAAGCTTCTGTTTTTCTTTACCTCCCTCTCAACCTCTTTTTCCCCTTTTCACAGAGCTGTATTACCTGATCGCTAGATTCTTGCAGTCTGGACCCTGCAACAAATCCGCTCAGGTGAGAGGGAGAAGGAGATCTAGGAGACGTGGGGAATGGTCCCAATGGGGAAATCGAGGCATCGGGTGTACGGTTTCACTGAGGGTGAGGGAAAGGCCGGCCTTGACTAGTCCTGCCGTCAGTGGCTGGGTTCTAAGTGGGGAGGGAGGAATGTGTTGATGGCCCTAGCTGCTCCTCATATCTGTGTTTCCCTTTTGCTCAGGTGCTAGTGCAGGAGCTCGAGGAGCATCAGGTACGGAGCCCCTTCGGGAAGAGGTGGGGAGGGCTGGGGTGAGACTGGAGGAAGAGGAGGGCAAGTCAGGGGCGGAGGACACGGGCTGGGAGGGAAGCTTGGATCTGGGCATTGGAGTGAACCAGCTTCTTCCCTCAAAGGGGGCGGATATCACCGGGGTCTTAACTCGCCCCTTCTTTTTTTACCATGGGAGGCGGCTTTTCAGTATTTCCTCCCCCTCGGCCTCCTTCCTACACTGGACTAGCTTTGGGGCAACAGCTATCGGACCTAGAAAAATACAGACGCCAGAAGGTCGGGGACCAGGACCCAGGTTGGTTCGGGTTCGTTGGGAGACAGGCCTATATATGGTTTGCCCACCCCCAACCCTTTCTTTTCTCCTGCCCCCAGTTGATTCCTCGCCGCTTAGACTGGGAGGGAAAAGAGCACCGAAGAAGCTTCGAGGATCTGGTGAGTAAAGTTTTCATTTCAACTTAACCCAACTCTTTACCCACTCCCTCCCCACCGCGTTCCTCCAACCCGCTCCCGACCCCTCAGCCAACAGGGCTCTAGAGCTTTTTGCTGGGCCGAAGAACGACTGCCCCTTCCCCCCCGCCCCCCTGCCGCCAGTCGGAGAAAGGATACCTTGCCCTCCCCTTGGTTTCGCTTATTTCCACCCGAAAACTTTGAAGAATGTGAGTTAGTTATCAGAGATGCCGTTTTGTAGATTATGAGTATGTTACAAACATTGAGAAAGGCCCATTGTAGGGGGAAAAGGGAGAGAAACCTGGGGGTTATCTTGGGGCACGTACCAAGGACTGACGTTGGCCAATGACAGCGTTGGTAACAGCCCAGAGTTCCGGATTAGTGGAAGAAAACTGTTTTCTGGTTGGTCCTGGCTTGAAATACGGGAACTGAGGCCAGGCTTAGTCTTTGCGGGTGGGGGTACGGGGGAGGGGGTTCAGGGGGGTTGTTAACCGACCCTGGATTGGGCAGAACGACACAATTAAAAATGATAGGAAGCATCAAGCAAATTCCAAAATTTGCCGGTTTTAGGTAATGGACTACCGAATAAAAAAGCATAATTATTGTATATATCACATGTTAGAAAATAGCTCATTAAATCATAGATCACATTTCTGCATATACATTTTCACCAACAACTACGAATTATGACCTTTTTGAGAATTGGTGAAACATGATTTAGGGGTTTAGAAGAGACAACAGTGGTTATATTTTAAAATATACTTTAGTAAAGGACCAAAGGCATTGGATTGACTGTGTTGTTTCTCCTACAAATATAATTCATAGTGTACATGCACTTCTGTTCAGCGTTGACACACACAAAAAGGTGATCTTGTTTTTATTTTTGGAAAGATGTCCCCTTGCATTAGCCTCTGGTACAGTGAATTGGGAGGAAATGAAAGGAGAAAGGGTAATGTTACTGAAATCTAAATTCAGCTATCTTTCTTTCAAATAAGATCCAAATGGAGGAAAATCACAGTTAAAGAAAGTTGAAGGGGTATGGTAGACTCTAAACATAAATATAATAATTTAATAACAATATTTAAATGATTTAGTATATTAAATTATAATAAGGCCATGTTAATAATTATGACTAATATTAGTTTGCTTACTAAATATTTTTTGCATATCACAAAATAGTTTAGTATTGTGATATGGATAAACTTCATGTGTAATATTAATGGTACAAAATTCTCAGGTGGATAAAAATTATTTTGGGAAAACTGCATGTATTATCAATGTATTTAATTTGTAGTCAGACTTTTTGTTGAAGTCCTGCCAAAAAAAGGGCAAAACAGGGCCTACCAATATCTATTTAAACACTTTTATAACTAAGGTGGTTTTGAAGATCGAGTTTTATACTGGGGTATATTGAATATGTTTTCATTGACATTTGTCTCAAAGCAGACCATTTTAAGCAAATAGCAAAAGGCAACTTAAAAGTTTTTTAAAAATTACTTGGCAGTGATAAAAAGCAAATGGACATCAAAATAATTTAAAGCCTACTAACCACACACACACATGTAAAACCAAACCAAACAAAACTCAAAATCCAGTTTACTAGACTTCCTTTCCTTATATTGTAGAGGCATATTTTTACATAATTGTAATCAGTGTCCATTTTAAGCTCTATGTTTTCTTAACATTTTAACATAAAATTATATTTGAATGGACATTGTCATTTCAATGGTAAGAAAAGGTTTGTTACATTTAAGTTTGCTATGATTTGAATCAACATTAAGTTGAACATTTTAGGTTGCTTCCAGTCTTTCATTAATATCTTGGCGTAGTTAAGTAGCCTTCTTTTTTCCTTTTTTTCTTTTCTTTGGATTTATTTTCCTGGGCAATATTTCTAAAGTGGAGTTTTAAGGCCAAAGGGTCTCATCAGTTTTATAACTTTACTTATATCTTAAAAAATTGCTCTCCAGAAGAGCAATTTCCGGAGAAGTTTCTCCAGAATTTCTCCAGAAGTACTAATTTCTGATGTTACCATAAAGGTACTTAGAGTGAGTTTTTAAATATTTTTAAAATCTTTTAGTGGCTTTATTAGGTGAAATAGTCCCTAGTTGATTTAATTAGTTCTTTTTTTCATTATTAGTGAGGCTTAAATTTTAACCATTTATCTTTCTAATTGTTGTTAATCCATTTGTATATCCCTACATGTGCCTGATTTTCACATTTATCTTTTAAATTTTTTTTATATTTCCGTACACATTATTACTTTTATATACACAAAATTTCATCTATTTTTTGAACATTGTCTATAGTTTAGTGTATCTTTTTTGTTTTTAATTTAAGTTTCATATTGTACAGAAGTTTTTATTTTTCTGGGATCTAGTGTTTCTAGGAATATTAAACTTTGATAATATGGTCCGGTCCTATTTTAAATTAAATATCTCTTCTCTACCTATGGATTTCTTTGTAAGGGAAGATGGGGTAAGGTTGAGTGAGAATTTGAACAGAAGGAAAAGAAATATTGTGGCTGAGAACTGAATGTGCTGAGTTAGATTGATTGTAGATGCATCATTTGTTTAGTTGCTTAGAATTATTTCACATTTGACTTTTGATTTTGTATGGCTTCATTGTGGAAGAGATGGGTTTTTTTCTTAGTGTAGGTATTTTCTCAAATGTTTTTAGAACAATGGATTTATACAATGTGATCTTTGATTTGCCTACATGTTTCAGGTTGAAGTTTAGGGCAAGTATTAGTAGTAAAACCTTATGTACCTATAATATTTATAAGTAATATAATCTTATATGTTAAATTATATAGCAATACTTCAAAATGAAGGTGTACTAGGGTATAAAAAAGGATGAATACAAATGCATGGAGAGATAAAGGATTATAAATAAGGATATCAAAACACTGAATTAAGATTGCATAGCCATGTATATTACATCTATGAAACAAAACTCCTGCCTTTCTATCTGTACATGTATCTTCACTTAAATTGTATATGCTGCTTAACTTGGTTTATCTGGAAGAATATTAAGATAATAAGTTGGATTTCTTCAGCACTTCATTACTGTTATTATTATGCATTCTAGAGATCCTTCTTTTTTCTTTCTTAAATCTGATTTTGTGTTTTATTTATAATTTGGAACACAAGGGAAGGTGGTATTTTTTAAAGCTACTGGGAGGCAAATATTGACATATTCAGATCTGAAGTGCCTTTTAAAATATGAGAGTCTTTACACAAAATGTTTGTCAGTTTATGTTGAACTATAAGGTTTCTGAATATGACATTCAAAATAAAACATTCTAAATTAACTTTCAGAATTTTATGTAATGATAAAGGGAGAAATTTGAAGTCATAGTGAGTGTTTTTGAAGTTTGATCTGGACATGTTTCATTTCTGCTTGACTCTTATTTACAATGCAATAGAATTAGATTTGCTTCTTACAATTCATCTTGTGGTAGATAATTTAAATAATTACAGATGTCTGTTCATTTGTGGTGACCCTGTCGAACTGTTGGCTATTTTATTGCTTCCTCCATGGAGCTTTACTGGGGACTACAAACACAGTAATGAGGGGTATGTTTGTATGTGTGTATTTAAATGAATAGTTTTTGTTAACATACAAATTTTATATATTGAAATTGTGACTTGGACACTTTTTAAAGGCATGTTTTAATATTTTATAAGCACTTTAAGGGGACTTGCGTCGTAAGACTGAGCCAAAGGTATAATTATCTTTAGGTGTGGTATATATTTTTACATTTATTCAGCATTTTTCATCTATAGAATTGAAAGCCTTAATTAGTGCTTTCATTTGGAGTGACATATATTGTATTACCTTTATTTTATATTCAAATTGAAAATATATTGAAAAAAAGTTTATCAAGATTGTATGTTCATTACTATCTTTTAATGTGTACATCTATGATGATATTGTCATAAGAATTTGCATCTGCATATAATATATGCAAGTTTAAAAATGCTTTCACATTATCTCATTAGATCCTCAGCAAGTACTTTAAAATACTGTATTTGAATTCTAGACATACCTGTATCTTTTTTTACCTTACCTAGCTCTTGTTCTCTAATTACTAGTAATAGCTTAAATTGTCTATTAGAATAGTAGAATGATTTTTGAGTGCTGGTGGCATAATTATTGCATCCCTAAGTTTGGAAGTAATTTAATTGTGTGTGATTTATTGCCTGCTATGTGGATACCCAGCCATGTTTGGAAGAACAGAATGCATCCAGGGAAACAAAAAGGCATGTGTTACTCAACCCCAGTGTGGATATAGTGCCAACTGATAGGTCCTATAGTAGAGAGTAATTGATGCCTTGAAATTAGTATTTCTCACTTTTTGATTTGTTTGAGCCATGTACATATCTACACTTTCGCTTTCTACAATATGTTGGTTTTAGGTATTTGTCTAGATTGATTATTGTCTTTTTTTCACACTTTGGCCCTAAGAACATACTTTCAATGATTTAAATCCTAGGAAACTGGTATCTTAGTACAAATGAAATGGCGTTAAGAAAGTGGAGATAGCTGCTGTTAGGGAGTCAGAATTTGGATTGGATGAATGTTCCTTTCACAATTTTGTCCTGAAAGCACCTTTGTCAATTTGAATATTAGTTTGTGTGTTTTTGTTCTTAGTTTACTGATATTGATAACTGATTGTTTAATAAATAGTTTTTTTTGGTAGAAACCAAAAAAGTAAAAAAAAAAAAAAAGAAACCAAAAAAGTAATTTTAAGGCAATTTAGTGTTTGTTTGGGTCAATTTTCAGAGACGCCCTTGTTTGACATTTCTCATACAGGATTTTGTGAGTAGGAGAAAAGAAAATGAGATTTGGTTGGGAAGATAGTTTACTTGCTGAGAGACCCTGGGCAAGTTACTTAACCTCTGAAGGATGCAGTTTCCTCATTTGTAAAATAAAACTCCCTATCTATTTTACAAGGTTGTTGTGTGAAACAAATGGGTTAAATATGAAAGAATGCATTTTGCGTAAATGAATTGGTACTGCATTTTAAAAATAGGCATAGAGGTGAATGTAAAATAGATATCTAAAGAACTATGACCCCAGATTTTATGTTATTGGCTAGCTAATTATCACCACTTCATTTTCCTAATATTTTTATAAGGTGAGGGGCATATCAAACAGTACCACTGGAAAAAAGGTATTTAAAAAGTGTTAGAACTGAACCCAAAAATGAGTGCTTTGAAGTGCATCTGTATTAACTCAAACAAGAAATGATTGTTATGTCAAAAGATGTTTAGTGATATTTGCATTTTTATTAATTAGAGAAAGTAATTTGGTATGATACTGGTATAGTATTCACTGTATTTTAAGAAGTGGGAGATATGTCTTTCTGATATGTTGTTGCAGAGATCCTCAACTCTTGATTGATTTTTTTCTTATCCTGAACTTATTTTCTATACATTATTGCTAAGTAATTTCTTGTATTTTAAATTATTTTGTTGAAGATGTTTTCTCATGCCCTTTAATATCTACCAAAAGATTTTATAATATCTGGACCTCAGTTATTATTTGCGTAATTTTCTTAACTTTTGTTAGGAACATTTCATGATATATATTTCTTAGTCATATTTAATATGCTGGCTGGAATAGAGTTCTTTTATCGGACCTTTCTCTATTGAGAAACTTCTAGAATGTAGATAGGTCATTTGTCCTTGTCTTGATATGATCTGCCTTCAAGGTTATAGTACTTTTGGTGCTTTCTTAAGGTACTGTAACCCAGAGAATATTTGAGCCTAGGTGGGTTGCTCTTCGCTGTCTTATTTCTGAGGAATTCTTAAAACTAATAGAAAAATAAATGCTATGAACAATACAAACATTTTCAAAGGAAAGTGATAAGTCTTAAAATTTTGCAGCCCATTGTACAAACCAGTGGTATTACTCTAGTAGAAAAGTCTACCTGCTTTATTTGCCCTTTCTGCCCAGTTTTTCCCCTTTTTCATTTAAATTCAGCAAACATTAAAACTCAATACTTTATTATATAATATTGGAGTATTGCAAACATTTATATTTTACTGAGAAGTATCAAGAAAATAAACTTATTATTTTTTTGCGTTTTATTCTAATCTTATTTTTTTGTACATGCGTATTTTCCCTTCAAAATCAGATCATCCTCTGAGTTTTTTATAACTTTTTTTTAACTTAATGTTGTGGGGGAGAATCTTAAACATTGAGGGATATTATGTGTTAGTCACTGTGCACAGTATGTTTACTGGGTAGGGGTACCTTTATATTTGCCTGGAATGCCTTCCATTCCTTTTGTCTGTTCTTGTGAATTTTCACTTAGCCTTCAAGTGTGAAGTTAGACAGGAACCTCTACCCCTAGGCTGAAGTAGGTATTATATTTCTTTGCTTCTCTTAGCTGTTTGTATTACCTCTCAGCACTTGTACTTTGATTTGTTTTATTTACTAGTTTGTTTCCCTCACTGGGACTGTGCATTCCCTTAGGGCAGCAGTTTGTCTTCCCATCTCATCTCTATACATTAAATGTCTGAATGAATAAATGCACAAGTGAATGATTTTGTTTTTGTTTTACAAATCATATGAGGTAGTTATCCTTACTCCCTGTTTTACAGATGCAGAAGCTCAGGCTCTTAGACTGAGCAACTTTGCAGGTCACAGAGGTAGGAACTGAAGATGGTAGAAAAAGGAAAATCTAAGTCCTTTCTACTGCTACAATTTCACACTGCTGGAAGGAGTAACAGCTAGTAAATTTTAGAGCCCAAATAATCTGGGCTTTCAGACTTCAAAGTACCATGCATATCTCTATATTATACTTATATTGATGTATGTGAAACCCTGATCTATTTTTCAAAATCTATTTTGTTTTCTGTCCCTAAATATAAAAAAATAATGTGACTAATTTTTTTATATGTACTTCACCCCTCCTCCCTTGCCCATACCAAAAAAATAATATCTCAGATAAAATATTATATTTCACTTCTTCAGCGTATAGGCCCAGTTTGATTATTCATTTTGCCTGTGTAGTCATGATCTTAGAAAACAAAACACAGAAACAATTATCTTTGTATTTGTTTTTTTTCACTTGACCTATAATTTCTAATAGCTAAGGTAAAAATGTTATTACTGCTCTCTGAAAATTAGTATTTCAAATGTAGTGCTTGGTATGGGCGTGGCACCCTGAAGTTAGGTACCTTTTGCATTTTATTCAGTTCTCCGCTGGATTCCTTTTAACAATTATGATGAGTAGGATCATTTCTGTGAACTCACTGGTCTTCTCACTTGTCATAATAATTCTGAAGTTTAGTAATTCATTTGTTAGGTTTGTTTTTTAAGTCGGCCAGTCTTCTTATCAAGAATGTTTATAATCCAGGATTCATTTAATTTCTTTCAGTTGATTTAAATTTATAGTTTTACTTTTTTTGCAGTCTTCATGATAGTTATTGCTATAATTTTTTAACTGCCTTAATAAGACAGTAATGGGAAGAACAATGGATGGGGAAACCCAGATTTCTGTACATTTACTGTAACCATTGGACTTCACTTCTCCAAATCTGTTTTTCCTACTGTAAGATGTGAAGTTAGGTTGATTATGTATGAAGAAACTTCTAAATAAAACATCCTATAATTTAACTCCTTGGAGCTCTTTACAGAATAATATAGAAGTTTGAGTTATACTCTTGAACTTTGTTTTTAGAGAATGTTTTTCTTCTGTCGATATCAAAGTACTTATTGTGTTACTTGGGTCATTATATTCCAGGGAGAAAATGTGGTTAAATAACTGAAATTAGAATGTTTGAGCTTTAATTGAAAAGAGTGACTTATTATGTTGAGAATTTCATAGAATAATACATACTTTTAATATTAAATCTTATTACATCATGCATATTTCTAATACAGAATTTTTTAAAGACTTAAAAGTAATTACTGAGGGTAGATAAGAGTTATTAGGCTAAAAAATGATCACCTTTAAAAAATTCCAACTTTAATCAAAGCAGATAGATTGAAATAAATGTCGACTACCACTTATAAATCCTGATATTTGATTTAGAAAAATTATTATTGCAAGAACTGAGCTGGTATAGTCTAGAATCCTGTTGATATTGTTTAAAGGAGATGCTAGCATATTCAACTCAAATGTATTGTTATTGTATTGTTATTGCTATTGTGTTGATAGAATCTGTGTTTACTACTGGTTCATAATCAAATTTTTATTGATTTTAGAGGAATGAACTTTTTTTTGAATGGAGCCAGTTAGAAATTAAGCAATTTCCAATTGTATAGGGTAGAAATCAAACTTGTGAAATTTATTTAATAGCTTATAATAAAAGTCTTCAAGGGGGAGAATTTGGTGTAGATAAGCCCTGTTTGGTTGTTTTATTAATGATTCTGTATTTTAAAATCATGACCGAGGAATTGATAGAAAGATTACAAAATTGGCTGAAAATCAAACATCATTGTTTCTATAAAATGAAGTTGCCAGGTGACTAAAGATGTCAGTTTAGGATATAGTTCTGACAGATTTTCTGTAAGAGGGTGATTCTAAAAAGAAAATTCATATTAGAGAACTATTTTCTGGATTATAGATGGCTAGATACATTGTAATTTCTAGGCCGGTGAATAACTCTTAAAATAGTAATGGAATGAATAAAATAAAATTGATAAAAAGAAAATGCCAGCTAGGAAGGGCACTTGATGTAATGAGCACTTGGTGTTATATGTTAACTGATGTATCGCGAAATTCTACCCTGAAACTAATAATACACTATATGTTAACTAACTTGAATTTAAACAAAAAATAAAAACAACCCCCCCCAAACCCAGGCAAACAAACAAAAAAGAAAATGCCAGTAAAGACATAAACTACCATCCTATGTAAAGCCTTCATGCAGTGTTTACTTGATGAAAAAATAATGGCTGATAAAGGAAGCCAAGTATATCTGAGACAGTGTTGATGGGAAAAAAGACATAAGCTATTATAGATGTTAATATGCAGTATTTTAAAGTAGTTTTCTTTCAGATACATATTTTCTAGAGTACTTAGTATACTTACTTGAAGGCATATATAGGAAAATGTTCTAATGTGGAGGGAATGAATTATAAACTAGGATTTTAGGATATCAGTGTTTGTAGATAATACTAGATTGAATTGAATCAGCTACTTTTTTTTTAAAAGATTTTATTTATTTATTCACGAGAGACACACACACAGAGAAAGAGAGAGAGAGGCAGAGACACAGGCAGAGGGAGAAGCAGGCTCCATGTAGGTAGCCTGACATGGGACTCAATCACAGGTCTCCAGGATCACGCCCTGAGCTGAAGGCAGCACTAAACTGCTGAGCCACCCGGGATGCCTGAATCACCTACTTTGACTTTAATAATACCTGTATGTTTAACGGAGAGGTGTTTCTGTGTAGTTATTTGCTTAGAAAACAAAACTAAAGATATGAGAAGTAATTGAAAGAATTTGCCCGATCCTTTGTCCCCATCCAGAAGCTAAACCTTTTAAATGCAGATATAAAATAACCAGGCTAGATTGCCATTCTTTCTGAGCATCATGACAGTTCCCAAGCCCCATTTATTTTGGTAGATTAAAATGAATTTTTCCTGGTACTTAAAAAGATAATTTGCAGGAAATAATTTTTAAAAATCACAATAGAATCATTTATTCACAGAATTTTGAATACATGTTGGATTGTAGTTCTTCAGCTTATGTTTTCTAAGAAAATACAAAAAGTACCTAGATAAGAGAATCTAAGATTTTTCCTCTTTATAGAGGAAGTGTCATGTGATATTTCTTATAGTTAGACTTTACTTTGGTTTTTTAATGTTCATTGATTCGCTGAACAAATAATTAACAAGAACATATATAATTGCTTCTTTCGAATCATTAGGGATGATTTACAAAATTATTCTTTAATGTTGTATTGTTCTTGACCTGTTGATTATGTATTGATGTGAGGTCCTATGTGATATTTTTTATGTATATATATATTTTTATATATATTTACATATATATATTTACATTTTAATTTATATTTATTTTTCCTTCTCTCTTTCTCTCCCTTTATGTCAAAATGAAAATATAGGTGATCTTTTTATTTAAGGATTTTTAATAGTCTAATTCTCTGTTTGCATCTTTAATAATTAGATTTTTATGAAACACCGTGGGGATTTGAACATTAGCTTAGATAAAAAATGAACAGTTTTGTTGTTTAATTTACACATCCCTGTCTACATATGTTTATCATCTTCAGAAATTTGCTTCTGTGTTTTAAAAATGAGTTAATGTTGTGATGAATTTTGAGTACATAGCTTATTTAGAGCATAGTATTTATAAAAACATAATTTGATACTGTTTTGGAAACCAATTAACTTTTAAAAGGAACACCAGTTCTGTTTTCTTAAGTAGATATGTCCAGTTAATCCTTAAGGGATTTAGGAGAGAATATGGTGCAAGTAATACCTATTTTTTGTATCCCTATAATTTTTTTTGTATATTATTTTTATTGGAGTTTGATTTGCCAATATATAGCATAACACTCAGTGCTCACCCTGTCAAGTACACCCCACAGTGCCCGACACCCAGTCACCCCAACCCCCCCTCACCTCCCCTTCCACTACCCCTTGTTCATTTCCCAGAGTTAGGGGCTCTCATGTTCTGTCACCCTTTCTGATATTTCCCACTCATTTTCTCTCCTTTCTCCTATAATCCCTTTCACTATTTTTTATATTCTGTGAATGAATAAGACCATATACTGTTTGTCATTCTCCAATTGACTTACTTCACTCAGCATAATACCCTCCAGTTCTATCCACACTGAAGAAAATGGTGGGTATTTGTCGTTTCTAAAGGCTGAGTAATATTCCATTGTATATATAAACCAAATCTTCTTGATCCATTCATCTTTTGATGGACACCAAAGCTCCTTCCACAGTTTGGCTATTGTGGACATTGTTGCTATAAACATTGGGGTGCAGGTGTCCTGCCATTTCACTGCATGTGTATCTTTGGGGTAAATCACTAGTAGTGCAATTGCTGGGTCCTAGGGTAGTTCTATTTTTAGCTCTTTGACGAACCTCCGCTCAGTTTTCCAGAGTGGCTGCACCAGTTCACATTCCCACCAACAGTGCAAGAGGGTTCCCCTTTCTCCACATCCTCTCCAACATTGTTGTTTTCTGTCTTGTTAATTTTCCCCATTCTCACTGGTGTGAGGTGGTACCTCATCATGGTTTTGATTTGTATTTCCCTGATGGCCAGTGAGGCGGAGCATTTTCTCGTGTGCTTGTTGGCCATGTCTCTGTCTTCTTTGTTGACATTTCTGTTCATGTCTTTTGCCCATTTCATGATTGGATTGTTTGTTTCTTTGCTGTTTAGTTTAATAAGTTCTTTATAGATCTTGGATACTAGCCCTTTAGCTGACAGGTCACTTGCAAATAATTTCTCCCATTCTGTAGGTAGTCTTTTAGATTTGTTGACTGTTTCTTTCACTGTGCAGAAGTTTTTACCTGGATGAAGTCCTACGAGTTCATTTTTGCTTTTGTTTCTCTTGCCTTTATGGATGTATCTTGCAAGAAGTTGCTGTGGCCAAGTTCAAAAAGAGTATTGTCTGTGTTCTCTAGGATTTTGATGGATTCTTGTCTCACATTTAGATCTTTCATCCATTTTGAGTTTATCTTTGTGTATGGTATAAGAGAATGGTCTAGTTTCATTCTTCTGCATGTGGCTGTCCAATTTCCCTAGCAGCATTTATTGAAGAAACTCCTTTTTCCAGTGGCTAGTCTTCCTGCTTTGTGGAATATTAGTTGACCATAAAGTTGAGGGTCCATTTCTTGGTCCTATATTCTACTCCATTGATCTACGTGTCTGTTTTTGTGCCAGTACCACACTGTCTTGATGATCACAGCTTTGAAGTACAACTTGAAATGTGGCATTGTGATGCCCCTGGCTCTGGTTTTCTTTTTCAATATTTCCCTGGCTATTCGGGGTCTTTTCTGATTCCACAGAAATCTTAAGATTATTTGTTCCAATGCTCTGAAGAAAGTCCATGGGATTTTTATAGGGATTGTATTGAACACGTAAATTGAATTGACATTTTCACAATATTAATTCTTCCAATCCATGAGCATGGAATATTTTTCCATGTCTTTGTGTCTTCCTCAATTTCTTTCAGAAGTGTTCTGTAGATTTTAGGTTTTAGATCCTCTACTTCTATGGTTAGATTTATTCCTAGGTATCTTATGCTTTTGGGTGCAGTTGTAAATGGGATTTATTCCTTAATTTCTCTTTCTTCAGTCTCATTGTTAGTGTATAGAAATGCCACTGATTTCTGGGCGTTGATTTTGTATCCTGCCACACTGCCGAATTGCTGTATGAGTTCTAGCAATTTTGGGGTGGAGTCTTTTGGGTTTTCTATGTAGAGTATCATGTCATCTGCAAAGAGGGAGAGTTTGACTTCTTCTTTGCCAATGTGAATGCCTTCTATTTCTTTTTGTTGCTGGATTGCAGAGGCTAGGATTTCTAGTAGTATGTTGAATAGCAGTGGTGAGAGTGGACATCCCTGTAGTGTTCTTGATCTTAGGGGAAAGGCTCCCAGTGTTTCCCAATTGAGAATGATATTTGCTGTGGGCTTTTCCTAGATGACGTTTAAGATTCTGAGGAATGTTCCCTCTGTTCCTATACTCTGAAGAGTTTTGATGAGGAATGGATGCTGTATTTTGTCAAATGCTTTCTCTGCATCTGTAGAGAGGATCATATGGTTCTTGTTGTTTCTCTTGCTGGTATGATCTATCACGTTGATTATTTTACGGGTGTTGAACCAGCCTTGCACCCTAGGGATAAATCCCAGTTCGTCATGGTGAATAATCTTAATGTATTGTTGGATCCTATTGGCTAGTATCTTGTTGAGAATTTTTGCATCTGTGTTCATCAGGGATATTGGTCTATAATTCTCCTTTTGGTGGGTCTTTGTCTGATTTTGCAATTAAGATGATGCTGGCCTCATAGAACGAGTTTGGAAGTATTCCGTCCCTTTCTATCTTTTGGACCAACTTTAGTAGAATAGGTATTGTTTCTTCTTTAAACGTTAGATAGAATTCCCCTAGGAAGCCGTCTGACCCTGGACTTTTGTGCCTTGGAAGGTTTTTGATGACTGCTTCAATTTCCTTCCTGGTTATTGGCCTCTTCAGGTTTTCTATTTCTTTCTGTTCCATTTTTGATAGTTTGCGGTTTTCCAGAAATGCACCCATTTCTTCCAGGTTGCCTAATTTATTGGCATATAGCTTCTCCTAATATGTTTTTAAAATCGTTTGTATTTCCTTGGTGTTGGTAGTGATCTCTCCTTTTCATTCATGAGTTTATTAATTTTAGTCTTTTCTCTTTTGTTTTTAATAAGGTTGGCTAATGGTTTATCTATCTTATTAATTCTTTCAAGGAACCAACTCCGGGTTTTGTTGATCTGTTCTACAGTTCTAGTTTGTATTTCATTGAGTTTTGCTGGAATCTTTATTAACTCTCTTCTTTTGCTGGGTGTAGTTTTTATTTGCTGTTTTTTCTCCAATTCCTTTGGGTGCAAGGTTAGCTTGTGTATTTGAGTTTTGTCCAATTTTTTGAGGGATTCTTGTATTGCGATGTATTTCCCTCTTAGGACTGCTTTTGCTCTATTCCAACGATTTTGAACGGTTGCATCTTCATTCTCATTAGTTTCCATGAATCTTTTCAATTATTCTCTAATGTCTTGGTTGACCCTTTCATCTTTTAGCAGGATGTTCTTTAACCTCGAGATGTTTGAATTTCTTACAAATTTCTTCTTGTGATTGAGTTCAAGTTTCAAAGCATTATGGTCTGAAATATGCAGGGGACAATCCCAATTTTTTGGTATCAGTTGAGATCTGATTTGTGACCCAGTATGTGGTCTATTCTGGAGACAGTTCCATTTGCACTTGAGAAGAATGTCTATTCAGTTGCCTTTGGATGTAAAGTTTTGTAAATATCTGTGAAATCCATCTGGTCTAGTGTATCATTTAATGCTCTTGTTTTTTTGGAGCTGTTGTACTTAGAAGACCTGTTTTTGCTGAAAGTGCCGTGTTGAAGTCTCCCAGTATTAGTGTATTATCTAAGTATGTCTTTACTTTGTTTATTAATTGATTGATATACTTGGCAACTCCCACATTAGGGGCATAAATATTGATGTTTGTTAGGTCCTCTTGTTAGATAGATCCTTTAAGTATGATATAGTGTCCCTCTTCATCTCTTACTAGTCTTTGGGATTAATTTTAGTTTATCTGATATGAGGATTGCTACCCCTGCTTTCTTCTGAGGACCATTTGTATGTTAAATTGTTCTCCAACCTTTCGTTTTCAGGCTGTAGGTGTCCTTAGATATAAAATGAGTCTCTTGTAGATAGCAAATAAATGGGTTTTGTTTTTTATCCAGCTTCAAACCTGGTGTCTTTTTATGGGATCATTTAGCCCATTCACGTTCAGAGTTACTATTGAAAGATATGAATTCAATGTCATTGTAATACCTATTAAGTCCCTGTTTTGTGGATTATTTCTTCGGGTTTCCTCTTTCTTTTACAGTGTCCCCCTTAATATTTCTTGCAGAGCTGGTTTGGTGGTCACATATTCTTTCAGTTTCTGCCTATCTTGGAAGTTCTTTATCTTTCCTTCTGTTCTGAATGAGACCCTTGCTGGATAGAGTATTTTTAGCTGCATGTTATTCTCATTTAGGACCCTGAATATATCCTGCCAGCCCTTTCTGGCCTGCCAGGTCTCTGTGGAGAGGTCTGCTGTTAATCTAATATTTCTCCCCATGTGTTTAGGGATCTCTTGTCTCTTGCTGTTTTAAGTATTTTCTCTTTATCTTCGGAATTTGCAAGTTTCACTATTACATGTTGAGGTGTTGAATGGTTTTTATTGTATTTATGGGGGTATCTCTCTATCTCCTGAATCTGAATGCCTGTTTCCCTTCTTAAATTAGGGACGTTCTCAGCTACGATTTGTTTAAATATGCTTTCTGTCCCTCTGTCCCACTCAGTGCCCTCTTGAACCCCAATTATATGTAGATTTTTTCTTCTGAGGATATCATGTATTTCCTTTAATCTTTCCTCAGGGTTTTTTATTTGTTTTTCTCTTTTTCCCTCAGCTTCCTTCTTTGCCAGTATCTTACTTCTATGTTACTCTTGATTCTACCTCATTAACCCTTGTTTGTAGGACCTCCAGTTTGGATTGCATGTCATTTAACTGAATTTAAATCCGGCCTGATTAGTTCTAGATTCTGTAGTCATGAAGCCTCTTAATTCCTTTATGTGTTTTGCCAGAACCCACCAGTAGCTTTATAATTGTGCTTCTGAATTGGCTTTCTGACATAAAATTGTAATCCAAATTCTGTAACTCTGTGGGAGAGAGTAGTTTTTATGATTCTTTCTTTTGTGGTGAGTCCTTTTTCTAGTCATTTTGCTCAGTGTAGAGTGGCTGTATGAGTGTGCTGCATCAAGAATATTAACCACGACCTAAGTAAATTTCACCCTCGATAAGTCTGCCGAGGTCAGAGACCAGAAATTGAAAAGCAAGATCAGAATGAAGTAACACAAAAGGGCCACTAAAGTGAAAAACAAATTTTCAAACAAAGTAGTAAAAAATAAAAGGCCAAGTATCCTAAAGAAGAAGAGAGAATAGAAAAAGAAAGGAGGATAAAGAAAAAAAGTAGGGGTTACTGAGATATGGTGGTGGTGACAAAGTTGAGTGGAGGGAGAATATAATCTACCTGAGGGTTCCTAGAGCATGATCCTCTTGTTTATGAGTATATTAAGTTTTATATGTTAGATGATTCTCTGTTCCAAATTTATATAAACCAGAAATACTTGTAGAGGGCCCCAACATTGACCACCAAAACATAAATGATATAAAAGAAGGAGGCAGAATGGGAATAAGGAATTTCACAAAACGAAGCAGCACAGTATACCACTTGGTTCTGGGTACTTACTGGTCATGTTTTAGAAGGTATTAACTTCTGGCATTGTAGAGAAATGAGGTAGAGAAAACAAAAACACAAAACAAACAACAAAAAACATATCATTTATATCTCCCCACATTAATTTGGGTATGTTGAAGGGAATCTAGAAGTGGAAAATATATCTAGGACCTGTACTTGTAGAAATATGAATCTCAAAAAGGAAGAATCTTAGAAATGAAGACGTGGTAAAATATTGTAGTTAACGTGAAAAAAGAGAAAAAAGTATTAGAAATTTACAGTCTGATACAAAAACGAGTTGTCCTGGAAAAAGGAGGGGTACCCTCTGGTTCTATATAGTGTAAATCCCTTGACTTCCTCTGGAGCTTTCCAGCCTGCTGGGTCAAGAACTTGCTCTTCCTCTGTTGTTCCAGCTGGTCTTATGGGGGAGGGGCCTGCTGTGGTGACTCTCTGGTGTGTGTACCTGGGGGAACTGACCCCTCCCCACAAGTGCTGGGATCAGTGGGAGCTTTTTACCCTGTGAGGCCTCTGTTTCCTGGAGGCCCCACCTTTCCCAAGCACAGTGTGACACAAGGAAGAACAACACCTATGGCAGCGGCCTGGTCTCCATCCCTGGAATCAGCTCCCCACTTCACTACCGCAGGTCCCAGTCCACACTGACCTAGATGCTCCCAGGACAGGGTACGCTGATCTGCATAGCTTGGAGGTGCCCGTGGGCTGGAGCGTCAGTCCCAGCTGTCCTCTGCCCTCCCTGTTTCCACCAGTCCTAGGGGGAATGCAGGATAGGATGGTGGGCTGTGTCACCTGTCGCCCTGGGATCTGGGGCCTGTCCTGCTGGAATTGCGCTCTGGGGCTGCAGCTCCCAAAGGCACCAGGGCGCAGACCCTTCCACCCGGAGCCCCCGCCTGACTGGCTTCTCCCCAGTGCCCCACAGCCTGCGCACTCCAGCCCTTTACCGAGATCGGCCAGCGGAGTGTGGTGCCCTTTCTCCCAGGTGCGCTTCCTCTATTAGTGACTCCAGGAAACTAGAGGCTCCACTGCCCCCCCTTGCGATTCCGCTCAGTTCCCCCCCTCCCCCTTTTTAAAGATTTTATTTATTTATTCATGAGAGACACAGGCAGAGGGAGAAGCAGGCTTCATGCAGGCAGCCCGATGTTGGATTGACCCTAGGACTCCAGGATCATGCCGTGAGCAGGCGCCAAACCTCTGAGCCATGGAGGGATCCCCTCGATTTCCCTTTAAATCACCTTTCTATCCGGGAAGAATCTGGTGTGGATTTTTTAAAGTTCTTGCTTTTCTGAGGCTGGGCTTTCCTGTCCCAGAGGCCCTCTGGTCTTAGCCTGGCCCCTTTCTGGGCCCCTCCCCCACTTGATTCTTTTATTATTCCCCAATCCCCACCTTCCTACCTTGTTAGATGCGAAAATCCTTCTCTCTGTAGCATTCTAGCTGTTCTCTCTTTAAATCTCAGGTCGATTTCATAGGTTTTCAGGATGGTTTGACAGTAATGTAGTTAAGTTGGTGGGGCCAGGTGAGTTGAGGACCCCTAGTCCTCTGCCATGTTGCCTGAAGCCTATTCTTATCATTTGTATAGAATCTAGATTCTCTGATTCTTGAACAGTTCATCATTACTGAATAGATCAATTTACCAGAAGAGTTTACCCATTGTCTTTGTAGTTTAATTTTAGGCATGCACACTTTTGCTGTTCTGCAATACTTATTTCATAAGATTAACAGCTAAGCAAATGATTTAATCAAGGCATGTAAAAGTAAGTTTGAGTGCCATACCATTTAAATGTTATCATTTAGATGTGCTTAATTTTTGTAGCTGTTTCTTTAATTTGGTTGAAATATTTAATGTTTAAAATGTTATTTTCCTGATTCTGTATATAAAAATTATACTTTGTTCCAAGATGGAATGGTTTGGTAATGGATTAAATTATGTTTTTAAACCAACTTGGTTTTCCTGTTTTATTTATGCTTTTTAGGTGGCAGCCAATGCACACATTCCTCCAGACTACCTCCTTAAAATTTGTGAGCGGATTGGTCCCTTACTAGATAAGGAGATCCCTCAGAGTGTTCCTGGGGTACAGACATTACTAGGTGTTGGTCGGCAATCTCTGTTACGGGATGCCAAAGGTAAGATTTTCAGTTTTTAGAGGAAGAAATGGATAACGGCTTATTTTTATGTTAAGCAAATATTCCCATGCTTTCCGAAATACTAGTTTTCTTCTAGCTTTCCTTATTTTTCCAATCTTATTCTTATTTTTTTAGTGTACAAGTAAATTTTTAGAGTCCTAAAAGGAGCCTTCTACCGTAAAATAGTGAATGCAATAGAGGTAAATAATATAAGTATTTTTTAATCCTGTGAAATAAAGATCTTAAAACATCACTGCTTTGATTAATGTAGTATGAATGCTTAAAATAGTCTTTCATTATATTTTATTACTTTTAAGTAATTATGAGTCTTTATATCATCCTAATCACATTGTATATTTTATAATAGGTAAATGAAAAATGATATATTAAAATTTATGTATGATATATAAACATTTTTATAATTGGAAATATTAAAAAAATATTAAAAAATATATCAATCTATTAGTGACTGTTCAATAATAGTTTTTCTACTCTACTGTTTTTCAGTTTTAAAGATTTTCCCCAAAGTTTTTCATGGAACCCCAATATGTAAAATATATAAAGTAGTATTTTATGAACATAAAAATATGAAAATAGGCATTAAGGATGCTTGTTAGTCTAATAAAACTTCAGGTCCAGCAACTAATTTGTTTTGTTTTATTAGCATCATGTCTTTAAAAATTCTAATTCACAACAGTAAATAGCTTCAAAAATACCAGTTTTAAGCATCTCATTTTATAATATAAGGAAATTCTTCAAATCAGTTAATTTGGAAGCTTTTGGGAGAGCAGTATAGGGGTGCTTGGTTGGCTAAGTTGGTTAAAGTGTCGAATTCTTGATTCCAGCTCATGTCATGATGTCAGGGTTGTAAAATTGAGCCCCGTGTTGGGCTCCATGCCCAGTGTGGAGCCTGCTTTGGATTCTCTCTCTCCCATTCCCTCTGCCCCTCCCCTCAAAAAAAGAGTAGTGCAATATTTTTTATCACAATTGAATTGTTAGGAATATGTCCTATTTGCTTGAGCTTTTGACATAAAGGACAAAACCATAACTATTTTAATAGTATTGATACCTATTATGGCACAATTTGCAGGCACTCCACAATGTGAGTGTGTACCAAGTATAAATATTTCTTAATTTTACCTGGCATACTTGTGCTATAGTTGTAACCTTGCTTATATAGTTTTATATAATTAGAAATGTATAAGCCTAAAGATCAAGAAGGACCAATATAAAATTAAAACCTTATTAATCCCTGACATATTTACATAAGATTCAAATACACACATAATTAAAGCTCTAAGTTCTAGAAACAAAATATCCTGGTGATATATTAAAATGTTGTTGTTTACCAGTCATAATATGTTTTATAACATGTTTAAAATTATACACATTAATTTTTATTGTGGTAAGGGTTAAAAATATATTCCAACAAATGAAATTGAAAGCAGACATTTACCTCTAAGGTACAATTTAAAATAAAACACTGTTCTATTTCTTGACTAACTTTTCAATCTTTTTGAATAGACTGTAAGAGTACACTATGGAATGGGTCTGCTTTTGCAGCTCTACATAGAGGCAGACCTCCAGAACTACCTGTAAATTATGTGAAACCTCCAAATGTGGGTGAGTAATATCCATGTGAGCTATGAACATATTCTTGATTTGTCTCTTCCTGATCTCATTATACAGCCAAAAATAGGTAACAGAATTAAATTTGAAGTATAAACAAGCTGCTTACATTCAAGGAATTTCATAGTCCAACTTTTTAAAGCATTTTTTAATGTAATTATGTTTTTGTGTTCTTGTTTTCTTTCTTTCTTTCTTTCTTTCTTTCTTTCTTTCTTTCTTTCTTTCTTTCTTTCTTTCTTTCTTTCTTTCTTCTTTCTTTCTTTCCCTTTTTCTTTCTTTCTTCTTAGCAGATGCATTTCATTTTATATATACTATAGGTGTTTTTAACCATATGGATGTCTATTTACATATCTAGGTACTGATCTTAAAGAGTTTACAGGGAACTATGTAAAGATAACTTTCAGAACAAAACAAAATACATTCTGCTTATATCTGTTTGCTAAAAATAATGATGTGATTGATTTCATATGTCTTTATTAAAACAAAAAAGTCACTCCTCCCCCTTTTAGTTTACTGAAATTCACATGTTCCATTCAAATTATTCCTGGGGCATCTCTAGCCAGACCATTATGAAGAGATACTACTAGTGGTTTCCAAGGAGATGTAGCTACAAAACCATTTGTACTAAAACTTAACTCTTAAAAAGAATGTATAAATTGCTGGATGAGTAATTGTCACTCTGCTTTCCTATTTTCTCACTCTTCTAAACAATTATTTTATATAGTGCCTAGGGCCTAGAGAATATTCCTTAAATTCAAATTGAAAAATAAAAATACATTTTAAAAGGAATACTATCTTACATAATAAGCCAATTGAAGTTACCCCAAGAGGTTAAACAAATTTAGGCTAGAAATAATTTCAAAAGTTATTTAGACAAAATTATTGATAAAAATTCATAAGGGTTATTGAAATAAATTAGATGTTTCCATATACATTACTAACAATACTATTCCATGGCCTAGATGTTATTGGGTGAAGAAGACTACTGATGTGGGTCTAATTGGAAATGACATTTTTAACATTTCTTTTTCATTTTCAGGGGTAGTTTGCTTACCCTTTAGAATTTTCCAGTGTTCACTTTTCCTCTTTATTAGGAATAAAGCTTTACTCATAATTAACTTATTAACTTGAATTAAGATGCCTCTTATTATTCATGCATTAATTTATGTTCAAAAGATTCAATATTTTTAACTACACTATCAACATTATTTGTAATGCTTTATACTTCTATAAATGGTCACATGTAAAGTGCCCAAGAGTAGCATTTAGAGTATTAAGTTTTCCATCTTTCTTTAGTCTTTCTTCCCTTCCCTTTTTAAAAACTATTTTAACTATATACATTCAGACTTCTACCGGTTTTATACAGTGAACACTTTACATTCTGACCTAGATCACTTTGTTATTTTTATTGTAACTGCTTAGGAATTTCAGTGTTCCTGGCATTGATGCTTTTACATTCTTAATTCTGCCTTGTAATTTGAAGAGGAGGTATTACCATAGAAATGATTCAACCTGATGTATTTTCATGTAGTATATACTAGTCAAAAACATTTAAGTTTAGGATATTTAGAATTCACAACCTGGTAAAAACTCGAGGAGTTGTCTAGGAAAGTAGCAAGATGAGTAAGAAGTCTTTTAAATTTGTGATTTAAGGGTTATCTCATTAAGGGGTATGTACAGTTCTGTATAGCTACTTTAAAATCAATCAGTTTTATAGTTTCCCAATGTAAATAAAATTTAATCAAGATTAAGTGAGACACCTGGGTGTCTCATTCTGTTGAGCATCTGACTCTTGGTTTGGCTCAGGTTGTGATCTCATGGGTCATGATCTCTTGGGTCCTGAGATTGAGCCTCCTGTGGGGCTCTGTGCTCATCAGGGAGACTGCTTGAAAGATTCTTTCTGCCCCATCCCCAACTTGATCCCTTGGGTGTATACGCACGTTCTTTTTCAAGTAAATAGTCTTAAACACTTAATCAAGAAGATGATCTTGAAAATTTAATCAATGAATCTTAGAACTTTAGCAACACTATTTTTAAAAATTATTTATTTATTAAAAAACTTTATTTTGAGAGATAGAAAGAGCCAGGGGGAGGGTTGGTGGTTAGAGGGGCAGAGGGAGAAGGAGAGAGAGAATCTTAAGCAGACTGCATCCTGTGACCCTGGGATCATGAACTGAGCCGAAATCAAGAGTTGGATGCTTAACTGACTTAGCCACCCAGGTGCCCCAACAGCACCATTTTGTAATAGAAGTGTTTCTTGGTCAAGTAAATGTGGGAAACACGAGTTTAAAAAAATTATAGAAATAAATCAATGCATGTAGGACTGCTCAGAGCCTTTCATATGCTAAATGCATTGTAAATTACCATATGGGGAACATTTCCTAGATAATTTAACAGTAGAAACCCTTTTTCCAAAATATGTGTAACATTCTGAAAATTTCCTGGAAACAGATTTGAGAAACTGGATAATAAACCCCTATTTACACCTGAAAAAGCCAAAGTCTAGAGAAGCATGGGGCTGGTATAAGTTATACTGCTTGCCTTCCAGTCTATTTCTATACCGTATTTTCTTAATATAACCAATCTATACTTATAGGGCCCCAAAGATAGAAGATTAGCCATATTACATATAAACATGCAATATTTATTTAGATTTACTTTTTATTTATTTTTAGAGAAAGAGAGTATATGTGGGTGGGGCAGAGAGAATAGGAGGAGGCAATCTCCTTACTGAGTGGGGACCCTGAAGTGGGGTTAGATCTCAGGACCCTGAGATCATGACTTGAGCCAAATTATAGAGTTGAACACAAGTGACTGATCCACTCAGGAGCCCTTATTACTTTTTATTTTTTAAGTCAAATATATTATGGTATAATTCCTATTAAATAAAAATTTCCCCTTTATAAGTTTGTAGTCCAACAAGTTTTGACAAATACATACATTTGTGTACAATAAAAGGGTAGGATATTTCTGTCACCTCCTGAATTTCTTCATGTCTCATTGCAGTCAATCCTCTGCCCCTCTGGGTATTCCTGGAAAACAGGAAGTTTGTCCACTCTACTTTTGCCTCATTTACAATTTCATCTGAATGAAATAATAAGCATGTAGCCTTTTGTTTATATCTGATTTTGCTTGGAACCTAATGATTTTTGATTTATGCATGTCATTTCATGTATCAGTAATTTATTCCTTTTTATTACCAAGCAATATTTTATTGTATGAATGGATATACCATGATATGTTTGTCAGTTCTTCAATTGATAGGCATTTGAGGTGTTTCAGGTTTTGGCTATTTTAAATAAAACTACTATATACTTTTTAATATATATCTTTGCATGAACATTTGTTTTCATTTCTCTTGGGTAAATATCTAGCTAATGAGATTGTTGGGTCATATGGTAAGTATGGGTTTAACTTTATAAGAAACTGCCAAATTGTTATGAAAATGACTATTACATTGTGTATTCCTACAGCAATGTATAATTTTAGAATTAGCTTCTTAATTTCTATCCAGAAACAACTAGGATTTTGTTTGGGATTACCTTGAATATGTAGATAATATGGGGGAAATTAACATACTAACAACATTGAATCATACAATCCAGAGCATGGTATAATTTCCCATTTATTTAGATCTTATATAATTTCTTTTTTTAAGATTTTATTTATTTATTCATGAGGGACACACATAGAGAGAGGCAGAGACACAGGCAGAGGGAGAAGTAGGCTCCATGCAGGAAGCCCAATGTGGGACTTGATCCGGGACTCCGGGATCATGCCCTGAGCAGAAGGCAGATGCGCTTAACTGCTGAGCCACCCAGGCGTCCCTTCTATAATTTCTCATAGCAGTATTTTGTAGTATTTAGTGTAGAGGTTTTGCACAACTATTGTGAATTTTTTCTCTTAAGGGTTTCATGTTTTTTTGGTGTATTTTAAGTTACGTATTTTAAATTTTCAATTTACAGTTTGTTGATAGTAAATAGAAATGAGTTTTGTTTTGTTTTTGTATATTGATCTTGCTAAATTCATTACTTCTAACAGCATTTTTTTAGATTCATCAGAATTCTCTACATAAATGGTCATGTTGTCTATAAATGAGACAGGTTTACTTTTCCATTCTAATCTTATCTGCCTTATGGTTCTCTCTTGCACTAGTGAACTGCTAGTGCTTCAGGTATAATGGTGAATTGAAATAATGAGACTGGACATCCTTCCATAGTTCCTGATTTCAGGCGGTCTTCCACTATTAATTATGATTGTAGATACCTTTATCAGTTTGAGGGTGTTCCTTTCTGTTCCTGCTTTGCATAGAAGTTTTATCATAAAAAGATACGTTCTACTTTTTAATTTTATCCAGTATAGTTAGACTTACATCAGTTATTTCTTGGGGCTCATATTAACTGGTATTTTATGTAGAATAGTGCTACCCAATAGAACTTTTTGTAATGATGTTTTATTTGGTGCCATCCAAAACAGTAGGCATCAGCCACATGTGGCTTTTGTGTTGTAGGCAAAGAACTCAATTTTTAACTTTAGAGAATGTTTACTAATTTTTAAGTCTATAACCGCATACAGCTAATGACTACTATAATGGAAAATGAAGATCTAGAACAATATGAAAACCAGTAAGAAGCTTTCTGAATAGGTACATAATTTAGTAGTAATGTATTGGCTAATGATTCATAACAAACTTAACCTGGAATGTTTTCTACTTTTGTACTTAGAAACTACTTTTATTTAGCTTTTCCTATTTTTATTTTAGTAACTCACTTCAAAGATCATATTGTCCCACTTCTTTCTAGTGAGTTTCACAATTGTCTTTGGCCATAAACAGTAAAATTCTGACCTTATCTGGACTTTTCACAATATTGGATTATTTATTCAAATGTTCCCATCCTTTGTGTAGTTAATCAGTAATGTTACTTAGTAATTTAATGAAATGGATGTGAGGGAGCATTGTAGCATAGACTAACTAGTCTAATACTTTTCATGTATGTGTACTTAAGTTTACCAAGGCATGTGTACTTAAGTTCATCAAGAGTGAATTTCTAAATCACTCTAGGGAAAGAGGAAAGGTACCTATGATATTTATGTTATAACAAGTCTAAGCTCCAGTCATGCCATTTCCTTAGCTATATGCTTGACTAATCAAATTGGGTTTGCATTATGCCAAAATTAAACCAAAGGAAGAAACTTGAACTAAATTCAAAACTATATTAATACCTAATGCCACGCAAAAAAAATCCTGGAGCATATGTAATTAATTATTTGGAGATATTACTTGAGATCTTGCCCTTTAATCACCAAATATTGTTGTTTCTTCATTCCTTTAAAGATTAGTATTTGTTTTGGAAACTTTGTAAGTAGTTGCATTAAAATTTGAAAATAAAAGTTCATTCAAGCACAACTCCAATACTCAGCTCGTATTTTAGTACAGAACTAATTTCAAAAGTCTGTTTCATGTCCATTTGAAATGAATATTTGAAAGAACTAGTATTACAGTTAATTTCCATCATTATAAAAGTTTGTGAAGTTTTCCTACTTATATTCTAAAAAATTTCTATAAAATTATCTGTAGAAATGGCAGCCTGATGGCTTGTTTATTCTAGTTTGAGACTGACAGACATTATTACCCAAGGAACAAATGTGCATACTCGTTTCTAAACTGAATCAAGGGCGTGATATGACAAGACTAGTTTTAAACTTTTTTTTTCTCTTTTATCTTCAGTAAAATTGATATATAGTATTGTCCTGTAATTTACATAGTAGGCCTGTATTTTATACTGTATTTTACTGTATATATACTATATTTTATATAGCTTAGGAGGCTTGCATTAACTCTAAAGCCAAATTAATATTTATATATTGCCATAAGCTCCCATTTAGCATTGATTGGCTCCTGACTTATTGGCGATTGTGTGGTTATATGTCACATGTAAACCCATAATTCACTGGGAGGTGGGAGACTCACCTCCTGTTACTGTAAATATAAATTGAAAGATAATCCAATGTAAATTTATTTGGCTGAGGTGACCGGGTTTCTTCCAGGAATATTTGTTATCCTTCCTCTCTAATTTTATGTATATATTGATACATATAATATCTGCATAGAGCCTGCTTCTCCTTATCTCTTGTCCATGGATAACACTTTTGCCAGGCTTTACTTTTTCTTGCCTCCTTCCTCCTTTTTGTACTCACATAACTGTACATGAAACAAGTTGATTATAAAGTCATTACTTTTATGTATCTGGACAGGAGCAGGTGTTTCTTGTCACACCTGCAAGCAATTAGAACTTGAAAATAAACTCAGAATATTTTGTGAGTGCTACATTGTTAGTGCTCACTAAATATTACATGAATAAAAGTAGTATAATTGCTGCCACATGGAAACTTAAGCATGCCTTTTAAATGCATTGATATGGTGTTATATAGCTCATATGAATTTCTTATTTGTATTCATGTCAATATTGTATTAATATTAGGATTAATTGTTTATTTGAAAGAAAACAGCCTTTATTATAGGAGTCTTAGTATCATCATGTAAAATATAATAAAAAAAGAATTTCTCTGTTCCTATTTTGAACATTCTTTCCCTTCTTCATTATTCTTTATTATTCCTTTAGCTTTTTCATTCAGTATACACCAAGCTATTCGAAAAGAATCTTTTGGTATTTATTTTATACATTTTATTAAGTACCTTAGAGAAATAGAACTTCATATTTATGGTTCACAGAGGTAAGCTATAAAACAATTTCAGATTTGTTTAGTTGAAGAAAAATACAGCCTAAAACATCTGTGTTTAATAACCAAATCCAGTTAAATGGTTTAGGAGATAGTAAAATAAAGGTTTAGGGTATTTATTCCCAAATAATGTTAAGTGAACTTTGCAAAAAGGTTAAATGGAATTAGAAATATAATTTATTTGCTGTATCTTAATAGTATCCTAGTAATAAGACATTCAGTGATCATGAATGTAGATACTCTGTGGGTCTTAGTAGTGTAGTTTAAATTGTACTCTGGATAGGTGTTGTGGGATGGGAATGGCATCAGCCTTAAAAACTGTAAAGCTGTTTTGTGTGGTTAAGTTGCAGAGACATAATTTGATCTATAGTAGCATCGAATCTATGAAAGAGATAAATCTGTTGTTTTGTGCTTTTACTACAGTTTTCAGTTTTTATTAAAATTTGTTTCTGTTCTTTTTCTGGCTTCTTTTATAATACTTTTTTTGTTTAGTTGTTAGAGCTTTTTTTGGAAACCCTCAAATCAAGCTTCACAAAAAATATTGCTAGTCATTGTAAATCTAGAATTGACACGGAATTTCATGAGTTACTTTCCATTGTTCTTGAAGGAGTATTTTCTTAGTTTCCTGTTCTCTCTTTTTATAGGAGCCAGTATGTTCAAGTGCATTTAATTAATTAATTAATTAATGAAGATTTTATTTCTTTATCTGAGAGAGAGGGAGAGAGGGACAGGGAGCTTGACAAAAGACTCCATCCCAGGACCTTGGAATAAGGCAGACACTTGACTGACTGAGCCACCCAGGTGCCCTAGTTCAAGTGCATTTTAAACAATCAGAAGGATGGGATCCCTCAGTGGCTCAGCAGTTGAGCCTCTGCCTTTGGCTCAGGGCGTGATCCCGGAGTCCTGAGATCGAGTCCTACATCAGGCTTCCTGCCTAGAGCCTGCTTCTCCTTCTGCATATGTCTCTTTCTCTCTCTTTCTCTCTGTGTCTCTCATGAATAAGTAAAATTAAAAAATAAGTAATCAGAAGGTTGCATATTTGCCATGATTCTATTTTCTGATTAAAGTTAAGAAAAGTAGAACTATAAATGTTGATGAAGTGACTTTTTGGTAAAAGAGAGAAAACTAATCCAAAATTATTTTAGCCTTCTTTAAATATATCTTATTTTCTGAAGAATTTTGTATTTGAATATGATATTGATGGTGATTAGGGTATGGTATTAGAAGCCTGATTTGTGAACAATAATCCTTTTGCTTTGTGTGTATAAAGACTCTTTTTTGGTTAGCAGTTATTGGCTGATCCTCTGGTTTTTTATTCAGTCTTAAGCTTTGCTGAAAACACTCCCTCTCTATTTCATCTTCCTCCTAACCTCCACATTCCTGAGGTTTGTCTTTGAGGTGTATAGATACTATTTCTTAGAAGTTCAAAATTTTGCTTTATTGTTTTGAAGTTGTTTTAGTGGATTTTAAAACATTTCTTGACCCAACAGTCATACTATTAGAATATGATTTTGGTAATTTCCTTTGGCCTTCATTTGCTTTGTAAGGCTGTCCTAGCAAAGTCAGATTGAGATTATTCTTTAAACTAGCTAGACCCACCATTTCCCAGCGTTCCTGGTAATGAGTAACAATTTAAACTCTCTGGTTTGTTTATGGCTTTTTTGTATATGAAAGTAGCTTGACCTATAGTTAATCTAATTCTTTTATCTTTCAATACCATTTACAGAAGAATTGGAAATATTCTGTTTTATATATATATATATATATGTGTGTATATATATATATATATATATATATATATAATCAGTCTTATAGTTTAAAATGAAAAGTTAGAAAATTATACGAGGATTTCCTGAACATTAGGTATGGCACATTATTAGGTTGTGGGGTGACAGGTAAAATTCCTTGAATTATGGGACTGATATATATTAAAAATCAGATAATATCACCAGTTTATATACTTTTGTTTTATCTGGATCTGGATGCTAAGTTAATAATACACTGTTTCTCCCAATAGGTATGGTAGTTACCTGGCTTTGGTTAAATGTATTTCTTAGTGTCATTGATCAGATATTTCCTGTAATATAAGCAGTAGAATTCAGTGAGTTCGTCTGGGTAGGGAAAGTTACTTATGGTTAATGATTTTCTGGTTTAAATGGAGAAGTGGTTTTTTTTTATTTTTGTGTTTGTTTTGTGTTTTTGTGTTTATCAGGAAAGGGAGGGTGATGCTTGTCAGTACTAAACTGCTGATTCTGTAGGTAATTAAAAATAAATAATCTTGTGGAGCCTTGGGTGGCTCAGTCAGTTAAGCATCCAACTCTTGATTTCAGCTCAGGTCATAATCTCAGGATCTTGAGTAGAAACCTAAGGGCTCTGTACTCAGTCAGGAGTCCACTTGGGATTCTTTTTTTCTCTCTCCCTCTGTCCCTCTTCTTCACTACTGCCCCAATAAAAAATAAATCTCTAAAAACTTTTACCATGTTAAAGCCTCACCAACTAGAGACCATGAAGAACAAGACTATAGTCGGAAAAAAATCAGATTTATTGAATCACTAGTGAAGAGAGTATACACCAGAAGAACAATACAAGGCCTCTGGATAAGAGAGAATGGAAGTGTGTTTCGTAACTTTTGGATTGCCACTGTAGAATTCTGAGAAGGGTCTGAAGTCAACCAGGATTAGTTTTGGATTGGTGGCCGCTTTTGAAGCAGATTAAGTGAATTAGGGATTAACTAGGGTTTGGGGGGCTATCATGAAGCAGGATAGTTGAGGAGTTTGGTATCTCCCTCTAGTAATAAATGAAAATAAAGCAACTCTATTGGCATCATTGGTAAGAAAGCAATAATCACTCAAAAAGGGGTCATTATGATATTTCACAACTGGTGCATGACCTGGGAAATCAGTGTTTCTTTTAACTTTTCATTTGGCTTTATCTGTGTCTAACCTCCTATCCTGATTAATGGCAAGACTGCCTTTTCTTTTTTTTTAATTCATAGCTGGTAATCACTTTTTCAGTCACAGATAGGTTTTGATTCTTTCAACATGTAGTCTTACAAATATTTTTTAAAAGTTTTTATTTCAATGCCAATTAGTTAACATACAGTATAATATTTGTTTCAAATGTGCAGTGTAATGATTCAACACTTTAATACATCACTGGTCTTCATCACAAGTGCACTCCTTAATGCTTATCACCTATTTAACCCATTGTCCCACCCACCTCTCCTGTGATAGTCCTGAGTTTGTTAAGAGTCTGTTTCTTGGTTTGCCTTTCTCTTTCTTTTATCCTTTTGCTTGTTTGTTCCTTAAATTCCACATAGTACTGAAATCGTACGGTACTTGTCATTCTCTGACTTATTTCACTTAGCATAATACTGTCTACCTTCATCTATGTCATTGCAAATACTAAGATTTCATTCTTCTCTATGGCTGAATAGTATTCTATTGTGTATACATGTATAAATGTATATATGTATAAATATATATGTATACACTTTTATATCCATTAATCATTCGAGGGACACTTGGGCTGTTTCCATGATTTGGCTGTTGTACGTAATGCTGTTATAGAAATCAGGGTGCACATGTCCCTTTGAATTAGTATTGTTGTATCCCTTAAGTACCTAGTAGTGTGATTCCTGGATCATATGGTAGTTCCATATTTAGTTTTGAGGAACCTCCATATTGTTTTCCAGAGTGGCTGCATGAGTTTGCATTCCTGCCAACAGCAGAAGAGTGTTCCCCTTTCTCTATATCCTCGCCAACACCTGTTGTTTCTTGTGTTGTTGATTTTATAGCCATTCTGACAGGTGTACTTTTGATTCGTATTTTCCTGATGATGAATGATGTTGAGGATCTTACATGTGTCTGTTGGCCATTGCAGATCTTCTTTGGAAAAATGTGTATTCATGCCTTCTGCCCACTTATTCACTGCATTATTCATTTTTTGGGTGTTAAGTTTTATAACTTATCAAAATATTCTGGATACTAACCTTTTATCAGACATGTCATTTGCAAGTATCTTCTCTCATTCCACAGGTTGCCTTTCAATATTGCTGATTGTTTCCCTCGCTGTGCAGAAGCATTTTATTTTGATTAAGACCCAATACTTTATTTCTGCTTTAATTTCCTTTGCCTCAGGAGACAAATCTAGAAGACACTGCTATGACCAATGTCAAGAGATTACTCCCTGTGTTCTCCTCTAGGATTTCTATGGTTTCAGGTCTCACTTTTAGGTCTATAATCCATTTTAAATTTACTTTTGTGTGTGGTGTAAGAAATTGCTCCAGTTGCATTCTTTTCCATGTTGCTGTCCAGTTGTCCCAACACCATTTGTTGAACAGACTGTCCTTTTCCCATGGGATGTTGTTTCCTGCTTTGTTAAAGATTAACTGACCATATAGCTGTGGGTTCATTTCTGGGTTTTCTATGCTATTCCATTCATCTGTATCTAGTTTTGTGCCAGTCCCTACTGTTTTGATCACTACAGCTTTTAAAATAACTGAAGTCTGGAACTGTGATGCCTCCAGGTTTGCTTTTCTTTTTCAAGGTAACTTTGGCTTCTCGGGGTCTTTTGTGGTTCCATACAAATTTTCGAACTGTTTGTCCTAGCTCTGTGAAAAAATGTTGGTGGTAGGGGATCCCTGGGTGGCGCAGCGGTTTGGCGCCTGCCTTTGGCCCAGGGCGCGATCCTGGAGACCCGGGATCGAATCCCACATCGGGCTCCCGGTGCATGGAGCCTGCTTCTCCCTCTGCCTGTGTCTCTGCCTCTCTCTCTCTGTGTGTGACTATCATAAATAAATAAAAATTAAAAAAAAATGTTGGTGGTATTTTGATAGGGATTGCATTAAACGTGTAGATCACTTTGGTAGCATGGACATTTTAACAATATTTGTTCTGCCAATCCATGAGCATGGAAAGTCTTTCCATTTGTTTGTGTCGTTTTCAATCTCTTTCATCAATGTTTTATAGTTTTCAGAGTCCAGGTCTTTCACCTATTTTGTTAAGTTTATTCCCAGGGATCTTCTTGTTTTTGGTGCACATGTAACTGAGACTGATTCCTTGCTTTCCTTTTCTGCTGCTTCATTGTTGGTGTATAGAAATGCAACAGATCTCTGTATGCTGATTTTGTATCCTGTGACTTTACTGAATTCATCAGTTGTAGTAGTTTTTTTGGTAGAGTCTTTCAGGTTTTCTACATGCAGTATCATGTCATCTGCAAAAGGTGAAAGTTTTACTGCTTCCTTGACTGTTTGTGTGTCTTTTATTTCTTTGTGTTGTCTCATTGCTGTGGCTAGGACTAGGACTTCCAGTATTATGTTAAATAACTGGTGAAGGTGGACCTCCCTGTCCTGCTCCTGACTGTAGAGGAAAAGCTTTCAGTATTTCCCCATGAGTCTATATTAGCTCTGGGTTTCTCATATATGGCCTTTATGATGTTGAGGTATGTTCCCTCTAAACCTACTTTATTGAAGGCTTTTATCATGAATGGATGTTGTACTTTGCCAAAGGCTTTTTCTATGTCTATTGAAATGATCATATGGTTCTTATCCTTTCTTATATTAATGTGGTGTATCATGTTGATTGATTTATGAATATTGAAACATCCTTGCGGTTTTGGAATAAATCCCACTTGATTGTGGTGAATGATTTTTTTAATGTATTGTTGGATTTGGTTTGCTAGTATTTTATTGAGAATTTTTGGATCTATGTTCATTAGGGATATTGGCCTGTCGTCTTTTTCAGTGGAGTGCTTATATGGTTTTGGTATCAGGGTAATACTGGCCTCATATAATGAATTCGGAAGTTTTTCTTACTCATCTATTTTTTGGAACAGTTTGAGAAGAATAGGTATTAGCTCTTTTCTAACTATTTGGTACAATTCTCCTATGAAGCCATCTAATACTGGGCTTCTCTCTCTCTCTCTATGCTGTACAAAAGATTCTTATCTTGATGAACTCCCAATAGTTCATTTTTGCTTTTGTTTCTTTTGCCTTCGTGGATGTATCTTGCAAGAAGTTACTATGGCTGAATTCAAAAAGGGTGTTGCCTGTGTTCTCCTCTAGGATTTTGATGGAATCTTGTCTCACATTTAGATCTTCCATCCATTTTGAGTTTATCTTTCTGTATGGTGAAAGAGAATGGTCTAGTTTCATTCTTCTGCATGTGGATGTCCAATTTTCGCAGCACCATTTATTGAAGAGACTGTCTTTCTTCGAGTGAATAGTCTTTCCTCCTTTATCGAATATTAGTTGACCATAAAGTTGAGGGTCCACTTCTGGATTCTCAATTCTGTTCCATTGATCTATGTGTCTGTTTTTGTGCAAGTACCACACTGTCTTGATGACCACAGCTTTGTAGTACAACCTGAAATCTGGCATGGTGATGCCCCCATCTATGGTTTTCTTTTTTAAAATTCCCCGGGCTATTCGGGTTTCTTTTCTAATTCCACACAAATCTTAAAATAATTTGTTCTAACTCTCTGAAGAAAGTCCATGGTATTTTGATAGGGATTGCATTAAACGTGTAAATTGCCCTGGGTAACATTGACATTTTCACAATATTAATTCCATGAGCATGGAATATTTTTCCATCTCTTCGTGTCTTCCTCAATTTCATTCAGAAGTGTTCTATAGTTTTTAGGGTATAGATCCTTTACCTCTTTGGTTAGGTTTATTCCTAGGTATGTTATGCTTTTGGGTGCAATTATAAATGGGATTGACTGCTTAATTTCTCTTTCTTCAATCTCATTGTTAGTGTATAGAAATTCCACTGACTTCTGGGCCTTGATTTTGTATCCTGCCACACTGCCAAATTGCTGTATGAGTTCTAGCAATCTTGGGGTGGAGGCTTTTGGGTTTTCTATGTAGAGTATCATGTCATCTGCGAACAGGGAGAGTTGACTTCTTTGCCAATTTGAATGCCTTTAATGTCTTTTTGTTGTCTGACTGCTGAGGCTAAGACTTCCAGTACTATGTTGAATAGCAGTGGTGAGAGTGGAGATCCCTGTCTTGTTCCTGATCTTAGCCAAAGGCTCCCAGTGCTTCCCCATTGAGAATGATATTTGCTGTGGGCTTTTCGTAGATGGCTTTTAAGATGTCGAGGAATGTTCCCTCTATCCCTACACTCTGAAGAGTTTTGGTCAGGAATGGATGCTGTAGTTTGTTAAATGCTTTCTATGCATCTAGTGAGAGGATCATATGGTTCTTGGTTTTTCTCTTGCTGATATGATGAATCACATTGATTGTTTTATGAGTGTTGAACCAGCCTTGTGTCCCGGGGATAAATCCCAACTGGTCATGGTGAATAATCTTCTTAATGTATTGGTGGATCCTCTTGGCTAGTATCTTGTTGAGAATTTTTGCATCCATGTTCATCAGGGATATTGGTCTGTAATTCTCCTTTTTGGTTGGGTCTTTGTCTGGTTTTTGTGATAGGTGATGCTGGCCTCATAGAAGGAATTTAGAAGTACTCCATCTCTTTCTATCTTTCCAAACAGCTTTAGTAGAATAGGTATGGTTTCTTCTTTAAACGTTTGATAGAATTCTCCTGGGAAGCCATCTGGCCCTGGACTCTTGTGTCTTGGGAGGTTTTTGATGACTGCTTCAATTTCCTCCCTGGTTATTGGCCTGTTCAGGTTTTCTATTTCTCCCTGTTCCAGTTTTGGTAATTTGTGGCTTTCCAGAAACGCGTCCATTTCTTCTAGATTGCCTAATTTATTGGCGTAGTGCTGTTCATAATATGTTTTTAAGATTGTATTTCCTTGGTGTTGGTAGTGAACTCTCCTTTCTCATTCATGATTTTACTAATTTGAGTCTTCTCTCTCTTCTTTTTAATAAGGCTGGCTAATGGTTTATCTATCTTGTTAATTCTCTCAAAGAACCAAATCCTGGGTTTGTTGATCTGTTCCACAGTTCTTCTGGTCTCGATTTCGTTGAGTTCTGCTCGAATCTTTATTAACTCTCTTCTTCTGCTGGGTGTAGGATCTATTTGCTGTTTCTTCTCTAGCTCCTTTATGTGTAAGATTAGCTTTTGTATTTGAGTTCTTTCCAGTTTTTGAATGGATGCTTGTATTGCGATGTATTTCCCCCTCAGGACTGCTTTTGCTCTATTCCAAAGATTTTGAATGGTTGTATCTTCATTCTTATTAGTTTCCATGAATCTTTTTAATTCTTCCTTAATTTCCTGGTTGACCCTTTCATCTTTTAGCAGGATGGTCCTTAACCTCCATGTGTTTGAGGTCCTTCCAAACTTCTTGTTGTGATTTAGTTCTAATTTCAAGGCATTATGGTCTCAGAATATGCAGGGGACGATCCCAATCTTTTGGTATCGGTTCAGACCTGATTTGTGACCTAGTATGTGGTCTATTCTGGAGAACGTTCCATGTGCACTTGAGACGAATGTGTATTCAGTTGAGTTTGGATGTAAAGTTCTGTAGATATCTGTGAAATCCATCTGGTCCAGTGTATCATTTAAAGCTCTCGTTTCTTTGGAGATGTTGTGTTTAGAAGACCTATCGAGTGTAGAAAGTGCTAGATTGAAGTCACCAAGTATGTGTATTATTATCTAAGTATGTCTTGACTTTGGTTATTAATTGATTGATATATTTCGCAGCTCCCACATTCGGGGCATATATATTGAGGATTGTTAATTCCTCTTGTTGGATAGATCCTTTAAAGTATGATATAGTGCCCCTCTTTATCTCCCACTATAGTCTTCGGGGTAAATTTTAGTTTATCTGATATAAGGATGGCTACCCCTGCTTTCTTTTGAGGACCATTGAATGGTAAATGGTTCTCCAACCTTTTATATTCAGGCTGTAGATTTCCTTCTGTGTAAAATGAGTCCCTTGTAGACAGCAAATAGAAGGGTCCTGCTTTTTTATCCAGTCTGAAACCGTGCGCCTTTTGATGGGGTCATTAAGGCAGTTCACGTTCAGAGTTACTATTGAAAGAGTTTAGTGTCATCATGATATCTATTCATTCCCTGTTTCTGTGAGTTGTTCCATTGGACTTCTTAAATGGAATTTTAAGAGTCTATTACCCTAATACTCCTCCCCATAAAGTCAGGGATTTCTTGTGTCTTGCTGCTTTAAGGATCTTCTCTTTATCTTTGGAATTTGCAAGCTTAAGTATTAAATGTTGAGGTGTTGAACGGTTTTTATTGATTTAAGGGGGGGGAATCTCTCTATTTCTTGGATCTGAATGCCTGTTTCCCTTCCCAGATTAGGAAAGTTTTCAGCTAAGATTTGTTGAAATACATATTCTGGACCTCTGTCCCTTTCGGCGCCCTCGGGAACCCCAATTAAACATAGGTTTTTCTTCCTCAGGCTGTCGTTTATTTCCCTTAATCTATCCTCATGGTCTTTTGTTTGTCTCTTTTTTCCTCAGTTTCCCTTTTTGCCATCAACTTGTCTTCTATGTCACTCACTCGTTCTTCTACCTCGTTGACCCGCGTCGTCAGGACTTCTAGTTTGGATTACATCTCATTCAATTGATTTTTAATTTCTGCCTGATTAGATCTAAATTCTGCAGTCATAAATTCTCTTGAAACCCCTCTCCGCGGAGCCGCTGCCCGAGCCCCTCCGAGCTGCTCCAGGGGCTGTGCAGCCCCCTCCGTATGGAGCCTCTTCCTCTGCTGGAGCCGCCTCCAAGCTGCTCCCGGTGCTGCACAGCCCCCTCTCCTCGGAGCCTCCGCCTGAGCCCCTCCGAGCTGCTCCCGAAGCGGCGCAGCCCCCTCTGCGCGGAGCAGCCGCCGAGCCCCTCCGAGCTGCTCCCGGGTCAGACAGTGTGTGCGCTGCAGCCCTTTGGGAGCTCGGCGCACTCTCCCCGGGGGGCGCAGGTGTCTGTTAGTGCCCCAGGGAGCCTAGGGGCTTCCCCGCCCTCCTGGAGTCCTGCTCTAATGTCCTGTGAGCCCCTTTCTGTCCAGGAAGATTGCTGAAGCTCCTCCTTCTCCGAGATGGTGCTTTTTTGTCCTGGGGGCACTTGCCCCGGCCTTAGCCTGGCTCCTAGTGGGGCCCCTCCCCCTTTGATGCCTTTTGTTTCTTTATTTCTTTTTTCCCTGTCTTCCTACCTTGATAGAAGCGTGAACTCTTCACACTGTAGCATTCCAGCTGTTCTCTCTTTAAGTCTCAGGCCGAATTCGTAGATTTTCAGGATGATTTGAAGGTTATCTAGGTAATTTGTTGGGGACAGGTGACTTGGGGACCCTACTCTTCCGCCGTCTTGCCCCTCCCCGATCATATGGTTCTTATCCTTTCTTTTATTAATGTGGTGTATCATGTTGATTGATTTACGAATATTGAAACATCCTTGCGGTTTTGGAATAAATCCCACTTGCTTGTAGTGAATGATTTTTTTAAATGTATTGTTGGATTTGGTTTGCTAGTATTTTATTGAGAATTTTTGGATCTATGTTCATTAGGAATATTGGCCTGTCATTGTCTTTTTCAGTGGAGTGTTTATATGGTTTTGGTATCAGGGTAATACTGGCCTCATATAATGAATTCGGAAGTTTTCCTTATATTTTTACTGTTTGGAATAGTTTGGGAGGAATACACATTGACTCTTTAAATGTTTGATAGAATTCACCTGTGAAGCCATTTGGTCCTGAGTTTTTCTTTCTTGCAACTTTTTTGATTAGTGATTCATTTTATTTGCTATTTATTGATCTCCTCAAATTTTCTATTTCTTCCTCTTTCTGTTTTGGCAATTTATGTTTCTAGGAATGTATCCATTTTTTCCAAGTTGTTCAATTTGTTGGCATATAGTTTTTCATAATATTCTCTTATAATTGTATTTCCATGGTATTGGTTGTTATTTTCCCCCCTCTCATTTGTGATTTTATTTGGGTTGTTTCTCCTTTCTTTTTAGAAGTCTAGTTGTGGGTTTATTAATTTTATTTTTTTTCAAGGTACCAGATCCTGGTTTCATTGACCTGTTCTGTTTTGTTTTTTGTTTTTAGTTTCTGTATCATTTGTTTCTGCTGTAATCATTATTTCCTTCCATCTGCTGTCTTTATGCTGCATGTGTTCTATTTCTAGCTTCCTTTAGTGTAAGGTTAGGTTGCTTCTTTGAGATTTCTCTTGTTACTTGAGGTAGGCTATATGTATTGAGGTAGACTATATGTATTGCTATAATCTTTCCTTTTAGGACTGCTTTTGCTACATCCTACAGGTTTTGATCTTGTGTTTTCATATTCATTTGTTACCATGTATTTTTAAATTTCTTCTTTGATTTCCTTGTTGACCCATTTATTTTTTAGTACCATGTTGTTGAACCTCCATGTATTTATGATTTTTCCACATTTTTCTTCTGGCTGACTTCTAGTTAGATAACGTTGTGGTCAGAAAAGGTTCATGGTATAACTTTCATCGTTTTGTATTTGTTGAGGCCTGTTTTGAGGGCTAATGTGTGATCTGTTTTGGAGAATTTTCCATTTGTACTTGAAAAGAATGTGTATTCTTCTGCTTTAGGATGGAATATTTGAATATATTTGTTAAGTCCGTCTGGTTTAGTGTGTCATTCAAAGACATTGTTTCTTTGTTTATTTTCTGTTTAGATTATCTGTCTGTTGATGTAATCTGGATATTAGAATTCTCTCCACTTACTGCATTACTATCAATTAGTTCTTTTATGTTGGTTATTTATTGTTTTATATATTTGGGTGCTCCCATGTTGGGTGTATACTTACTCACTATTGTAAATCTTTTAAAGCACATAGCATAGAAGAATTTGTTACTAATTGTATTTAAGGGATTTTCTGTATGTTCTTAGTTTGTGGAGTTGAAAATACTTTATTTTACCCCAGAGATATTTTTGATACCAGTTATATTACCCAGGTTGCTCTTAAATAATTTTAAAACAAATAGATTTTTCTCCATTGTAATTAGAAAATGAATTGAATAGACTTGTGGTTTAATAACTGTGATGTTGCCATTTTAGAATACTCTTCAAATCTGGTGAACTTTCTAGTAAAATCCAATTATGATAGAATGAGAATTCCTGTTGATACTGTTAACTAACTTTTGCAGCCTGATGGAAGTACATAATAGAGAATTTTTGCTGTTAAAGTTACTTTTTCAGACTCATAGCAGAATATATTTTCTATAATTTCATTAAAGTATATAGCATTGAAAAGTATAAAGAATATTGACCTAGAATTAGGAGACCTGGATTGAATTTAGGCCTGGCTGTTAATTGGCTCTATGATGTTAGACAAATTACTTAGTTTCTTTGGGCCTTAATTTCCTCACTTACAAATTGAAGAAAATGACTTCCTTCACATCTCACAGAATGACCATGAACTGAAATGAGGTGTCTGTGGAATTAAATCATAACCTTTACAATGTCATGGAGTTAGAATTTTAATTATGATATGGGATCCTATGTGCTGATAGTGTGAATAACAGTAGTAATGTCTCATAGATTAAAGATGTAGTATTTTAGTTATCTTTGTGAAAATATAGTCTAACTCACATACAATTATAGTGAGATGCTTCTTTAGTATGTAAACTTGTGTCACACCTGTTCTTTCACTATAAATCTAGTCATCCTCCCACAAAATTCTTAGCCAAGTAAATAATATATACTTCCTGGTTGCTATACTAGAATCTCTTGTGAACCACTGTAGGTGCTCTGAGATGTTTATAATCCTCATATTTGCCATCGCTTTGCCAAATAGTTTCCAACCTCTGATGTATGTTTAGAATCGTAGTTTTCAGATTGTTAGATATGTTTTAAAAAAGACATGAGGTAATATCATGGAAATTGGTAAACACTATTTTATTTAATATACTTTGAGGTCAAACTCTATCAAGTTATATAGCCTTGTAAAATGAATAGTGGTATTCAGAATAGAATTGCCTGTTTGATAATATAAGTGCCTGGAATTTGCAGTGGGAGATGTGACTAGAAAAGGAGGTGGGAGCCCAGTTATTCTGAACTGACCATGCTAGGAGTCAATGGAATTTTTGGATAAAGGCCTGGATAGTAAAGATTTTTGGCCTTGTGTGTCATTTGGTCTCTGTTACAACTACTCAACTATGTGGTAATGTGAAAGCAGCCATAGATATTATGTAAATGATTGAGAATGGTTGTTTTCTAATAAAATTGTTTTTACATAACATAACATAATTTCTAATAAAATTGTTTTTACATAAACAATAAAATTGTTTTACATAAACAATTGTGGCCTTAAATTGGACCATGGATTATAGTTTGTCAACCGCTGTTCTATGCTACTATGCTACTAGTTTAGATTTTATCTTGTAGATACTAAGGTACCATTGGATATATTTTTTTAAGATTTTATTTATTCATGAGAGACACAGAGAGAGAGAGGCAGAGACAAGGCAGAGGGACAAGCAGGCTCCTCGCAGGGAACCCAATGTGGAACTCGATCCTCAGACCCCAGGATCACACCCTGAACCAAAGGCAGACACTCAACCACTGAGCCACCCAAGCGTCCCCCATTGGATACTTTTGAATAGGAAAATTATATGATAAAATTTTATTTTGAAAACATAGGTGTCAGAGAGCAGGATAACTTGGAGAGAAGAGAGACTGGAAGAGGTAGACGGGAAATCAGAGATTTCCTTTAAATGTAGACAGGAGATGATAAGTATGGCATCAGTGGCAATAGAAATAGAAATAGAGGACTGATTCAAACAAAATTTTAGAGATGAAATTAATAATAAAATTTGGAAAAACATATAATTTGGTTGGATATGGTGAATAAAAGGGGAAGAATAAGAAATAATCTGTTAGTGACAAAATTGAGAGAGGGAGAATATAAGAAACTTGCAATGGAAGGATAATTAGCTTGATATGAGAAATCTCCATCTATGGTATATCCAGGTAGAGGGGATGGATTTCCATGAGGTGATTGGAAATGTGGGCTAGGAGCTAAGGTGAAGGACAAAGGTTAGAGATAAAATTTGACAGTAACTAGTATGTGGGTAGGTGAGATTGCCAGGGCAGCATGGATACAGAAGATAACCCTCAATAGCACTTGAATGAACTATCAACATTTCATCAAGAATGAGTTAGGGTAAAACAAAAACAAAAACAAGACAAGGAACTAAGAAGCAAAGATTTATAGAGGCAGGGGAAGAATCAAATAAGATCTTCTATGTCATAAGAAGAGGATTATAGACTTAATCTGCATTCCCTATAAAACTTATTGACTATGTAATTTAAATTCTAAATGGTTTTGGGAGATTGAAGGATAATCAAAATTACATAACTTTCTAGAAATAATTTTTAACTTAATTTATCAAATATTTGAAAACCAAATATATGCAAAGCCTTTTCCAAGTGTTCAAGGAAGTCTTTGCTATAAAGGATTTTATTCTTTGGAGATGTTTAGACAGATGCAAGAATATGATGCCCATAGTATAGGGCATTGTCTCAGTCCTTTCAGGCTACTACAATAAACTGGCATAGTGTAGGTGACTTATAAACAACAAACATTTATTTCTCACCATTCTGGAATCTGAGAAGTCTAATATGGCAGAAGGAGATTCAGTGTCTGGTGAGGACCCACTTTCTGGTTCATAAATGGTACCTTCTCAGTGTAACTTCACATGGAAGAAGGGGCAAGGAAGATTTTGTCAGGCCTCTTTATAAAGGGTACTAATTCCATTCATGAGCACTCTGCTCTCATGACCTAATCACTTCCCCAAAGGACTCACATCCCAATACTATCATATTGGACATTAGGTGTTCAACATGAATTTGTGGGTGGGATGCACAGTGTATAGTAGACATATAGACTAAGAGATTTAAAGGAAATACAAAGTGTAGTGGACATTCAGGAAGGAGAGATAAAACTAATTAAGAGAAACAAGGGACAATTTTAAGGAATAAGTGGCCTTTGGGGTGAACTTTGAAAGCTGAGGAGTGAACATTCCAGGTAAGAGGATATCTGCATAGGAAAGACAAGATGGTTTATTTCATTTCAAGTGGAAAATTCATGCTCAAGAGGAGTAGGAATTATGGTTAGATATTTTGAGAAAAGTGGGACCAGATTAATTAAACAAATACTTGAGTGTCTTGCTTCTAAGGAACTTATTAGCTAGGTCATTCTATGATGAATTAATTAATCTGTATCTTTAAAATGCTTATAATCTTATTAGATCAGAGATACGCAGAAGTAACATTAGTTACGAGGTCCAGAAGTAAAGTAGGAGAGTTCTCTTTTCGCTGAAGTGATTGAGAAAGATTTCTTTTTTTAAAAAAGGAGGTGGTTTTAGGCTATGTTTCCAAGGGTAAGGAGGATATTGACAGGGTAAAATAGCAGACATAGGCAAAAGGCTAAAGGAATAGCATAAGCAAAGGTGCCAGGATAGTAAACTGTGAGAAGTTTATTTTAAGACTTGAAATTACCTATTATCTTAATCAGAAATAAGAATAAAAAATTATTATTTTCTTATTTGATTGTGTGTGAGTAGTGTCTTCTATACAATTGGATCACTTGTGTATTCACCTCCTCAGTTAAGATAGAGTTTTGTCACCACAAGAATCCTTCATCTTGCCTTTTTATAACCACACCCATCATCTTCTGCCTCTCTCTACCCACTGCCTCCATCTTGTCAACTACTAATCTGTACTCCATTTGTTTATACAAATGTCATTTTAAGAATGCTGTATAAATAGAATCATATAGTATATAACTTTATTTCACTCAGCATAATTACTTGGACATTGATCCAAGCTGTCTTATGTGTTAATATTCATTCTCTTTTATTGCTGAGTGGTATTCCATAGTATGGGTATACCGCAGTTTATTTGTTCACCAGTTAAAGGACATTTAGGTTGATTCTACCTTTTGGCAGTTACAAATAAAGCTGCTATTAACATTTGTGCTTAGGTGTTTTGTTTTGCTTTGGTGTGTGTGTGTGTGTGTGTGTGTGTGTGTGTGTGAAAATAAGCTTTCTTTTTTCGGGTAAGCTTTCATTTTTCGGGTAAGCTTTCATTTCACTGGGATAAAATCCCAAGAATACAATTGTGGGTCATATGGTAATTGCATGTTGAGTTTTTTAAGAAACTGCCAAATTGTTTTAAGAGTAGCTGTAGCATTTTACATTCCCACCAGCAATCTATTTTTTCCACATCTTTGCCAGCATTTGGTATTGTCAAAATATATCATTTTAGATTTTCTCATGGCTATGCAGTGTGCTATATCATTGTGGTTTTAATTTCCATTTTCTTGATGGCTACTGATGTTGAACATCTTAGTGCTTTTTTAGTGTACGTATGTCTTCTGAAATGTCTGAGTCTTTCACCCATTTTCTAATAAGATTATTTTTATTCTATTATTGAGCTTTAAGAGTTCTTTATATATTCTAGATACTAGTCTTTTGTTAGATATGTTATTTCCAAATATTTTCTCTGTCTATAACTTTTTTTGTCCTCTTTACATAGGCTTTCACAGACCAAACGTTTTTAACTTTAATGACATCTAGTATATCAAATTTTCTCTTTTTGATCATGCTTTTATTGCTAAGAACTATTTGCCTCATAATTCTGAAGATTTTCTCCTATGTCTTTTATTTGAACAGCTTGATAGTTTTGCATTTAATTCTATGATCCATTTTGAGTTAAATTGTGTAATATATGAGTTTTAGGTGGAGGTTCATTATATTTTCCTTATGAATGTCTAACTGCTCTATCACCCTTTGTTGAAAAGGATATTCTTCTTCCATAGAATTTGATCTGCATTTTTTTTTCAAACAACAGTCAAGAATACTTCAAACATTGTCAAAAATCTATTTTTTGGTTCTCTATTCTATTCCACTGATCTATGTGTTTATCTCCTCACCAGTACCACACTGTTTTGATTACTGTAGTTGCATAGTAAATCTTAACATTGCAAAGAGTAATTCCTTCCAGTTTTTATCAGGATTGTTTTCAATATTCTAGGGTTAGTGCTTTTCCATTTTTATTTTATTTTATTTTTTGAGAAGGAGGGGAAGGGAAGAGGGAGAGAGAGAATCTTAAGCAAGCTCCATGCCCAGCATGGAGCTTCATGCAAGCCTTGATTTCACAACCCTGAAATTATGACCTGAGTGGAAATCAAGAGTCAGACACTTAACTGACCCAGGCACCCCTTTTATATGTACTTAAGAATCTGCTTGTCAGTTCCTGAAAAAGACTTTTGAAAGAAATTGCAGTAAGCCTATAAATCAATTTGGGAGACCTGATTTGTTTACTGTGTGGAGGCTTCCAATCCATGACCATGGTATGTCTCTTCATTTATTGAGGTCTTTGATTTCTTTCATCAGCATTTTGTAATTACAGCATACACAGATATCGTAATACTTTGTTAAATATATAGTTAAGTATTTAATTTTGAGAATGATTGTAAATGGTATTGTGTTCCTAATTTTGACTTTTGCATGTTCATTTTTAGTGTATAGAGATGCAATTAATTTGTGTTTGTTGATCTTATTTCCTCCTACCTTGTTGAGCTCACCTCTTATTTCTAGAAGTTTTCAAACTCTTTTAAAACATATTCCACCCTGCTATTTTTACATTACAATTTCGGGATTGGATAATTTAACAGATTTAATTATGTTCTTAGTTGGTTTGAGCTGGAATTTAATGTTTTATGTGAAACCTGTTGCAGTCATTGGAACACAATATGGCTATTGGGGCAAATGAAAATTAATTTTTTTCTTCTCACTTTCAGAAAATGTATTATAAAATACTGGTTAGGAGATAAACCTCTAAAAAAAGAAAAAAAAGGAGATAAACCTCTGAAGCCAGATTGTCTGGGTTTGAATCCTTGCTTGGTATTTACTAGATTGGGATTTTGGAGAGATTACTTGACTCCTCTATGCCTTAGTTTCCACATCTTTAAAAGGGGGATATTAATAATAATTTATAGGGTTAAGTAAGTTAAACATATAAAGTTCTTAGCACAATGCCTGGCACATGAAAAGTGTTAAATGTTAAGTTTTATTATATATAACATATGATTTTTTGGGTCAGTTCTGGTCAGTAAAGTATGAGTAATATTTTTTTTAATTTTAATTTTGTTAGTTAATATGCAGTGCAGTATTGATTTCTGAGTAGAATCCAACAATTCATCAGTTACATATGACACCCAGTGCTCTTCACAAGTGCCCTCTTTAATACCCATCACCCATCTAGCCCATCCCTCCCTTACCTCCCTCCATCAACCCTCCATTTCTTCTCTATTGTTTAGAGTCACTTATGGCTTGTTTCCCTCTTTTCTTTTTCCCCTCTTCTCATATGTTCATCTATTTTCTTAAATTCCACATATGAGTGAAATCATATGGTATTTGTCTTTCTCTCACTTATTTCACTTAACATTATACATGCTAGCTCCATCCCATCATTGCAAATGGCAGGATTTCTTTTTTTTTTTTTTTTTGATGGTTGAGTGATATTTCAGTGTGTGTGTGTGTGTGTGTGTGTGTGTGTACATACCACATCTTCTTTATCCATTCATCAGTACATGGACATTTGGGTATTGTTTGGCTATTGTTGATAATGTTGCTATAATCATAGGGGTGCGCGTATCCCTTTGAATCAGGATTTTTGTATCCTTTGGGTAAATATTTAATAGTATGATTGCTTGATTGTAGAATAGTTCTATTTTTAACTTTTTGAAGAACCTCCATACTGTTTTCCAGTTTGCATTGCCACCAATAGTGTAAGAGGGTTCAACATCTGTTGTTTCCTGTGTTGTTAATTTTAGTCATTCTGACAGGTGTGAGGTGGTATCTCGTTGTTTTGATCTGTATTTCCCTGGTGATGGTTTGCATTTATTTTTGACAAATAAAAAATTTATATATTGAACGTGTGTAATATATTTTTATATATGTCTATGTTGTGAAATGATTATTGCAATAAAAAATTAACATGTCCATCAACTACTATAGTAATCATTTCTTTTATGAGAACACTTGTGATCTAGTCTCTTAATAAATTTCAAATATATAGTACATTATTAGCTATAGTCACTATGCTGTATGAGGTAATTAAATGTTTATACCTTTTGATCAGTGTGTCCCCTTTTCCCATACCCTTCTAGCCTCTGGTAACCACCATTCCAATTATCGTTACTATGAATTGAAATTTTTTTTGTTAGGTTTCCTTGTATCACTGAGATCATGTGAGTTTTGTCTCATTTATTTCACTTAGTATAATGTCCACCAAGTTCATCCATGTTGTTGCAGATGGCAGGATTGAATTTACTTATTGCCAAAGATAGCTGTTTTTTTTTTTTGTCTCCTGCATTTTTTGTGTTTAGAATTAAAGAGAACAAAGCTCAGTTAAATTTTAAATGTAAATCACAATAAGAATTTCCTAAGGACAAAGAAAATGAATAGAAATATTAAATTTCTAATTATACCTGTGGAAGTGTCTCTTCATATGGTTGATTCAAGTGCTTACTTGAACATAGGCTTTCTAGAATAAGGGCCTTCTTATTGTACTATTTAAATTGAAATTTATTTGATATAAAACATTATATAGATTTAAGTTCTACAATATGTTAATTTGATACATTTATTTGTTGTAATATGATTGCCATTGTAGCAGTAATTAGTACCTCTATCACATTTATAATTATCATTTCCTTTTATTGTAATAATTCAATTCTAGTCTCTTGGTAATTTTGTTGATTTTAATACAATATTTTTGTCTATAGTCACTATATTATGCATAAATCCCTAGGACTTATTTACTCCTTTTTGCACATTTGTACCCTTATACAACATCTGTCCGATCCCCCATCCATCAGCCCCTGGTAACTACCATTTTACTTTCTGGTTTTACAAGTTCGACTTTTTAGATTCCACATAAAAGTGCTTCCCTGGTTGAGTTCTCTCACTTAGCATAGTGCGATCAAAGTCCATTCACATTGTCACAATGGCAGAATGCCTTTCTTTCTCATGGCTGAATAATACTCCATTTACATATATACCAAATCTTATTAATTCATCCATTGATGGGAATGTGGGTTGTTTCCATATTATGGCTACTATGAAAAGAACTGCAATAAATATGGAACTGCATATATCTCTTCAATATTCTGTTTTAATTTCCTTTGAGTATATATAGTTAGAATTGCTGGATCATATGGTAGTTCTATTTTTAATTTATTACGGAAGATTCATATTATTTTCCACATTGGGAGAACCAATATATACATTCCCACCAACGGGCCAAGGTTTCCCTTTTCTTCATATCCTCACTAACATTGATTAGTCTCTTGTATTTTTGATAGCCATTGAAATAGGTATGATGTGATAATTTTGTTCTGGTTTTGATTTGCATTATCCTGATGATTAGTGATGTTGATAACTTTTTTCATGTCCCTGGTGGGCTTTTGGATGTCTTTTTTTTTTTTTTTAAACAAATGCCTATTCTGTTTTTTCTGCCCATTTTTAATAAAATAATTTGTTTTGTTGTTAACTGAGTTCTAAAGTTCTTTATATGTTCTGAATATTAACCCTTTGTCCAAAATATTGTTTGCAAGCATTTTTGCCATTATGCAGGTTGCCCTTTCATTTTGTTGATTGTTTCTCTTACTGTGCATAAGTTTTTAAATTTGATGTAGTCACATATGTTTATCTTTGCTTTTATTGTTTGTGCTTTTTGTGTCACATTCAAAAAATTATTGCCAAATCCAATGTTGAGGAGCTTCTTGTTTCTTTCTATGAGTTTTATGGCATCAGGTCTTATGTTTAAGTCCATTTTTAGTTAATTTTTGTAAGTAGTATAAGATAGGGATCTAATTTCATTGTTTGGCATGTGGTCCATTTATATGCAGCACCATTTTATGGAAAAGACTATTTTTTCCCATTGGGTGTTCTTGGCCTCCTTCTTGAATATTGGTCGACTGTATATAAGAGGATTCATTCTGGGGTATATAATGTGTTCCACTGGTCTGTGTGTCTGTTTTTAGGCCAGCACCATGCTGTTGTTACTACCATAGGTTTATTGTATGTTTTGAAATTAGGTTTGATACCTCTGAATTTGTTCTTTCTCAGAATTTCTTTGGCTATTTGGGATCTTACATACTTCCATACAAATTTTAGGAATATTTTTTTCTGTTTTTGTGAATTATACCATTAAAATGTTTTTAATTTTATTTTTTTACTTACTTTAGAGAAAAAACTGGCTCATAAGGAAAGAGAGGGGTAGAAGGGGAGGGAGAGAATCTTGAACAGACTCTGCTAGAGCATGGAACCTTACATGGGGCACAATCTTGTGACCCTGATCATGACCTGAACTGAAACCAAGAATTGGATGCTTAACCAACTGAGCCATCCAGGCACCCCTGCCATTAAAATTTTGATAGAGATTGCACTACATTTATAGACAGCTTAGGGTAGTATGAACACTTTAATGTTATTCATTATGCTGATCCATGAACATGAGATGTCTTAGTGTTTGTTTATGTCTTCTTTGATTTCTTTTGATAGAGCCATATATTCTTGTTGTGCAAATATTTTACTTCCTTGGTTAAAATTATTCCTAAATATTTTATTTTTGGATGCTGCTGTGAATAGGATAGTTTTCTTTTCCAGTGTTTCATTATTAGTATATAGAACTGTAACTGATGAAGATGAAGATGGGGGCAGAGTAGGAAAACCCTAGACTCATCTTGTGCCACAAATACATCTAGATAACTATCAAGTCATCCTAAATATCCCATTAATCAACCTGAAGACTGACAGAAAAATACTCCACACCTAAAGGGAGAGAAGAGGAAACATCAAAGGTAGGAAGTGTGGAGACATTGTTTAGGGGAGAAACAGATCCTGCATGCTGTAGAGAGGAGAGAGCTGTGGTCATATAAAAGGGCAAGAGAGAGAAGAATACGGTGGAATGCACAAAGAAAATGTTCTCCCAAAGCCATTGGCTTGGAAAATGCAAGGAAATGAATTTCATGAGTTCCTGCAAACAGTGAGGCTTAATGCCTGGAGTTTTAAAGGCCAGTGGGCTTGGCTGGAATTGAGCCTGGAGGACACTGTGCTGTTCCTGGAGAGAAGGCAGGCAAACAACCAGAGTGAGACTCTTACCACAGAGATAAAAGGAAAAAAAGATATGCATAATGCAATAAACAAGATTTGAAACAGGCTTGATGCAATGAACAACAAGCTATAAGAAGCATAGGAATGAATTAGTGATCCCGAAGACAAAATAATGGAAAATAATGAGGCTGAAGAAAAAAGAGAAGATATGCAACACAAGAATAGACTTAGGGAACTCAGCGACTCCATCAAACACAATGACATTGGTATTATAGGAGCCCCCAAAAAAGAGAGAAGGGGGCAGAAAATTCATTTGAAGGAATAATAGCAGAAAATTTCCCTAGGCCAGGGAAAAAAGAGACATCCAGATCCTGGAGGCACAGAGAGCTCCCATCAAATTCAACAAAAGCAGGCCAACACCAAAACATTGTAATTAAATTTTCAAAATATAGTGATAAATTAAAAAATCTTAAAAGCAGCAATTAAAAGGAAGTCCTTAACTTGCAGGGGTAAACCCATAAGGCTCTCTGGAAACTTCTCAACGGAAACGTCACAAGCCAGAAGGGAGCACAAGACTTATTCATAGTGCCAAATGGGAATAATCTTCTGCCAAAAATACTCTATCCATCACTGCTATCATTCAGAATAGAAGGAGAGATAAAAGTTACCAGACCATCAAAAACCGAAGAAGTTCCTGACCACTAAACAAACACCTAAGAAATATTAAAAGAGAGCCTTTGAGTGTGAAGGAGAGACCAAAAGTGATAGACAAGAAAGGATCAGAGATAATATCCACATACAACAACAGAATAAGCAATAAAATGTCAATAAACACATACCTATCAATACTTTGTTTTGTTTTTTTTACCGTTTATTTTTTTATTTTTTTTTAAATTTTTATTTATTTATGATAGTCACAGAGAGAGAGAGAGAGAGGCAGAGACACAGGCAGAGGGAGAAGCAGGCTCCATGCACTGGGAGCCTGATGTGGGATTCGATCCCGGGTCTCCAGGATCGCGCCCTGGGCCAAAGGCAGGCGCCAAACCGCTGCGCCACCCAGGGATCCCCCTATCAATACTTTGAATGTAAATGGACTAAATGCTTCAATCAAAGGTTACAGGATGTCAGAATGGATAAAAATACAAGACCCATCTATATGCTGCCTACAAGAGACTCATTTTATATCTAAAGACACTTGCAGATTGAAAGTGAAGGAATGGAGAAACATTTATGAGAAAGGATGTCAAAAGAAAGCCAGATTAGCAATACTTACATTAGGCAAACTCGACTGTAAAGCAAAGACTGAAAAGAGATATAGAAGGGCATTATACAATCATAAAGAGGATAATACAACAAGAAGATCTAATAATTATAAATATTTATACCCCCAACATATGAACACCCACATATGTAAAACACTAACAGGACGGAACTAATTTATAATAACACAGTAATAGTAGGTGTCTTTAACATCCCATTTACATCATTGGACAGATCGAGAAGTAGAAAATTGACAAGCACACAGTGGCTAGAATGACACATTCCACCAGATGGACTTAACAGATATATTTGCAACATTCCATCCTAAAGCAGCAGAATACACATTCTTTTCAAGTGTACATGGAACATTCTCCAGAATAGATCATGTATTAGCTATCAGAACAGGCCTCAACAAATACAAAAAATGGAAATCATACCATGCCTGTTTTCCGACCACAAGACTATGAAACTAGAAGTAAACCACACACACACACAAAGTCTGGAAAGACCACAAATACATGAAGGTAAAACAATGTGCGGTAAACAATGGATGAGTCAACCAGGAAATCAAAGCAGAAATTTAAAAAATATGGAAATAAATGAAAATATGATAGTCCAAAAACTTTGGGATGCAGTAAAAGTGGGCCTAAGAGAGAAGTATATAGCAATACAGGCTGAAATCAAGATGGAAGAAAAATTCAAAGAAACAACCTAACCATACAGCTAAGGAATGTAGAAAAAGAAAAACAAAGAATAAAACCAGCAGAAGAAAAGAAACAATAAATATTGGAGCAGAAATAAATGATATAGAAGCTAAGGAAAAAATAGATCAATGAAATCAGGAGCTTTGTTTTTGAAAAATTTAATCTAAGTGATATACCGCTAGCCAGATGTATCGAAAAGAAAAGAGAAAGACCTTAGTAAATAAAAAATGAGACAGGAAAAATAACCAACACCACATATATACAAACAAGTATAAGAGAATATTATGAAAAACTACATGTCACAATTTGGACAAGCTGGAAGGAATAGATAAATTCCTAGAAACATATAAACTACCAAAAGTGAAATAGGAAGAAATAGAACACTTGAAAAGACTAAAAATCAGCAGATAAATTGAATCAGTTATCAAAAAATTTGCAACAAAGAGAAGTACAGGGGACTCCAGAGTGGGTCAGTAATAAGAGTCTGATTCTTAGTTTTGGCTCAAGTAATGTTCTCTGGGATGTGAAATTGAGCCCCGCATCACATTCCTCATTCCAGGAGAAGTCTACCTGAGATTCTGTCTCCCACTTCCCCTCCCCCCCATAATCAATCAATTCATCAAATCTTGAGAGAGAGAGAGAGAGGGAGAGAGAGAGAGAGAGAGAGAGAGAGAAGCCCAGTATTAGATGGCTTCATAGGAGAATTGTACCAAATAGTTAGAAAAGAGCTAATACCTATTCTTCTCAAACTGTTCCAAAAAATAGATGAGTAAGAAAAACTTCCGAATTCATTATATGAGGCCAGTATTACCCTGATACCAAAACCATATAAGCACTCCACTGAAAAAGACGACAGGCCAATATCCCTAATGAACATAGATCCAAAAATTCTCAATAAAATACTAGCAAACCAAATCCAACAATACATTAAAAAAATCATTCACCACAATCAAGTGGGATTTATTCCAAAACCGCAAGGATGTTTCAATATTCATAAATCAATCAACATGATACACCACATTAATATAAGAAAGGATAAGAACCATATGATCATTTCAATAGACATAGAAAAAGCCTTTGGCAAAGTACAACATCCATTCATGATAAAAGCCTTCAATAAAGTAGGTTTAGAGGGAACATACCTCAACATCATAAAGGCCATATATGAGAAACCCAGAGCTAATATAGACTCATGGGGAAATACTGAAAGCTTTTCCTCTACAGTCAGGAGCAGGACAGGGAGGTCCACCTTCACCAGTTATTTAACATAATACTGGAAGTCCTAGTCCTAGCCACAGCAATGAGACAACACAAAGAAATAAAAGACACACAAACAGTCAAGGAAGCAGTAAAACTTTCACCTTTTGCAGATGACATGATACTGCATGTAGAAAACCTGAAAGACTCTACCAAAAAAACTACTACAACTGATGAATTCAGTAAAGTCACAGGATACAAAATCAGCATACAGAGATCTGTTGCATTTCTATACACCAACAATGAAGCAGCAGAAAAGGAAAGCAAGGAATCAGTCTCAGTTACATGTGCACCAAAAACAAGAAGATCCCTGGGAATAAACTTAACAAAATAGGTGAAAGACCTGGACTCTGAAAACTATAAAACATTGATGAAAGAGATTGAAAACGACACAAACAAATGGAAAGACTTTCCATGCTCATGGATTGGCAGAACAAATATTGTTAAAATGTCCATGCTACCAAAGTGATCTACACGTTTAATGCAATCCCTATCAAAATACCACCAACATTTTTTTTAAATTTTTATTTATTTATGATAGTCACACACAGAGAGAGAGAGGCAGAGACACAGGCAGAGGGAGAAGCAGGCTCCATGCACCGGGAGCCCGATGTGGGATTCGATCCCGGGTCTCCAGGATCGCGCCCTGGGCCAAAGGCAGGCGCCAAACCGCTGCGCCACCCAGGGATCCCCTACCACCAACATTTTTTCACAGAGCTAGGACAAACAGTTCGAAAATTTGTATGGAACCACAAAAGACCCCAAGAAGCCAAAGTTACCTTGAAAAAGAAAAGCAAACCTGGAGGCATCACAGTTCCAGACTTCAGTTATTTTAAAAGCTGTAGTGATCAAAACAGTAGGGACTGGCACAAAACTAGATACAGATGAATGGAATAGCATAGAAAACCCAGAAATGAACCCACAGCTATATGGTCAGTTAATCTTTAACAAAGCAGGAAACAACATCCCATGGGAAAAGGACAGTCTGTTCAACAAATGGTGTTGGGACAACTGGACAGCAACATGGAAAAGAATGCAACTGGAGCAATTTCTTACACCACACACAAAAGTAAATTTAAAATGGATTATAGACCTAAAAGTGAGACCTGAAACCATAGAAATCCTAGAGGAGAACACAGGGAGTAATCTCTTGACATTGGTCATAGCAGTGTCTTCTAGATTTGTCTCCTGAGGCAAAGGAAATTAAAGCAGAAATAAAGTATTGGGTCTTAATCAAAATAAAATGCTTCTGCACAGCGAGGGAAACAATCAGCAATATTGAAAGGCAACCTGTGGAATGAGAGAAGATACTTGCAAATGACATGTCTGATAAAAGGTTAGTATCCAGAATATTTTGATAAGTTATAAAACTTAACACCCAAAAAATGAATAATGCAGTGAATAAGTGGGCAGAAGGCATGAATACACATTTTTCCAAAGAAGATCTGCAATGGCCAACAGACACATGTAAGATCCTCAACATCATTCATCATCAGGAAAATACGAATCAAAAGTACACCTGTCAGAATGGCTATAAAATCAACAACACAAGAAACAACAGGTGTTGGCGAGGATATAGAGAAAGGGGAACACTCTTCTGCTGTTGGCAGGAATGCAAACTCATGCAGCCACTCTGGAAAACAATATGGAGGTTCCTCAAAACTAAATATGGAACTACCATATGATCCAGGAATCACACTACTAGGTACTTAAGGGATACAACAATACTAATTCAAAGGGATATGATTTCTATATGGTTTCCTGATTTCTATAACAGCATTACGTACAACAGCCAATTCATGGAAACAGCCCAAGTGTTCAACCACTATGGATAGTTAAAGAAGTGGTATATATACAACATAGTATTACTCAGCCATACAAAAGAACCAAATATTTCCTTTGTAACATCGGGGATGGTGCTAGAGTGTATTATGGTTAACAAAACAAGATAATCAGATAAAGACAAATACCATATAATTTCACTCAAATGTGAAATTTGTGAAACACAGCAATTGAAGAAATGGGAAATAATAGAAGGGAAACCAAGAAACAGACCCTTAGGTATAGGGAACAACTTGGTGGTTACAGGAGGGTAGGCTGGTGGGGACAAGGGTAAAATAAGTGACGGGTAATAAAGGGTGCACCTTTTGTGATGAGCACAGGGTGTTTTATGGAAGTGTTGAGTCACTACATTATACATTTGAAACTAATAATACACTGTATTTAATGAACAGAAATTTAAATTAAAAGTTTAAGAACAATGGAATTGATAATTGCATGTTGATCTTATATTCTGTAAGTTTACTAAATGTGTTGTTTTTTCCCATTTTTTGTTTGATTATTGAATTTTTAAAAATCATATGACATATAAATAACAATTATATTTCTTCCTTTCTGATTCAGATGCCTTTTATTTCTTTGTCTTACCTAATTTCTATAGCTAGGACTTTCAGTACTATATTGGAAAGAGAGATGAGAGTTGGTATCCTTGTCTTGTTCATGATCATAGAGGAAAAGATTTCAATTTTTCACAGTTGAGGATAATGTTAGCTATGAGTTTGTTGTATATGACCTTTATCATGTTGATATATGCTGCTTTCTATACCCATCCTGTTGAAGGTTTTTAGCATGAAAGGATGTCATATTTTGGAAATACTTTTGTATCATCTATTGATATAATTATGTGATTTTTTATATTTCTATTAATGTGATGATTACGTTTATTTATTTGAGTATGTTGATCCATCCTTGAATCCCAGGGCTAAATTGCATTCGGTCATGTTGTTTAATTTATATGTGTCTTTGAATTTCGTTTGCTAATAGTTTGTTGTGAAATTTTGCATCTATGTTTATCAGGGATAAGAGTTTTCTTGTAGTGTCCTTATCTGGCTTTGGTATCAAAGTAATGTTGGCCTCATTGAATGATTTTGGAAATTTTCCTTCCTCTTCAGTTTTTTGAAAAAGTTTGATAGAGATTGACATTAGTTCTTTAAGTTTGGGTAGAATTTGCCTTTAATGCTGCCTGTCCTGTGTTGGGAGGGTTTTGACTCCTGTATCAATCTGTTTCTGTTCACTGATCTGTTCAGATTTTCTATTTCTTCTTGATTCAGTCTTGTTATGTTATGTGTTTCTAGGAATTTATTCATTTTTTACTACATTATCTAATTTGTTGGCACATGATTATTGATCCTTGTCTCTTAGGGTCCTATGCATTTCTGTTGTAATGTGTCCTCTTTCACTTATAAGATTATTTCACTCTTCTCTCTTTTTTTTCTTAGTGCAGCAATTTTATCTTTTTGAAAAACTAGCTCTCAGTTCTGTTGATCTTTTAATTTTTTTTTTGTTTTGGCCTCTATTCCATTTATTCCTGCTCTGATCTTTATTATCTTTCCTTCTCCTAACTTAGTGCTTAATTTGTTTTTATTCTCTCTAGTTCCTTGAAATTTAAAATTATGTTTATTTGAGATTTTTATGTTTTCTTAATAAATGAAGTTATTGGGGCAGCCTGGGTGGCTCAGAGGTCTAGCACTGCCTTCAGCCCAGGGAGTGATTCTGGAGACCCGGGATTGAGTCCCATGTTGGGCTCCCTGCATGGAGCCTGCTTCTCCCTTTGCCTTTGTCTCTGTGTCTCTCTCTCTCTCTCTCTCTTTATCTCTCTCTCATAAATAAAATGTTTAAAAAAATAAAAAATAAATAGATGAAGTTATTGCTATAAGACTTCGTCTCAGAACTGCCTATCCAGCATCCCTTAATATTTGATATGCTGTGTTTCCATTTTCATTTGTTTCAAGATATTTTTATTTCTTTTGATTTTTTTTTTGTTTGTCTCATTGATTGTTCAGAAGTGTGTTTATTTTCCACATTTGTGGATGTTTCAGCTTTCCTCTTGTTGACTTCTAGTTTCATCCCATTGTGGTCTGAAAAGATAAGGTATATGATTTCAGTCTTCTTAAATTTGCTATGACTTGTTTTGTGTCCTGTCATATGATCTGTCCTTGGAGAGTGTTATGTGTGCACTTTGGAAGAATGAATTCTCGTGATGTTGGGTGGAACATTCTGTGTATGTATGTTAAATCTATTTGGTCTAAAGTATGTTTCAGTTTTGTTTTCTTGATTTTTCTTATGTCTTGTTTGATTCTTATAATTAAATAAGTTGGCTATTAGAACCTTTCTTTTGTATTACAGAACGTGGCGCAGTAACTCGTGCATGTGGTTTTCTCCTGTGGTGTTACTTCTCACAGATGCACTAGGAGCATGCATAAGAACCTGGCAGTGGTATGGGAATGGCATGAGCTTAGCACCTTGGGGCTTTGAAGGATACCCATTAGGCAGTGGATGGATCATCTAAGTGGAGCACTCCCAGAGATTAGTGGGGTAGACCTATTGATGTTCTGAAGCAGAGAGCATGAAGCTTGTGCCTTCAATGCGTTTTGATATTCTTCTCTGCTTTTCCCCCATTCTCCTTTCCTTCAGTCATGGCGGTCTGTCCTCCAAAATTCTGGGGCTGCCTGAGAGGACCAGGTATCTTCAATTGCAACCTACACATTTGCAGCTGCTGGGAAATCACTTAGCACTTTTGATTTTGACTACTCTGTGGGAGTAGTTGCAACTTTCAACCTGTGCGGGAGAGGGTGCTGCTGCAGCTGCCAAAATCTCAGCCCCTTGCAAAGTCATCCTGGGAAACAGTGCTCCCTTGGCAAGTTCCTCCACCTCTGTGTCCAAATTCATCTCTATTCCACTCTATATTATGCCAGATTCTCCCTTCATGCAGGCTAGACCTCCACAAAGTCTCTATTGCCTGTGGCTATCCACTCACTTTTGCACTCTCCAGGTTCCCTTTATTCCATGATCACCTGAGTTGGGGTAGGGCATGCTTGCCTAGTCCCTTGAATTGCAGCCCCCACTGAAGCCCTGTCTACCAATAGGTGCACATGTAGGTAAAAACCTCTGGGGTATTCTGGTGTGATGTGCAGAAGCACTTTTTTTCTGCTGTGAGAGTCTAATTAGTTGTTAATCGAAGTGGAGAAAGAAGTGGAACAATTAATTTGCCAAGATGCTGACATTACTCCATTAATGAACTTTAAATTTGAGTTTTGCTATTGATAGCTGTATCTTAGCAATAAAGCATGTGTAATATGTGATTCTATAAGAAATATTCATTTTATTTCTAAAATGGAATCAGTTTGAATATATTATGTAATAAACTAGGACTCTTAAAATAATTGAGAAATCTTTTTTTTAAAGATTTTATTTATTCATGAGAGACACACAGAAAGAGGCAGAGACACAGGCAGAGGGAGAAGTAGGCTACATGCAGGGAGCCTGACATGGGACTCAATCCTTGGTCTCCAGGATCACCCCTGGGCTGAAGGCGGCGCTAAACTGCTGAGCCACCCGAGCTACCCAATACTTGAGAAATCTAAATAAAATTTTTCTTCACTAAGTATATAAAATATAGAACCTTAAGTTTAGTGTAAAATGGATATTTTATACTTTATTACTACTTTTGTACTTTTTCCATTTTTTAAATTATTTATTACTTTACAATTTTTGTCTTACTTGTTACACAGTTGTTTCAGCATAGGCTTTCTGATCTTTTTTGATCTAATAATGTTCTGTCTTTCATGTATAGAGTTGATAGAAGAGACTGTGCTCTCAGGTATTTCTCACAGAAGTTATGCATTTGCACTGATCTATTTCTTCCTGCTTACTGACCTAGGTGTTTTGATATGATTGACTGAATTTAGGAGAACAAACTCTGTGGTCTTGATTGTTATAGGGAAAAAACTGATGTAGTAATGTTTTCTTAGTAAAACAACCCTGTAATAAATCGTTGATTTCATTTATTAAGCGTTGTTGTTATTTGGTCCTGTATTGTTTTTCAGGGTTTTTTAAATTACTATTTAATATTTGAAATTCTAGTACTAAGCTTTTTTTTAATGTAAATTCAATTAGCCAACATATAGTACATGATTAGTTTTAGATGTAAAGTTCACTAATTCATTAGGTGAACATAACTCCTAGTGCTCATTCCATCACGTGCCCTCCTTAATGCCTATCACCCAGTTACCCCATCTCTCCACTTACCTCCTCTTCAGCAATCCTTAGTTTCTTTCCTATAATTAAGAGTCTCTCATAATTTGTCTCCCTCTCTGATAACTTCCCATTCAGTTTTCCCCCTTTTCCCTATGACCCTCTGCACTGTTTCTTAATATTCCACATATGAGTGAAACAATATAATTGCCTCTTTCCGATTGACTTATTTCACTTAAGTGGTACCCTCCAGTTCAATGGTACATATTCATCCTTTCTGATGGCTAATATTCCATTGTATATTAATATATACCACATCTTCTTTATCCATTCATCTGTTGGTGGACATCTCAGCTCCTTCCACAGTTTGGCTATTGTGAACATTGCTCCTATAAACATTGGGGTGCAGGTGTCCCTTCGTTTCACTATATCTGTGTCTTTGAGATAAATACCCAGTAGTGCAATTTCTGGATCATAGAGTAGATCATTTTTAACTTTTTGAGGAACCTCCTTACTGTTTTCCACAGCTTGCATTCCCACTAACAGTGTAAGAGGGTTCCCCTTTCTCGGCATCCTTGCCAACATTTGTTGTTTCCTGTCTTGTTAATTTTATCTATTCTGACTTGTGTAAGGTGGTATCTCACTGTGGTTTTGAATTGTATTTCCCTGATGACCAGTGATATTGAGCATTTTTTCATGTATCTGTTGACCATGTGTATGTATTCTTTGGAGAAATGTCTATTCATGTCTTCTGCCCATTTTTTGACTGGTTTGTTTGGATTTTTGGGTGTTGAGTTTGATAAGTTCTTTATAGGTCTTAGATACTAACCCTCTATCTGATGTGTCATTTGCAAATATCTTCTCTCATTCTGTAGGTTGCCTTTTAGTTTTATTGACTGTTTCCTTTATTGTGCAGAAGATTTTATCTTGAAGTCCCAACCCAATAGTTCATTTTTGCTTTTGTTTCCCTTGCCTTTAGAAACATGTCTTGTCAGAAATTGCTGTGGCTGGGTTAAAAAAGGTTGCTGCCTGTGTTCTCCTCTAGAATTTTGATGGATTCCTGTCTCACATTTAGGTCTTTCATCCATTTTGAGTTTATCTTTGTGTATGGTGTAAGAAAATGGTCCAGTTTAATTCTTCTACATGTGGTTGTTCAATTTTCTCAGCCCCAGTTATTGAAGAGACGGTCTTTTTTCCATTGAGTATTCTTTCCTACTTTGTCAGAGATGAGTTGACCATCGAGATGAGAGCCCATTTCTGGGTTCTCTGTCCTATTCCATTGATGTATGTGTCTGTTTTAGTGCCAGTACCATACTGTCTTGATGATCACAGATTTGTAATATAGCTTAGAGTCAGGCATTGTAATGCCCCCGGTTTGGTTTTGTTTTTCAACATTCCTCTGGCTACTCAGGTTTTTTATGATACAAATCGTAGGATTATTTGTTCCAGCTCTGAAAAATGTCCGTGGTATTTTGATAGGGATTCCATTGAATGTGTAGCTTGCTCTGGGCAGCATAGACCTTTTCACAATATTTATTTTTCCAATCCGTGAGCATGGGATGTTTTTCCATCTCTTTGTGTCTTCTTCAATTTCTTTCATAAGTGTTGTATAGTTTTTAGAGTATAGATCCTTTATGTCTTTGGTTAGGTTTATTCCTAGGTATCTTATGGTTTTTGGTACAATTGTAAATGGGATCATTTTCTTAATTTCTTTCTTCAATCTCATTGCTAGTGTATAGAAATGCAACTGATTTCTGTGCATTGATTTTGTATCATGCAACATTGTTCAATTCCTGTATGAATTCTAGCAACTTGTGGTAGACTCTTTTGGGTACTAAGCTTTTAAGTCAAGATAATATATATAGTACATCTTGTGCCACATGCAACAAATGTTCTAAAATAGACTTTTTCTAATACCAGGATTTTAACAGGTGGTTGGTAGTTTTTTCTATAAAATGACAGAATGGATCAGTAATGTAGAGGACAGTGAAGAAAGGATTAATATAAGAAATGAAGTACATCCTTATAATACATTCAGGATGCCACAGAGTGAGGAAGAGAAAGCTATTGTTAATGACTACATAAAGAAAATCACAGTCTGGTTTGAACTTTATTAATTTGGATTGCAGTATTTCATATTAGAACTGCAGAACAAATAGAATTAGAGTATATGAAATTATATATTAATATATATCATGTACTAGAATATCATACACCTCAAATTATGGTATTTTTATATGCTTTTTCTCAAAAACCACTCATTATTCTTAATTTCTAAAGGCATTTCAATAACATTTAAAATGTTAATAGAAAAAATAACAGATATCAGGAGAATATTGAATTGAATTTTATTGACTTTTAATATAATTAATTATTTAAAATGTTCTTGATAAAATTTGAGTCTTTTTATGGAATAACTGTGATCTCATATTCTCTCCCATATACTGTTCACTAGTATTTCTAATTGATGTTGAGAAAGCATAGAAAATTAAACTGAAATAAGTTAATTTTACTGCTTATTAGGGATACTCATAAAATTATCCATTTTTTTAAATTACCCAGTTTTTAAAAAAATGATATGATGAAATATAATGGCTATAATATAGGGAAAAGATCCACACAGGAGGAAGTAATCAGTAATTCACAAGAGAAAACATTAGGTTGTACACAATATTTATAAATATTAGGTATAATGCAACAAAGTGAACCAGAAAATTTTATACAAAGAGATACAAACTTGAAATGGTATAAATGTGGCTATGGTATGAAGAACAATGGGTAGAGATAAAAGGAGTGAGAAATATGTATGTGATTATACTAGTGACCTGACATTCTGGATGTTGCTTTCTTAATGGAGAGGTAAAGAAAGCAGGATACCTACATCTGACGAATGCTTGATGTCTCCCCATTCCCCACTCGAATTATAGCTATTATGTTGAGCTATGTAAAATCGCTATTTTTATGTAGAAAATAGTCAAATAGCAATAATTTTGTTCAGCTCAACCCATATAGGATTACTTCAAAACACCTATAAAGTCCCAGTTAGCATATAGAGGAAGAACCCATAGGTTTATCACAAAGAAATAGATGGTATAAATTCATAGCTTAAATGTGAGAACTTGAGATAATGATCTTTTCCATTAGTTTTTTATATTAAAGAGAATGATCTCTAAGCTGTAAATGGTAGATTAAGCATGGTTAAAGAAAAGATAGAAGATACACTTGTCCCTATTTATTATAAGAATCCAAAATAATTAAATCCTGGAATACTGAAACAGTTTTCACTGGCAGGTATTCTTTGTGAAATCAGAGCGGACAGGAGAGATGGAAATGACCCAATGGACAACTATACGAAAAGAAACAAATAGTAGATTCTAGGAATTATAGATTGGTGAATTTGGCTTTAACCCCAAGCAGAATTTTAGACAGGTTTATTGAAGAGGTAGTTTGTGTACTCTTAGAAAAGAAAGATGTAATCACTAGGAACATATATTTACTAAGAAAGAATGTTGAACTATATTTCCTCTTTAACCAATAGATAGTATAAGGCAGTTTTTTTTTTTTTGAAAACTGATGTAGTCTTTGTGGTCTTAAGTTGTATTCATAGAAGTGTGGTTGTAAATAATCCATTGTAGGGATTCCTGGGTAACTCAGTCATTTAAGCAGCTGCCTTTGGCTCAGGTCATGATCTCAGGGTCCTGGGATCAAGACCTGAGTCATGCTCCCTGCTCAGTGGGGAATCTGCTTCTCCCTCTCTTTCTCCCCCTACCCAGCTTGTGCATGTTCTCTCTTTCTTTCTCAAATAAATACTTAAAAAAAAAGAAAATAACCCACTGTACTCTGATTAGACCACTAGAATATTTTGCTCAGTTCTTGTTATTTTAAGAGCTTAAGACATTGATGAACTAGAGACTTCTCAGAAAAAAAAACACTAGTGTTTAGGTGAAAAAGTGTTTTTCTATAGGGGATGATAGGTATTTGTAAAGTACGGCTTTGGATAATTTAGATAGGACCTCATATATTGAGAGAAGATATAAGGCACAAGTGATAGCTATCTTTAAATATTTGATGGGTTACCATGTAACAAAAAGATTTGACTGTTTGTTGTTGTTGTTGTTGTTGCTGTTTTTTCAGTGTAGCTCCCAAAGACAGACTATATGATTTCCGGAAGTTACAGGGAAAGAGATTGAGTTCAATTAAAGGTAGAGTCTCCCCAAAATTAGAGTAGCTCAACATATGAATTGGCCATTTTTAAAGAAATAATTATCTTCTCTTTACCAAAAGTGTTTAAGCAGAGGCTAAATGGCTAGCTGCCAGATATGTTACAGAAAGGATAATTTTGGAAGGAGGGAGGTTGGACTAGACTTAGTGGTTCCCAACCAGGGTAGAGTTACAGTATCACCTGTAGAACTTATTAGAAAAATACACTTCCAGAGCTGTATGTATTTGTATAGATCACTTTCCTCATAATAAAGTATCTTATTCATTCATGAAATTGGATAAATGATGAAAGCTGTGTTTGGTGGAATGTAAATTCCATGAGGATGGGGATCTTGTTTGATTTGTTTATAAGCTGTATTTCCAATGTCTTTCATAGTGCTTACTTCATAGTAGGTGGTCAAGAAACATAGGTTTTAAAGAAAAGCCAATCATTTTATTGATAGCTATTCACTTCTCTGTGACTTAATAAATTTAAAACATACAGTAAGTCTTATCCTGTTCTTACTTGAATCTTTAAGCATTTTGGTTTATCATTGAGTTAGTTGATATATCTTTCTTCTTGTTAGAGAACATTTAGATGCCTATCTTACAAAATTTTAAAGAAAAAATTAGACAATGGATTCTGAATAGAGCATTTTGTATTTAAATACATTTTGCACATATATACATTTGACTAATTTTTCTACTGATTGAATTTGTCAACATTGCTTGATACAAAGAAATGTATTGTGATATTAAGGATGTTTGTCTGAAAAGGAATGTTATTAAAATATTTTCAAGACAGAGTTGGCATGTTCATATCACTGCTCAAGAGAAAATTCTCTGTAGCTGATTGTTGGAATGTGACCATGACTATGCCAGATCCTTAGATAGAAAGGTGTCACACTTGACGGGATGAGCATTGGGTGTTATTCTATATGTTGGCAAATTGAGCACCAATAAAAAATAAATTTATAAAAAAAATAAAGTCAGCTGTTGAATTGTAAAAAAAAATTAAAAAAATAAAAAAATAAAAAAGAAAGGTGTCACAACTACAGTATAGTATACTATTTCTCTGAAGTTGTCAAATCCTTACCAACAGTGAGTTGAGAGAATGCCTTCTCAGCAGGCATTTTGTTCTGACTAAAATTATGTTGATTGGTTGCCCTGTTTCAAGAATTGTTTTTGCCATTTCACTTTTGTGACTATGTAGGGCTAATCTATAGTAAATAGAGGTTGAAATAACATAATTTACCCTTTATGGTGTTTTTGAAAAGCTTAAGTAAGTAATCAAGTAATTAATTGTATATTATAAAACTTACTACATGCTTTTGAAGTACTATGGATTTTGGAAGACTTAATAGTGAGAATGCAATAATGACATATCAATGGATATTTTGACCTAGGGTTATAGAAATTTTTTCTTACTTGCATTATACCTAAAATAGAAGAAAAATTCACTCAAATAGTACATTTGGTAGAGACCTTCAGATACATCACAGTGACAATTGTGTGTTTGTGTATCTGTTATTTTATTGTTATTGTTTATCTTTATTGTTATTTTTGAGAAAAAGAATAATAACTTTGAGCATTCCCCTCCCTTAAAGAGAGCATGAACAATATTCATACTAGAAGGATGAGTTCTAATTCTTCCTAGTAACATATTCAAGGTTTGGTTAAAAGTGAATTCTTATATCTTTATAAGTCAGTTATCAGCTGTTAACAATTGAGGAAAATGTTTCTGATAACATGTTCTCTAAATTATATAAGAAAAGCAAAAAGCAGCAATACTGAAAAATAGTGGTTAAATGGACACTGCATGCAAAAAAGAGTATTGACAGAACTCCTTAGTGTATATAGAGCCTAAGGCCTCTTGATATCAAATGACTGAGAAACACGTATAAATGTTACCATCTCAGGTGCTAGATGAATAAACCAAAAAAATCACTGAAATTGGAAAAAAGGAATATTTGCTGCTGCTGTCAAATATATGTTAGAATTTTTTTGAATAGCTAGTAGCAATAGCTAGGAAGAATGCAATAGAAAAATTGTGTTTAAGATAAAAATGTATTGTTAAGGGTTCTAGGTGAAATTTTTACCTATACTTTGATCACAAAGTAGTTGGTTTCATTTCTCGTTTCTTTCTAGTCTTTATTATACATGTATGCATATTTTCCATAATTTAAATGACAGTATACTTCTAAGGTTGTATTTTATATTTTTTGCTTTGTAGTTCCTACATTTTTCCACAGTGCTGTAGTTTTGTATTTTAATTATTAGTTTCATTTTAATTATTAGTTCCTACAGAAGAGTCCATCACATAATTCTATAATTTAATTAACCATTCCCCTGTTATTAGACTTAGGTTATTTATCATTCTTTAGTATTATAAATAGTAATTTATTAAACATTTTATACATGTAACCCATTTTTGCTAATCAGATGTGTCATTAGAATAGACTCTGAAGGGTTGGGCATTGGGTATGTATATTTTCATGACTCTTGAAGGGTATTGCTGAAGTTATTTTCCAAATTGATCATGTCACTTTATGATGTATCTGGAAATATAGTCATGTACTGGTTTCAAGTAGTAATTGCTAGCCTTGGGTTTTAGAATTTTTAAAGTGCTAATTTATTAGGTATAGTATTGTATTTCATTATTTTCATTTAAATTTCTTTTGATAGTTGGCAAAATAGTTAAATGTATTCTGTGATTCAATTTATTTGCATTTCCTTATATCATGACTTATCTGTTAATTTCATTTATCCATTCATCTATTAGATCTTAGTGGTATTCTTATAGATAGTTTTGTATGTTTTGAAATACTAAGATTTTGTCATTTGTTGCAAATATTTTCGATTTTTCTTTTCAATTACTTACTAATTTTCTTTGTAAATGAGTCTTAGTAAAAGCTAATTTGTATGCACTATAAAGATGCATAGTGTTTTCAGTCATTGTTCCTGATTTAACAGCTTTGGCCTGAGTTACTAATGAGATCTCTTAGTTCAATCAAGAATATTTTGTTTATATGCTAAGTTGTGTTCCTTTAGCCTTCAAGAAATTCAGATATGTGTTAGAGGCATGTCTGGATTTCTGGTAGCTTTTTATTGCTCCTCTATGTCTTTCACTACTTTTTTTTCTTTATGTCTCTACTTTTCTTCTTAGATGCTTTCTGATTACTTTTCTTCCTATTGATGCTTTTTTTTTTTGTTTTTATACTTTAAGCAGTGGTTTTTTAACTGGGGGCAGTTGTTGCATTTTTCTTTTTATTTATTACCACCGGGAGACATTTGGCGATGTCTCAGATATTTTTCTTGTCACAGCTTTGTGGTGGTAGGGTTCTACTAAAGTCTAGGGGGTAGAGGCCAGAGATGCTAAATATTCTTCAGTAGACAGACAGCTCCCCACAATGATGGTTCATCAGGCCCAAAGTGGCAGTATTTCTGAGGCTGAGAAACCCTGCCTTACAGTAATACACCTTTTCTTCTATCTACTTGCAAAGTATGGCTAGAAAAAACAAAGCAGAAGTGATGATTGATTGTTATAAGGACCTAAGAGCAATAAGAAATGTTTAACTGGAGAAGGAAGATTACTAAGTCCCAAAGTTATGGTGTCTGCTCTTTCCATCTTGGAGAAAATTTCTAGTGATTGGGATGGGGAGCAAGTGCCAAAAAGAAATCCTTTTAGTTGGTACTGATGCTTCTGAGTTTTCTACCATTTATTTACTTAGTATCTCACAGTGTTATATAAATACTGAGATCTCTGTTATGTTCTTATGATTTTCATTCAAAGTTTCATTGGTTTTGTTATTCATCTTTCATTTTTTTGTCATTTTGTCAGTTTAAAATGGCCAGTGGATCTACCTTTGCCTGAAAAATAAAAGACTCCATTGCTCTTAAGATTGAGATGTGAAAAGGTTTCATATGTTTATTGTGGCATGGTTCTAATTGTGTTAATTTAGCTACAGATCCATTCTTGCCTTAGATTTGCCTTACTTCAACATAAAGCTGTTATCATTTGCATTATGTATTTATGCACTATGGTAAAATGTCATCTTGCCTCAAGGTGACTTTGTACTTATAAGCATATTATGTTTTCATTAGAATATAATGTATATGGTGTTAAATATTTTCAGTGTATAAGGGAAAACTGGAGGAATTTCACAGAGCAAATGGGTGCTTGTAAATCCTTACGTGGGTACTAAGGTCTCCATTTTCGGTAAGTGAGAAGAATCCAGGTGGCATTTGGAAGAGGATTGGACAGACTTATGCTTTATCCTGTTTTTTTTTTAAGAAAATTAATAAGGCAAAACAAACAAAAAGATCTATGATTTTGTATAGGAGTTGCAGTTTCAAAAATTCATTGGTAACTAGTGGGGAAGCCTACAGTTCCAGAAACCAAAAAGCAGACAACCTATAGACAAACCTAGAAAGGATCGTTTGTTACTGAAAATTTAATGTATTATCATAGCTTCCTTTCTTTTTTTCACTGTATAAGTCTATTAATCTTGAAAGTTTAGAGACAGCTGCATAAGGAGTGGATGGTTTTGAGGAAGTAGGACAGCAGTTCATAAAATTCACTATGTAATTTTTAATATGTATTATATTATCCAAATATAGTCTCTATTCTAAAATTCCTTCATCTTCTGGTAAGATTTACCTATACATTTAATGTGACAGTATCTTTGACTATAGTTTTTACCAAGAAAGGTAAAATGAGAATATACTTGAGAAACCATAGTAAGGCAAACAGAAAATCAGACTTGTGGGATTTAAAATAAGAGTATTCTCAGGGCACCTGGGTGGCTCAGTGGTTGAGCGTCTGCCTTTGGCTCAGGTCATAATCCTTGGGTCCTGGGATCGAGTCCCATATCAGGCTCCCGGCAGGGAGCCTGCTTCTCCCTCTGCCTATGTCTCTGCCTATCACTCTCTCTGTGTCTCTCTTGAATAAATAAGTAAAATTGTAAAGAAAAGTAAAATATTCTCAGTGCTTTGAGGTAGTAAACTTGAATAAAACCATGAAATGAGTAACGGAATTTAGACTTTTTACAGGGTAAATTTGCTATGGTGTATGTACCCTGTTTTATCTCATCTTAATATTTATGATTTAATTTATTGAAGTAGGTTTTGCTTTTAGGTTTTAAGAAGGATTCGTCTATTTTATGTCTTTCAGTGAATATCACCTCTGGCAGGCAATTAACTGGATGCAGTCGCTTCAGCCATATTTTCCCTTCATCTGCTTACCAGCACATTAAGATGCATAAAAGAATTCTGGGGCACTTGTCATCTGTCTACTGTGTAGCATTTGACCGAAGTGGGAGAAGAATTTTTACAGTGAGTTTAAAATTAATGGTACTGTAGTATGTTAGAGATTTACTGCAATTGAAAGTAGGCTTCATGGCACTGCATTATGCTTTGTAAGAAATTCGTCCTTCGTAGACACATGAATGCAAGAAAAGATGAATAGTTTACAAATTGAGTGGCTGGAGGGCACTGGAGGTGGGTAGGGGAATGCGTAGTTGGGTGAGGTACATTAAGGAGGGCACTTGATGTAGTAAGCACTGGGTGTTATATATAATTGATGAATCACTAAATTCTACCCCTGAAACTAATAATGTACTATATGTTAACTAAATTGAATTTAAATAAAATCTTTAAAAAAGGAAAGTGGAAAAAATACTATGTAACTTTAAAAAAAGAAATTTAAAATGTTTTCTCATTCTATATAACTAAATGGATGACCTATAATGTACTCTATGTTTTGGGGAATCTAATTAAAAATTTAAATCTTAAGAAGCCTTATATTCTAGAGGTGGTTAATTTATGTGAAATGAATTTATCTATTAAATTTCATTTCATTCCATTTTAGCAAACATTTATTAAGATGCATTTGCCATTTGTCACTTAGTGTAATTGGTGCCTATTCTGCTTAATTAAAACAATTATGTCATTCTTATGGTTGAATAATTTGTACTATAAAGTTAGTAAACAAAATTACAGTTTTTTTGTTTTTGCTTTTTTAATATTTTGTTTTTGGGAGAAAGAGAGCTGGTTCATGTGTGCACAAGCAGAGGGGAGGGGCAGAGGGAGAGGGAGAAGCAGATTTCCTGCTGATCAGGGTACTATTTGTTTGATTTAAACATCCCCAAGGGGATGGGGTGGTGGTGCAAATTTTTGCTTCATTGGAAATTTTCTGTTCTTTTGTGTTACTGCAGGGTTCAGATGACTGTTTGGTGAAAATTTGGGCAACAGATGATGGACGTCTCCTTGCTACACTTCGAGGGCACTCTGCTGAAATTTCTGACATGGCTGTTAACTATGAAAACACTCTTATTGCTGCAGGCAGCTGTGATAAGGTTGTAAGAGTGTGGTGTCTTCGAACTTGTGCACCAGTTGCAGTCCTTCAGGGACATTCAGCTTCTATTACTTCCATACAGGTAAGAAAAAATGAAAAAATATCACTAACATATGTAATGAGGATGAGAATTCTCTCAGTTTTTGTTATTTTGTGGGGATATCATTATAAAGAATGGCAACATAAAATGTTCATCTCTAAGGGCTTTGTCCCTATCCTGCTCTGGTATTTTTTTAAATTCCTTTTTCATATAAATTTATTCCTTTTAGGGATAACTCAAAAATCATTGAAAAGGTTTTTCAAATACAGTATTAGACATTTATCTCACAAGTATTTGTGAAGAACGGAAAGCTTTATAAATGCTGTAAGGAAGCAACACTAATAACCTGTTAGGTTGTAAACAGGTTCTAACTTGAATATTGGCATGCTTTGTATTAATATTTAATGCAAGATGTTTGTCAGTCAGATTGTGTGTGTATCTGTGTGTGATTTAATGTTAAAGAAAATTTTATTCTTAGTTTTAGTGATTTCCTATTTAAACTTGATGTTTGACATCAAATACATTGATTTCTTTAAATTCTTGTTCATAGAGTATTTTTACTAACTATTGGTAGTGAAAATCCCGAATACCCCCCAGAAAAACTTTTATTTAAGAATTTAAGTATTTAAGAGTATTTAACTTTGAGTATTTAACTTAAGTATTTAAGTATTTAATATTCTTAATATTTAAGAATATTAAGTTCTGCTTAGTTCACCAGAACTTGTCCTCATCTTTGTGTTGAGAGCAAAAGAGGAATCCTTCTGAAACTGTGTTTTATACTTTGGTCAAGGAGACCACTTTTGTGGATGAGATAATTATTCCCATTTACTTTTCTTTCTTCTTTAGTCACTAAGCAGTATGTCAGTCAATGTTTTTGTGTTTTTCAATAAAATATCACATGTTAAAAAAAAATAAAAATAAATAAATAAATAAATAAATAAATAAAATATCACATGTTTATGAGGAGCTAGAATTAGGTTTAATGTATATTGAATTTTTTAAATTTTGTATCAAATTTTTGATCAGTTGAAATTATTTCATGGATTTTGTTTTAGATTATTAGTTATTTGTGTTCCTAACACCTTATCTGATTATTTCTGGAATTTGTAAATAAATCTCATATAATGTAAAAAAAAAAAAAAACAACTGCTTATATTGAAAAGTGTTTATGATACTGTTTGGCGACTTCATAGTCTCATTTTCTAATTTGTAACTCATTCTGTTTAAATGTGGGAACTCCCTAAAGATCCATGGATCTCTGTCCCATTCTTTCCCTTAGTGATAACTCATTAAGTCTCATGGCTTTGGATTTATCTGTAGGCTGATGATTTTCAAACTCAGATTTTCTTCTTGGGAACTTTCCATACTTATATATTTAACTATCCACTCGGTATCATCACATGAATGTCATGAATCTCAATGTCTACATATTTAAAATTGAATTTCTGTCTTCCTTCCTCTAATCTATTTTTCCTAAAGCTTTCTTAACTAAACAAATTTTATCCTTCCAATTGCTGAGAGTAAGCATCCCTTTTTTTTCTTTGTCTTCTATCTCATATCTAACTTGTTAGCATATCATGTTCGCTCTACCATTGGAATAAATCCAGAATCTGATCAATTATCATGACCTTAATCATTGTTATTCCATTATAATCTGTGACCTAGATTATTGAAACAGACTTCTAATTGATCTTCCTGCTTCTTCCCTTCCCTTTCTTGCCCCAGTCTAACCTCTGCATAGCAGGCTGTGTGATTCTTAAATGGAAGTTAAATCATGTCACTGGTACTCAGAAACTTCAGTAGCTTACAATTTCAGAGTTAAAGTTGAAGTTTAAATGACCCACACTGTAAGGCCTACATTCTCAGCCCCTTGCTATCTTTTACTTCATCTTCTACCACTTGTTTTCTGTTTTCATTCTGCTTAAGCTGCTACCCTCTTTGCTTTTTTAGACTACTCTAGCTTCACTCTTGTCTTTCCTCTCTGTTTCATGTCTCTGGAATGGTCTTCCTTGGATAGTCACAAGGTTTATTCCTTCTGTTTCTAACCATTTTGTGCAAATGTACCTTTCTCAGGGAGACTTTCTCTGACCACTTTACCATTCTAAAATTTTAAGTTATTCCCTGGGCCAGCACTCTTTATCTCATCTTAATTTTATTTTTGTCCATAGTAATCAGTACCATGTAGCATGCATTCAATATGCTTTACTTATTCTTTGCTAATTAACTTTCTCTCTTAACATCATGATGTATATCCTTTTCAGATTCTTTTTTTTATAAGCAAAATTGAGGTAAAATGATATGATACTAATAGTGGCTGCCTCTGGATGGTGGGGTTATAAGTAGCTTTTGTTGTTTTTCTACATTTACTAAATTTTCTTCAATAATTATATATTAATTTATATTCAGAAATGTACATATAAGTGTTTTAATTTTTACAATGTCTAACATGATTTATTATTTAAAAACAATCCAACTAGAGTACATTAATAGGCCAAATCCCCCTTTGTGACTGATGAATATGTTTAAATATAATGGTGATAATAAAGGCTCTAATGTTTCTTCAAACTTGATACAATTATACTATTTAATATTTATTTATCTCATGTGTATAAATCAGGGATAAGCAAATTTAAATATTTGATAGTAAATATTTTAGGATTTGTAGGCCATTTGTATTCTGTCACACTTACCTCTGTGTTACAGTACAAAAACAGCCACAGGCAGTGTAAGGTGAATTTGTTCCAGTAAAACTTTATTTAGAGAAACAGACAGCATGCTGGATTTGGCATGTGGGCTATAATTTGCGGACTCCTGCTATAAATTGTGGATCAAGTTTTCCAGTGCAACCTTCTCTATTTCAGAAAGGGAAATATAGGCATACTACCTGAGTACTAGTTTCTTTACTATTTCTCAACTATAAATGGATAACATTAATTAATACTATTTGTTTGATTTAAACTCTGTAGTCTTTGTAGAAGTTATGTGTTTCCAATCAAGAAAATTAGATAAATGACTTCTAATATCTGTAATGATCATTTTCTCTAGATTTGAGGTAAAAATTTATTCAAACCCTATGCATCTTGATTCTTAATACTTATTTTACTGTTGTTGATTATCTCTATTTGGGATTTTTAAAACTCATGGCATGCAGATACCCTGGTTTGATTTTCAACTTTTTCCTGTATCTCAGGCATCAGGAACCCAATGACTCTTCCCTTATCTGTGATTGTTTTCTGAGGATGTATAATATACTGAGAGTCAGAGCCTGAGAATCCTACATGATAAGGCCATTCATGTTCATCTAGGGTAGTAGTCATCCTTTAAATTGGCAACTTAGGTATATTTTTTAATCTGTTTTTTCCACAATGGTATAGAGGTTTGACCTATTTTACTTATTGTACTAAAACAAATGAAAAATGATTTAAATTTATAAAGAACAAAATTTTTACCATATGTCACAGAAGCTAGAATTTAAGGTAAAACATTAGGGCCAAAATATTTAGATATTAACTTACTAAGCTTTGATTTTAGATTGATTTCTGATGCCCTATGCATATGAACTATAAAAATTCCATAATTATTGCTATATAAGTTTATGTTTAGAAGATTTGCAATGGTTTAATGAATAACCATGTTGTGATTTTTTTCTTCATTAAAAGTAATGAAATAATCTTAAAGTTTGATATTCAGTAATTTAAAAATTACTTTTATTTATTTTTTAAGGTTTTATTTTTAAGTAATCTCTGTACTTAATGTGGGGCTTGAACTCATAACCCTGAGATCAAGAGTTGCATTCTCTACCAACTGAGCCACCCTGGCTCCCCTAAAAATAATTATTTTAAGACTAATATATTTTATCCTAAATTTGATGTCTTTTTCCTATAATTTCTTGATACTTTAAATTTTTGCAAGTTATTCATTAATCTAAGAAATTTAGATAACTGATTTCTTGAAACTGAAATTCTTAATTGAATTTGTTTAAGGTAATTTTAAAATGATTATAATTTTAAAACATGCTGTGTTTAAAATAAGTTTGAACATGAAAGCTTTCTATTTGAATTAGAATTTTTTTTTTATAGTTTTGTCCATCAACTAAAGGCACAACCAGATACCTCACTTCTACTGGTGCTGATGGAACAATCTGTTTCTGGCAATGGCATGTAAAAACAATGAAGTTTAGGTAAGTTTAGAATTGGGTTAGAAATTTTGTGCAAACTCAAGCATGTTTATTTTTCCTTACTTCCTTGAGAAATTCTTAACAGTCCATCCATTTATTTTTATTTTTATTTTTTAAAATATTTTATTTATTTATTCATGAGAGACACACAGAGAGAGAAAGAGGCAGAGACACAGGCAGAAGGAGAATCAGGCTCCATGCAGAGAGCCTGACGTTGGACTTGATCCCGGGTCTACGGGATCACACGCTTGGCTGCAGGCGGCACTAAACTGCTGTGCCACTGGGGCTGCCCAGTCCATGCATTTAAGTATATATGTGTGTGTGTGTGTGTGTGTGTGTGTGTGTGTGTATATATATATATATATATATATATATATATATTCTTAATACTTATTTTACTGTTGTTGATTATCTTTATTTGGGATTTTTAAAACTCATGGCATGCAGATACCCTGGTTTAAACCAGATTTTCAACTTTTTGAATATATATATATATACACACATATATATACATACATGCGCACACACACACATATATACCTACTTCCATTAGATGTTAGAAATTTTAGAATAAAATTTTTATGAAACCAATGTTGAAGATACTATTTAACTTAAACCCAAAGAAATTTTTTTTAAAGATTTTATTTATTCATGAGTGACATACAGAGTGAAAGGCAGAGACATAGGCAGGGGATAAGCAGGCTCCCTACGAGGAGCCTGATGTGGGAGCCTGTTGATCCCAGGACCCTGGAATCATGACCTGAACCAAAGTCAGACACTTAATCACTGAGCCACTCAGGCATCCCACAAAATTTTTGTAAAGAGTATTTGTTTCATTTATTACTATGGTAAGAAGACTTTGAACTCTTAATGGTAGTAAGTTATCTGGTAATTTGTTTGTAAAGTTATAATACTAATACTGGTATCTTAAAGTGTGTTTGCAAGGTTTAATGCATTTTTAACCTGAATGATGGGAATAGTACTTATTGAGTACTTCAATTGTGTAGTTTTTATAATATTGATGTTAAATCTGTAAATATCTAGCAGTGTGGAAAGATTCTTGCATGCTAAATGAGGATGATGGAAAATAAAAATATCTTACTTTTCCCTTAGAGATCGCCCAGTGAAATTTACTGAGAGATCTAGACCCGGAGTTCAGATATCTTGTTCATCTTTCAGTTCTGGTATGTGTAAAAAAGTGAAAGTTTCAAGTACCCAAAATATTAAATGATACAGTTTAATTTATTACAACTTGTAATAAATCTATTTTTAATTTTGTATTGGAAAAAAGTGTATGTTAGTGGAAATATACCCAAAATATGAACCATATAATATAATAGATGAACCTTTCTTGACTTTAATTAACATGTAATAGCTTTTGAGTTTTTTTCTTTTTTTCTAATATATTTTTATATAAGTCAAAATTTGGCTGGTAAAAAGTACAACTCTCCCCTCATACACACACACAGTTCAACATTAAAATCCTGCCCTGACATTTCAGAAAATTTGTACTGTAGTTCCATATAGAAGACACTTTTATAATGTGTAAATGGTGCTTTTCTACTGCTAAGAATCACATGCTAATTGACCTTATCTTTTACTGTGATAAAATATAACAAGATTTACTAATTTAAAAAAAGATTTATTTATTTATTGATTTGAAGAGAGAGAGTGCCCATGTTTGTGCATGCATGCATGGAGGGGAGGGGTAGAGGATGGGCATCTCAAGCGGCCTCCTTGCTGAGCTTAAAGTCCCATGCAGTGCTCAGTCTCAAGACCTGAAGATCATGACTGGAGCTGAAACTAACAGTCAGACACTCAACTGAATGAGCCACCCAGACATTCCTAAAATTTACTGTTTTAATAATCATTTTTAGGCAGATAGTTTTGTGACTTTAAGTATATTCAAATTGTTTTGAATGCATTAGCACCATCCATGTCTATAATATTCTCATAATCCCAAAAATGGTTGAGATTTTACATTATACCATTTTAGCCACTGTAAAGAGAATTGTAGCAATAGGTCATTTTATAAGTAATTTTGGAGCATCATGATTTTACATAAATACAAAGAAATGAATTCCTCAAGACTCTGACCTTTAATGTTTATTATTCAGAAGCTTGTAATTAGTGAATAGCTGTTGGATTTTCATTGGGTGAATGGTATAGTTGCCCTTTAAATATTTCTATTTAATTTTACTTTTTTATCTGAAATTTTATATGTCTTTAATAATTTGAAGATAACCTGTATTTCTTGAAGCCCTCTTAATATAAGGTAGCATATAACTAAGAAGGCAATCAAAGGGTTTTTTAAAGTTCCTTGGTACAATGTTTGCTTATTTGTTTTTAATCTTCCAGGTGGTATGTTCATTACAACAGGTAGCACTGACCATGTGATTAGAATATATTATTTGGGTTCTGAGATCCCTGAGAAAATTGCTGAATTAGAATCACATACGGTAAGAGCAAAATGAGAAACTTATATATGTTGCTTTCTTTTTTAATATCTTTGGAAAGTTGGTTTTATTTCTTCTTTTCTAATAGGTACTTTTATTTAATATATATTGGTACTGCAGTCTATATGGTAAGATATTTTTGTAGTAATGAAGATCAGTGTGAGATTCTAGATTTAGTATGGTTATATTTAAAACAAGTTCTATTTGACCAAATGGGAAAAGAAAATACCACATATTAGTAATAGTTTATGAAAATCATCTTTTAGCCTGCTGTGTTTATTAATTAATTATATGAGCTGTTTCTTACTTTAAAATCTACGTACTTTTTAAAATAACATTGAAAAATGGTGGCATAGAAGGATCCTGAAATCACCTCCTCCTGTGAACACAACAAATCTACAGCTATATGTGGGACAGTGCCCTCTGAAAAGGATCCAAAAGCTAGATTAACAGTGCCTCTACAACAAAGGATATAAGAGCCACATCGAGATGGGTAGGAGAAGTAGAGATGTGGTCCTGAAAAAAGACTCCACCCCAGGAGCAGCAATCCACAGTTGGAGTGATCTCATGATATGGAACTTCTTCTTGAGGAGCAAGGTATTTATGTCCCATATCAGTTAGTCTTACCCTTGGGAATTGCACTGGAGAAATCAGTCCCCAGAGCATCTGGCTGTGAGAACCCAGTGAGGCTTACTTCTAAGAGAACCATAGGGAATGAAAAATATACTCTTAAAAGGCTCCTGCACAGATTCACTTATCATGGGACCCAGATCAAAAGCAACAGTTTGTAAGGCTCCTAGACTTTATGTGAAGAAGACTCATTTACTAATCTTAAAGCATCTGCTAGAGAGGCAAAAACCTGTTGGGACTCTTTCCAGGGACATAGGAGAGCACCATTTTTGCATTCTCTTACCTGGTTGGTCCTGGTATAGGTGAGTGCTATTTTGAAACCCCTTCTTTAGGTCTTTAAGTCTGCTAGCTTCAATGGGAGCACCCTGGCCATGCACACTGCAACTGTGGCGGCTATCCTACCACAAACAGGTGGGCTGAATACCCCATCCCTATACCACATTCACAGCCCTCCTGCCATAGCTGGTGAGCATGCACAGCCCATACAGGGGACACTCCTTGACCACCTGGCTCTAGTGACCTGGGGGTATTATATTTTTGGACCCAATGGGTTTGAAGCAGTTAGTCTTTGGCAGGCTACCATGTCCAGGGCACTACACAAACAGAAGCCTGAAACATATCCCCATGTTTGATGTGAAAAAAGCCTTTTTTTTGTGGAGTATGTCACACATCCAGAGGCTAAAGAAGTGCTCACAGGGAACATGGGCAGAGATTTACCATGTTAGCACCCTCACTTCACCTCATCATAGCTCACCACGACTTCACAGAGAAGATTATACACACGTCTAAAGCTACCATTTTTTGCAAATGTTGCCCAGGGGACACCTGTGGAACTGGTCTGGAGGTTATCAGAGTTTACAATTGTGGACTCAAAGACTCTATATTTGCATATCTTAAAAGATACTGCCTGATAATCTGTCTTCCAGTTAGCCTGAAACTAGGCACTGAGATCTCTCCCTTTAGAACAGTGACAGGTTTTGACATACCCTCAACATCTGAGACCTGTCAAGAACAAATTGTCCTACTTCTAGACAATCACAGATGTCTGAGAAACAACCAAATGCTAGGGCATGGATGAACTAATAAGGTTTATCTCCAATGCAAGGCCACACTATACAATTTCATTTATAGGTGGAATCTAAAAAATAAACAAAAAGCAGAAACAGACCCATAGATACAGATAAAATATCTCTGATTGCCATAGGAGAGGGAAGTGGCAAAATTGGCAAAATGGGTGAAGGGGAATGAGAGATACAGGTTTCCAGTTATGGAATAAATACTCATGGGGGTATAAAGTACTGAATAGGGAATATAGTCAATAATATTGTAATAGAATTGTATGGTGACAGATGGTAGCTACACTTGTGGTGAACATAGTATAATGTATAAACTTGTCAAATTGTACACCTGAAATGGATGTAACATTGTATATCACGTATAATTTAAAATTTTTTGAAAGAAGAGGTAACTATGTTATGTAACATATAGAAACAAACATGGAGTCCAGCAAAATGAGGAGAGAGGTATATATGTTCCTGGTGAAAGAATAGGAGAAAACCTCAGAAAAAGATCTTAATGAAATGGAGATAAGTAATCTTCCTGGTAAAGAATTCAGAGTAATGGTCATAAATATACTCACCAAACTTATAAAAGAAGGATAAACACAGTGAAAAATTCAACAAAGAGAAATAAACCACAAGAAACTAACAAAGAGAAATCATGAAGCTGAAGAATACAAGGGCTGAAGTGGTAAATATACTAGGGGATTCAATGGCAGACTAGGCAAAATAGACAAAATAGACAAAATAGAACAGATGAGCATCCTGGAAGACAGTACACCAGAAATAACCAAGAACAGCCAAAGGGAAAAAAATAGAAAAATTGATGTAGTTTATGGGACATACTGGATAACACCTAGCAGAATAAAATAAAAGAAGAGAGAGACAAAAAAGTAGAAAACTTACTTCAGGAAATGCTGCAAATTTCTCTAACTTAGGTAAGGAAACAGATATTCAGTTCCAGGAAACCCACAGAGTTCCAAATAAGAAAAAGCAAAGAGATCTACATCAAGGAACATTCAAACTAAAATATTAAAAATGAAAGAGAATCTTAAAAGCAGCAAGAATAAAATAACTTACTGCATAAAAGGTGACCCCCATAAGCCCATCAGCTGATTTTTCAGTGGAAGCTTTGTGCGCCTGAAAGGAGTAGCATGGCCTATTGAAGGTGCTGAAAGGAAAAAAAAAAAAGCAAGCAAGCATCCAACCCAGAATTGTGTACCTGGTAACATTATTCAGAATTTAATTAGAGATACAGTTTTCCAGACAATCAAAAACTAAATGAATTTGTCACCATTAAAACAATTTTGTATATTTCTTTATTTTTAAAAGGTTTTTATTTATTTATTTGAGAGAGAGAGTGAGTGAGAATGAGAGAGATCACAGAGGCAGAGGGAGAGGAAGAAGCAGACTTGCCACTGAGCAGGGAGTCCGATGCAGGGCTTGATCCCAAGACCCTGAGATAATGATTTAAGCTGAAGGTAGACATTTAAAGGACTGAGCCACCAGGTGCCCTGACCATTAAAACAGTTTTATAAGAAGTATTAAAGAGATGAATTTCAGCTGAAAAGAAAAGGAATTAACTGGTAATAAGAAACTCTATGAAAGTAAAATGTCTCACTAATAAAGACATATATTAAAGGTAGGGGATTAAACATGCATGAAGCTAATAATGAATTTTAAAACAAAAAATTGGTAAAATTAACTAGGTAATAGTACAGGGATACAGAAAATGAAAAGATTTTGTTAATTAAGGTTTATTTGTTTATTTATTTATTTATTTATTTATTTATTTATTTATTTTGAAAGATTTTATTTATTTATTCATGAGAAACACAGAGAGAGAGGCAGAGACACAGGCAGAAGGAGAAACTGGCTCCACGCAGGGAGCCTGATGTGGGACTTGATCCCAGGTCTCCAGGATCACACCCCAGGCTGAAGGCAGCGCTAAACTGCTGGGCCACCGGGGCTACCCTAATTACGGTTTTTTTTTAAATTTGTAATTTCAGTTAGTCAACAGTGTTATATTAGTTTTAGCTGTACAATATAGTGATTGAACAGTTCCATGCATCACCCAGTGATCATCATGAAAAGTACACTCCTTAATTCGCATCACCTATTTAGCCCATCCCTCCAAAACTCCTCTGGTAAAGATCAGTTTGTTCTTTATAAAGTAAAAGTCTGTTTCTTGATTTGTCTCTCTCTTCTTTCCCTTTGCTCCTTTCTTTTGCTTCTTAAATTCCACAGGTGCTTGAAATCATATGGTATTTGTCTTTCTCTGACTGACAATTCACTTAGCATTATACTCTGTAGCTCCATCCCTGTCATTACAAATGGCAAGATTTCATTCGTTTTTTAAAACTGAATAATACTCCATTGTATATATTCTTTATCCATTAATCAACTGATGGACATGTGGCTTGCTACCGTATTTTGGCTATTATAAAAAATGATGTTATAAAAATAGGGGTTCATGTATTTCTCTGAATTAGTGTTTTTGTATTCTTTGGGTAATTACAATCGCTAGATCATAAGGTAGTGCAATTTTTAACTTTTTGAGAACTTCCATATTGCTTTCCAGAGTGGCTGCACCAGTTTCCATTTCCAGTAACAGTGCAAGAGAGTTCCCTTTCTTCATATCCTCACTAACACCTGTTGTTTCTTATGTTGTTGATTTTAGCCACTCTGGCAGGTATGAGGTGATACCTCATTGTAATTTTGATTTGAATTTCCCTGATGGTAAGTGAAGATGAACATCTTTTCATGTGTCTGTGGGACATCTGTATGTGTTTTTTGGAAAAAATGTCTGTTTATGTCTTCTGCCCATTTTTTAACTGGATTATTTGGTTTCTGGGTGTTGAGTTTTATAAGTTCCTTATGTATTTTGGATACTAACCTTTTTTTATCAGATATATCATTTGCAAATATCTCCTCCCATTGCTTAGGCTGCCTTTTAGTTTTGTTGTTTCCTTCTCTGTGCAGATACTTTTTATTTTGATGCAGTCCCATTAGTTTATTTTCCTTTTGTTTCCCTTGCCTCAGGAGATATATCTAGAAAGAAGTTGCTGTGGTTGATGTCAAAGAAGTTATTGCCCTTTTTTTCTAGGATTTTGATGGTTTCCTGACTCACATTTATGTCTTTCATCCCTTTTGAATTTATTTTTGTGTATGGTGTAAGAAAGTGGTCCAGTTTCTTCCTTTTACATGTGGTTATCCAGTTTTCCCAACACCATTTGTTGTAGAGACTAGATTTTTCCCATTAAATATTCTTTCCAGCTTTTCAAAGATTAATTGACCATGTATTTGTGGGTTTAATTCTGAGTTTCCTATTCTTTTGCATTGATCTATATATCCATTTTTATACCAGTACCATACTGTTGTGAAAACTACAGCTTTGTGGTATAACATGAAGTCCATAATTGTGATGCCTTCAGATTTGCTTTTCTTTTTCAAGGTTGCATTGGTTATTTGAGGTTTCTTGTGGTTCCCTACAAATTTTTGGATTGTTTGTTCTAACTATGTAAAAAATGGTCATGGTATTTTGATAAGGATTTCATTAAATGTGTAGATTACTTTGGGTAGTATATACATCTTAACAGTATTTGTTCTTCTGATCCATGAGCATGGGATGTCTTTCCATTCCTATGACTCCCGTTTTCTTTCATCAGCATTTTATAGTTTTCAGAGTCCAGGTCTTTTACCTCTTTAGTTAGGTTTATTCCTATCTATCTTATTGTTTCTGGTGCAGTTATAAGTTGGATTGATTCCTTAATTTCTCTTTCTTCTTCTGCTTTATCATTAACATAGAAATGCAACAAATTTCTGTACGTTGATTTTGTATCCTGCAACTTTACTGAATTTATTTATCAGTTTTAGCAGTGTTTTGGTGGTGTCTTTTGTGTGTTCTGTAAGGAGTATCATGACATTTGGAAATAGTGAAAATTTGATTTATTCCTTGATGATTTGAATGCCTTTTATTTCTTTTTGTTGTCTAATGGCTGTGGTTGGGACTCCTAGTACTATGCTAAATAACAGTGGTAAGAATGACATCCCTATCTTGTTCCTGACCATAGAGAAGAAGCTCCCAGTTGTTTCCCATTGAAGATACTGTTAGTTGTGGGGTTTTCACATAAGGCCTTTATGATGTTAGAGTATGTTTCCTCTAAACCTATTTAGTTGAGGGATTTTATCATGACTGGAGGTTGTACTTTTGTCAAATGGTTTTTCCACATCTATTGAACAGATCATATGTTTCTTATCTTTTTTCTTATTGATGTGATGCATCACATTGATTGATTTCAAATACTGAACCACTGTTGCAACCCAGGAATAAATCCCACTTGATCTTGTTAAATAATTTTATTCATGTATTGTCGAATTTGGTTTACTAGTATTTTGGTGAATATTTTTGCATCCATGTTCATCAAGGATATTAGCCTGTCATTCATTTTTAGTGGTGTCTTTTGTGTTGGTATCAGGGTAATGTACTCAGAGAATGAATTTGGATGTTTTTCCTTCCTTTTCTATTTTCTGAACTATTTGAGGAGAAGTATTAATTCTTTAAATATTTGGTAGAATCTACCTGTGAAGCCCTCTGGTCCTAGACTTTTGTTGGTTATGAATTAGTTATTTTATTACTGATTCAGTTTCTTTGTTGGTATTGTTCTGTTCAGTTTTATATTTCTGGATGTTTCAGTTTTGGTCATTTATATGTTTACAGAATTTATCCATTTCTTCCAGGTTGTCCAATATGTTGGCATATCATTTTTTCATTGTATTCTTCTATAATTTTTTGTATTTCTATGGTATTGGTTATTTTTCTTTTCTCCTTTGGGATTCTATTCATTTGAGTCCTTTCTCTTTTTACTTGGTAAGTCTGGCTAGAGGTTTATCAGTTTTATTAATTTTTTCAAGGAAGCAAGCTCCTGGTTTCATTGATGTGTTCAATTGTTTTTTTAGCTCCTATATCATTTATTTCAGCTCTCATCTTTTTACTTCCTTCTTTCTGCTGGTTTTAGGTGTAGTTTGTCCTTTTTCTAGACCTTTTAGGTATAATGTTAGGTTGTTTATTTGGGATTTTTCTTCTTCAAGAAGGCCTGTATTGCCAAAACTTCCCTTTTAGAAATACCATTGCTGCATTGAGGGTGTGGAACTGTTTTTTTTTTTTAATTTTTATTTGTTTCCATGTATTTTTAAATTTCTTCTTTTGTTTCCTCGTTGACTATTCATTGTTGAGTAACATTATTTAATCTCCATGTGTTGTGGTCTTTCCAGAATTTTCTTGTGATTGACTTCTAGTTTCATAGTTTCATAGGTCAGAAAAGATGCATAGTATGACTTTGCTATCTTTAATTTGTTAAGGATACTTTGTGGGGTAATTTGTGTTCTATTCTAGATAATATTCCGTGTACACTTGAAAAGCATGTCTATTTTGCTATTTTAGGATGGAATGTTTTGAATATATATGTTAAATTCACATATTCCAGTGTCTCATTCAAGTCCATTGTTTCCTTGTTGCTTTTCTGTTCAGATATCTGTCCAGTGATGTAAGTGCAGTGATAAAGTCCTGTACTAAAATTGTCTTAGTGTCGATTAGTTCCTTCATGTTTGTTATTAACTGTTTTATGTATTTGTGTACAGCTAATATTTATAGTTGTTATATCTTGTTGTTGGAGTCTCCCCTTTATTATTACATAGTGACCTTCTTTGACTCTTGTTAGTCTTTTTTTTTTTAATGTCTGTTTTTTTCTGATGTAAGTTGCTACTCTGGCTTTCTTTTGACTACCATGTACGTGATATTTCTCCATCCCTTTACTTTCAATCTGCAGGTTTCTTTAGGGCTAAAATCAGTGTTCTGTAGATAGCACATAGATGGGTCTTGTTTTGTACCCATTGCGTCACCCTATATATTTGATTAGAACTTATAGGCCATTTACATTCAAAGTAATTTTGATAAATATTTATTTATTTTCATTTTATTATTTGTTTTGTAGTTGTTTATGAAGATTTTCTTTGATCCTTTCTTGTTTTTCTCTTTTTCATGTTTTCTTGATACTGATTAGTGATGTGTTTGGATGTCATTCTCTTTATTTTTTACACATATATTGGTGGTTCTTGATATATGGTTACCATTAGTTTTGTGTATAACTTCCTTTGTATATAGAAGTCTATATTAAAGTGATGGTTTCTTAAGTTTGAATTCATCCTTACTCCTCTAATCCCCATGATTAATGTGTATGTTGTTATAATTTATATCCTGTTATTTTGTGAGATTAACTGATTTTTTACAGAAATATTTATTTTTAGTGTTTTTTTTTTTTGTTTCCAACCATTATACTGTTACTTTTTGTTTCTCCTTTCCACACAAAGAGTCCCCTTAAATATTTGTAGCAGGGCTGGTTTTGTTTGTCATGAATTCTTTTAGGTTGTTTGTTTGTCTTGGGAACTCTTTATGTCTCCTTCTATTCTGAATCATAGCCTTGCTGGATAGACTATTCTGGGCTGCAGATTTCTCTCATTTAGCACTTTGTCACTCCCTTCTGGCTTGCAAAGTTTCCATTTAAAAGTCTCCTTGCTAGCATATTGGTTTTCCCTTTTAAGTTACTATATTATTTTGTCTTGCTACTTTTAAGATTTAGTCTATATCACTATATTTTGCACATTTAATTATACCATGTGTTAGTGTTGTCCTGCTTTTGTTGATTTTGATGGAATTTTCTGTGCTTCCTGGACTTGTATATCTATTTCCTTCTCCAGATTAGGGAAGTTTTCAGCTATTATTTCCTCACATAAATTATCTGGTTCCTTTTCTCTTTCTTGTTCTTCTGGAACTCTTATAATAAAATGTTATTAAATCTGATGGAATCACTTAGTTCCCAAAGTCTATTCTCATTTGGTATTTATTTTTTCTCTCTTTTGTTAAACTTGAGTACTTTTCATTATTCTGTCTTCTCCATCAATAATTTGTTTCTCTGCTTCTTCCATTGTTCTCTTCATTCCATCAAGCATGTTTCTCATTTTGTTTATTGACCCCTTTATCTCTGTAGTGTTATTCTTTATCTCTGTGCTAAGGTCTTCCTCATGTCTTCTACCCCTTTCTTATGTGCAGTGAGTGTCCTTATGGTCATTGTTTTAAATTCTCTACTAGGCATGTTACTTACATCTGTTTCATTTAGATCTCTAAACATGGCCTTTTCCTGTTCTTTCATTTGGGATAAAGTTCGCTCATTTTGTCTCCCTCTCTGTGTCTGTTTCTCTGTGTTAATAAAGTCAGCTATGTCTTCTACTCTTCAAAGTAGTGCCTTTAAAAAGATGTCCTGGAGTGCCCTGCAGCGTACTATCCCATGTTTACCTGAATCTTGCACTTCAGGAGTGTATACTGTGTGTGTGTGCATGCACGCATGTGTGTGTGTTGTTTGTCCTCTGCTGTTGTGACTGAGTCACTTTTCCTTTCATTGCATTCATCTGCACTGATTCTCTGCCTGTTGTGGGATATCCTTGTTCTCTGTATTGTTAGTGGGAACTAGGCAGGCTAGCTCTAAGGTCATGCCCACCCAGGAACTTGGGAGTAGGGTGGTAGTGTTAGCAGCTTTTGCACTGGGCTACTAGCCCTATGCTGCATCCCCAGAAGCACTGTTTTGGCTGGGGACTGCTTGCCGGGCTGGCCGGGGGGTAGGAGGTTGGGTGCTGACTGTCATGATGCCTGCGTATGATTGGTGCATGATAGTGGCTTGGAGCATGTGACAAGGCTTGGCCCTACAGCACCAGTTTTGTACTCAGCAGCTGGTCACTACATGGTCAAAATGGTTCAGTATGGCAAGATAGTTGTGTGCTGTGAGGTCACTGGGTTCAGTGCATGGGGGCACCTATGTACTGGTGAGTGGGGGAGGAGTGTGTGGCTTTAACAAAATTTGCCCTGAGCCTACCATCACAGGTCAGCAGGCTTGGAGTGGCTGAGTGCTCAGGAGAACTCATGGAGGTGGCATACTGCCAGTCTGTTAAATAGCAAGTGTCTGTGTAGCCCCATCTCCTGCAGATGACCACGTGTTTATGCTGAGGGATGGGAGTGAAACTCGCGCCTGCTGGGTCCTTCATTTTTGAAGTCCTGCAACATGGTCTGAAATCAGTATGAACAGATCTATCTCCTGTTTGCTCCCCAGCATTGTGTAAAATACTATTTTTATGTTGCCTCTCCATGCAGGTTGCTATCTCTTTAAGGTCAATGGCCCAGCTGTCACTCAGTCTCATGGCTGGCACAGTGCTGAGTAAGCTGACGTTTAAAGTTTCAGGCTCCAAGTCTCACTAATTATACAAATTCACAGAATTTAGCCCTTCTGGTTTTCAAAGTCAAACATTATGGCGATTAGTCTTCTCTGTGTGAGTTCCTTGGTATGAAGGCCTGTTTCTTTGTGCTCTCCATGCACACAGCTCCCTCCCTTCTGCCAGTAGCCTCTCTCTGCCTTTATGACCTTCCTAACCTTTCAGATGCAGCTTTTCCTCTCCATTTCGTTGTGGAGTTTATTCTGACAATGTTCAAATTACTCTCCAGTTTATTTATTTGGATCTAGTGGTATGGATTGAGCTCAGGTCCTCCTACTCTGCCATTTTCCCTAGTAGGCATCCAAAATGAACAGAGTTAAAATAAACATTAATTTAAAATAAATAAATAAATAAATAAATAAATAAATAAATAAATAAATTCAATATAAAAATAACACACAAGGAGTGATAAAGATGAATAGTTTTAGAATGCATTCATATGTCAGATTCTGTCACTTAAAAATTTTATATTTATATATATATATATATATATATATATATATATATATATATATATGATGTTCAGTGTGAAACTCAATACAAAGCAGAAATCTGTAGTAGAACACAAAAGATAATGAGAAATGAATTAAGCATAACACTAAAGAAAATTACAAAAGCACAAGAATTCAAAAGAAAGAAAGACAAAGAATGAAATTGAACAGAGAGGAACCAAAAACAGCCAGAAAATACTCAACAATTGTTGATAAGTTCATTTTTATCTATAATTACTATGAAGCTAAATGGACTAAATTCTCCAGTCAGAGTCATAGAATAGGTTAATGGATTTTAAAAAAAGCAAGATTTATTAATATGTTGCCTGCATAGTCATGGCAGATCTAAGGACACAACAAAACAAAGTGAAACTATAGAAAAAGATTTTTGATGCAAATTGAAGTGCAAAGAACAGTAGTCTTTTGCATGTTGGGAGTTTTTGATTACTAATTCAGTTTCTTTGCTGGTTATTTGGATCTTCAAGTTTTCTATTTGTTTCTATTTTACTTTTTGGCAGTTTATATATTTCGAGGAAATAATCCATTTTTTCCAAATTGTCTAATTTGGTGTCATATAGTTTTTCATAATATTTTCCTATAATTGTTTGTGTTTTTGTAGTGTTGGTTTTTATTTACCCTCTTTCATTTCTGATTTTAATTATTTCATCTTTTCTCTTTTCTTTTGATAAGTCTGAATAGATGTTTATCAATTTGTTTTTTTAAATAATAAATTTATTTTTTATTGGTGTTCAATTTGCCAACATATAGAATAACACCCAGTGCTCATCCCGTCAAGTGCCCCCCTCAGTGCCCATCACCCATTCATCCCCACCCCCCGCCCTCTTCCCCTTCCACCACCCCCAGTTCGTTTCCCAGAGTTAGGAGTCTTTATGTTCTGTCTCCCTTTCTGATATTTCCTACCCATTTCTTCTCCCTTCCCTTGTATTCCCTTTCACTATTATTTATATTCCCCAAATGAATGAGAACATAGAAGCAGCTCCTCATTTCATTGATCTGTCCTTTTGTGGTTTTCTTTTTGTTTTTATTTTTAGTTTCTATATCATTATTCTGTGCTTTAATCTTTATTATTTGCTTCCTTCTGCTGGCTTTAGGCTTCATTTGTTGTTCTTTTTCTAACTCCTTTAGGTATAAGGTTATGTTGTTTGAGATTTTTCTTGTTTCTTGAGTTAGGCCTTTATTGGTGTAAACTTCCCTCTTAGGACTGCTTTTACTGCATCCCCAAAACTCCCAACAAACAAAAGTCCAGAGCCAGATAGCTTCACAGGCAAATTCTAACATACATGTAAAGAAGAATTAATACCTAGTCTTCTCAAACTATTGCAAAAAAAAAAAAATAGAAAAGGACAGAAAACTTCCAAATTCATTCTATGAGGCCAGAATTACCCTGAACCATAACCAAGTAAAGACTCCACTAAAAAAAAAGAGAACTATAGGCCAATATCCCTGATGAACATGGATGCAAACATTCTTAATAAAATGGTAGCAATCCAAATCCAACAATACATTGAGAAGATCATTCACCATGATCAAATAGGATTTCTTACTGGGTTATAAGGGTAGTTCAATATTCATAAATCAATCAATGTGATATACTACATTAATAAAGGAAAAGATAAACATATGATATTTTCAATAGATGCAGAAGAAGCACTTGACAAAGTCCAACATCCATTCATGATAAGAACTCTCACATAAATAGGTTTAGAGGAAACATACTTCAACATCATAAAGGTCTTATATGAGAAATTCACAGCTAACATCATCTTTAAAGGGAAAAACTGAGAACTTCTCCTTTACACTCAGGAACAAGATAGGGATGTTTACTCTCACCATTGTTATTTAACATGTTACTAAAAGTCCTACCCAACATAAATCAAATAATAAGAAGAAATAAAAGGCATCCAAATCAGCAAGGAAGAAGTCAAACTTTCAGTATTTCCAGATGACCTCATACTCTATATAGAAAACTCAATACCCTACCAAAACACTGCTAGAACTGATAAACAAATTCATTTGTTCAGTTGCAAGATCCCTACCAAAACACTGCTAGAACTGATAAACAAATTCATTTGTTCAGTTGCAAGATCCAGAATCAATATACAGAAATTTGTTGAATTTCTACACACCAATAATGATACAACAGAAGGAAAAATTAAGTAATCAGTTCAATTTCAGTTGCATCACTAGTTTTATACCTAGGAACAATCCTAACTAAATAGGTGAAAGACTTTTTACTCTGTAAAGTTTACAACACTGATGAAAGATACGAAGACAACACAAAGAAATGGAAAGGCATCACATGCTCATGGATCAGAAGAACAAATGTTGTTGAAATGTCTATATTATCAAAACAATGTACATATTTCATATGATACATATCAAAATACCAACAGCCTTTTTCACAGAACTGCAGCAAACCATCCTAAAATTTGTATGAGACCACAAAGACCCTGAAGAGCGAAACTTATGAACAAGAAAAGCAAAGCTGTAAGCATCTCAATTCTGGACTTTAAGCTATATTACAAAGCTGTAGTGATCAAGACAGTATGGTATAGGTACAGAAATAGACACATAGATCAATGGAACAGAATAGATAACAGAAATGAACTCACAAATATGTGGTGAATTAATCTTTGACAAAGCAGGGAAGAATATCCAATAGGAAAAAGACAGTCTCTTCAACAAATTGTGTTGGGAAACCTGGACAGCAACATGAAGAAGAATGAATCTGGGCCACTTTCTACACCAAAAGAAAAATAGATTAAAGACCTAAATGCAACATCTGAAACCATAAAAAACATAAAGTATTACACAGGCATTAATCCGTTTGACATTGGTTGACATTGGTTGTAGCAGCTTCTTAATAATGAGTCTCCTGGGGCAAATGAAACCAAAGCAAAAATAACCTTTTGGCATTATCTTAAGATATATATATAATCTTAAGGAAATATATCTATATCTATATATATCTACTGCACATAGAGGGAAACAATCAACAAACCTAAAAGGAAAGCTATGGAATGGGAGAAGATAATATGCATATTATATATCTATTAAGTGTTTGGTATCCAAAAAAGTTATAACACTTAACCCCCCAGGGGTGCCTGGGTGCCTGGGTGGCTCATTTGGTTAAGTATCCAACTCTTGATTTTGGCTTAGGTCATAGTCTCAGGGTATTGGGTCAATCCCTACATCATGCTCTGTGCTCAGTATGGAGAGCACATGTGTTTGAGATTCTCTTTCTCTCTCTCTCCCACTGGGGGGAGGATGGGCAGAGGGAGAGGGAGAAGCAGGCTCTCCACTGAGCAGGGAGCAAAGGAAAACAAATATATAGAGAGGCAGGTATAAAAACAGACTCTTTGCAATAAAGAACAAACTGATGGTTATCAGAAGGGCAATGGGTGTGAGATGGATTAAGTTGTTGATGGGGGTTATGGAATGTACTTTTGATGAGCATAGGGTGTTGTGTAGATGTGGTAAATCAGTATATTGCCCACCTGAAACCAGTATTACCCTGAATGTTAACTAATTGGATTTAAACAAAACCTTTTAAAAGTGAAAGCTTTTAAAGGGAAAAATAAAGAACCCTTGTGAAACTATACATATGCCAGAAAAAATAAACTAAAATGTACATGGTAATGAAAGGTATAGAAGGGAATTATCAAATGATGAAGGCATCAATCCAACATTAGGATATATTATTTGTAAATATTTAAGCAATCAACATAGGAGCACCTAAATATAGAAAAAAAAATTAACAGATTTTAAGGGAGAAGTTGACAGCAATAAAATAATAGTAGGGGACTTTAATATACAACTGACATCATCGGATAGATTTTCAAGGCAAAAAACCAATAAGGAATTATTGGCCTTAAAGGACACATTAGGCCAGGTGGACCTAATAGATACATAAAGATTGTTCCATATAAAAATACCAGAATACAAATGAAACATTGTCTAGGGTGGATCATATTTAGACCACAAAACAAATCTCAGTAATCCAAAAAGATTGAAATCATATCAACCATCTTCTTATCACAATGCTATAAAAATAGAAATAAAAATAAAAAAATGAAATATTCATACTTCATCAAGGTGAAAAGCTTCTGCACAGTAAAGGAAATAGTCAACAAAACTAACCGGCAACCTATGGAATTGGAGAATATATTTGCAAATTACTTACCAGATAAAGGGCTAGTATCCAAGATCTGTGAAAAACTTATCAAACTCAACATCCAAAAGAACAAATAATCTAGTCAAGAAATGGGCAGAAAACACAAATTCTCTAGAATACATACACATGGTCAACAGACCCATGAAAAAATGCTCAATATCACTTGTCATCAGGGAAATACAAATCAAAACCACAATGAAATACCACCTTACACCAGTCAGAATGGCTAAAATTAACAAGACAAGAAACAAATGTTGGCAAGAATGTGGAGAAAGGGGAACCCTCTTCCAGTATTCGTGGAAATGGAAGCTGTTATAGCCACTCTGTAAAACAGTAAGAAGGTTCCTCAAGAAGTTGAAAATAGAGCTACTCAGCAATTGCACTACTAGGTATTTACCCCAGAGATACAAATGTAGTGATCCAAAGGGGCATCTGCACTCCATTGTTCATAGTAGCAATATCCCCAATAGCCAAACTGTGGAAGGAGTTCAGATGTCCATTGACAGATGAATGGATAAAGAAGATTATATATATATATATATATATATATATATATATATATATATACACACACACACATATATATCCATCCTCTTGGTACATATATATATATCAATATATCTATATCTATCTATCATCTATCTATCTATCTATCTATCCCCTCTTAATAAGAATCAAATACATACCATTCTCCATGGTATCTGTGATGTCCAGTGTGAACTTGGTTAAGATGAAAACTTGTTTCCTAGAATATCCCCCCTGTATGGTTCCAGATTAGTGTAGTCCAAAAGAGGAATTTGCATGAGGAAGTAAAGCAACAGCCATACCTTTTGGAAGGTTGTGGCAGTTAGATGCAGTGACAGACATTCTTATAGGTGCTGGAAGGCTCCCAGTTGTTCTGTCTCCTATGCTCCATATCTCACTCTTCTTCCTGACTTCTGACCCTACTGACCAATGGCAACCCCAAGGCCCATCACCAGATCCCAATTGTGGAGCCCCAAAGACAACAGTTTCTCCCCCCAGCTGCTGCTTGTTTGTCCCACCTAGGGACGACCTTTTATATATGTATATGTATATATATAATATTTGTATTATATATATATGTATATATATTATACAAAATATTACTCAGCCATCAAAAAGATGAATACTTGCCATTTACATTCTCATGGATGGAACTGGAGGATATTCTGCTGAGTGAAATAAGTCAATTGGAGAAAGACAATTATCATATGATTTCACTCATGTGGAATATAAGAAACAGCACAGAGGATCACAGGGGAAGGGAGGGAAGACTGAATGGGATGAAATTAGAGAGATGACCAACCATGAGAGACTTAACTTTGGGAAACAAACTGAGGGTTGCTGAAGGGGAGGTGGGTGGGGGGGTGGGATAACTGGGTAATGGGCATTATGGAGGGCATGTGATGTGATGAGCATCAGGTGTTATATGCAATTGATAAATTATTGAACACTACATTTGAAACTAATGTACTCTATGTTGGCTAATTGAATTTAAATGGAAAAAAATCAATTACAGAAAGAAAACTGGTGGGAAATCACAGATATATGGAGATTAAACAGGATGCTATTGCACAACCAATGGATTGATTGAGAGATCAAAGAAGAAATCAAACAGTACCTGGAGACAGTTGAAAATGGAAATAAAACAGTCCGAAACTATAGGATATAGCAAAAGCAGTTTTAAGAGCTAAGTTACAACAATACAGGCATATATCAAGAAACAAGAGAAATCTGAAATAAATAATCTTACTCTACACATAAAGGAACTAAAAAAAGAAAAAAAGCCCAAAGTTAGTAGAAGGAAAGAAATAAAGATCACAGGAGAGATAAATGAGAGACTAAATGACAGTAGAAAATATCAATAGAATTAAGAGCTAGTTCTTTGAAATAATAAAGTTGACAGATGTTTAGCTATATTCAGGAAAAAATGAGAGTGGACTCAAATTGATAATCAGAAGTAAGAGAGAAGTTCTACTTTGTACCACAAGGAATCATAAAAGACTGTATAAACCATTATGTGCCTATAAATTGGACAACATAGAAGAAATGGATATGTTCTTCAACCATACAATTTTCTAAGACTGAATAATAAAAAATAAAAATAAATCTGTAAAGACGAATTCATAGCAAGGAGATTGAATCAGTGATCAAAAACCATCCAGAAAACAAAAGTCTGGAAGCAGGTGGTTTCACTGAATACTGCTAATACATTCAAAGGAGATTTAATCACTGACCTCATACTTTTCCTAAAAATTGAGGGAATGCTTCCAAACTCCTTTTACAAGGTCAATCTCTGATGTAAACATCAGCAAGGACACCAAAAATGAGGAAACTATAGGCCAATTACCCCTATGTAAGAGATGCAAAAATCTTCAACAAAATATTAGCAAACTGAATTCAGCAATGTATTCAAAGCATCATATGCCATGATCAAGTGGGGATTCTTACAGGATGCAAGAATGACTCAACACCTGCAAATCAATCTGTGTGATACACTACATTACCAAAATGAAGGATGAAAGTTATATTATCATCTCAACAGATGTAAAAAAAGTATTTGACAATATTCTACATTCATTTATGATAAAATATCAATGAAGTGGGATGGGGGGAATGTATCTGAATATGGTGAGATGATATGTGACTAATTCACAGTTAACATCATACTTAGTGGTGAAAAGGTGAAAGCTTCTCTCTAAGATCATGAAAAAAACCAGGGTGCCCATTTTTGCCACTTTATTCAACATATTATTGGAAGTCCTATCCACAGTAATTAGCCATGGAAAGAGAAAGAAAGAGAAAGAAAGAAAGAAAAAGAAAGAAAGAAAGAAAGAAAGAAAGAAAGAAAGAAAGAAAGAAAGAAGAAAGAAAGAAAAAAAGAAAGAAAGAAAGAAAAAGAGAGAAAGAAAGAAAGAAAGAAAGAAAGAAAGAAAGAAAGAAAGAAAGAAAGAAAGAAAGAGAAAGAAAAGGCATCCAATTTGGAAAGGAAGAAGTAAAACTATTTGCAGATAATATAATTCTATATATAGAAAACCTTAAAGATTCCACTAAAAAAAAAAACTATTAGAACTCATATTTAGTAAAGTTGCAGGATAGAAAATCGATATATAGAAATCTTTTGTTTTTCTATACACTGAGATTGGACTATCCAAAAGAATATACTAAGAAAACCATCCCATTTATAGTTGCATCAAAAGATGGACATACCTAGAAATAAATTTAACCAAGGAAATCAAGATCTGCACACTGAAAACCAGAACTGATAAAGGAAATTGAAGAGGATAAATAAATGGAAAGATATTCCATGTTCATGGATTGTAAGAATCAGTATCATGTCCAGGCTGTCCAAAGCAATCTAGAGATTATATGCAATCCCTATCAAAATCCCAGTGGCATTTTTCAGTATTGGAAGAGATAGTTCTAAAATTTGTAAGAACAAAAAAGACCACAAATAGCCAACACAGATTTGAGAAAGGAGAAGAAAGCTGGAGGCATCCCACTTCCTGATTTTAAGCTATACTACAAACTTCTAGTAACCAAAACAGTATGGTGTTGGCAGTAAAACAGACAAATAGATCATGGAACTGAATAAAGAACCCAGAAATAAACCCGCACACATATGGTCCATTAATTTACAGTGAAGGAGCCAAGAATATACAATGTGAAAATAGTAGTTTCTTCAATAAGCAGTGTTGGGAAAACTAGATAGCCACATGCAAAAGAATGAAACTCAAGACCTGTGTTTTACACGATACACCAAAATTAACTTGAAAGGAAGACCTACTTGAGTATGAAATAAAAATTGCTGAAGAAAGCATAAGCAATTGGCAGTTTATGACCCTCTCAGGAGCTTATTGAGTGTAATCTGAAACTGGTCCCTCTACTCAGAGGACAAGGAAAGAAAGAGGCAGGCCATTACAGGTTGATAGGTGACAGTTTTCATAAGTTAAAGGAACTTATATATGACCCAGGTCTTGGGTGGCAGCAAGACAAATAGATCCCCATGGCCACCCACCAAATTTAAAAGTTTATCAAGAGGCCTTAACAGGGTCCAGTCAATTTGTGCAGGTATTCTCAGTAGTACATCATTACCTCAAAGCTTTGGGAGTAGGAAAGGCAAGCGGGGAGGTAAGGAGCCTTTGATTGCCTGGGGTCCAGATCACAGTCAGCTGGTGGTAACATCTTCTAAATGATCTTCCCCAACATTCCACCATTCATGACCAGTTTTTATAATTTCATGTGCCCCCTTCTTGTGATATGGTCTCTAAGTGTTCAGCAAGGGATTTTATTAGCATGGAGGTGGCTTCTTTGATGACTGACTGCATTGGAGGCTAATGCCACAGCAACAATACAGGCCTGTATAAAAGGAAACCCAGATTAAGAAAATGATTACAGGGCAGCCTGGGTGGCTCAGCGGTTTATCGCTGACTTCAGTCCAGGGCGTGATCCCGGAGACCCGGGATCGAGTCCCACATCAGGCTCCGTGCATGGAGCCTGCTTCTCCCTCTGCCTGTGTCTTGGCCTCTCTCTCTCTCTCTCTCTCTCTCTCTCTCTGTGTGTGTGTGTGTCTATGAATAAGTGAATAAAATCTTTTAAAAAAAAGAAAATGATTACAAAATCAGTGACAACTTTTTTTTTTTTTTTTATAAGAGCCCTTGATCTGAGCCACTGATTAAGTCTCCCATGTTAGGGATTGGCTTACAAAGGACATGACATTCACTTGTATTCCTTGTGATTTGATAAAGATGATGCATTAGCAGATTCATTGGAGTGAACATACAACATTGTGTTTGGATAATGGCACAGGTACCTCCTTGTGAGGCAGTAATAATGTCTAAGGCTATTTTATTTTGGAGTACAGCTTTGTAAGAAATACGTACAGCTTACCAGAGACATTTCAGTGTTCAGTAAGGACAGCCTTTACTGCTATCATTCAATCATGCTTGTTGATTGAATTTATTAAGGGCTTCACATTTGCTATTTTAATGTCTTCTAAATCTAAGCCAATGGAGGGAATAAAGACAGTGGCAAAATAGTCTTATTAGTAGAAAAACCAAACATTTCTCCTGACTTTGAGGGAGAGGGAAGTTAACACCTTTAGAAACTTGACCTGGTTGTACATACCATACATGTTGGCCAGGGGAGGCAGCACTGTCAGGTGTGAGTAGATGAGATGGGGTCAGGATATGACATTATCAGGACCCCCATTTTCTCCCTTCTTTTAGTGGTACGTGTTTCATTTCAGGTATAGTATAGTGCATTTTAACAGTTCCAGTGTACAGCAAGATAAGGTTATCTTAGTTGAGATTGAGTAGTTCTTCACCCAGGGGCATGAAGGAACTCACCTGTCTTGGTGGGATACTGTATTGTAAATTCTAGTAGATAATTCCTTTTACAGGAATGATGGGGCTTGGTGTTTTCCACAGTATAGATTTTCCATAGTCTCACAGTTTTGATCCACTGTAAGATTTGGGGCAATGGCTGTTTCCAGAAACTTCTATATCTTTACAGTATTGGGTGCCTGGGCAGGGAACCCTGGTCTAGTATATGGGGCAATAGACCCTACTATTTGGTCATTTGAATATATTAAAGCCTCAGACAGTACTTTTGCCCAGTTGGCCAAGGTAGTTTTGCCTATTAAGTATTTAATATGCTGTTTTAATATTCCATTTTCCTTTCTACCAACACTACTGCTTGTGGGTTATATATTTAATGTCACATTTTATGTTCAGTCTTGCACATCATGGTCTTTGAAATGTGACCTCTGATAATTATGTGTTTGATGAGGATATTCATACATGATATTCAGTTTTTTTTTTCTTTTTTTCTTTTTTTTTTTTAATTAACTTTTATTGGTGTTTAATTTACCAACATACAGAAAAACACCCAGTGCTCATCCCGTCAAGTGTCCACCTCAGTGCCCGTCACCCATTCCCCTCCAACACCCGCCCTCCTCCCCTTCCACCACCCCTAGTTCGTTTCCCCGAGTTAGGAGTCTTTATGTTCTGTCTCCCTTCCTGATATTTCCCAACATTTCTTTTCCCTTCCTTTATATTCCCTTTCACTATTATTCATATTCCCCAAATGAATGAGAACATACACTGTTTGTCCTTCTCCGATTGACTTATTTCACTCAGCATAATACCCTCCAGTTCCATCCACGTTGAAGCAAATGGTGGGTATTTGTCGTTTCTAATTGCTGAGTAATATTCCATTGTATACATAAACCACATCTTCTTTATCCATTCATCTTTCGATGGACACCGAGGCTCCTTCCACAGTTTGGCTATTATGGCCATTGCTGATAGAAACATTGGGGTGCAGGTGTCCCGACGTTTCATTGCATCTGAATCTTTGGGGTAAATCCCCAACAGTGCAATTGCTGGGTCGTAGGGCAGGTCTATTTTTAACTCTTTGAGGAACCTCCACACAGTTTTCCAGAGTGGCTGCACCAGTTCACATTCCCACCAACAGTGTAAGAGGGTTCCCTTTTCTCCGCATCCTCTCCAACATTTGTGGTTTCCTGCCTTGTTAATTTTCCCCATTCTCACTGGTGTGAGGTGGTATCTCATTGTGGTTTTGATTTGTATTTCCCTGATGGCAAGTGATGCAGAGCATTTTCTCATGTGCTTGTTGGCCATGTCCATGTCTTCCTCTGTGAGATTTCTCTTCATGTCTTTTGCCCATTTCATGATTGGATTGTTTGTTTCTTTGGTGTTGAGTTTAATAAGTTCTTTATAGATCTTGGAAACTAGCCCTTTATCTGATATGTCATTTGCAAATATCTTCTCCCATTCTGTAGGTTGTCTTTTAGTTTTGTTGACTGTATCCTTTGCTGTGCAAAAGCTTCTTATCTTGATGAAGTCCCAATAGTTCATTTTTGCTTTTGTTTCTTTTGCCTTCGTGGATGTATCTTGCAAGAAGTTACTGTGGCCAAGTTCAAAAAGGGTGTTGCCTGTGTTCTCCTCTAGGATTTTGATGGAATCTTGTCTCACATTTAGATCTCTCATCCATTTTGAGTTTATCTTTGTGTATGGTGAAAGAGAGTGGTCCAGTTTCATTCTTCTGCATGTGGATGTCCAATTTTCCCAGCACCATTTATTGAAGAGACTGTCTTTCTTCCAATGGATAGTCTTTCCTCCTTTATCGAATATTAGATGACCGTACATTTCAGGGTCCACTTCTGGGTTCTCTATTCTGTTCCATTAATCTATGTGTCTGTTTTTGTGCCAGTACCACACTGTCTTGATGACCACAGCTTTGTAATACAACCTGAAATCTGGCATTGTGATGCCCCCAGCTAAGGTTTTCTTTTTTAAAATTCCCCTGGCTATTCGGGGTCTTTTCTGATTCCACACAAATCTTAAAATAATTTGTTCTAACTCTCTGAAGAAAGTCCATGGTATTTTGATAGGGATTGCATTAAACGTATAAATTGCCCTGGGTAACATTGACATTTTTACAATATTAATTCTGCCAATCCATGAGCATGGAATATTTTTCCATCTCTTTGTGTCTTCCTCAATTTCTTTCAGAAGTGTTCTATAGTTTTTAGGGTATAGATCTTTTACCTCTTTGGTTAGGTTTATTCCTAGGTATCTTATGCTTTTGGGTGCAATTGTAAATGGGATTGACTCCTTAATTTCTCTTTCTTCAGTCTCATTGTTAGTGTATAGAAATGCCATTGATTTCTGGGCATTGATTTTGTATCCTGCCACGCTACCAAATTGCTGTATGAGTTCTAGCAATCTGGGGGTGGAGGCTTTTGGGTTTTCTATGTAGAGTATCATGTCATCGGCGAAGAGGGAGAGTTTGACTTCTTCTTTGCCAATTTGAATGCCTTTAATGTCTTTTTGTTGTCTGATTGCTGAGGCGAGGACTTCCAGAACTATGTTGAACAGCAGTGGTGAGAGTGGACATCCCTGTCTTGTTCCTGATCTTAGGGGAAAGGCTCCCAGTGCTTCCCCATTGAGAATGATATTTGCTGTGGGCTTTTCGTAGATGGCTTTTAAGATGTCGAGGAAAGTTCCCTCTATCCCAACACTCTGAAGGGTTTTGATCAGGAATGGATGCTGTATTTTGTCAAATGCTTTCTCTGCATCTAATGAGAGTATCATATGGTTCTTGGTTTTTCTCTTGCTGATATGATGAATCACATTGATGGTTTTACGAGTGTTGAACCAGCCTTGTGTCCCAGGGATAAATCCTACTTGGTCTTGGTGAATAATTTTCTTAATGTGTTGTTGGATCCTATTGGCTAGTATCTTGTTGAGAATTTTTGCATCCATGTTCATCAGGGATATTGGTCTGTAATTCTCCTTTTTGGTGGGGTCTTTGTCTGGTTTCGGAATTAAGGTGATGCTGGCCTCATAGAACGAATTTGGAAGTACTCCATCTCTTTCTATCTTTCCAAACAGCTTTAGTAGAATAGGTATGATTTCTTCTTTAAACGTTTGATAGAATTCCCCTGGGAAGCCATCTGGCCCTGGACTCTTGTGTCTTGGGAGGTTTTTGATGACTGCTTCAATTTCCTCCCTGGTTATTGGCCTGTTCAGGTTTTCTATTTCTTCCTGCTCCAGTTTTGGTAGTTTGTGGCTTTCCAGGAATGCGTCCATTTCTTCTAGATTTCCTAATTTATTGGCGTACAGCTGTTCATAATATGTTTTTAAAATCGTTTGTATTTCCTTGGTGTTGGTAGTGATGTCCCCTTTCTCATTCATGATTTTATTAATTTGAGTCTTCTCTCTCTTCTTTTTAATAAGGTTGGCTAATGGTTTATCTATCTTATTAATTCTTTCAAAGAACCAACTCCTGGTTCTGTTGATCTGTTCCACAGTTCTTTTGGTCTCGATATCATTGAGTTCTGCTCGAATTTTAATTAACTCTCTTCTTCTGCTGGGGGTGGGGTCTATTTGTTGCTTTTTCTCTAGTTCCTTTATGTGTAAGGTGAGCTTTTGAATTTGAGATCTTTCCAGTTTTTGAATGTATGCTTGTATTGCGATGTATTTCCCCCTCAGGACTGCTTTTGCTGCATCCCAAAGATTTTGAACGGTTGTATCTTCATTTTCATTAGTTTCCATGAATCTTTTTAATTCTTCCTTAATTTCCTGGTTGACCTTTTCATCTTTTAGCAGGATGGTCCTTAACCTCCACGTGTTTGTGGTCCTTCCATATTTCTTGTTGTGATTAAGTTCTAATTTCAAGGCATTATGGTCTGAGAATATACAGGGGACTATCCCGATCTTTTGGTATCGGTTCAGACCCGATTTATGACCCAGTATGTGGTCTATTCTGGAGAAAGTTCCATGTGCACTTGAGAAGAATGTGTATTCAGTTGAGTTTGGATGTAAAGTTCTGTAGATATCTGTGAAATCCATCTGGTCCAGTGTATCATTTAAAGCTCTCGTTTCTTTGGAGATGTTGTGCTTAGAAGACCTATCCAGGGTAGAAAGAGCTAGATTGAAGTCACCAAGTATAAGTGTATTATTATCAAGGTATTTCTTGAGTTTGGTTATTAATTGGTTTAAATATTTGGCAGCTCCCACATTCGGGGCATATATATTGAGGAGTGTTAAGTCCTCTTGTTGGATAGATCCTTTGAGTATGAGATAGTGTCCTTCTTCATCTCTCACTATAGTCTTCGGGGTAAATTTTAATTTATCTGATATAAGGATGGCAACCCCTGCTTTCTTTTGAGGACCATTTGAATGGTAAATGGTTCTCCAACCTTTTATTTTCAGGTTGTAGGTGTCCTTCTGTCTAAAATGAGTCTCTTGTAGACAGCAAATAGATGGGTCCTGCTTTTTTATCCAGTCTGAAACCCTGCGCCTTTTGATGGGGTCATTAAGCCCGTTCACATTCAGAGTTACTATTGATAGATATGAGTTTAGTGTCATCATATCTATTCAGTCCTTGTTTTTGTGGATTGTTCCACTGAACTTCTTCTTAAAGGGGAATTTTAAGAGTCCCCCTTAAAATTTCTTGCAGAGCTGGTTTGGAGGTTACATATTCTTTCAGTTCCTGCCTGTCTTGGAAGCTCTTTATCTCTCCTTCCATTTTGAATGAAAGCCTTGCGGGGTAAAGTATTCTTGGTTGCATGTTCTTTTCATTTAGGACCCTGAATATATCCTGCCAGCCCTTTCTGGCCTGCCAGGTCTCTGTGGAGAGGTCTGCTGTTACCCTAATATTCCTCCCCATAAAAGTCAGGGACTTTTTTTCTCTTGCTGCTTTAAGGATCTTCTCCTTATCTTTGGAATTTGCAAGCTTCACTATTAAATGTCGAGGTGTTGAACGGTTTTTGTTGATTTTAGGGGGGGATCTCTCTATTTCCTGGATCTGAATGCCTGTTTCCCTTCCCAGGTTAGGAAAGTTTTCAGCTAGGATTTGTTCAAATACATATTCTGGCCCTCTGTCCCTTTCGGCGCCCTCAGGAACCCCAATTAAACGTAGGTTTTTCTTCCTCAGGCTGTCATTTATTTCCCTTAATCTATCCTCATGGTCTTTTAATTGCCTGTCTCTTTTTTCCTCAGTTTCCCTCTTTGCCATCAACTTGTCTTCTATGTCACTCACTCGTTCTTCCACCTCGTCAAGCCTCGTGGTTAGGACTTCTAGCTTGGATTGCATCTCATTTAATTGATTTTTAATTTCTGCCTGATTAGATCTAAATTCTGCAGTCATGAAGTCTCTTGAGTCCTTTATGGTTTTTTCTAGAGCCACCAGTAGCTGTAAAATAGTGCTTCTGAATTGGCTTTCTGACATTGAATTGTAATCCATATTTTGTAACTCTGTGGGAGAGAGGGCTGTTTCTGATTCTTTTTTTTGAGGGGTTTTCCTTCTGGTCATTTTGCTCAGTGCAGAGTGGCCAAAAACAAGTTGTATTGGGAAAAGGAGAAAAAGAGAGAGAAGGAAAGAAAAGAGAAAAAGAAAAAAGAGAAAGAAGAAAAAATAGGGGAAAAAGAGAAGAAAAAGAAAGAAAAAGAAAGAAAGGAGAAAAAAGAAAAAAAGGGGGGGAGGGGGAAGCAATCATAAATCAAGAAGAAAGAGAGAAAAAAAAAGCACAAAACAAAACAAAAACAAAAACTAAAACAAAAACAAAAAAAACAAAAAACAAAAAAAAACCACGGGGGAGTATCTTCCGATTCTGTGTAGTTTAAGTCCCTTGACTTCCCTTGGAACTGGTCCGTCTCGCTGGTCTTCTGGGGGAGGGGCCTGCTGTGCTGATTCTCAGGTGTTAGCACTTGGGGGAGCTGCTCTGCCCCTGCCTGGTGCAGGGCTCGGTGGGGGTTGTTGACCCCGTGAGGCCCCGGGAGGAAGCCACAGTGGCGGGGGCAGCTCTGGGACCCTCGAGTCAGCTCCCGCAGTAGCTCCGGGGCTCTCCGTTTGCAGGGCCTGGAGGCTCCGGGGCGGGGCCGCTGATCTGCTCAGTTCCAGGCAGGAGCGTCCTTGCTGTCCTGGGCCCTCCCGGCCTCTGCCTGTCCCGGGGGAGGCCGGATCCTGGGCTGTGTCCCGGCGCCCTGTGCTCCGGGGCCTGCGCTGTTGGATTCGCGCTCCCGGCGGTGCAGCCCCCTCCGCGGAGCCGCCGCCGGAGCCTCTCCGAGCTGTTCCCGGAGCCGCGCAGCCCCCTCCGCGGAGCCGCCGGCCGAGCCTCTCCGAGCTGTTCCCGGAGCCGCGCAGCCCCCTCCGCGCTGAGCTTCTTCCTCTGCGCGAGCCGCCGCCGCTGAGCTGTTCCCGGAGCCGCGCAGCCCCCTCCGCGGAGCCGCCGCCCGAGCCCCTCCGAGCTGCTCCGGGTCCCGCCGAGCGCTGCAGCCCTTAGGCAGCTCGGCGCATCTCCTGGGGCGCAGTTCCTCTGTTACTGTCCCAGGGAGCCCGAGGGCGTCCCCGCCTTTCTGGGGATCCTGCTCCAATTCCCGGGGAGCCCCTTTCCGCGGGGAAGGTTGGTGCAGCTCCTGCTCCTCCGGGACGGGGCTCTCCTGTCCTGGGGACACTCCCCCGGCCTCAGCCCGGCTCCTCGCGGGGCCCCTCCCCCTTGGAGGCCTTTTGTGTCTTTATTTCTTTTTCCCCGTCTTCCTACCTTGATAGAAGCGCGAACTCTTCTCACTGGAGCGTTCCAGCTGGTCTCTCTTTAAATCTCAGGCCGAATTCGTAGGTTTTCAGGATGATTGGATGGTTTTCTAGGTAATTTGCTGAGGACAGGTGACCTGGAGACCCTACTCCTCCGCCATCTTGCCCCTCCCCCCTGATATTCAGTTTTTTAAGCCCTTAATGTTACAGCCTGGTTTGTAGGGTGGCAGAGAAAAGCATGGTTTAAGCCAGATGCAGTGTCTCTATAAACCAAGGCATATTTAAAACCCTTACATAGGGGCAATTTGCCAATTTCTCATTGGTTGGGAACTCCAGTAGATGGCTTGATTCTTTTGGCAGTTCCCTTTGGTGTTGTTTAGAACGCACAACGTGCTGTTACTACATTAACCAATGCACTGTACTGAGAGCAGTCCAGCATCCTTGGCAATATACCATCCTACTTAGGCATTGTGGGGGCCATTCTTTTTTTATGCACCCATTCTGCCTACACTACTGAAGGGTCAGTAGCTAGGGCTCATTCCCAACTAGGGCACCAGCTTCCTGATTGCTAGGGGAATGTCAGTGTCTTAAGAGCTGGGACATGATAAACAGTGAGAATCATTTCAGGTTCTTACAGATGGACTCAAATGTCATTTTATATATATCGTGACCCCACAAGGACTTTTTAATAATCAGCTTCCTATTGTTCAAGCCATAAACTTAATCCCTTTAGAATAATCTAATTATCAGTGCCAAAGAGTTATTGGCCCGGGCTCAAGAGTGATTGGCAGCCAGACCACTATGAGCTCAGTACACTAGCTGCTGTACTGGCTGCTGTATGAGAAGCTTTATCCGGAAGAGCACGATGTACATTGCTAGGAGCTGTTGCTCTATGGGGTATATTGGAGTTTTGCCCCCTTCCAGAGCTGGAATCAAAATCCCAGGGGCATTCTCCTCTTTTGTTATCTCTGCCATAATGCCTGACCCATAACTTTTGGAGTCACATAGACACATAGACACATATAACTTAAATGGTAGACCTGCTTAGGAGATCCCCAGAGCTTTAATCTGTTTTATTAGTATTTTTGCTTTCTCAAAGGCAGCACACTGCTGTCGTCCCCAGTCCCATATATGCCCTTTCTTTACCAGGCAGCATGAGGAATGGGAGTATTGTGCCAGGTGTAGATTAGAAGTCTTCCAAAACCCCAAAATCCCTATAAAGGACAGCACCTCTTTCCCATTCTTAGAAGTTGGATAGGCTTGCACCTTTTCGGTTACAGCTTTATGAGTCTTAGCTAACCAGATGACACCCAAAACCTTATGGCAGTATTTGAGCCTTTAATTTTCTTTGGGTTCATTGCCCATCTTCTTCCTCACAGATGTTCCTGAGCAAAGCCTGCAGGTGTCCTGCAGCAGAGGTAAATCTTTACATGTTAACACTGTATTATCAATGCAATGGGCCCATTTTGCTGATGTGGGAGAGGTGAACAGGGATAGGTCCCCAGCTACCATTCTATTACTTATTGTGGGCCTATGCATGTAGCTTTGGGGGAATACTTGAAATGTTCATAATTATCTCTCCAACATAAAGGCAATTAAATCTTAGTTATCAGAAACTAGTCAAAGTCTTTTCCATGAGTGTTCTTAAATATGAGGCACATTTGTAGGAATACTTTTTTCAAAGCATCAGAGCAAAACAGTAACTGCAAATGACAGAAAACTTAAAAAATGATCACTTGATTTGATGAGAGTTCATTATAATGCAATGGACAAGAGAACTATAGCTGTATTAAAAGATCACCACTTTTTTTTTCTGGCAATGTTGTGGTTATCCCCAGGGGTATTTATATTTCAAAGACATAATAAGATATATAAACTTGAAAGGACAGAGAAAGATGCAAGTTTTCTCCTAGGAGTTTTGAGGTAATTGGTATTTAAAATTAGGGGTCAGAAGGAACGGGGCATTTTGGCTGTTTCCTCATCAGTTACCACAACATTTTCCTTGTCATTTTCATCATTTTCTCTAAGATTCCACCTCTTAACAGCCTAATCAGGCTTTCTCATAAGTTCTCATATCTTAATACATAGCAGCTTGCACCCTCCTTGATTTGCAAAACAGGACACTAAGGTCTCTATTATTTTGCTCTTCCATCTTGTCTACCAGCCCCAGAGCTAGCAGAGTAGTGGATGCTCATAGATACTTTTCTAACCTCAGCTCTTCTAACTTTCTAACTTGAGCTTCAGCCTGTAGTTGGGCATCCATGGCCAACTGGACTATCCACATTTGAGGCCCACAGTAGCAACTTTGTTTCCCTTCTCTTGCCTCAGTGTGGTATGCGCATTTCCTCTAACAAACACATTAGACTGGCTGATATTTTCTGTATGTCCCCATATTCATGTAATAGTCCACAAGTATCTAACATACAGGCCACCCTTCCTTACAGAAGTTGATAGCTAATTTGGGATTTCTCCTGTGGATTCCTCATTCCCAAGGCCCATTTCTTTGGTTTCTGGGCTGGCTTGCCAATTGTCAGTTTATAGCTCTCTTGGGTGCTTTCAGATATAATCTGAAACTAGCCCCTGTACCCAGATGTCAGGGAAAGTCCAAAGAAAGAGGTAGGACACTCTGGGTTGGTAGGTGGCAGTTTTAATAAGCAAAGGGAACTTACACCTGAGGGTTGTTTTGTTGTTTTGGGTGTCAGCAAGATGAATGGATCCTTGTGCCTGCCAGTAACTTCTTAAAAGGTTATAAAGAAGCCTTACCTGGGTTCATTCAAGTATACTGTTTAGATCTTCTCAATACCACATCATCATCTCAAGGCTATGTTGTTAGAGCAGCTTTTGGGAGAGGGAAAGGCAAGTGGAACTCATATAACAAGGATAGAGAAGTGGGTAAGGAGCGTCTAAGCTCCTGGGATCCAGCTCACAGGTCAATTTGCGGATACATCTTTTTGATGATCTTCCCTAGCAGTGGTAAGGTCCTTGGCATTGGTCTTAGTGACCCAACAACAAGTGGGACTACTTCTTATTAAAAGACTACTGCTATTATTTATTATTTATTATTTATTATTTATTATTATTATTTATATATTTTATTATATTATTATTATTTATATTCCCCAAATGAATGAAACATATAATGTTTGTCCTTCTCCCATTGACTTACTTCACTCAGCATAATACCCTCCAGTTCCATCCACGTTGAAGCAAATGGTGGGTACTTGTCATTTCTAATGGCTGAGTAATATTCCATTGTATACATAAACCACATCTTCTTTGTCCACTCATCTTTCGATGACACCGAGGCTCCTTCCACAGTGAAGAAAAAACATCAATAAACAATAAAAAAAAGGCAACTTTCTAAATGGAAAAGGTTATTTGCAAATAATATATCCATTAGGGGATTAATATCCAAAATATATAAAGAACTCATATAACTCAATAACAAAAAACAAACCCAATTAAAAAATGGATGGAGGAACTAAACAAGACATTTCTCTTTCCTAAAGCAGATAGACTGATGGCCACAATGTGGTGTTACCTCATACCTATTAGAATGACAATTATCAAAAAAAGGCAAGAAATAACAAGTGTTGGAGACGATATGGAGATATGAAAAAAAAAAAAAAGGATACTCTTACGCACTATTGGTGGGAATGTAAATGTAAATCATTTAAATCGGTGTAAATCGGTAAATCGGTGTAAATCGGTAGCCCCTGTGGAAAGCTGTATGGAGATTTGTCAAAAAATTAAAAACAGAACAAGTATATGATCCAGATACTCCACTTCTGAATATTGACAAATACAAAAACACTAGTTTAGGAAGATATATACACTCCTGTGTTCATTGCAGCAGTATTTATAGTAACCAGGATATGGAAATAACCTAAGTGTCCGTCCATGGATGAATGGATAAATAAATTGTGGTATACACACACACACATACACATATATACACAGTAGAATACTACTCAGCCACGAATGGATAAATAAATTGTGGTATACACACACACACATACACATATATACACAGTGGAATACTACTCAGCCACACATAAGGAAATCTTGCCATTTGCGTCATTATGGGTAGACCTTGAATATATTCTAAGTGAAAAGTTTGTTGCAAAAAGGCAAGTGACATAATTTCACTATATGTGTATTCTAAAATAACTAAACAAATGAAAAAAACAAACAAAAACAAAAGAGATCCATGGTTACCAGAGGGGAAAGGGTGTTGGGGGATGAATGAGAGGGCTTATTTGTATGGTGATGGATGATAACTAGACTTATGGTGGTGATCACTTTGTAGAATATACAGATATCAAAGTATCGCATTATACAGCTGAAACATATAAGGCTATGTGCCCAATTTACCTCAATAAATAATAAAGGACATATTAAGTGTATCTTAAGAAAAAACTAATTTACTAATTTAGCTTGTTGATTTTAGTATGATTGTTTTCAGAATGTCATCACAGACTCCTGAAATGTAATCCTACTCAATTATCAATAACAGCAGGGAACAGCTTTATGCCTGGGTGACAGCCATTGGTGATTGGCCATTGGTGATTAGAACTTTTCCTCAAGCCATTTCTACATTCTTTGTTAGGAAGCTTGGATCCAGTAATGTTTTTTCATATCCCTGTGTACCTTTCATCTTTTTCCTCTTCTTTTCCTTACATTTTTCTCCAGATAACTATTATGACAAATGGGGGTACTTATTTTTTAGCTTACTATGCATTTCATATACCTCATTGTCAAAGCTATATAGTCAGCAATTAAAGCACTAAGCTTTGCAAGTCTAAAAGTTACTGTTTTTACTACTGTTGACCTCTCATTTGGAGTAGTATTAGCGCACATCAATAAAAATACACAGTGTCCCTGTATGATGACTAATAGAAAAAGATACTTTGTGAGTTACAAAATCAATCATGTTCCTGAATTTTGTAGTAAAAGAGACCCCTGATAGAAACCTTCTTGAGCTTCTGGAAACAGCCTCCTGATTTTGTCCCATCCCATAAACACAATTGAACAATTACTTACGAATCATTACTGAACCAAGCTGAGCTCTTATCTTGATGTTACTTATTCCTAGATACTAAAATCCTGGAATATTATTTAAATTGTGAATAAGAAAAACTTAGGAAATATATAAAGATCTAAATCTGAGACTATCCATTGGGAGAAATCCATTTGTACTAGAGTATGCAAAGGAGGCATCTTTACAATTACCACCCAAGCAGGGTATGTATACAAGTGCAGTCAAGTTTATTGAGAGCTGAGTGCGTAGGAGATAGTAGAAACAATGGACAATAATTGGGTGGGGGAAAGATGAAGAAAAATTGATTAGTAGAGTTTTGTGTTTTTTTTTTTTTTCCCCAGGGTCCAGCTAAGAGAAAGTCAGAAAACCTAAATACTCCCTGTTGAAGTCAGTGGCTACTGTTAGTCATCAAAAATAAGATGTACTTTCAGAACATCTAAAACCAGTTATTGCAACTGGCAGTGAGAATACAGAATATCTCAGATAAATACTATAGTGAAATCATTGAGCAGTATGAATCATGGATACCTACAAACATATGAAGACAGTTTAATAATTTTTTAAAATGAAAAATAATTAAATAAAAAGATATTTAGTATCTGAGCTTTTTACTAAAAATTCAAATGCAATTCAGTAACTGTTTTGTGAAAATATGTACAACTTTTTAGGATACATTTTAGCTTTCTTATCAAGGAATAAAGGCAAAGAAAATGCATATTCTGGCTTATATTTTATTCTTCTCATCACTATAATACATTATATTAATAAAAGTATAGTTTAATCATTATAAACGAAGATTTAAACAGACGTATCTAAACTATTGTACCTAAAATCAGATGAACCCTATATAAAATAAATAATCCATTTGAGAAATAGGAAATGATTTATTTTCTGAAATTTAAAAGATAGTAAGTGGGAAATTTAATTCAACTGCTATCAAATTAACTTTAATGTCACATTTTAGGTTAGTGTGCTGTCTTATTATGGGGGACATAAAAACTAATACCTATTCAAAAATGTCTCTTGAGATTATAATTTAAAAACAGGTTTGCTTATGTTTGGTTTGTTTCAATTTACTGCTGATAAGTATTCCTCATCAGTTAATCAATTGTTTCAGCCTTCTTTTTTTTTTTAAAGAAAATTGGAGTTTTTTCCAAGAAAATTACAGCATTAAAAAACCTACTCCATGATGCTTTTGCTTGTGAATTTTAAGGGAAGAATACTTCATTCATCTTACAAATAAACTAACTCTAACTAAAAATCTGTTGTTTTATGTCTTAGGACAAAGTTGTTGCTGTTCAGTTCTGTAACAATGGAGACAGGTAACTATGTAGTACATATCTGTGTAAACAGATGTTTGACATATTTTACTTCTATTCCTTCAGCAGTAGCTCCCTCTACTGTATTACTTTATTTAGCTGAAAGCCCTTGTCTATTTTTGATGACATCCTTACCTCATGTCTTTTAAACTCCTATCCAATTAGTAGCCATACTTAATCAGTTCTTCTTTCTGAATGACTTCTTTTTTGTTTACTTTTTTTCTATTTCTATTTCCACTCACTTTAGCAAATGATTCTATTATTTGGCCCATTACCTTGAGTTTTCTCCTTTCTAAATCTATCCTGTCCATTTCTGCCAGATTTACATTGCTATGTTTAGAAATCTTTAGTATTTCCTCTTTGTCTATAAAATAGAAATCAAATGTCAGGCTCGAATTCAGAACTTTCTAAAACTTGACTTAGACCTACATTCTTTTCTCATTTACTACTCCCCATATAAATCTTTACATTTAGCCTAAGTGACTCAATCATTGTTCCTGTTACATTCCATATTTTTTCTCTCATTCATTTATTTGCTTATATTTTAGCTCATACCATTCTTACCCCGAAATACTACCCCCTCACTCCTCTTTCCCTCCCACAGCTTCCCTCTAGCTTCTACTCTCCTTTACTCTATTTTTCTCCTCCCACCAGTCCCTTTCTCTTCCTTTCTAAGTCCTATCTTCCTTTTAAGGTTCATGTTCTACCTGAAGCCTTTTCTGACTGCTGCATATTTTAGCCATATTGTCTTCCTCTAAACATCTGTATTACTCATTGTCTCTCCTCATATGATACATATTTCCTATGTCTATAAACTTAGAAATTATATACAAGTATTTGTGTACCCCCTTTCAAATGTTTGATCCCCAAAAGATGATAATCTTTTGCCCTGGTCTAAAATTGACCTAGAATAGATTTAAATATGTAAGCACTTAACATAAATGTTTATCCAGATATTTCTATAAGGACTTTTATGTGGGTGACCATGTTTTGATTTAATTTAATTTAATTTAATAAAAAAATTTTGACCATGTTTTATTTTTAAATATTTTTCAGACAGTGGGTGATTGCTATGATGAATTTGTTCATCTTTATTAAATGCAAGAGTAAATAATGATGGTCCACATAGAGTGAAGTTTATATTAGGAATGAGAAAACCTTCAGATAATTTTTTGAGGTTGATTTATTGCACTGTACTGAGTTATACACTTGAAGGTTTGTACAGCTATGATTCTTTCATGCTAGAGGAATCTGAAGTTTTTAATTCCTTGCCTTTTCCCTAAAAGAGAAACATAATTTTATCTTCATTATTTATGTGGACAATAAACAAAGGATATCCAGTTTTACTAATAATTAAAGATACAGTTTAAATTAAGAGTAACATGTTTTTCTTTCAGAATAATGAGATAATGAAGAATGTCAGCACCCAGTATTGCCAAGTGTTTAGGGAAAATGGGCACTCACTCTCCCATAACTTTTGAAGAGACTGTAAAGTGTTAAAAAAAAAAAAAAACTTTTCAGGGAAATAACTCATCAAAAGCTTTAAAAATGTGCCGACCATTTGACTCAAGCAAAGATAAATATAAGGTTGTACAAAGATATGTATAGAGATACTCATCACAAAACTATTTATAATGGTGATGAATGGAAATAGTTTAAATATTTATCTTTAGGGGGTTGATTAAATAAATTTCAATATATCCATATAGTTCCATACTTATTCAGACAGTAGTTTTAAATTTATAAACCTAGAGATCTATAAAATAACACTTAGGGAAAAACACAATAAAACATTATATGTAGTACAATTCTGTTTCCTGAAGGGGGAAATATATAAGTATATATACATGTCTTTAATAAAGTCAGGTGGAATAGAAATGAAAGTATGAACAGTGATAGAAATAAGGGTGAATGAATGTATTTTTGTAAGTTTTATTGAGATATAATGCACATCACATAACTTCAGTGGTTTTTAGCATATTCACAGGGTTGTGCAACCTTTACCACAATCAATTTTAGAACATTTTTAGCACCCCCAAAAGAATTCCCATACCCTTTAGCTATCAATCTCCAATATCTTTATACCTCTACCCTTAACCCTGGGCAGCCTTTAACCCAGTTTTTATCTTTATAGATTTGCCCATTCTGGAAATTTTATATAAATTGAATTATACAATATGTGGTCTTTTGTGACCAACTTATTTCACTTAATATAATGTTTTCAAGATTCAATCATGTTGCAGTATGTATCATTATGTCATTTCTTTTTATTGCTGAATAATATTTGGATGTATGAATACCACAATTTGTTTATCCCTTTTAGTTGATGGACATTTGGATTGTTACCACTTTTTGACTTGTGATGGATAATGCCATGGTTATTTGTGTATAGGTTTTTATGTGGACTTACGTTTCATTTCTCTTGGATTTATAGCTGGGAGTAGACTTGTTGAATTATATGGTGACTCTGTTTATCATTTTGAGGAACTACCAAACTGTTTTCCAAAGTATATACTTTTCATTCCCCCCAGTAGTATAAGGGGATGAATGTATTACTTTCTTAGAAAAAAAAAGTGATTTCTAGTTTGGAAAAAAGTAATAAGGGTATTTTAACCTTTCTTTGCAGTTTAAGATTTGTTAGTGGAAGTAGAGATGGAACAGCAAGAATTTGGCAATATCAGCAACAAGAATGGAAGAGTATAGTGCTAGACATGGCTACTAAAATGACTGGGTAAGACTGGATGTTAGATATTTCAGTGCTTCTCATATGGTATAGTATCTTTTGATTTACTGAATTATATTTCATAATGAAAATATATTTTCAGATTAGTGAATAGTTTGGGGTTCATTGGTAGATCTAAAGTTTGCATCTGTATTTAGTCTCTAAGTAAATTGTCTTTTGCTTGTTGATTACTGGATGATAGAAACATTGCTGAATCATTCAAAATTCTGGTCTCTTGTGACCCAAAGATCTCTACTCTACTAATGCCCACAGGATTATTTCCTGCCTTATTTTTCTATAGGTCATTTTAAAAAAGATTTTATTTATTTATGAGAAATACAGAGAGAGAGGCAGAGACCCAGGCAGAGGGAGAAGCAGGCTCCCTATGGGGAGCCCATGTGGGACTTGATCCTAGGACTCCATGATTATGCCCTCAGCCCAAGGCAGATGCTCAACCACTGAGCCACCCAGGCATCCCTGTATAGGTCATTTTTTATATTTATCTATACTACTTTCAACTTTGAGGGTTTTCACTATTAAATGTCATCATAATTTTAGCTATCTCTCTGTCTTATCGAGGTTACCTTTATGATGTTTCATATTGTTAGCATCCCTACTCAACATTATAAGTACACTTAATCAGCATTCTGTTTCATTATATTTCCTGTTGATTGGAAAATATATAATTACATCTTTAGGACATTACAGTTTCTGTCGGCTAAGGCCCTGTAACTAATTATTTTCCCATTAATGACAATATAAAACTGATATTATATTCCTAGCCAGCTATTCATATTATATTCAACTAAATCAAAAGTTATTGAATTTTTTACTGCTCTATTATAAGACTTATTAATTTAAAAATTTAAGGTAATAAAGGGTCTATTATATATTTCTTTGCACTTTCTTGAAGCAAACATGACCTTATATTATATTTTTCAAGGAATTTGTAGATTTTTTTCTAGCTTCATTTTTTTGGTTGTTGTTCTTGTGTTAGTAACTAACTACAAAGTTATTTGTCATTTTGTGTCTTTTGTCTCCCTACAATAAGCTTATGGGTATTGCCCTATTTAGGTACTTTATTATTTTATTTTGTGAGCACTGAAAAGTATAGTTTAGTATTTTTTTTTGAAATGGTTTAGTATTTTTTTTCTAAAAATTTGCAAGCTACTGGATTTTTTTCATAATTTGCTGTTTTTTAAATAATTTACAAAGTATGAATACTGCAAATTATTTTATTTAGGAATAACTTGCCATGTGGAGAAGACAAGGTCACTAAACTTAAGGTGACTATGGTGGCCTGGGATCGCTATGACACCACAGTTATTACTGCAGTGAACAATTTCCTTTTGAAAGTATGGAATTCTATCACAGGGCAACTTCTTCATACTTTATCTGTAAGTATTTTTAGAATTAATAAAATGATCAATAAGGGCATTATTGTGGAAGACAGGAAATTTAAATTTTAGTTTATTTTCTCTGACTTACTATCCCTTGGATCAGTAATTATTTGAGTCACCTTTGTTGACATATTTGCAAAATAAGGAGGGCACATTGGTATAGCTGCTAAAAGCAGGTTCAAAAACTTTTCAAGATTCTTTTGAAGTCTGATACTTATCTATCTAACTTACATGCAGACAATGTAAGTTATTTTGTTTTTAGCATGAGTTGGGATTTTTGTTATTATTGTTTTAGGTGTATAACTATATTTTGACAAGAGAATCCTTTTTTATTCTACTTTCAGGGATTTGTTTATGCAAGAAGCAGGAAAAGGGGGCTTTTCTGCTTTTAAAAAATGAATTTGTTGTAGAAAAAGGCTGTAATATTTGTGACCTGAAAAGCTGATAGGATTAATAGCAGAAATCAACATGGGTGGGGTTGGTTTTTGGTTTATCATGTAAATTTCAGGTTAAATGCCACTTAAAAAGCCTTATCTGCTGAAGCCTATCTGCTTCAATTATCACTTCATAAATACTTTAGGGACAAGGGCCAAGTGATTGCCATATGATTTGCAAAATAGTAAGTGATTGGGACTAGAATCCAATTCTCATAACTCATGTGACTTTGTAGTATACCATGGTATCATCCTTATTTGACTCCATGTGAGATAATTTTATCTATAACCTCTGAGGTGTCTAAAGATTTGTTTAATTTTGGGAGGATTTCCATATACCTCCAATTCTCTTTCCTAAATGAAATCCTAACACTGTGTTAGTGGAGTTTTAGATTCTTTTTTTATCTGTTTAACCAGTTCTTTATCTCCTTATGCCTTTCCCTATTCTTTGATCTAAGTTTCTGTTAATATGTATAGGAAAATCTATAATATTTGCTTGAATCTTTAATAGGAAATGTTCATGCGACATGCTCTAATAGAAATATAATATGAGCCATTTATGTAATACTAATTTTTCTAGCAACCACAACAGAAAAAGTAAAGCACAACAGGTGAAATTAATTTTATAATACATTTCATTTAACCAGTATATCCAAAATAGTAGCATTTCAACATGTAATTAATATAAAAATTATTAAATATCTCACATTTTCAAAATACTAAATATTTGAAATCTAGTGTGTATTTTACACTTACAACATCTCAATTTGGAGTAGCCACATTTTGGATGCTTAATAGGCACATGTGGCTATTGACTACAATATTAGCACAAATCTATATCTCTAAAAATCACAAAGTTCATGTCATAGCCTCTGGTTTTATAGATCTGTGTAAAATTCTGTCTTAATAAGTACCTCAATTTAGAATTTTCTTTAGTGATACTCTTCCCATGGGTTGACTCATAGGTCATCTGTTTTCAGTGAATTTTACTGAAAAAAATTAGAACTATTTTTAATTTTAGTCCTTGTAACAGTCAAATCTACTTAGTTTTGATACTTATCTTTTCTGTGTTAACAATTTGTTTTTTGATGGTCTTAGTGTGGTGTAAAGTTCTTCCACTCAGCAAATACTTACTAAACATCTTCTGTGTGCCTTCAGTGGGGTTAGCTGTTAGGAATAAATAGTAGAGAGTCCCCATCATCTTAGAATTTACAGCTTATTAAGAAAAAACAAACCACACAAAAATTAATTAAATGATCAGAAAGAGAAGTGTAAAATACAATGCAAGTTTCTAATAGGGTGACCAAACCTGGTATAAATCTATTTGATTCTGGTCAAAATAGGATCAGATACTTCCTAAGGAAGTTAAATTTGGGTTAAGATTTGAAAGATAGGTAGAAATTACCCAGATCTCAGCCTAAATGTCACCTCCTTGACAAGGCTTTCCCTGATAGAATAATCTAGAGTAGTCTTGCAGTCTTTGTCTTATTCTGTCACCTTGCTTTATTTTCAGCATAACGTTTATCACTACTTGATATTTTCTTATTAAACAATAAGAAAATTTTGCCTCAATATGTAGGATATCAATAAATATTTGATTAATTACATATGTGAGGGAGTTTGGAGGTCCTTATTGGAAGAGGGTAAAAGTACATCAAAAGTCTTCAGATAGAAGGGAGTTGAAAGAAAGCCAGTTTTTGGCTAGAGCACAGAGAACAGAAAGAATGTCACCAGATAGGACTGGAGAAATGGACAGGGAACAGACCATTCAAGCTATTATAGGATCTGCCCTAGACAAATAGAAAAGCATTAAAAGGTTGAAAAGCTAAGGAATGACATGTGAATTTTGCTTTTGAAAAATATCATATAATTCTGGCAACAGAATAGATTGGAACGAAGCTAAGAGTGATTCTGGTATAGCGTAAGAGCGTAAGAGTCTATGGTAAGATGGGCCATGATGATAATTTGAATTTGTGTAGCAGTGGTGAAGATAGAGGTGTGCTTAATAAATATAAATAAGACAGATGATGTATCTTAAGAAATTACTAAATTTTATTATGTTTTGTTCCCTATGATATAATGACTATGTCCTATCCTATGACATGTGACCAAGAAATAAAACCCTTATTTAAAAGTCTCTCTATTCCAATGTACACTGAAATAGTTGTATCATTACCATTTGAGTTTAAGAAAGTAATTTTATTGTTTTCTCATTAGGAACCTGAGAAAGTATTTGTTATATCAAGTTGATTATTTAGCATATAACAAAGAAGTAGTTTTTTGGTGGTCACTGGGAAAAGAGTTTTGGTAAACTTTCAGTTGTAAGAATATTTATTGCGATGGGATTTTACTTACGAATTTTGAGCTACTATGCAGTTATTTTTTAATAAGTTACATTTTTGTCCATATAGGTAATATGGTAGTAGGGTGCCCTATTATTCCATTTTTTATAGGATGATTTGAGATAGAATGCACTTGTGAGAGTCATAAGATATGATGATTTCTAAAAGCTCCTGATGTGTAATATGCTGATGTTTTTCTAGGTGAAATGCAACTTCAGGATGTCATACATCCTTTTTTTAAGAAATAGTTTGCCAACACTTGATTCATTTATTCTCTTTAACAAAGATCTGAATCAAGTGTTGGCAAACTATTTCTTTAAGAGGCCAGATAGTATATTAGGCTTTGCAGGCCACATATGGCCTCTGTTACATATTCTTTGTTTTTCAAAGCCTTTTAATGTAAAAACCATTCTAACTCACAGATTGTGTGTACAAAAATGGGAGCTAGATTTGCCTGCAGGCTACAGTTGCCGACACCTGATCTAAGGTCTCTCTTTATATACTGATATTCATTGGTAAGGGTAACATATAGAGAGAGCATTGGTTTTCAAACTTTTTTAGCAGCAAACCCATTTTTCAGGTAGCATATCAAATGAAACTTTCAACTATAAAGTAGAAAAAGGGCAGAGCCACTATACTTTTGTGTTTGAATGTACCATGGGACCTTCCAAAATATAATTTGATTACTAGGTATTGAGAGTGCTGGATGAAGAACAATGAAAGTTTGTCTGTTATCTCTGTGGCAGAATTGGGTGTTAATGAAAGATCCTGTTTATTCATTCTCTGTGAGTCTTTTAAGTAGCAGAGTCATAGAAATATCAATTCTATTTCAGGGGCCTGGTTAATAAGCTGTAACTGTCTTGGACTACACTTTAAACACCTTTCTGGGTCTTCTGTATTGAGTACTTTTTGAAATCAGCAATTAAACATATAAGGAACTCTAATTGAAATATTTCTTGTCGTGTCCATGTAGTAAATACTATGGTGTACATAAATTCATCTGAACCAGATTGATAGCACACTCCCAAGATCTTTTGGCCAAATAAACCAAATACTGTGTGTTGCTTTTCATTTTTAATATTGATTTTATCACAGGGACATGATGATGAAGTATTTGTTTTGGAAGCACATCCATTTGATCAAAGGATCATACTTTCAGCAGGTCATGATGGGAACATTTTTATTTGGGACCTTGACCGGGGGACCAAAATTCGGAATTATTTTAACATGGTAAGGAAAATCTGTGCTTGGTTCGTATTAAAATAGACATCTCTTATATGACAACTTGGTAATTAAAATATACTTAGTGCAAAGGAACCTGTCATCTGTGTTTAAATCCATACAATAACTTAGAGAATGTCTGGAGACCTGAGAGTAAGGCCAATTGAGAACACTTTTCAGAGTGACTCTCTTATCATGGTATTAGCATTTTCCAAATTCTTGTCCCCAGGTCTAAATTCTAGAAACTCAAATTTAATCAGCTTTTGGAGCTAATACTAACCAAAATCACAAAATGTTTAATGTTTAAACAGTAATCCTAATATATGAATCATAACAGTGTCTATTGTATCTGTTTCTGGTAAACCCTACATAGCTTAGTTAGTAATCAGGAAGTTGTTGGGCAAATGTAGAATTGGAAGCATAGATACTCTTAAGATATATTTCATACAAACCATGGACAAATCTGGTGAGTTTATCCCTTTTCCCAGTAGAGTACCCTCCTATGTTAATGGCAATACTCATATCCTCCAAATTTAGTGTTCCTTTGAAGAATAGTTCTTGAGTTAACATTTCTAAATTGTCAACTTTTGAACTCCCTTTTATAGACTTTGTATAGTTCTAGAGTGTTAATAATACCCTCTGTCTTTTGTTAGTAAAATTGATTCATGTACTTTAATTTAGGAAGGCTATTTTAAGGTTTACTCGCCTTACAATTTAAGGTGTAAAGATATTATCTTGACATTGCTGAGTTGTCCTTTTGGTTGTGTTTAGATCTTTTTTTATTCTCAGTCACTCATTTAGTACTTCTTGAAATATGACATTGCTAGTAATATTTGATACCATGTATTGCATTTTTATTCTTCCTAAATTCTTTCAGAGCATTACTGTCTCTGTAGGATTCTGGCAACAGAAGCCAGAGAGTCATTGGAATGTTGATGCATCACATAACTCAAGATATTAGGAAGCGGAATCTATTGCCTACTTATTTGTAAATTACCTCTTAAGATGACTTAAAGTGACTCCTCTAAATTTCAGATTGAAGGCCAAGGCCATGGTGCAGTGTTTGATTGTAAATTTTCACCAGATGGAAACCATTTTGCCTGCACAGACTCTCATGGACATCTGCTGCTTTTTGGTTTTGGATGCAGTAAATACTATGAAAAGGTTAGTCTATTTAATTTTTGTTATAGACTATAATTTTGGATTGTATCATTCATAAATTTTATTTGAAGTCTTCCAGTAAATAAGGGTCATTGTGATAAGGGTCATTGTGTGTCAATAAATATAAACTTAAAAAGTCACCTTTCTTTTTTTTTTTTTTTTTTTTTATTTATGATAGTCACAGAGAGAGAGAGAGAGGCAGAGACACAGGTGGAGGGAGAAGCAGGCTCCATGCACCGGGAGCCTGATGTGGGATTCGATCCCGGGTCTCCAGGATCACGCCCTGGGCCAAAGGCAGGCGCCAAACCGCTGCGCCACCCAGGGATCCCAAAAAAGTCACCTTTCTTGATAAAATTTTTCATCACTGCCAGAACAGGCTTGGTAGTTCGAATCACTATCAGGATATAAGATTATGTAGATATAAAAATTTATTAGGAAATCCTTTTGCTTAGAACATATTCTCTGTACTGCCCTTCAGGTGTAATGAGAGAACAACTTTACCAGATTACATCCTCTAACTTATCATAAATTAGAAGAAAACAGCTGGTGACCAAATGTTAATTTTCTTGCTTGGCCACTTTACCCATTATCCATCTTGTTAAAATACTTTGGAAACTAACTTAATTGGTTCTTTATATTTTATTAGCTATGAATTTGGAGTTGATTATAGATTCTTGGAGTTGTAAGAGAACTCAGAATCATTGAGTGTAGCTCAATACTTATATCATCTTTGAGTATCTTTTATGTATTTGGTATTTACCTGCTTTGCCATTTATATTATACTCCCAACTATCCTTATTTGAATAAACTAAGCAATAAAAGTAGTTGTAAATGTTTGTATGTTTGCAACTTAAATAAAAATAACTAACTTTATCTACTGTGTTACTGCTCTCCTTCTTCATATGCTAATTGGAGAAATATGATATAGAGCCAGAAAGTAATGCAGATTATAGGACTTTGTGGAGAAGAGATAAGATTACCATTTAGGTGATTCACTTCTACCTAGAGGGAATGAATATAAAGCAATAGATGGCTATAAGAGTATGTAAAATGTGTCTGATTTGAAACATGCATGTTCTCTAGGAATAAAAATTAATTCTCTATGCATGTTAAATACTTAAAACCTATCATAAAGATTCCAGATCAGATGTTCTTCCACACGGATTATCGACCTCTTATCCGTGATGCCAACAACTATGTACTGGATGAACAAACCCAACAAGCTCCTCACCTTATGCCTCCCCCATTCTTGGTGGATGTTGATGGCAATCCTCATCCTACAAGATTCCAAAGACTAGTACCAGGACGGGAAAATTGTAAAGATGAACAACTTATACCACAGCTGGGATATGTGGCTAATGGTATGTTGCCTCCAAAATTAAATATAAGACATTTTGCAAGATGTTATACTTGCTGTTGTTCTCTCTGTATGTCTCTTGCTAAACTCTTTATAGGTTATAATGTATTTTACCTAATACTTCTATTAATTTTCAATTCCACAGTAATTACTAGAGTACTTTTACACTTTTATGTCACTTAAACTGAGATAAATGGATTAGGACAACAAACATATACTCAAACAGAATATATTGATCTGCTTCCTTAGAACCTGAACATGTGTATGATCCTGTTGCTTATAGTATTTACTTTTAATAATGATTAACTGTACTAACTTTAATGTGTCAAGCTTTTCTTATTGGTAAAATTCCACTGCTCATGTTATTGGTATTTTAATTTGACAGTCCATAATTAATGGACAGAAGATGAGGAAATTTCAAAAACCAAAAACTGGGAAATGGCCATTTACCCATTCTCTTGTGTGAAATGCAAATAATTATTTAGTGTTTAAATAACAGTCAATCCTGGAGGATGTAAAGGAAGCAGTAATGAGCATGATATGTGATGTAAGGATGCTAGAATAAGACAGTGAAATGTGCTATTCCTTGTCAAAGCAACTGTTCTTTTTACAATTTTAATCCCAGTATAGTTAACATACAGTGTGATATTTATTTCAGGTATACTATATACTATATAATGATTCAACAATTCCGTGTATCACCCAGTGCTCATCATGACAAGTGCACACCTTAATCCCTATCCCCTATTTGACCTACACCCTACCTACCTCTCCTCTACTAACCATCAGTATGTTCACTATAGTTAAGAGTCTGTTTCCTGGTTTGTCTCTCTTTTATTTTCCTTTGTTGATTTATTTTGTTTCTTAAATTCCATATGTGAATAGAATAATGCAGTGTTTCTCTTTCTCTAACTTACTTTAATTAATAACACACTCTCTAGCTCCATCCCTGTCATTGCAAATAGCAAGATTTCATTTTATGGCTGAATAATATTTCACTGTGTGTGTGTGTGTGTGTGTGCACATACTATAACTTCTTTATCCATTCATCTATTGATGAACACTTGGACTGCTTCTATAACTTGGCTATTGTCAATAATGCTGCTATAAACCTGGAGGTACATGTATCCCTTTGAATTGGTGTTTTATGTTTTTTGGGGAATGCTCAGTAGTGCGGTTACTGGATCTTAGGGTAGCTCTATTTTTAATTTTAAAAAAAAAGATTTATTTATTTTAGAAAGAGAGTGTGAGGGGCGGGAAAAAGGGAGAGGGAAAGAGTCTCAGGCAGACTCCCTGCTGAGCTCACTGAGCAGAGTCTGATGCCAAACTCAATCTAACAACCCTGAGATCATGACCTAAGCCAAAATCAAGAGTTAGACACTTAACCAACTGTGTCACCCAGGTGTCCCACTATTTTTAACTTTTTGTGGAACCTCCATAATGTTTCACAGTAGCTGCACCAGTTTGCATTCCTACCAACAGTGCAAATGGAATCCCTTTTTTTCCATATCCTCACCAACATTTGACATTTCTTGTGTTTTTTATTTTAGCCATTCTGACAAGTATGAGGTGGTATCTCATTGTAGTTTGGATTTGTTGAGCATCTTTTCATGTGTTTGTTAGCCATTTGGATGTCTTTGGAGAAATGTCAGTTCTTTTCTTCACCCCATACTTTAATATAGGATTACTTTTAGTCTTGTTGATTGTTTCCTTTGCTGTGCAGAAACTTTTTATTTTGATGCAATACCAATAGTTCATTTTGGCTTTTATTACCCTTGCCACAGGAGACATATCTACAGAATGTAGCTATGGCTGTTATCTGAGAAATTATTGATTATGCTGTCTTCTAGAATATCTATGGTTTCAGAACTCAGAGTTAGGGTTATTTAAAAAAAATATTTCTTATATTCATTTATTTTATTTTATTTTTTATTTTTTTAATTGGAGTTCAATTTGCCAACATAGAGCATAAAACCCAGTGCTCATCCCTAAAAAAAAAAAATTTAAAGATTTATTTATTTTCCGGGGGGAGGGGCAGAGGGAGAAAGAGAAAGAGAAACCTTTTATTTAAATTTATTTTTTTTATTGGTGTTCAATTTACCAACATATAGAATAACAACGAGTGCTCATCCCATCAAGTGCCACCCTCAGTGCCCGTCACCCAGTCACCCCCACCCACAGCCCACCCCTTTTTCGTTTCCCAGAGTTAGGAGTCTCTCATGTTCTGTCTCCCTTTCTGATATTTCCCACTCATTTTTTTCTCCTTTCCCCTTTATTCCCTTTCACTACCCTTTATATTCCCAAAATGAATGAGACCATATAATGTTTGTCCTTCTCTGATTGACTTATTTCACTCAGCATAATACCCTCCAGGTCCATCCACGTCGAAGCAAATGATGGGTATTTGTCATTTCTAATGGCTAATATTCCATTGTATACATAGACCACATCTTCTTTATCCATTCATCTTTCGATGAACACTGAGGCTCCTTCCACAGTTTGGCTATTGTGGACATTGCTGCTATAAACATCGGGGTGCTGCTGTCCCGGCATTTCACTGCATCTGTATCTTTGGGGTAAATCCCCAGCAGTGCAATTCCTGGGTCATAGAGCAGTTCTATTTTTAACTCTTTGAGGAACCTCCACACAGTTTTCCAGGGTGGCTGCACCAGTTCACATTCCCACCAACAGTGTAAGAGGGTTCCCCTTTCTCCACATCCTTTCCAACATTTGTTGTTTCCTGCCTTGTTAATTTTCCCCATTCTCACTGGTGTGAGGTGGTATCTCATTGTGGTTTTGATTTGTATTTCCCTGATGGCAAGTGACGCAGAGCATTTTCTCCTGTGCTTGTTGGCCATGTCTATGTCTTCGTCTCTGAGATTTCTGTTCATGTCTTTTGCCCATTTCATGATTGGATGGTTTGTTTCTTTGGTGTTGAGTTTAATAAGTTCTATAGATCTTGGATACTAGCCCTTTGTCTGATACGTCATTTGCAAATATCTTCTCCCATTCTGTAGGTTGTCTTTTAATTTTGTTGACGGTTTCTTTTGCTGTGCAAAAGCTTCTGATCTTGATGAAGTCCAATAGTTCATTTTTGCTCTTGTTTCCCTTGCCTTTATGGATGCATCTTGCAAGAAATTGCTGTAGCCAAGTTCCAAAAGGGTGTTGCCTGTGTTCTCCTCTAGGATTTTGATGGAATCTTGTCTCACATTTAGATCTTTCATCCATTTTGAGTTTATCTTTGTGTATGGTATAAGAGAATGGTCTAGTTTCATTCTTGTGCATGTGGCTGTCCAATTTTCCCAGCACCATTTATTGAAGAGACTGTCTTTTCTCCAGTGGATAGTCTTTCCTGCTTTGTCAAATATTAGATGACCATAAAGTTGAGGGTCCACTTCTGGATTCTCTATTCTGTTCCATTGATCTATGTGTCTGTTTTTGTGCCAGTACCACACTGTCTTGATGACTACAGCTTTGTAGTACAACTTGAAATATGGCATTGTGATGCCCTCAGCTATGGGTTTCTTTTTAAATATGCCCCTGGCTATTCGGGGTCTTTTCTGATTCCACACAAATCTTAAGATAATTTGTTCCAACTCTCTGAAGAAAGTCCATGGTATTTTGATAGGGATTACATTAAACGTGTAAATTGCCCTTGGTAACATTGACATTTTCACCTTATTAAGTCTTCCAATCCATGTGCATGGAATATTTTTCCATCTCTTTGTGTCTTCCTCAATTTCTTTCAGAAGTGTTCTGTAGGTTTTAGGGTATAGATCCTTTACCTCTTTGGTTAGGTTTATTCCTAGGTATCTCATGCTTTTCGGTGCAATTGTCAATGGGATTGACTCCTTAATTTGTCTTTCTTTAGTCTTATTGTTCGTGTATAGAAATGCCACTGACTTCTGGGCATTGATTTTGTATCCTGCCACACTACCAAATTGCTGTATGACTTCTAGCAATCTTGGGGTGGAGTCTTTTGGGTTTTCTATATAGTCTATCATGTCATCGGCGAAGAGGGAGAGTTTGACTTCTTTGCCAATTGAATGCCTTTTATTTCTTTTTGTTGTCTGATAGGTGAGGCTAGGACTTCTAGTACTATGTTGAATAGCAGTGGTGAGAGTGGACATCCCTGTCGTGTTCCTGATCTTAGGGGAAAGGCTCCCAGTGTTTCACCATTGAGAATGATATTTGCTGTGGGCTTTCCATAGATGGCTTTTAAAATGCTGAGAAATGTTCCCTCTATCCCTATACTCTGATGAGTTTGAGAAAGAGAATCCTTAAGCAGAGTCCCCACTGAGCATGGAGTCCAACCTGGGGCTGAATCACAGGATAATGAGATCATGACCTGAGCCAAAATCAAGAGTTGGATGTTTAATAGACTGAGCCACCGAGACGTCCCAGTATAGACATTTATAAATATATGTTCTTCTTTCCATAAGCATGAATGTCTTTCCGTTTCTTGGTGTCATCTTCGATTTTTGTCATCAGTGTTTTATAGTTTTCAGAGGCTAGGTCTTTCCTCTCTTTGTTTATTTGGTTTATTCCTAGGTAACATTATTTTGGCATAATTTTAAATGTGATTGTTTTCTTTTTCTGCTGCTTCTTTATTAATGTATAGGAATGGAATAGATCTGCACATTGATTATATATCCTGTGCCTCCTGAATTCATATGTTAGTTCTAGTAGTTTATTGGTGGAGTTTTTACATTTCCTATATAGAGTCTCATGCCATCTCCAGATAGTGAACATTAAACTTATTCCTTACCAGTTTGCATGCCCTATACGTATATTTTTTGTGTGTGATCTAATAGCTGTGGCTAGGATTCCAGTACCATCTTGAATAAAAACGGTGAGAGTAGACATCCTTTTCTAGTTCCTTCCCCTTGAGGAAAATTCTCAGGTTTTCCTCATTGAGATATTAGCTGTTTTGTTGTTGTTGTTGTTGTGTTTATATATGTACAGCCTTCATGATGTTGAGGTATGTTTCCTCTATCCCTACTTTGTTGAGAGTTTTTATCACAGATCAATGTTGTACAATATCAAATGCATTTTCTACATCTGTTGAAAGAATACTATCGTTCTCATCCTTTCATTTATTAATATGGTGTATCACGTTGATTGATTAGTGAATACTGAACCATGCAGCTAAGGAATAAATCCTACTTGGTCAAGGTGAATGATTTTTCTTAATGTTTTGTTGGAATCTGTTGGCTTGTATTTTGTTAAGGATTTTTGCATCTGTGTTCTTCAAAGAGATTTACCTGTAGTTCTCTTTATTAGTGGTGTCTATCTGGTTTTGTTATCAGGGTATTGCTAGGCTCGTAAAAATGATTTTGCAAATTTTCCTTCCTCTGGTATTTTATGGAATACTTTGAGAAGAATAGGTACTAACTCTTAATGTTTGGTAGAATTCACCTGTGAAACCATCTCGTCCTGGACTTTTGTTCATTGGGTGTTTTTTGATTACTGATTCAACCTCCTTGCTGGTAATCAATCTATTCACACTATTTTCTTCCAGCTTCTGTTTTGGTAGTTTATATGTTTCTAGGAAGTTATCCATTTCTCCTAGGTTGTCCAATTTGTTGGCATATAGTTTTTAATAATATTCTCTTATGACTGTATTTCTGTGGCATGGTTATTATTTCTCCTCTTTCCTTTGTAATTTTATTTATTTGTGTCTCTTTATTCTCTGTTTTTTGATGAGTCTGGTTAGAGGTTTATGAATTTGTTTATCTTTCAGAGAACCCGCTCCTGGTTTCATTGATCTCTTCTACTGTTTCTTTAGTTTCTATATCATTTATTTCTGCTATAATCTCTGTTAGTACCTAACTTCAGCTGGTTTTAGGTATATTTTGGTGTCTTTTTCTAACTCCTTTAGTATAAAAATAGGTTGTTTCTTTGATATTTTTCTTCTTAAGTAAATCCTGTATTGGTATAAATTTCCCACTTAGAACCATTTTTGCTGCATTCCAGTGCTTTGGGACCATTGTGTTTTCATTTTCATTTGTTTCCATATTCTTTTGGATTTCGTCTTTCATTTCATGGTTAATCCATTCATTATTTAGTAGTACGTTATTTAACCTCCATTTATTTGTAGTCTTTCCAGATTTTTTTTCTTGTGTTGACTTCTACTTTCATAACTGTCATAAAAAATATGTATAGTATGACTCAAATCTCTTCGAATTTATTGATGCTTTTTTTTCTGGCTTCTATTCTGGAGAATGTTCTGTATGCATCTGAAAAGAATGTATATTCTGCTGTTTTAAGATGGAATGTTCTAAATATATCCATTAAAATCCACTCAATGCACTGTGTCATTGTTTGCTTTTTAGTTTCTGTTTAGATATAGTGTATTAAATACTATTATTGTATTATTATTGGTGGTTCCTTTTTTTTTTAATCTTTTTATATATGGTGGTTCCTTTATATTTGCTATTACATTTTATGTATTTAGTGTTCCCATGTTGGGTGCATAATATTTACAATCATTATATCTTTTTGGTGGATTATCCCCTTGTTATTTAGAGAGTCCTTTGTTTTAGTCTTTGTTTTAAAATCTATGTTTTCGTGCTCGCTTTAGCAGCACATATACTAAAATCTATGTTTTCTGATATAAGTATTGCTACTATAGCTTTATTTTCACATGCATTTATTTGTATGATAGATGTTTTTTGATTCCCTCACTTTTAATCTGCATGTTTCTTTAGGTCTAAAATGAGTCTCCTGAAGGCAGTATAGATGGGTCTTGTTTTTTTTAATGCATTTTGTCACCCTATGTCTTTTGATTAGAGATTTAGTTCATGTACATCAAAGCAATTATTGATAGAAATCTATTTAATGCTATTTTATTACTTGTGGTTATTTATGAATTTTTTCTTTGATTCTTATCTTTCAAGTTTTGCTGATTCGCTTAAATGGTATATTTGGAATTCTTTTTGTTCTTTGCCTTTTTATTAGTGTTTTTTGATTTGTGGTTATCATTAGGTTTATATAGAACCTCTTGTACATATGGCCGTCTATATTAACTTCATTGCATCCAGTTTGTTTTGAATCTCAGTTATTGCATTTTTCATTTCTATTAATTTGAACTCTTTTATCTCTGGGTTAAGGGCCTCCATGAAGTTTTCCATTCTTTTCTCAAACTAAGTGAGTATCCTTATGACTGTTGCTTCAAATTGTCCATCAGGCATATTACTTATATCTGTTTAGCTTAGATACCTGCTGTAATCTTATCTTGCTTCATTTGTGATGAATTCCTCCATCTTGGCATTTTGTCTAAGTCTCTGTCTACTTCTCTGTGTTAGGAAAGTCTGTTAGGTTTCCTGTTCCTGAGAATTATGGCTTTATGAAGAAGAAGAAGTCATATAGTGTCCAGGGGCTGGCACCTCAGAGCGTGTCTTTGGTGTGTGCTGAGTATGCTCTGCTGTGTTTTATCTGCTCTGTCCTTCTAGACCATTCCTCCTCAGAGTCTCTCCTTGCCTGCAGTGGGCAGTGTTTAGATGTGTGTGGGGGTTTCTGCTGGTCTCCTGGGGAAGGGGCCCGTCACACTGAGACTGAGGCAAACTTTACATAGAAGGACAGTAAGGGTAGAGTGCAGAGATGTGGGTCCTGGAGTAAGCAGGTTCGGCACCCAGTGTCAGCACTGTGCTATTTGCCAAAGGTGGCTCTATGTCTATATGAGTGGCAGGGGTGGGAAATGGTGCCAGCCAGCTCTTGTGTCCCAAGAGAGGAGTCTCGGTTTTGACTGCTCTCAAGGAAGCACTGTGAGAAGAAGGAATAATCTCTTCCAGTGTGTCTGGGTGTTTTTCAGTTGTTTTCATGTTCTTCACCCCAGGGTTGTTTGCCTGCCTTCTCTCTAGGAGCAGCACAGTGCCTTCAGGGCTCTATTCCAGTCAAGCTTACCCACCTTTAAGCTCCTGTCTTCAAGCCCTGCTGATTGCAAAAACTCACAAAAATCAGCCCTTCAATTTTCCCAGCCAGTGAATCTGGGAAAGTGTTCTCCTTGTGCATTCTCCTCTGTGTTCCTCACTTTCTTGCCTTTCTCTGTGACCAGGGCTTCCTTCCCTCCACAGAACCCTGTTTCCCACCCAAACCATGTTTCCACACATCCTATCTTTCTTGATGTGCTTTTCTCCCTCTAATTGTGGAGTTTGTTCTGTCAGTCCTCAGGTTTTTTTGGGGGGGTATTCAGAATGATTTGATAGTTATGTAGTTGTCTTCAAGGGATGAGATGAGCCTAGGATCCCCTTACTACACCAGTATCTTCTAGCTGTCTGTATTCAGTTGATAGTCATTTTAGATTCAATCCAGTTTTTACTCCTCTCCTCCCACATTTTCAGCAATTTTAGGTATATGGTGTCATATTTTACATTCTTTTATTTTGTGAGTTCCTTGATTGATTTCTTACAGAAATACTCATTTTTACTGCTTTTGTGTTTCCTACTTACTGTCACTTTTGGTCTTTCCTTTCCACTCAAATAATCCTTTTTAATATTTCTTGTAGGGCTGGTTTATTGGTCATTAACTCCATTAGTTTGTCTAGGAAACTCTTTAGCTCTCCTATTCTGAAAGATAAGCTTGCTTTATCTTCAGTATCTCAAGAGTACTATAGAGTACTCTTGCCTGCAGGATTTTCCCATTCAGCACGTTGAATACATCAAGTCATTCCTTTTTTGTTTTAAAGTTACTGCTGAAAAATCTGCTGATAGCATTATGGGATTTCCATTATATGTAACTGTCTTCTTTTGTACTACTGACTTATTTTTTGTTTACTTATCATTATATTTTGCCATTTTAATTATAATATGTCTTTGTATGAATTCAAGTCTGTTGATTTTGTTGGGGGTTCTCTGTGCCTCCTGGATATGGGTATCTGTTTCCTCCCACAGATTAGAAAGTTTTCAGCTATTATTTCTTCGAATATATTCTTTGCCCCCTTTCCTATCTTTCCTTATTCTGGGATTCCTATAATACGAATGTTATTACATTTGATGGAGTTACTAAGTTCCCTAATTCTTTCACATCATTCTTTTTTCTCTCTTTTGTTTATCTTGATTACTCTGTCAGCTATGTCATTAATTTGTTCCTCTGCTTCTTCCAGACTGCTTCATTCTATCAAGCGTGTTACTCATTTTGTTTATTGAATCCTTTATGCCTGCTATTTATTCCTTATCTCTTTTAAGTGCCTCACTGATGTCTTCTGCTCTTTTCTTAAGGTCAGTGCATATCTTTATGATTATTACTTTAAATTCTCTATTAGGCGTGTTACTTATGTCTATTTTTCATATATCTCTGGCTGTGGCTTAATCTTTTTTTCATTTAGGAGAAATTCCTCTCTCTCTTCTGATTGTGTTTGCCTTTCTGTGTCTGTTTCTGTGTATTGGAAAGTCAGCTATGTCTCCTCTTCTTAGGGGTGATGACCTCTTGAAGAAGTCCTTGCAGTATCCTATAGTATAGTGTTCCCTTTTCCTCAGGCCCCAGCACTTCAGCAAATTTTTCTAATGTGTGCTACACACACTTCATTGTTTTGTGCCGGCCACTTTATTCTTTAGGCCCATCTTCTGTAGATACTGTCTTTGCCTGTTCTTGGCATTGTTTGGACCCTGCTATTTTGGTGAGCTTTAAATAGGTGTGCTCAGGTCTGCTTATGAAATGAGACCTGTCACCACTGCCACTGGAACCCAGGTCCTGCAAAGCTCATGCATTGTTGGCAGGAGTTTGGGCCAGTCTTCTAAGGGAGAACTGCTGTGCTGAGGCTGAGGAAGTGTGACTTGGAAGGTCAGTTCCATCTGAGCATGGTGGGGTGGGACTGGGTATAAGCACTTTAGGTCATAAGTTTTGGTGCTATGCTATTTCTCATAGGTGGTCCTGATGGATGGGGGAGGGAAATGGCGTCTGTGTTACTTTGTTCACAGACAGGTCTCTCCATGAATCCTGCCTCTTTGGGACACATTCTGAGATGGGCAGATAAGTTCCTCACTGTTTGCTTAAGGTGCTCATGAGATCAGTTTCCAAGCCATATGTCTACAGGCCATTTGCCCTGAATTCTTTCCAAGAGCAGCCCCAATGCTTTTATGTTCTCCTAGAGCCAAACCCATTGACCTATAAAACTCCAGCCTTCACTGTTTTCAAGAACTCATGAAATTCAGCCCCTCTGGCTTACCAAGCCAGTTGTATGAGGATTCATTTTTACCATAAGCGCTCTCCTTAGTGCTTATCTCTTACCCTTCTCTACAACCTTGCCTCCCTCTCCACCATGGTGGCCATGATATATTCCTCTACAAAAACCATGTCTCTGTGCTTTCTACCTTCTCTAATATGGCCTCTTCTCTACCTTTAGTCATGGTTTGTTCTATTAGTCTTCAGGTTGATTTCCAGGGTATTTAGGATGAATTGGTGTTAATCTACTTGTATTTGTGGGAGGATGAAAGCCTAGTGTCTTCCTACTCCATGGCCATCTTCCCCCCCATAGCAGATCTTCTTGTTTATATGTTTCTCTTGCATGATCTGCTTCCCACACCCGATCCCCCCACAACAGAATGCCTTCATATCATATAGTTTTTTAGTTGTAGGTTTTCTTCCAGGTGTGAGGTAGATACTGATTTGTAAATGGAATTGTTTTTCCTTACTAGGGATTTAAGACTTGAATTGTCCTTTATAAGTGAAATGTTGAATATCTTTTTATGTACTCTCTCATAAAGATTTGTACAGCAATGAAATGGTGTTACACATTTGCTAATATTGACTTTAATAATGCCATATGTGTTAAATAAGGGCAAACAGCATGAATATTAAATAGGAGATAAAACTCAAAACATTTGAATGAAATAAATATAATTCATCACACTTCATTTCCTATAAGACCTGATGACTTGGCTACTTTTTTGGCTGCCTTTTAGTCTGACTATAAAATAAGGTGAAAAACATATCTAAGATGTATTTAAGAAAAAGAATATAGGCGGCGCCTGGGTTGCTCAGTTGGTTGAGCTTCTGACTCTTGATTTTGGCTCATCATGATCTCAAGGTCCTGGGATTGAGCTCCACATAGCTTCATACTCAGCAAAGTGTCTGCTTGAGGATTCTCTCCCTCTCTCTCTGCTCTTCCATCCCCTCTCTGGAATAAATAAATCTTTTTAAAAAGAGAAAAAAAGAATATAGAAATAAATAAAGTATTCAGATGTAATCATTGTATTTCAGTGTGTCAATAGAAATTTCTGTACTTATCAATATACTGAGGTGTTTTCAAAGGAGACAGTATTTAAAAGACCGTTATTTGTTTTATTTCAGAAAGGAAATTCTCATGAAAGATGTAAAACATTTTCTGTATCTGTAGTTGAACTTTTAACTTACTTAGCTCTCTAATCTGGACTTTTTGCTTGGAATATTTCATCAAGAAAGTACATTTGAAAATTAATAATTCAGTAATTATTCTTTAAGATGAGAAGACACTCCTAATAATGGCTAATTTGGGGACATTTGTTAAGTCATACACACAAGCTGACATATCAAACAATATAAAAGCTCTTTACAAATACTATTTGATATATCTCTTCTTTTCATTTTAATCTTTTTTTTATTATTTGCCTAGAAAATTATAGATGAAGGATGTTTTATTATATTTAGGAAGATAAAAATTTAAAATTTTGTGGCTTTATATCTTTGATCTCATTAAGGTGATGGTGAGGTGGTAGAACAAGTAATTGGGCAACAAACCAATGACCAAGATGAAAGCATTCTTGATGGAATAATCAGGGAACTACAGAGAGAACAGGATCTTAGACTAATAAATGAAGGAGATGTTCCACATTTTCCAATTAATAGATCATATTCTGCTAATGGTGGTACGTATGTATATATTTATATGATGGAAGTACTTTATTTCATTTTACTTGCACTAAGTGATTACATGTAAGAAAAATTTTAGGTTTTTAAATAAGAACATTTTTGTTAATTTACAATTGTCATATCGAATATACCAAAGTGCCATAATCTGATTGTCATTTGTTGCTAAAAGGCCTTAGCGTTTCTTAGAAATACAGGTAGTGTATTTTAATAAACTGTTTTCTCTTAACTGAAGAATGTATTTGCAGTCTTTACATTTTTTCTAATAAATGAGGTGCTACAATAAGTACAGCCTTTTGTAAAAGGGGACCAACTTACATTTCAAAATTAAAACCACTGTGAATATAAAAATTACTAATAAAAAATTTACCCTTCTTTGTTGAAAAGAAATTAACATTATCCCCTTCATCTCTTGAATTTACAGACATACACTGGAAGATAAGCCCTATTCTTAGGAAATACAGATGCAACTTCTGAATTGATTTTCGAAACACTTTGAATAATGGCAATATTCTAATTTATTGTATCGTTTCTTTACTTTACTTGAAATATGGCTATACATCTGAATTTTATATAAATCTTAGCTTCTGTCAGTTTTACTTTTTTTTTAAATGATAGAGTTCTTCATGAATTTGCATGTCATCCCCTCTCAAGGGCCATGCTAATCTTCTCTGCATTGTTCCAATTTTAGTATAAGTCATGACGAAGCAAGTGCCATCAATTCTACTTTTATCAAGAACTATTAGTTGTACTTCAAAATGCAGTTGTCTTATGGGATTTTGGCAAATGTGTTTCTTTTTACATTTATATAATTGGGGTTTATTTGGATATAATAGCTTTTAGAATCCAAGAATTGGAGCAGCCTGGGTGGTTCAGTGGTTTAGCGCTGCCTTCAGCCCAGGGCCTGATCCTAGTGACCCGGGATCGAGTCCCACATCAGGCTCCCTGCATGGAGCCTGCTTCTCCCTCTGCCTGGGTCTCTGCCTCTCTCTCTCTCTCTGTCTCTCTCTCATGGATATATAAATAAATAAATCTAAAAAAAGAATCCAAGAATTGAATAAAGTGATTTAAATTTGAGGCGATTCACAGGGTATTATACTCATTTCCTGATTATTAAGTATCCCATAAAATTAAAATTAAAACATTTCTTTGTTCACCTAAGGAACACCTAACTAACTCATAAACTTTCCTTAACCTGGAAAAAGATAATAAGTGGACTGATAATCCTACAGTAACCAGGCCTTTCTGTTTCTAAGATGTAAAACTTTCTTAGAACCTTGATTTAGAGAATCATTAATGAAATCAGCATTCAGCTCTACCCTCAATAGCTCTACCCTCAATAGTAGAATTCTGTGGATAGATATGAAATGCCATTAGTCAAAACACCCCCACTGAATTCTATTTCCAATGTTTTTGTTTTTGTTTTTGTTTTTTTGTCTTTCCTGGGTGCTTATTTTAATGGTTAAATGAATGATTCCATTTCTACTTTTATTTGCAAATACAACAAAAATAAATTTACAGGGACATGTCTAAGGACTTAGAAAAGGTTTCATTACTTCATTTCACCTTTTATTCGTTGCTTATCAGTTTTGAAAATGAAAGTTTGTTAAAGTATTTTTGTTTATCCTTTTTCTCTTATTACTACTTTTGAACACCAATTGAAACTTTATTCATAAACCTTTTAATGGGCTAAATATAGGATATAGATTAAAAGCTGCTTTCTGAAGTAGTGTTAATAAACATTTGTAAATCTACCAAATCATGCTAAATACACTTTTTGTATTTCGTAAGCATTTATTAGATGACAGATGTAAATATACTTTGAAAAAATTTAAAAGAATGATAGAAACTTTAAGCATTTATTGAGTGCCTTGTTTTATTCATCACTGTATAAAACCGTGAAGGTGGTACAGAAAACATAGAACAAAGGGATAGCAATATTGTCATAGACTTTCCTATTTTAGTGTACTGATCTCTGGAAATTTGGTGCCTTCACTCAGAGAAACTGGTACCTTTCTTTTGGTTTTAGCTCTGATAAGTCCAAATATGGATGTATCTTCTTCCCCAAATATTGGGTTTCGACGTAGTGGTCAGATTGAAGGTGTCCGACAAATGCATAATAATGCTCCCCGGAGCCAGATGGCCACTGAAAGAGATCTCATGGCATGGAGCAGAAGAGTGGTGGTCAATGAACTAAATAGTGGAGTTAGTAGGTGAGTCAATAAGGTAACATTAATAAGAAAATTGAGAACTTTATTGTTTAGTTAGTCGATTTTATAACTAAAATTATTTATTAATCAAGCTGAAGTTTTGTATGTTTTTCTACCTTATTCCAGTTAGTTCATTCTGTAACAACTATTTAATAATTATCTTCAATTTGCTTGGCTTTATGCTAAATGGTTTGGGAAATACAGAAAAATTAAAACATAGTCTTCCATGAATTTATAGTCTAAGTTAGAAGATAAGAATACAAATACTATTAAGTAAGAATATAAGAATATGAATAATAGTGAAAGGGAATATAAAGGAAGGGAAAAGAAATGTTGGGAAATATCAGGAAGGGAGACAGAACATAAAGACTCCTAACTCTGGGAAACGAACTAGGGGTGGTGGAAGGGGAGGAGGGCGGGTGTTGGAGGGGAATGGGTGATGGGCACTGAGGTGGACACTTGACGGGATGAGCACTGGGTGTTTTTCTGTATGTTGGTAAATTGAACACCAATAAAAATTAATTAAAAAAAAAAGTAAGAATATGAGACCAGATGTGAGTAAATATTTCAATGATATGTAGACCCAAAATTCAACAGTGGTTCTGAGGAAAGGCCATCAATCTGATATTGGAATAGTTTGGGAATGCAAAATAGGTATGTTGTATATCCCAGTGCTTAAGGGTAAATTTTGAAATGCCCTTTAAGTAGACTTCCTTGTATGAAAGGATTTTATTAGGATAAATTTTAAATTTAGAATACCTATTCCTATTTATAAATCCTAACATTTGCATTAATATCAATTCCAATTAATCTACAGAGTCTGGAAGTAGATTTAGAAAAGAAGAAGAGGAACGCCTGAGTGGCTCAGCAGTTGAGCATCTGCCTTTGGCTCAGGGTGTGGTCCCAGGGTTCGGGAATCGAGTCCCACATTGGACTCTTTGCATGGAGCCTGTTTCTCCTTCCTCTTTCTGTGTCTCTGCCTCTCTCTGTGTGTCTCTCATGAATAAATAAATAAAATCTTTTAAAAAAATAGAAAACAAAAAGAATATTTGACAGAGAACATACAATCTCTCTTAATCATGCTATCTCCTTTATCAAGCCTTTTACTGATTCATCCAACAAGTAGCAATCATAATTTAATTTCACCTTTTTTTTTCTATAGCAATAATAAGAAAAAAGGAGACATAGCTAATTTATGAACTCCTGGCAATAGAGCAATTTGAAATAATACTTTGCTCAAAATGTTAAAATACAGTTGAAAGAAGGAAGTCAAGTAGATACTTGTATGCCAGTGTTCATTGCTGTATTATGCATAATACCAGAACAATAGAAATAACTCCAGTGTCTGTTCTCAAATGAATGGATAAACAAATTGTGATATATACATACAAGGGAATATTGCTCAGTCATAAAAAGAATGAAGTTCTGATACCTGCTATCACACAGATAAACATTAAAAACATGCTAAGTGAAATACCAGACACAAAAAGACAAGTATCAGATGAAATATATATAGAGATATGAAATATCTAGAGTAAGCAGATTCATATAGACATAAAGTTGATTAGAGGTTAACAAGGACTGGTAGAAGGAGAAATAGAGAGTTACTATTTAGTGGTTACAAAGTTTGTTTGGAGTGATGAAAAGTTTTGGAAATAGTGGTGATGGTTGTTACACAATATTGTAAATGTCAGTAATGTCTACCTAAAAATGGTTAAAGTAGCAAATTTTACCTCTAAATATTTTTTGTTATCTGACTTTAGACTGTTGGTTTGATTTTTGATGATTTTCTGTCACTTTGACATTTGTTATTAGGGTTCAGGAAGAATGTCGAAATGCAAAAGGTGACATAGAAATCAGTCTTTATACAGTTGAAAAGAAGAAAAAGCCATCTTATACTACCCAAAGGGTAAGTTTAGTTTTATAGTACTTTGGGATATACTGCTTGCAAATATTTGCAGATACTGAGTTTTTCAAAGGTAGCAGTTATGTATTAAGCGGCTATTTTCCTAGTTGACTACATATAGGGAGCCTATTTTTTAACCCCAAATTGAAATACATAGCAATTATTAATAAAAAAGAATTACACACACACAAAAAAAAGAATTACACAACGTCAGGACATCCTCCAAAATTTAGGATATGTGGTCATTGTAAGTATAAAACATTTGTATTAAAATACCATTTTTATATGGTTAGAGTAAAACCTTAAAATTGTTGGCTGGTCACTAATCACAGTGTAAAAAAATGTTTAGATATCCTAGTAGTCACAAACCACTACCCATGGTCTAAATCTGGTCTACAGCCTATTCCTGTTATTGTAAGTTTTATTGGAACACAACCATACTTATTAATTAACATATTGTCTATGGCTGCTTTCATATACTATAGAATTGAGTAGTTACAACATCTGACTTGCAAAGACAAAAATATTTACACTCCGTCCATTTACAGAAAAGGCCCACTCTTGGCCTATCTAATTATATAGGAGCAAAATCTGATCTATTTTGGAAAGATTCATATTCCCAGTAGAAACTGCTAAGCAGGGAATCAGATTCCTATACTCCATTAGGTACATAGTAAGCCCCTTACTAGTATTCTTATATTGAACAAACTAGTGGCATAACAATGTATGTTCTTATTCCCAGATCAAACTATAACTCCTGAAAAGTATGGTAATGTGGATAGTCTAAGATGATATTAATTTTATTAAAGAAATCTAGGCAATGGGCACTGAATTTTAAAAGTGTTTTTCAGTATTGATAAATACAATTTTAGATAAGTATCATATGAATATCGTCAAATATCCTTAGATAATATTTTTTGCCTACATTCTTAATTTTTAAATAAGATTTGTTAGCTTATTTGATGTTCTCCAACAAGGTTATTTTCTTAGAGATTTTGAATGTCTCAGATCCATGATTTATATTATTTTCTCCTGCTAAGCTGATTTGTCACATATGTCTGAGACTAATTAACAAGGCAGTTCGGTCTGTAAACATTTTATATTAAAAATGGGAAATATTTACATATAGGATAAGAAACTGGTCCTTGATACTGATTTATTTATAAGAATTTTAAATTTGTTTACTCCAATAGCATACTACGGTTTTAACTTTTACATAAAGGTATATTATTAACATTTTATACTTGTAAAGGTTAGAAGAACATAGTTTTCACATTAATTTTAGTTAAAAATTAAATATTTTTATCGGTTTATCAAATGTAGTATTTTAGAAAACTAAAGAAGTACATATTAAGAATTACATATACATAGGTATGATATGATATCTTGCTTCATCTTGTAACAAACTATGAATAATATAGAATATGTTAATTCTGAGTCAGTCCATTCTTACAGTCCAAAATTTAGGCACTCTTTAACTTGATCACAAAATTTTCAAAATAGGAAAGTACTCAATAATAATGGAAGGTTGCGTAAATATACATGTATCTTGTATTTTCTTTTTGGGGATTTATTCCTAATTGTTACATCTATGCCCACCCTACCCCTGCCCAGTTGATTTGCTTTATATGTGTTTATGTTTGATCCCTGGGCCTTCAATTTTTTTAAATCTGTTTTCTTTATGTTTTACAGAACGATTATCAGCCTAGCTGTGGGCGGTCTTTAAGAAGGACACAGCGTAAGCGTCAGCATACTTACCAAACACGGTCCAACATAGAGCATAATTCACAAGCATCATGTCAAAATTCAGGTGTACAGGAAGACTCAGACAGCTCCTCAGAGGTTAGATGTCTGCTCTTTACTCAGTGTAATTTTTGGTTTCCCTGTTAGTGTCATCACCTTGGATTTACTTTTAATAGTCATTTTAATAGAAACTAGTTCTAATAATTTTCTTTTAAGATTACTCTTTAGTAAGGCATTTAATAGGCAAATTTGAGCATTGCATTGAGTTCCTTTACATATATTCCCTGATTTATACCTAAGATTTTTTTTGCTTTTTTTTTATTGGAGTTCAATTTGCCAACATATAGCATAACACTCAGTGCCCCCTCAGTGCCCGTAACCCAGTCACCCCAACCACCCGCCCACCTCCCTTTCCACTACTCCTTGTTCATTTCCAAGAGTTAGGTGTCTCATGTTTTGCCACCCTCACTGATATTTTCACTCACTTTCTCTCCTTTCCCCTTTATTCCCTTTCACTGATTTTTATATTTCCAAAATGAATGAGACCATATAATGTTTGTCCTTCTCCGATTGACTAACCTCACTCAGCATAATACCCTCCAGTGCCATCCTCGTCAAAGCAAATGGTGGATATTTGCTGGTTCTAATGGCTGAGTAATATTCCATTGTATACATACACCACATCTTCTTTATCCATTCATCTTGTGATGAACACCAAGGCTCCTTCCACATTTTGGCTATTGTAGACATTGCTGCTATAAACATTGGGGTGCAGGTGTCCCGGGATGTCACTGCATCTGTATCTTTGGGGTAAATCCCCAGCAGTGCAATTGCTGGGTCGTAGGGCAGTTCTATTTTTAACTCTTTGAGGCACCTCCACACAGTTTTCCAGACTGGCTGTACCAGTTCACATTCCCACCAACAGTGTAAGAGGGTTCCCCTTTCTCCACATCCTCTCCAACATTTGTTGTTTCCTGTCTTGTTGATTTTCACCATTCTCAATGGTGTGAGGTGATATCTCATTGTGATTTTGATTTGTATCTCCCTGATGGCAAGTGATGTGCAGCATTTTCTCATGTACTTGTTGGCCATGTCTGTGTCTTCCTCTGAAATTTCTGTTCATGTTTTTTGCCCATTTCATGTTTGGATTGTTCGTTTCTTTGCTGTTGAGTTTAATAAGTTCTTTATAGATCTTGGATACTAGCCCTTTATCTAATATGTCACTTACAGATATCTTCTCCCATTCTGTAGGTTGTCTTTTAGTTTTGTTGACTCTTTCTTTTGCTGTGCAGAAGCTTTTTATCTTGATTAAGTCCCAATAATTCATTTTTGCTTGTGTTTCCCTTGCCTTTATGGATGTATCTTGCAAGAAGTTACTGTGGCCAAGTTCAAAAAGGGTGTTGCCTGTGTTCTCGTCTAGAATTCTGATGGATTCTTGTCTCACGTTTAGATCTTTCATCCATTTTGAATTGATCTTTGTGTATGGTGTAAGAGAATGGTCTAGTTTCATTCTTCTGCTTGTGGCTGTCCAATTTTCCCAGCACCATTTATTGAAGAGACTGTCGTTTTTTCCTCTGGCTAGTCTGTCCTGCTTTGTCGAATATTAGTTGACCATAGAGTTGATGGTCCACATCTGGATTCTCCATTCTGTTCCATTGATCTATGTGTCTGTTTTTGTACCAGTACCACACTGTCTTGATGACCACAGCTTTGTAGTACAACCTGAAATCTGGCATTGTGATGCACCTAGCTCCGGTTTTCTTTTTCAATATTCCCCTGGCTATTCGGGGTCTTTTCTGATTCCACACAAATCTTAAGATGATTTGTTCCAACTCTCTGAAGAAAGTCCATGGTATTTTGATAGGGATTGCATTAAATGTGTAAATTGCCCTGGGTAGCGTCAACATTTTCAGAAAATTAATTCTGCCAATCCATGAGCATGGAATATTTTCCATCTCTTTGTGTCTTCCTCAATTTCTTTCAGGAGTGTTTTGCAGTTTTTAGGATATTGAGTCTTTACCTCTTTGGTTAGGTTTATGCCTAGGCATCTTATGCTTTTGGGTGCAATTGTAAATGGGTTGACTCCTTAATTTCTCTTTTGTCAGTCTCACTGTTAGAGTTTAGAAATGCCACTAATTTCTGGGCATTGATTTTGTATCCTGCCACACTGCCGAATTGCTGGATGAGTTCTAGCAATCTTGGGGTGGAGTCTTTTGGGTTTTCTATGTACAGTATCATGTCATCTCCAAAGAGGGAGAGTTTGACTTCTTCTTTGCCAATGTGAATGCCTTTTTTTATTGTTGCCTGATAGGTGAGGCTAGGACTTCTAGTACTATGTTGAATAGCAGTAGTGAGAGTGGACATCCCAGTCTTGTTCCTGATCTTAGGGGAAAGGCTCCCAGTGTTTCCCCATTGAGAATGATATTTGCTTTGGGCTTTTCGTAGGTGGCTTTTAAGATACTGAGGAATATTCCCTCTATCCGTATACTATGAAGAGTTTTGATCAGGAATGGATGCTGTATTTTGTCAAATGCTTTCTCTGCATCTGTTGAGAGGATTATATGGTTCTTATTTTTTTCTTGGTGATATGATCTATCACATTGATTGCTTTACGAGTGCTTAACCAGCCTTGCATCCCAGGGATAAATCCCGCTTGCTCATGGTGAATAATCTTCTTGATGTACTGTTGGATCATATTGGCTAGTATCTTGTTGAGAATTTTTGAATCTGTGTTCATCAGGGATATTGATATATAATTTTCCTTTTTCTGTGAGGTCTTTGTCTGGTTTTGGAATTAAGGTGATGTTGGCCTCATAGAACGAATTTGGAAGTATTCCATCTCTTTCTATCTTTCCTGAAGAGCTTTAGTAAAATAGGTATTCTTTCTTCTTTAAGCTTTTTATCAAATTTCCCTGGAAAGGTATCAGGCCCTGGAATTTTCTGTCTTGTGAGGTTTTTGATGACTGCTTCCATTAATTCCCTGGTTAATGACCTGTTCAGGTTTTCTATTTCTTCCTGTTCCAGTTTTGGTAGTTTAGGGTTTTCCAGAAATGCATTCATTTCATCTAGATCGCCTAATTTATTGCGTATAGCTGTTCATAATAAGTTTTTAAAACCGTTTGTATTTCCATGGTATTGGTGGTGATCTCTCCTATTTCATTCGTAATTTTATTAATTTGAGTCTTTTCTCTCTTCTTTTTAATAAGGCTGGCTAATGGTTTATCTCTCTTATTAATTCTTTCAAAGAACCAACTCCTGGTTTTGTTGATCTGTTCCACAGTTTTTCTGGTCTCTATTTCATTGAGTTCTGCTCGAATCTTTATTAACTCTCTTCTTCTGCGGGGTGTAGGATCTATTTGCTGTTTTTCTCCAGCCCCTTTAGATGCAAGGTTAGCTTTTGTATTTGAGTTCTTTCCAGTTTTTGGATGGATGCTTGTATTGCGATGTATTTCTGCCTCAGGACTGGTTTTGCTGTATCCCAAAGATTTTGAATGGTTGTATCTTCATTCTCATTAGTTTCAATGAATCTTTTAATTCTACTCTAATTTCCTGTTTGACGCTTTCATCTTTTAGCAGGATGCTCTTTAACATGCACGTGTTTGAATTTCTTCCAAACTTTTTGTGATTTGATTCTAGTTTCAAAGCATTATGGTCTGAAAATATGCAGGTAACAATACCAATATTTTAGTATCAGTTGAGACCTGATTTATGACCCAGTATGTGGTCTATGCTGGAGAAAGTTCCACGTGCACTTGAGAAGAATGTGTATTTAGTTGCATTTGGATGGAAAGTTCTGTAAATATCTGAAATCCCTCTGGTGCAGTGTATCATTTAATGCTCCTTTTTGTTTGGAGATGTTGTACTTAGAATATCTGTCAATTACAGTGATCCCTGTGTTCAAGTCTCCCAGTATAAGTGTATTATTATCTAAGTATATCTTAACTTTGGTTATTAATTGATTTACCTACTAGAAGCTCCCACATTAGGGGCATAAATATTCATGATTGTTAAGTCCTCTTGTTGGATAGATCCTTTTAGTATGATATCATATCCCTCTTTATCTCTTACTATAATCTTTGGGATAAAGTGTAATTTTTCTGATATGAGGATGGCTACCCCTGCTTTCTTTTGAGGACCATTTGAATGGCAATGGTTCTGCAACCTTTTATTTTCAGGCTGTAGGTGTCCTTATGTCTCAAATGAGTCTCTTGTAGGCAGCAAATAGATAGGTCTTGCTTTTCTACCCAGTCTGAAACCCTGTGCCTTTTGATGGGGTCATTAAGCCCGTTCACATTCAGAGTTACTATTGAAAGATATGAATTTAGTGTCATCATTATAACTATTCAGTCCCTTTTTTTTTGGATTATTTCCTTGGACTTCCTTTCTTTTACAGTGTCCCTCTTAATATTCCTTGCAGAGCTGGTTTGGTAGTCACATATTCTTTCAGTTCCTGCCTATCTTGGAAGCTCCTTATCTCTCCTACTATTCTGAATGAGAGCCTTGCTGATGAAGTATTCTTGGTTGCATGTTTTTCTCATTTAGGACCCTGAATGTATCCTGCCAGACCTTTCTGGCCTGCCAGGTCTCTGTGGAGAGGTCTGCTGTTAACCTAATACTTCTCCCCATAAGGTTTAGGGATCTCTTGTCTCTTGCTGCTTTTAGGATCTTCTCTTTATCTTTGGAATTTGCAAGTTTCACTATTCAATGTCAGGGTGGTGAACAGTTTTTATTTATTTTAGTGGGGGGATCTCTCTGTCTCCTGCATCTGAATGCCTGTTTCCCTCCCCAGGTTAGGAAAGTTCTCAGCTATGATTTGTTCAAATACACATTCTCGTCCTCTGTCTCTTTTGGTGGCCTCTGGAATCCCAATTGAACATAGATTTTTTCCTTCTGAGGCTGTCACTTATTTTCCTGAACGTTTCCTCATGGTCTTTTAATAGTGTTTTTCTTTTTTCCTCAGCCTCCTTTCTTGCCATCAACTTGTCTTCTGACAAGACTGACTCATTCTTCTACCTCATTAACCCTTGTCATTAGGACCTCCAGTTTGGATTGCGTCTCATTTTTTTTTTTTTTATTTATGATAGTCACAGAGAGAGAGAGAGAGAGGCAGAGACACAGGCAGAGGGAGGAGAAGCAGGCTCCATGCACCGGGAGCCCGACATGGGATTCAATCCCGGGTCTCCAGGATCGCGCCCTGGGCCAAAGGCAGGCGCCAAACCGCTGCGCCACCCAGGGATCCCATGGATTGCCTCTCATTTAATTGATTTTTAATTTCGGCCTGATTAGATCTAAATTCTGCAGTCATGAAGTCTGTTGGTACCTTTATGCTTTTTCCAGAGCCACCAGTAGCTTTATAATAGTGCTTCTGAATTGGCTTTCTGACATTGAATTGTAATCCAAATTCTGTAACTCTGTGGGAGAGAGTACTGTTTCTGATTCTTTCTTTTGTGGTGAGTTCTTCCTTGTAGTCATTTTGCTCAGTGCAGAGTGGCTAAACACAAGTTGTACTGTTTAAAGGTAGGAAAGAAGGGGGAACGGGGGTGGGGGAACAAACAGAAAACAAGAAACAAAGAGGTGTATCCTCTGAATCTGTATACTATAAGTCCCTTGACTTCCCCTGGAGCTTTCCAGTGCTGCTTGGTTAAGATCTAGCTCTTCCCCTGTCCTTCCATGTTGTCTCTGCAGGAGGGGCCTGCTGTGCTGATTCTCAGGTGTGTGCACCTGGGGTTGCTGTCCCACCCCTGCCGGGTGCATGGTTCATTGGGAGCTGTTTATATTATGAGGCCCCTGTTTCTTAGCAGTCCTGCTCAGTCCCAGGCACAAGGTGACACCAAGAGGAATAACAACAGTGGTGGTGGCCATCTCTCTAGCCCTAGAGTCAACTCCAGCAGTAGCTACCGCAGTCTCCCATTCTGCAGGGGCCTGGATGCTCCAGTGACAGGGGGCCCTGATCTGTACAGCTCAGGGCCACCTGGTGGCAGGACTGTCCTCACTCTCCTGTGCCCTCTTGGCCTCTGCTTGTCCCAAGGGGAGTGCTGGATCTTGGGCTGTGTCTCCTGGCACGTTGGGCTCTGGGGCCTGCACTGCTGGAATCGCGTTCCCGGGGCCTACAGACCCCTCCGCGTGGAGCTGCCGCCTGAGCTGCTGCCTGGGCTGCTCCCTGGGCCCTGCTGTGTCCATGCTCCAGCCCTTTAATGAGCTCGGTCTATGGTGTGTGGCGTGCTCTCCCCTGGTCTCATTTCCTCTGTTAGTGTCCCCAGGAACCTGGGAGCTCCACTGGCCCTCCTGGGATCTTGCTCTAGCTCCCTGCAAGTGCCTTTCCATCTGGGAAGATTGGTAAAGTTCCTGCTTCACCGGAACTGGGCTTTCCTGTCCTGGAGGCACACCTGGCCTTAGCCTGGCTCCTCGGGGGGACCCCTCCCCCACTGGATGCTTTTTAGTTATTTTTTTCTGTCTTCCTACCTTGATAGAAGTGCGAACTCTTCTCACTGTAGCATTCCATCTGTTCTCTCTTTAAATCTCAGGCCGAATTCTTAGGTTTTCAGGGTGATTTGAAAGTTATCTAGGCAAGTTGGTGGGGCCAGGTGACATGGGGATCCTACTCTTCTGCCATCTTGCTCCACTCCCAATAAGGTATTTTTTTTGAGAGCATAAAATATGCCAGTAAAGTTTGACTTTCAGGGACACCTGGGTATCTCAGTGGTTAAGCGCCTGCCTTTGGCTCAGGGTGTGATCTGGGAGTCCTTAGATTAAGTCCCACATCGGGCTCCCTGCATAGAGCCTGCCTCTCTCTCTGCCTCTCTGTGTCTCTCATGAATAAATAAATTCCTTAAAAAAAAACTTTGATTTTTGGACAGTGAGAAAAGAGTGAGAGGTAATTTGCCCAGAAATAAAAAGTGGAATATAAACAGTGATAGTTTACAGTCCCAGACCTGGTTGACTGTGTAATCAGCTGAATACATAGATTTTCCTTTATTGTTGACTTTATCAGTCTTGGAAATTACTAAGTGATGGCTTCTTGCAGTCCTACTTTTTTCATGGTAAAGAATAGAGTATTAGAATAGAGAAGAACAAACATTATATGGTCTCATTCATTTGGGGAATATAAAAAATTGTGAAAGGGAATAAAGGGGAAAGGCGAAAAAATGAGTGGTAAATATCAGAAAGGGAGACAGAACATGAAAGACTCCTAACCTTGGGAAATGAACTAGGGGTGGTGGAAGGGGAGGTGGGCGGGAGGTGAGGGTGACTGGGTGACAGGCACTGAGGTGGGCACTTGATGGGATGAGCACTGGGTGTTATTCTCTATGTTGTCAAATTGAACACCAATAAAAAATAAATTTATTAAAAAAATGAAACTTGTAGTGAACTTTGGACATCAGAAATAAACAAACATTACATTAAATAAAAACAAAAAAAAAGAATAGAGTATACCAATTCTTTTCTTCCTTTCTTCTGCAGTCCTGTCCTTTTGTCTCTTTAGTTGTTAAGTGGATAATGTCGGTTTAATCAATCATTGGCAATATATGGCACTCCTATCATTTTTCAGCTTTCACAGTTGTTTAATTCTTATCGATGATGCCCTTCCTTCTCTCCCCCACCTATGAAAATCTTGAACTAAAAAGAATGGTCAGATATTGAGGAATGTTGTTACCTATCTAATGTGATAATAGTGGTGTGGTTTTGTTTTAATAAAGAATCCTAATCTTACTAAATGTTTGTAGTTAAAATGGGTTTTTTTGTAAGGATTTACTTTCAAATAATTACTTGGGTATGAGTCATTTGGTCATGGTACAGATAAAACAAGACAGGCAGCGAGTTATTGTCTAAACTGGAGATTGCGTACCCAAGAGTAATTTATTCCCTCTATTTTGGTATGTTTGATATTTCACATAATAAAAAGTTTATTAAGTTTTATGGAGAATAGTTATATTAACTTGGCAGAGGCATATAGATATTTTTTAAACAATGATTTTAATATTTAAGAGGGTTATATTTGAGAATCTTAAGGAGTCTGTTCAGTCTTTGAAATAATAAACGATGTCCCATATCAGTAAGATAGTAGATGTTAGAAAGTTTTTAATACCTGGTAGGCTTAGTTGTGAGTTACAGATATATGTAGAAAAATGATTATGTCCATTGTTAAAAATTTATTTATTTATTTGAGAGAGAGAGAGAGAGCATGAGTGAGTGAAGGGGCAGAGGGAGAAGGAGAGGAGAGAGAGAATATCAAGCAGACTCCCCACTGATCACATGCCCATCATGTGGCTCAATCCCACATTCATGAGGTCACAATCTGAGCTGAAACCAAGAGTCACATGCTCAACTGACTGAGACATCCAGGTGCCCCAGATTATGTGTATTTTAACTGGATTGTTGGTTAGAGGAAATACAAAAAGTGTTATAAAACAGGTAGTGTGTGCTTATTAATAATATGCTGATTAATACCCATGTATCTCAATTGCTGGCTCCTTGTTGCAGGAAGATGAAACAGTTGGCACAAGTGATGCTTCTGTAGAGGATCCTGTTATTGAATGGCAAAGTGAAAGTTCTTCCAGGTAGTTTTAATGGTTTTGATTTGGTCAAAATTATTTGAGCATTTTAAATTTAATGTGAAATTGTGTTCTTGTAAGACTCTGGTAAAACCAGAGTTAAAATAGTATTTTATAATAGAAAGGCTGCTTGGTTGGAAATCCAGAGACTTGTTTTATCCTGGTTCTGCCAATATCTTTTTGGGCATGTCACTACACATTAGTTTCCTCATTTCTAAAATAAGTTGCTTTGTAAATTCAAAACTCTGCATCTTAGCAGGCTATATTTAGTTGAGTTTTAAAACAGCTATATTTAACCATTTCCCGGGATTAGGGGCATCTTTATTAAAGAAGCTTTTGTGACTTAGACAGGAAGTTTGAATTTTAAATTCTTTTATGGGAAATGAACCACTATACTTTATCCAAGAAGCATTTCACTGAAATAACTTAAATAATGATCAAAAATCTATATTGATAGTTTTCTGTTCAGTTAGAATTAAATCAAGCATATTATTTATAATGCTATTTTATTACAAAATGATCATCTTTCAATTAGGATGCAAAACTATTCCTTTTCTAAACTTACATATTCATAATTTTAATATTTTTATAGTGATTCATCAAGTGAATATTCTGATTGGACAGCAGATGCTGGAATAAATTTGCAGCCTCCAAAAAGACAGACCAGACAGGCAACACGGAAGATATGCAGCAGCTCTGAGGAGGAGAATTTGAAGTCACTAGAAGAAAGGCAAAAGAAACCTAAACAAACTAGAAAGAAGGTTTATAAATTTACAAGTTGTTTTTGTTGTTTTTGTTTTTGACTTTGACACTTGAATAATAGTAACAGTTGACTTTTCTCTAAAAATAACATTCCATCTGGGAAACTAAGTAAAATTGTTTAAAATTACTTTAAAATAAAAAGAAATTCATTTTTTTCTATTATCAAAAGTAGAAGCCAGGATATCTTCATTCATATTTTAGTCATTATTAAATTAAAAGATTGGTAATCACTTCTCAAAATATAGTAGTTTTACATAATAAGGTACTGTAATATAAAAGTGTTACTCTTGTCATATTTCTGTTCATAAATTTCTTTTAAAGATTCATTTATTTATTTATTTGAGAGAGAGAGAGAGAGCACTAGTCGGGGAAGGGGCAGAGAGAGAGGAAGAGAGAGAATCCCAAGCAGATTTGCCACTAAGCATGGAGCCTGACCACATGGGGCTCAATCTCACTGATTATGACCTGAACTAAAATCAAGAGTTGGACACTTAACTGACAAGCCACCCAGGTGTCCCTCTATACATTTTTGACTTATAAAATGGAAGAGTATAATAAATCACATAGGACTACTTCCATTTCTTTATATATTTTATTTCATCCCAATGATGGTTTCTCTTCCTCACTATAATTTCATTTGTACTAGGTAAAGACTTAATACACATAGTTATTTGAATATTCATTTAAAAAATTATTTTGTACATATTCTGTGTCCTGTTGCTTTAGTAGATAGAATTGTCTTCTTGATTGTTACAATTTTACTGTCAAAAAGATCCTGTGTTACTTATACTCAAATTCACATGGTATTCTAGGGATGTGAAACTATGTGGTTCTTACATAGTATATAATGTCATATTATTATCTGTCAGCCAAAATTAAGCAACATATTAAAGAACTCACTAGATTATCTTTTTGTTTTAAAATTGTATATAATTGATTGATAAATGAAAATTTTTTAAATTTGTATATTTTAGGTTTTATTATAACCTGATTTTTTTAACATTCTCTGTTATTTTTCATACTACTATCATATATTTATGGCTTGTATATTTGTGAACTATATTTTAGAAAGGAGGACTGATTTCTATGGCAGGTGAACCCAATGAAGAATGGTTTGCCCCTCAGTGGATTTTGGATACCATACCACGACGTTCCCCATTTGTCCCACAGATGGGAGATGAGGTAATTGTTACCTATTATAACTTTTTCTCTTGGAACCTCAAGAGCACTCATTTTAGTCAGTCTTAGGGCATTTATATTCTCAATTCTATTATAGTTATATGTCATTGTCTTAACTGCACTCCTCCATTATGTATTCTTGTGGACAGTGACGGAATCTTACTAATTTTTTATTGTTTGTTTTGTCAAAAACCTACCTCCATGCTTTAGATACAACATATAATGCAAAGACAGAGTTTGGTTAAAGAGGAACAATACCTTTATTGCCTTCCCAGGCAAAGGAGGCTACAACAGGGTATGGTCTTCAAAAATTGCAAGTCTCCTGGATGAAGGGGTTAGGGGTTGTTATAGGGAAATACAGAATTGAGGTGGTTTTGATAGGAATTGTCTACTTCCTACCACTACTTTTGTCATGTCTTTAGAGTGGTAACAAGTTCCTGAAACAAAAGGCTAAGAAAGGAGGAGGAAAGGTTTGCAGAGAAGAGGTAGAAGGTTACTTTAAAATTTAGATACATTACTATAGCCATTTTGATTTCTGTTCAACTTTATGCTTTTAAGTGGTTTCATTTGTAGTACTTAGCACAGATTCTTCAATATCTTAGATGCTCAGAGAATATTGAAATAAATTGGTTGGCTTATGAAGTCATGAAAATAATTGTCTTTATTTTTAGCTTAATTGCTACTTAGTAAAATTAAGTGTTATTTTGATCCTAATTCAAGTCCTAATATTCTTTTAAAAAGCCCATGGTCGACCTGATAGAAAATACATTAGAGGACAATTGCCCCTTTCAGTGATTAGAAGAATGTCATTTTATGGGCAGGTACTTCCTACTGAGCCTATGATTGAATAACATTGCCATATTTATCACTGGTCAGTTAAAAATAGATTTAAATTCTATCTCGTGAGAAAATTTTCATTTCCTTATGAAAATTATAGTAACATTGTAATATTTAACTAAAATTGGCTTGCATACTCTCTGATATACTGAATAATCATTCATTTCTGAGTGATTAAATGCTTACAGTTTTCAAGACTAATAATAGGAATATGATATTGTCTTTATAACAAAAGAAGGGGCAATACTTTGCAAATGGATCTAAAAGTCATGGGACCAATAAAAATTTCACCAAATGTTTCTATATTTGCCTGTTATAAATATTTTATACTAGACATAGTGATCAAGCAGTCTTATAAATGAAAAATTACTTTGCAATTACCTTTTAATATTATAAAATTTTGATTAGCACTTCCCCGATGATTAGTGATGTTGAGTATCTTTTCACATGTGTATTGAAGATCTGTGTATATTCTTTCGAAAAGTATCTATTCATGTCTTGTGCCCATTTATGAATTGAATTATTTGATTTTTGGGTGTTGAGTTTTATAACTTCATATATTTTGGATATTAACCCTTTATCAGATAGGTTATTTGCAAATATCTTTTCTCATTCCATTGGTTGCCTTTTAGTTTTGTTGATTGTTTCCTTTGCTCACAGAAAGATTTCATTCTGATGTGGTCCCAACAGTTTATCTTTGCATGTTTCCCTTGACTCAGAAGACATATGTAGAAAGAAGTTACTATACCCAATATCAAAGAAATTAGTGCCTCTGTTCTCTTCTAGGATTTTTATAGTTTGAGGTCTTAAGAAAACCATAGAAGATAATGGGGAGTCTATTACTGCAGAGATAAAAGAGCTAAAACTAGTCAGGCTGAAATAAAAAAGTGCTATAACTGAGATGTGAAACAGATTGGATGTAATGACGAGGATGGGAGAAGAACAAATAAGTGATATAGAAAATAAAATAATAGAAAATAATGAAGCTGAAAATAACAATGAAAGGAAAATATTGGATCATGAATGTAGACTTTGGGAACTCAGTGACTCCATAAAGCATAATAACATTCATATTATAGGGGTCCCAGAAGAAGGGAGGGAAAAGGTGGCAGGTTTATTTGAGCAAATTATAGCTGAACACTTCCTTAATCTGGGGAAGGAAACAAAGATTGAAATCTAGGAGACAGAATTCCCACCAAAATCAACAAAAGCAGACCAACATGAAGACATATCATAGTAAAATATGCAAAATACAGAGATAAGGAAGACATCCTGAGATCAGCAAAGGAAAAGAATTTCCTAATTTACAAGGGAAGACAAATCATGTTACCAGAAGACTTGTCAATGGAATCATGGCAGTCCAGAAGAGAGTACCATGATATATTTTCATATTTTCCCCATTCAGCCATAATACCTGATCCAATAAGGCCTTCATTCAGAATAAAAGGAGACGTAAAGAGTTTCCCAAACAAACAAAAACTAAAGGAGTTTGTGACCACTACAGTAGCTCAAGAAATAGGAAAAACACTTTGAGTGGGAAAGTAAATCCAAAGGCAAGAAAGACTAGACAGAAACAGAGGAAATCTCCAGAAACAACAAGGTAACATAGGTAACAGAATGACACAAAATTTATAGCTATTAATAATCACTCTGAATATAAATGAACTAACTGCTTCAGTTAAAAGATATAATGTATCTGAATGAATCAAAACATAAGAACCATCTATGTGCTGCCTACAATAGGCTCACTTTAGACCTAAAGACACATACAGACTAAAAGTGAAGGGATGGAGAGCCATCTATCATGCTTATAGATGTCAAAAATTCTGGAATAACCATACATATATCAAACAAACTAGATTTTAAACCAAAGATAATATAACAAGAGATGAAGAAGGGCACTATATCATAATAAAGTGATCTATCCAACAAAAAGCCCTAATATACATTTGAATATTTATGCTGCCAACTTGGTAGCACCCAAGTATATAAATGGTTTAAGAACAAACATAAAAACTCAGTGATAATAATACAAATGTATTATGAGACTTTAACACCTCACTTATGGCAATGAACAGATAACCTAAGCAGAAAATCAACAGGGAAACAATGGCTTTGAATGATAGACTGAATGAGATAGATATACAGATATATTCAGGACATTTCATCCTAAAGCACCAGAATACACATTCTTTTTGAAAGCACATGGAATGTTCTCTGGGATAGATCACATATGGGGTTACAAATCAGGCCTCAACAAACACAAAAGGACTGAGTTCGTACCATGCATAGTTTCTGACCATGATCCTATGAAACGTGAAGTCAGCCAAAAGAAGAAATTTGGACAGACCACACATACATGGGTATAAAAGAACATCGTACTAAAAAAATGAATTTGGTTAACCATGAAATTAAAGAAGAAATAAATACATGGAAACAAATGAAGATGAAAACACAATAATCCCAAACTTTTGGCATGAAGCAAAAGCAGTCACAAGAGGGAAGTATATACAAAACAAGCCTACTTCAAGAAGCAAGAAAAGTCTCAAAGACACAACCTAACCTTACATTTAAAGGACCTAGAAGTGGTACAGCAAATAAAGCCTAAAGCCGGCAGAAGAAGAGAAATAATAAAGATTAGAGCAGAAATAAAAGATATAGAACAAAGAAAAAGGGCCCGGGTGGCTCAGCGGTTTAGTGCTGCCTTCGGCCCAGGACCGAGTCCCACGTTGGGCTCCCAGCATGGAGCCTGCTTCTCCCTCTGCCTGTGTCTCTGCCTGCCTCTCTCTCTCTCTCTCTGTGTGTCTCTCATGAATAAATAAATAAATAAAATCTTTAAAAAAGAAGAAACAAAACCAATAAAACAAATCAGTGAAACTAGGAACTGATTCTTCAAAAGAATTAATGAAATTAAAAAACCTGGGCAGCCCCGGTGGCCCAGTGGTTTAGCACCGCCTTCAGCCCAGGGCGGGATCCTGGAGACCCGGGATCGAGTCCCACGTTAGGTTCCCTGCGTGGAGCCTGCTTCTCCCTCTGCCTGTGTCTCTGCCTCTCTCTCTCTCTCTCTCTCTCTCTCTCTGTGTGTCTCTCATGAATAAATAAATAAAATCTTTAAAAAAGAAAGAAATTGAAAAACCTCTAGCTAGATTTATTAGAAAAAAAAAGAGAGAGAGAGAAGAGAGAGAGAGATAAAGGACCCAAATAAATAAAATTATGAATGAAAGAGGGGAAATCACAACTAACACCACAGAAATATAAAAACTTATGAAAATGTTATGAAAAATTATGCCAGAAGTTGGGCAATATGGAAGAAATGGATAAATTCCTAGAAATGCATAAACTACCAAAATTGAAACAAGAAGAAATAGAAAACTTGAAGATACGAAAAATCACCAAAAAGTTAAATCAGTAGTTACAATCTCCCAACAAACAAAAGTCCAGGGCCAGATGGCTTCACAGAGGAAGTCTACCGAACATTTAAAAAAGAGTTAATACCTATATTCACCAAACTCTTGGAAAAAATGGAAGGAAAATTTCCAGAGTCATTCTATGAGACCAGGCTTACCTTGATACCAAAATCAGACAACAATCCCAGTACAGGGGTACCTGGGCAGCTAAGTCAGTTAAGCAACAACTCTTCATTTTGGTTGAGATCATGATTTCAGGGCCATGGAATTGATTTCTATGTTGGGCTCCACACTCAATATGGAGTGTGCTTATCCCTCTTCCTCTGCTCCTTCCACTGTTCATTCTCTCTCTCTCTCTCTCTCTCTCTCTCTCTCTCTCTCTCTCTCTCTCAAAAATAAAAAATAAAAAAATAAAAAGACCCCATTAAAAGTGAGAATTATAAGCTTGTATCCCTGATGCATATGGATGCAAAAATTCTAAAGAAGGTCCTAGCAAATTGAATCTAACAGTACTTAAAAGAATGATTCACCAGTCGTGGGATTTATTCCTGGGTTACAAGGGTAATTCAGTATTTGCAAATATATCAACATGATAACACCACATTAATAAAAGAAAGATCAAGAACCATTTCATTTTCTCAATAGATGCAAAAAATCATATGACAAAGTACAGCATTCATTCTTGAGAATAAAATGACCTCAACAAAGTAGGGATAGAGGGAACATACCTCCACATAATAAAGTCCGTATATGAAAGACCCATAGCTAATATCATCTTCATTGGGGAGAAACAGAGCGTTTCCTCTACATCAAGAAGAAGACAGGGATGTTCATTTTCACCACTGCAATTTAACATACCTGAAAGTCCTATCCACAGGAAAGAAAAAGTAATAAAAAGCATCCAACTCAGTGAGGAAGAATTAAGTTTTACTCTTTGCAAATATCCTGATGCCCTGTAGAAATCCCAAGGGACCCCACCAAGAAGTTCCTAGAACTGATACACAAAATCAGTAAACTTGAAGAATACAAAATCAGTGTACAAAAATATTTTGCATTTATATACACCAGAAATGAAGCAACAAAAATAAATCAAGGAATCCATCCCATTTCCAGTTGTACCAAAAGCCAAGAGACCTATGAATAAACAACCTATCCACAGAAGTAAAAGATCTGTACTCTGGAAACTAGAATAATTATGAAAGAAATTGAAGAGGACACAAAGAAATTGAAAAATGTTCTATGTTCATGGGATAGGAAAAACATATTGTTAAAATGTCTATACTACCCTAAGCATTCTGCACATTTAATGCAATCCCTATCAAAATTCCACCAGCATTTTTAACTGAGCTAGAACAAAGTATCCTAAAACTTGTGTGAAACACAAAAGACCCTGAATAGCCAAAGCAGTCTTGAAAAAGAAAAGCAAAGCTGGAGGCATCACAGTTCCAGACTTCAAGCTCTATTACAAAGCTGTAGCAATCAAGACAGTTGGTAAATTGAACACCAATAAAAAATAAATTTATTAAAAAAAAAAAGACAGTATGCGACTGGCAGAAAAACAGACACATCAATGGAATATAGTAGAGAACCAAGAAATGCACCCGTAACTAGATAGTCAACTAATCTTCGACAAAGTAGGAAAGAATATCCAATGGAAAAAAGACAGTCTCTTCAACTCATGGTGTTGGAAAAACTGGACAGCAACATTCAAAAGTATGAAGCTGGTACACTTTTGTGAACCATATAAGAAGCTAAATTCAAAATGGATGAAAGACCTAAATGTCTGACAGGAATCCATCAAAACCATAGTGGAGAACCATGGAGAAACCATTTTGACATTGGCTATAGCAACTTCTTAACTAGACATATTTCAGGAGACAAGGGAAAGTAAAGCAAAAAATGAACTATTGGGGCTTCATAAAGATAAAAGGCTTCTGTACAGCAAAGGAAACAACAAAACTAAAAGGCAGCCTTTGGAATGGGAGAAGATATTTGCAAATGACATATCTGATAAAGGGTTAGTATCCATAATATATAAGGAACTAATAACACTCCACACCCAAAAAACAAATAATCCTGTTTAGAAATGGGCAGAAGACATGAATAGACATTTTTCCAAAGAGAATCTTCAGATGTCTAACATCCATGCACATGATAAAATATTCAAGATGTCATGATCAGTGAAGTATAAATCAAATCCATGATGAGATACTACCTCTCACCTGTCACAATGGCTAAAATTAACAACACAACTCCAACAGATGTTGGAGAAGATGTGGAGAAAAAGGAATACTGCAGTGTTGATGGGTATGCAAATTGGTATAGCCACTCTGGATAACAGTTTGGGGGTTCCTCAACAAGTTAAAAATAGAACTACCCTAAGACCCAGCAATTCAGTACTAGGTATTTATCCAAAAGATACAGAATTACTTATTCAAAGGAGCACCTGCACTCCGATGTTTCATTTACCAACAATAGCCCAATCATGGAATGAAACCAAATGGCCTTTGATTGATGAATGGATAAAGAAGTGGCATATATATACAATGTAGCATTACCCAGCCATGAAAGGGAATGATATCTGACCATTTGCAACAATGTGGATGGAGCTAGAGTATTTATGCTCAGCAAAATAAATCAATCATATAAATACAAATACCATATGATTTCACTCATGTGGAATTTAAGAAACAAAACAGATGAACATAGGGAAAGGACAAAAAAAGAGGGGGAAGCAAACCATAAGAGACTGTTAAATATAGAGAAAAAACTGGGTTACTAGAGGAGAGGTGGAGAGCGGATGAGCTAAATGGGTTATGGGTATTAAGGAGGGCACTTCTTGTGAGCACACTGGGTATTACATGTAAGTGATGAATCACTAAATTCTACTCATCAAACCAATATTACACTATAAGCTAACTAACTAGAATTTAAATGACAGCTTGAAACAGACAAAAATGAAATTATATGTTTTTTATCCTTTCTCTCACATTAATAAGATTAATTACGTGATTTGCAAATATTGAACCACCTTTGAAACCCAGGAATAAATCCTACTTGATATTCGTGAATTATTTTTTAATGTTTTGTTGGAAGTATTTTAATGAGTATATTTGCATCTATGTTTATCGGGGATATTGGACTGCATTTCTTTTTACTGGTGTCTTTATCTGGTTTTGGTATCAGGATAATGCAGGCCTCATAGAATGAATTTTGATGTTTTCCTTCCTTTTCTACTCTTTGGAATATTTGAGGAAATATACGTATTTACTCTTCCTTAAATGGTAGAATTCATTTGTGAAGCCTTCTGGTCCTAAACTTTTGTATGTTGGGAGATTTTTCACAAATGATTCATTTCTTTGCTGGTTATTTTTGTGTTGAAGTCTTCTATTTCTTCCTGTTTCAGTTTTGGTAGGTTATATGTTTCTAGGAATTTATCCCTTTCTTCTAGGTTGTCCAGTTTATTGGCATATCGTTTTTCATAGTGTTCTCTTATAATGTTTATATCTCTGTGGTGTTGTTATTTCTCTGCTCTCATTTGTGATTTTATTTATTTGGATCCTTTCTCTTTTGTTTTTGTTAACTCTGTATAGAGTTTTATGAATTTTGTTAATTTTGGGATCCCTGGGTGGCGCAGCGGTTTGGCGCCTGCCTTTGGCCCAGGGCGCGATCCTGGAGACCCGGGATCGAATCCCACGTCGGGCTCCCAGTGCATGGAGCCTGCTTCTCCCTCTGCCTGTGTCTCTGCCTCTCTCTCTCTCTGTATGACTATCATAAATAAATAATAAATTTTTTTTTTTTAAATAAATAAATTTTGTTAATTTTTTTCAAAGAAACTGCTCCTGGTTTCTTTAATCTTGTAATTTTTTTTAGTTTATTTTTTTTAAAGATTTTATTTATTTTTTTCATGAGAGACACAGAGAGGCAGGGACACAGGCAGAGGGAGAAGCAGGCTCCATGCAGGGAGCCCAACCTGGGACTGGATCCGGAGTCTCCAGGATCAGGCCCTGGGCTGAAGGCGGTGCTAAACCGCTGAGCCACCCAGGCTGCCCCAGGGATCCCCATTTTTTATTTCTTTATCATTTGATTTTTCTGTAATCTTTATTATTGCCTTCCTTCTTCTGGCTTTAAACTTCAGTTTTTCTTGATCCTTTAGGTGGAAGGTTAGGTTGTTTCTTTGAGATTTTTCTTGCTTTTTTGAGGTAAGCCCATATAGCGTATATACTTTGATCATCGGACTGCTTTTGCTACATCCCAAACATTTTGGACTGTTGTGTTTTCATTTTCATTTGTTCCCATGTATTTTTTTTTAATTTTTTCTTTCATTTCCTGGTTGTCCCATTCATTGTTTAGTAGCATTTTGTTTAACCTCCATGCATTTGTTGTTGTTCTAGGTTATTTTTCTTGTGGTTGACTTCTAATTTCATAGTTTTATAGTCAAAAAAGGTACATGGTATGACTTCAATTTTTTTGTATTTTTGAGGCTTGTTTTCTGACCTAATATATGATCTATTCTGGAGAATGTTCCATGTACACTTGAAAACAATGTGTATTCTACTGTTGTAGCATAGAATGTTCTGAGTATTTCTGTAAAGTCCATCTGGATAAGTGTCATTCAAAGCCATTGTTTCCTTGTTGATTTTCTGTTTATTTGATCTACCTGTTCATATAAATGGGGTGATAAAATTCCCTACTAATATTATATTATTACCAAGTAGCCTTTATGTTTGTTAGTAACTGCTTTATATATTTGAGTGTTTGCATTTTGGGTATGTAGTTATTTACAATTTTTAAATCTTCCTGCTTGATTGCCCCCTTTATTATGCTATAGTGCCCTTTTCATTTCTTGTTACATTCTTTCTTTATAATGTCTACTTTTTCTGATATAGCTACTGCTGCTTTCTCTTGACCTGTATTTGAATGATAAATGTTTCCTCATCTGCTTGTTTTCGATCTTCAGGTATCTTTGACTCTAAAATGAATATTACATAGGCAGCACATAGAAAAGACTTGTGTTTTTATCCATTCTGACACTCTATGTCTTTTCATTGGAGTATTTTGTCCATTTACATTCAGAGTAATTATAGATAGATATGTACTTATTGCCATTTTATTACTTGTTTTGTCCTTGTTTCTGGAGATTTCCTCTGATCCTTTCTGATCTTTGTCACTTTTGGTCACTCCTTTCTCCTCAAAGGGTCCCCTTTAATATTTCATGGCAGGTCTGATTTTGTGGTCATGATCTTCAGTTTTTGTTTTTCTAGGAAACTCTTCATCTTTCCTTCTATTCTGAATGATATCCTTGCTCAATAGGGTATTCTTGACTGCTGATTTTCCCCACTTAGTACTTTGAATATATCATGCTGCTCCTTTCCTGCTGGCCAAGTTTCTGTTGAGAAATCTGCAGCATGGGGATCCCTGGGTGGCGCAGTGGTTTAGCGCCTGCCTTTGGCCCAGGGCGCGATCCTGGAGACCCGGGATCGAATCCCACGTCGGGCTCCTGGTGCATGGAGCCTGCTTCTCTCTCTGCCTCTCTTTCTCTCTCTCTCTCTGTGACTATCATAAATAATAAATAAAAATTTAAAAAAAAAAAGAAATCTGCAGCTGCCTTATGTGTTTTCTCTTGTGCTTTAAGGACTTATTTTCTCTTTCTACTATTCAGACTTTCTTTTATCACCAAATTTTGGACATTTAATTATAATATGTCTTTTTTATTTAAATTCAATTAATTAACATATAGTGTATTATCAGTTTCAGAGGTAAAGTTTAGTGATTCATCAGTTGCATAAAACACCCAGTGATCATTACTTCAAGTGCCCTTCTTGGTACACATCACCCAGTTACCTCATTCCCTGACTCGCCTCATCTCCAGAAACCCTCAGTTTGTTTCCTCTAGTTAGCAGTTTCTTATACTCTCTGGATTTGTTTTATTTTTCCTTCGTTTCCCCTACGTTCATCTGTTTTGTTTCTTGAATTCCACATATGAGTGAAATCATACGATAATTGTCTCCGATTGACTTATTTCGCTTAGCATACCTTCTAGTTCTATCCATATCATTGCAAATGGTAATATTTCACTTTCTCTGTCTATGGAAATCTGGGCTTTTTCCATAGTTTGGCTATTGTGTACATTGCTGCTTTAAACATTGGGGCATAGGTATCCCCTTGATCACTATGTTTGTATCCTTTGGGTAAATTCATAGTAATGCAGTTTCTGGGTCCTAAGATAGCTCTATTTTTAATGTTTTGATGAACTTCCATACTGTTTTCCAGAGTGATTGTACCAGCTTGCATTCCCACAAGCAGCATAAAAGGGTTTCCCTTATTCCCCTTTCTTCCCAACATCTGTTGTTTCCTGACTTCCTAATTTTAGCCATTCTGACTGTTGTGAGGTGTATCTCATTGTGGTATTGATTTGTATTTCCCTGATCCTGAGTAATGTTGAGCATTTTTTCGTGTGTCTCTTGTTTATTTTTGTAAGTCTTCTTTGGTGAAATATCTGTTCATGTCTTCTGCCCATTTCTTGACTGTATTATTTGTTCTTTGGGTGTTTATTTTGATATGTTCTTTATAGATTTTGGATCATAGCCCTTTATCTGATAAGACATTTGCAAATATCTTCTCCCATTCTGTAGGTTTCTTTTGGTTTTGTTGACTGTTTTCTTTTCTGTGCAGAAGCTTTTTACCTTTATTATGTCCCAATAGTTCATTTTTGGTTTTGTTTCCATTGCCTTTGCAGACATATCTAGCAAGAAGTTGCTGTGGCCAAAGTCAAAGAGGTTGCTACTTATATTCTTCTCTAGGGTTTTTGATGGATTCCTGTTTCACATTTAAGTTTTTCATCCGTTTCAAATTTGTTTTTTGTGTATGGTGTAAGAAAGTGGTCCAGTTTCATTCTTCTGCATGTGGCTGTCCAATTTTCCCAACACTATTTGTTAAAGAGTCTCTTTTCTCCATTGGATATTCTTTCCTGCTTTGTCAAAGATTATTTGACTAAATTACAATACGTCTTGGTGTTGGCCTGCTTTTGTTTAATTTGAATGGAGTCTCTTTGCCTCCTGGATCTGGATGACTGTTTCCTTCCCCAGATAAGGGAAGGTTTCAGCTTTTGTTCCTTCAAATAAATTTTCTGCACCCTCTTCTCTCTCTTCTTCTTTGACTCTTATAATACACATGTTATTTTTGATGAAGTCACTAAATTCCTTAAATCTATTCTCATGTTACATAATTCTTTCTTTTGTTCAGGTTCATTACTTACCACTACTTTGTCTTCTAGGTAACTAATGCATTCGTTTGTCTATTCCGAATTGCTGTTCACTGAATCAAGTATGTTTCTACTCTTATTTATTGATCTTTTCATATCTGATTGTTTTTTAACTCCTTTGTCTCTGTAGTATCTCCCTGATGTTTTCTGTTCTTTTCTCAAGCCATGAGTATCCTTGACTGTTGCTTTAAATTCTTCATCAGGTGTGTTACTTATATTTGTTTTGTTTAGATCTTTTTCTTTAATTTGGGAAGAATTACTCCATCTGTGATTTCATCTAAGTCTGTCTTCTCTGTGTTATAAAAGCCAATTATACTTCCTTCTTTGCAAAAAGAACACTTTACAAAACAATACAAGGATCTGTAAATTCTTTGATCTGATGAAACAACTCTCTATAGGACCATATTTATCTTGGTGGAATCACTTTACGTCTATTTTGCTAAACTTAGCATATGCTTATATACTTCATGACTAGTGTGTATTAGGTAATGACAGTTGTACAGGTAATGGAGTGGATTATATAAGTGAATCACACAATTAAATACATAAATGTTTTTAAAGAATTCATAAAACACATGATTTTTATAAAATCAACTCTTAATGACAATCAACATTACTTTTTACTTTGAATGTTAAGCCCTCAGTATTTTGCCTGGATGGCCATACCCACAGATCACTGCCTTTGAAAATGCTCATTATTCAAAGTCTAACTTAAATGCTAACTTCTCCTGGATATTATCCTTGCTTTCCATTTGCCTGACACTCTTTCCTCCAGAGCTTTCACACCTAAATTATTTTTCTTGTATGATACTTAGTATATTCTGCCTTATATCATACTCCTATATTTACATGTCTGCCCATATCCTTTTTGAAAAAAAATATTTTATTTATTTATTTATTCATGAGACACACACAGAGAGAGAGAGAGAGAGAGAGAGAGAGAGAGAGGCAGAGACATAGGCAGAGGGAGAAGCAGGCTCCAAGTAGGGAGCCCTAGTAGAACTCAATCCCAGATCCCAGAATCATACTCTGAGCTGAAGGCAGACACTCAACCACTGAGCCACTCAGGCATTGCGTCTGCCCATATCTTTGAGTGAAAGGATTTTTATTGTGATACATTAACCAGGGCACCTAGTGCCTTGTATATACATGTCCAATCATTATTTGTTGAGTACAGGAATAAATATATAATAAATGATATCTGGATAATATGTTTATTATTTATATTTTACCTTTTAATTTATATATTAGCATTTAAGCCTTTTTAGTGTTCTAATGTATTTTTAGAAAAATTCTTAGACACCGTTAATTGGTAGAGTGTATCTGTATTTTTTAAATATCAGTATTTTTTTAAATGTTACTTTTTTAAATTTTATTATCTCTATTACCACTTTAAAATTATTGGGAGTAAGAAATTTTTTCTTATAAATCAGAATATGAATATAGTGTTGTATGTTCTCCTAAGGAGGTGAAAGGCATTAACTAATACTACATGAATTCATTTTCTTTCCATACTATGCCAGCTCTGATGTTAATTTTTTGCAAAATAAAAATTCTAATCTATTGGAAATTACTCTATTTAAGTGGCCTGTAGTTAGAATTGCATATATGTGTATGTGTGTGTATATATATATATATATATATATATAATATATATATGACATATATATACATATAAAACATTGATATTTAGAATGTTAATTATTGCTTGAAATATAGTACTTTAAAATATGAACCATTTTGTGTACATTTGTCATTGGTCCCTTTCTTCAGAAATTTGTGAAGCAGCTAATGGGAAAAAGATTGTGTGTACAGTATTTATATTATGCAGTAATTAGTGCAGGGCAACGCAAGTATGAGTACTGAATGAACATTATTTGATGGTGACATACATTTTTAAAACTATAATTATGTTTGTTTTAAACAGAAGACATTTGTAAGAATATATATTGGGATATATAGAGTTGTTAAATAGAATGCAGCTGTTTAATACCTTATGTTTTTTGTTTTAGCTTATCTATTTCAGGCAAGGACATGAAGCTTATGTACGGGCTGTAAGGAAGTCAAAAATATACAGCCTTAATTTACAAAAACAACCATGGAATAAAATGGATCTCAGGGTAAATTTGACATATTCATAAGTGTGCAATTGAAATAGCTTAGGAATTAAGTTATTTGCTTACATGTTTTTTTCTGTTTCATATATATTTCACTATTGATTATATGTTTAAGATAAGGTAATGTACCATACTCTTGTACAGTTGAATGTTATTGGTCATATTTTGTGTTTTCTGTAACTTGTATGCTACTACCTGTTGTCTTGATTATTTGACTTAATTTCCTTCAAGCTTCAAGTCTTCTATGTATATACCTTTCTTTAGAGAGAGAGAGAGAGAGAGAGAGAGAGAGAGAAAGGAGTGTAAAACAGTAGTTCCCTGGTATAGATATTTTCCTTAGCAATTACAAAGTTGCAAAGCCTACATTCTGGAGGCTCTATAAACTGAATGCATGTGTGGACTACAGACAGCCTTGTGGTTCCAATGGCTTTAAGATATGATAATATCATAAATCTCAAGGAACTCAGAACTTTGTGGTGCTTTATGGATTATCTATTTTTATATATTACCCTATACCTACATGGTATTAAGTAAAATAGATATTTATTTTTTTAGAGAAGGTTTTTCTGACTGTACATACATATTCATCCATTGATTCATTCATTTGTAGATAGATATATGCATACAAACAGACATAAGGATACATACACCATCATTTCTAGTTAGAATAATGGGTGTTTTCTTCTTTTGTTTTTCAAAGTTGGAGAACAAGAGACTAAAGAGCATTATATTGGTTTTCCAGGTAAATGAAGAATGGTTATGCAATGATGTTTAGCAGGAAGGATACATGGAAGAATGTATATGTATTGAAATAAAATTTAGACACTTGTAAAATATTACATTAAGTTTGTAAGCTACCAAAATATCTTATCAAGTGAGCTTTACACGGTCATCTCCTGGTATATAGTGATAGTCATCTATTCTGAATCATGTGAAAATTGTGGTGTGGGGGTTTTATTTGTTTATTTTTTTTTAGAATCAAAGAATGAATAAAACATCATTTTTTTTTTATTTTAAATTCTAACCCTGTAGCTCTAGAAAATTGTAGGAGGTAGCATATGTGTGGGTGCAAGAGTCTAGGCTTTGAAATATGACCTATTTCAATCCCAAATTTGATTTTATACACACATACAAGTGTATAATTTTAAGCAAGTCACTATACCCATGAGGCTCAGTTTTGTCATCTGTTAAGTGTGGCTAATAATCAGTTATAAGTGTGGTTTATAAAATAATTTTGTGGGCATTAAAAATGTAAGTCTTTTCTTCAAATCTATCTATCTATCTATCTATCTATCTATCATCTATCTTTCTATCTATCTGAAAATTTACATACTGTATTTCTCCTGGAGGAGTGATTCTTTTTTTTTTAAGATCTATTTATTTATTTATTCATGAGAGACACACAGAGAGAGAGAGGCAGAGACACAGGCAGAGGGAGAAGCAGGCTTCATGCAGGGAGCCCGGCGTGGGACTCAATGCCTGGTCTCCAGGATCACGCCCTGGGCTGAAGGCGGCACTAAACTGCTGAGCCACCCGGGCTACCCAGGAGGAGTGATTCTTAACTAGACAGAGCATCATAATCCCCTAGGGAGTTCTTTCAAAATATGTAGGACTCAGCTTGTACCCCAGACCTACTGAATTTAATTCTATAGGGGTAGGGTTTAAGAAAATGATTTTTAAAAATGTTCTCAAGGGGATTCTGTTGCATATGTTTGGTCTAGAGCCCTGCTATTACTACAACCTGCTATTAAGGGTCAAGAACCATGTCTTATTGCCTTTAGCACTTAGTGGAATGCTTAATACTTGGTGAGTATTCAGATAATTGTTTTTAACTGTTCGATAAATAGTGAAATAATATGCAAATGTTAGGCAATTATTTATATTAATATAATAATTTGTTGGTATTTTCATTAATAGGAACAAGAGTTTGTTAAGATTGTTGGAATCAAATATGAGGTTGGACCACCTACACTATGTTGTTTGAAGCTTGCATTTCTGGACCCTATTTCAGGCAAAATGACTGGAGAATCTTTTTCCATTAAGTGAGTAGCTATCTCTGGTTGTTGTGTGTGTGTGTTTGTCTGTGTGTATACACTTGACCCTTAAACAATGTAGGGGGTTATGGGAACTGACCCCCACACAGTTGAAAATCTGCATATAGCTTTTGACTCCCAAAAAACTTAACTACTAATAGCCTACTGATGAGCAGAAGCCTTAATAATAACAAATTTTTGACTAATATATATTTTGTATGTTTTATGTATTATATTTAGTATTCTTACAGTAAGGTAAGCTAGAAAAAGTAAAGTGTTGTTAGGAAAATCATAAGGAAGAGAAAATATATTTACAGTACTATATCATATTTATTGAAAAAATCTGCATATAAGTGGACCTGCACAGTTTAAACCCATGTTGTTCAGAGGTCGATTGGATATATGTATTTATATATATATATATATATATATATATATATACACACACACATATATGAGCAATTTGCTTAACCTCTTTGAATTTATGCCTTCATCTGCAAAATGTAAACATTAATAACTTCCTCAAGATTCTTGTGATGAATTAAAAGGAAAACCTTCATAAATGCTTATTTAACAGCATGGCTAAAACATAGTAGTTGCTTTTATTTCTGTTAGTACTAATAGGAATAGCTAATCAGGGAGTCATTTCTTAAAGTTTGAAATCTAAGGAGCTGAAAGACCATCAGTTAATAAAATAAAAAATGTCTAAGCTTTAAGGATCTTCATTGGTGTCTTTATGTTATTGAAGCAACATAGTAGTAGGCAGGGACTCCCAAATAAATAAAAGCAGATGTAGTTTAAGTTAAAGTCATTTGCAGGAACCCTGAGGATTTCACAACAGTTTTTAAATGGCTCCTCATTAAAAATATATTTTGGGATATTTAGTAAGTAACATATGCTGTTATTTTGGATATTGATTTATATGTGCTTTATTTTTTGTATAGGTATCATGACATGCCAGATGTTATTGACTTCCTTGTGCTACATCAGTTTTATAATGAAGCCAAAGAAAGGAACTGGCAGATAGGTAAGTATAAAATTCTCACTTAACTAATAAGTGTGAAATAGAGTTAGTAACTTTTTAACTCCAAGTTATTTTTTTAAGATTTTATTTATTTATACATGAGTGACACAGAGAGAGAGGCAGAGACACAGACCAGGGAGAAGCAGGCTCCTCACAGGGAGTCCAATTTGGGACTCCATCCCCAGACCCAGGATCATACCCTGAGCCAAAGACAGACGCTCAACTGCTGAGCCACCCAGGTGTCACTTTAACTCCAATTTAATAGAAATAAACTAGTTTAACGTGTAGTTGATAAAAGCTGTTAGCCAAATTAGAAAAATCAAATTAAATCTTCCTTCTTGGTTATGTTTAGGTGATTTTATGCACATTGTATGTGACATCTAACTTCTAAACTTTCTGCAAATATATAATCTGTTAGAATTATAAAGAAACTCATCAAATGTCAGTTGCCCTGATAGAGTACTTAACACTTGGGCTCTTAAAGAGACCATTACTGATTGTGGTTTTATTTCTTCTCTTTTTCTGTCACTCTTGTCTTTCTCCGCCTCTCTCTGATTCTCTCTGTACCTCTACCTCTTTCTACCCCTTTTTTCTTCCTCTCCCCCACCCACCTTCCTCTGTCCCTTTCTTACCTCCTCACTAGCTATTTGATCTTGGGCAAGTTTTTAATCTCTTTGTGTCCTACCTCTATTATCTTTATAATGGGAATCACATCAAAACATACCTATAAGGTTGATGTGAGCAATAAATGAATTGACATACAGAAAACACTTAAAATGGTATTTAAGTACTTAAAATTCATACTGTTAAATGTTTGCTACTAGTACTTTTAAATTCTCCTTTTTTTGTGGGAGAAAATTTTTGTTCACAGTGTTTTGGTTTTATAATCCTTAGCCCTTTGGAGGCACAAAATCAGTATTAAGAGATTTTTTTAAAGGCAAAAAGGAGAATAAACAACTGTAGTAACTAATGTATAGTACAAGAAAAAGTATGCCTAATGATGATCCTAAATAATGGCTAAATATTGTATGTGATAGCATTTATTTAAGAAGGCATGGACATATTTGATTTATTTCAGAAAGATTATAGTACTTGACACCAAAATTTCTTAATAAGAGTAAAATGTAAAATTTATTTATCTAGGAAACTCAGATTGAAACCTCTGATAATCCTAGATACAATGCTACTTCTGTGTCCAACAAAAAGTAGCAAATTAGAATGTGAACAAAGTATTATTCTCAAAAACATCCTTTTAAGAATTTCTAAAACATTATAGGTGATAGATTCCGCAGTATAATAGATGATGCCTGGTGGTTTGGGACTGTGGAGAGTCAGCAGCCTTTTCAACCAGAGTATCCTGATAGTTCTTTCCAGTGTTACAGTGTTCAGTAAGTACACTTATGGTATTTTAATGCCTGATATAATACTGTTGTAGTACTATATGGACATTCTATAAACCCTACTAGGAATAATACCTTGTTAATTTGACTTATCTTTATCTGACCTGTAAGAAAGTAATCATAGTACCTGTAAGGAAGGAATTTGATGATAAACCTCTTGGTCCAATATGTGTACTAAAACAAAGAACTGAAGACTTATGTCTACCTCCCTTATGCCTATATTTTAAGTATTTGTGTTTTATTTTTTATTTTTTTTTTAAATTTTTTTTAATTTTTATTTATTTATGATAGTCACAGAGAGATAGAGAGAGAGGCAGAGACACAGGCAGAGGGAGAAGCAGGCTCCATGCACCGGGAGCCCGACGTGGGATTCGATCCCGGGTCTCCAGGATCGCGCCCTGGGCCAAAGGCAGGCGCCAAACCGCTGCGCCACCCAGGGATCCCAGTATTTGTGTTTTAAACAAGAATTGCAACTATTATTTCATGAAGAATACTGAAATTCAGTGTTTAAAATAATTGTTATAGCTGGAATATAGCAATAAATATTAGTACTCAGTCTTTTATTTAATGATATGAATTCTAGGCAGAGGTATTATGTTTGGACATACTATTTGTCTACAACGTTTACTTTAGTTCTTCATTTAAACACCAGCATAGTAAGAATTCTAATAAATGAAGTTTTCTTCAAGAATAATAAAGGTTAAAAAACAGAATGATAAAGGTTTATTCTATGAAGATTGACTTTCAGTCTCGATATTGCTGATGAAAAGGGAATAATAAAATTTTGGAGATGCTGTGATACTTAACACTGTTAGGTTAAAGTGGGTTATCCTACAGAAAAAAAAAACTGATCTATCAAATTGACTTGTTTAACCTAAAAGGAATTTTCCAAAGAGATCTTTTCATTCAGTACCCTCACTTGATATTGAATACATACTTGATTGGAATGAAAAAAAAAAAACCCAAGTAAAATTAAGTGTAAACTTACTGCTCTCTATATTTCATATTGGTGGACTATTCTCTAATTTCCTCTATTTCTTTTGCTGTCTCTGTTAAAGATTTATTATATTATCTTTATGTAAGTGAAATTGTACTTTAAGGATAACTGTATTGCCCTTTCCCAAATTTTACCACAAGAAGTCATGCAAATTATGCTAGTATATAAAAGTGTCATGTAAATTTAATTTGTATCTTGTTATTTTTTAATAGCTGGGACAATAATGAAAGAGAAAAGATGAGCCCCTGGGATATGGAGCCAATTCCAGAAGGAAGTAGATATACTTTTTAAAATGAATTTTAATTATTCTAAAAGAAAAATATCAATAGCATAATATTGGAAACTAATCATTTCTGATTTTTTCATCTTATACCTAGCTGCCTTTCCAGATGAAGTTGGTGCTGGTGTTCCTGTGTCCCAGGAGGAACTGACTGCTTTGCTATACAAACCACAGGAAGGAGAGTGGGGAGCTCACTCCAGAGATGAGGAATGTGAACGAGTTATTCAGGGCATCAACCACCTTCTTTCCCTGGGTATGGTGGATGTGAAAGAATATTAGGACAGAACGAGGAAAACCAGAATTTTAAGTTCTACAAAAGGAAATACATTTTTTTCACTGTATACTTTTAATTTGAGAGGCACTTTTAATCAAGTGACTAGTTTATCATTAATATTTTTATATCTTTGAACAATGTAATAGCTGATAAATGTTTTCTATTCTCTGGGGGCTTACAGTAGAGAAGGCAAGCATATAGTTGTCTTTTACTTTCTTTAGTCACTTTGGTGCTCCAGCTGTTCCCTGAGCCTAACTTGGATGAGGTTTTTGGTAGACAGTGGATGAGTAATATATTTTACTCACATGCCTAAACTGTATTATCTAAAACATATCACTTAAGCTGTTTGGCATTTATCCAGAAAAGACATCAGTTTAAAGTTAAACACAGATCTCCTTTAATTTGTCTCATTTCACCTGATTTGAACCACTGTATTATACAGGATTCATAGATATTATGTCCAAATAAAATGACATTTTAATAATATTCATCTAATATTAGCATAATTGAATCATCATCATTTTAATAATGTAGTATATTGCCCTCCCTTCTTATTTATATATGAGTTTTTGTTTGTTAACATGAAATATTCATGTCCTTTATAACTACCTTTTTAAATTTTGGTAATATTATAGATTTTGCCAGCCCTTTTGCTGTTCCAGTGGATCTCAGTGCCTATCCTTTGTATTGTACTGTAGTTGCTTATCCAACTGACCTCAACACCATTAGGCGGAGACTTGAAAATCGCTTTTACAGGTCTGTTTAGTTTTATTATTTACTATAAAGTTCATAGCTTTGTATCTTTTGTTTTCCTTTTTGCATAATGATGCAGTGAGATCTGAATTGTCATAGAGTAAAATAATCATTCAGTATACCCACTGCAAAATTTCTTTAAAAATTTGGAACTCTTATTTTCCTTTATTCAATAGATTCTCAGTCTTTCAGGGTAAGGAGTGTGGAGTAAAGGACAGGGAAGAGGGATGCCCAGGTGGCTCAGCAGTTGAGCATCTGCCTTCGGCTCAGGGCATGATCCTGGAGTCCTGGGATCGAGTCCCATATCAGGCTCCCTGCATATATCCTGCTTCTCTGTCTGCCTGTGTCTCTGACTCTCTCTCTTTCTCTGTGTCTTTCATGAATAATTGAATAAAATATTTAAAAAAAAAAGAAGAGGGAAGAAATTTTGAGTAGCACAAATCACATGTGAAACAAAAACAACAGTTCACTTATTAAAGGCAGATTAAATGGTTTGTAGTTTCATTGTGATTAAGGTGCTATAGAAACTTGGAGCATGATTAAATCCCTTGTTGAGGAATTAGGCAACATTTAGATTTAATTACCAGTCCCCAAATGTGTTTAGATAAAGAGCCAAGTTAATTTTTTCTTGGTTTCAATTGGGAGATTGTGAGAAAGTAGTGGAGGACACCTTTTAGTACCTCTCTCACCCCAGAGTCTACTATGTCTGAACCTAGTTATTCCAGCATGAAGTGGTTATAAATATAATCATGTGGGTGTATTTTATATTACCTACAATTTCATTTAATAATATATATCATAAACATAACTATATAAAAATCTGTCTTTTTCTAAAACATGGTTTCTTTTTTTTTTTCTTCTCCCCTGAAAACTAAACATTCTTTTGACCTTATAAAAACACTGTTTGTGTTTACACTTACTTGGTTAAATCACTCTTTACCCATAATGTCCTGGGTCAATTCTTTTTAATATGAAGTCCAGTGGTCCTTAATTCTTACCTAGGCTTCAAATACTGTAACTATATACCTTTATTAGTGCACATCCATTTAGACACATTTATTAAGTCACATACATGTGGTAGAACACCTTTGACATACTATGATTGAGTGCTTAGTTGTTCCATGTTGTATATTCTTAGAATAAACTTTAAATGTATTAATCAAGAGTAATAGGGCAAGTTTTTCTTTCATAGGAGAATATCAGCATTAATGTGGGAGGTGCGCTACATTGAACATAATGCCAGGACTTTCAATGAGCCAGACAGTCCTATAGTTAAAGCAGCCAAAATTGTAACTGATGTCTTACTTCGATTTATTGGGTAAGAAGCAGTTTTATCTTCTATAGGAGCTGACTTCTGATTTTTTAAAAATTACATTGAAATATATTTTGACTTTCTTGTTTCTTAGGGATCAGAGCTGTACTGATATACTGGATACTTACAATAAAATTAAAGCAGAAGAATTAAACAGTACTGATGCAGAGGAGGTGAGATTCACAGAATGATTAATAGGCATGAATTCCTTTTCTGTTTTTTGAAGTACAGTAAGTATTATGTGTGTTATAACTGGCGATAAGCATTGAAGCTGATTTCTAAAAGTTGCCTGAGTACCTACATCTTTTTGTATTAAACTCTTTAACCTGTATTTAGATGGCATATACTAGAAATGTAGTGGTGCTACAATTTTTAGTCAGAAATAGGTGGCCAGTCATTCTGTTTGACTCAGTGAGTTTCAGTGATGAGAAATCAACACTTCATTTTCCAGCTTTAAAAACAAGACAAAGGGGATCCCTGGGTGGCACAGCGGTTTGGCGCCTGCCTTTGGCCCAGGGCGCGATCCTGAAGACCCGGGATCGAATCCCACGTCGGGCTCCCGGTGCATGGAGCCTGCTTCTCCCTCTGCCTGTGTCTCTGCCTCTCTCCCTATCTCTCTGTGACTATCATAAATAAATAAAAATTTAAAAAAAATAAAAAAAATAAAAAGACAAAGCACTAAATATTTTAAAAGAATGGTTAGTTTTTGGAAATTTTAATAGGGATTGATTTTCTATGCAAAATGTGTAAAATATTAAAGTACTTTAAAGTTTCAGGTTTCGGGATCCCTGGGTGGCGCAGCGGTTTGGCGCCTGCCTTTGGCCCAGGGCGCGATCCTGGAGACCTGGGATTGAGTCCCACGTCGGGCTCCCAGTGCATGGAGCCTGCTTCTCCCTCTGTCTGTGTCTCTGCCTCTCTCTCTCTCTCTCTCTCTGTGACTATCATAAATAAATAAAAAAAAAAAATTAAAAAAAAATTTAAAAAAAAATAAAGTTTCAGGTTTCAAAGTACATTTTTAGTAGTTTAATGAAATTGCTATTTAATTTCCTTTATTGAAATTTACAAACATAAGCCAGTTTTTCTTAATGAAATTAAATTAGTATCATCAGCAGACCTACACATATCTAATTTCCCTATACTTCCAATTTACATAAAACCATTTTTCATTGAAAGCTATTATGGAAGCAAAAACCAAGAGGCGGAAATAATGGAATGTAATAATTCAAAAATATTTAATGGAAAACAGTTCATCCCAAGGATGAGTGTCTCAAATATGCTATTAAAATGGCTATTGTATAGATATATTTTACATGTTTATATTGTCTGTGTTAATATCTAGAACGTAAATATCCAATTTTTTCTTTTTCTTTTAATTGACATAACATTTATTAGTTTGAAAGGTATAACAAATTATTCTATATTTATATATATTTGGAAAGAATCACCAAAATAAGACTAGTCACCATACATAGTTATAGTTTTACTCCTGTGATAATAATTTTTTAAATTTACTTTCTTAGCCACTTTCATATATTCAAGATAATATTAAACAGTAGCCACTGTACTGTACATTTTATCCCCAACACTCATTTATTTTATAACTGAAGCTTGTACCTTTTGACCCATTATGTGTATTTTGGTCCCGCACTCTAGTCATCCCCATCTCTGGCAACTACCAATCTGTTCTATGTATCTATAAATAATTTTTTTTAGATTCCACATATAAGTGAGATTATAGATGTTTTTCTCTGACTTCTTTCACTAAGCATATTGTTCTCAGGGTCCATATATTTTTGTCCTAAATAGTTTCCTTTTTATGGCTGTATAGTATTCCATGAGGTATATATTACCATTTTTTCTTTATCCATTTACCCATTAATGAACACTTAACATTGTTTCTATGTAATGGCTATTGTAAATAATCCTGCAATGAATATGGGAGTAATATATCTTTTAGAGTTAGTGTTATCATTTTCTTTGCACAAAATCCCAGGAGTGGAATTCCTAGATAATTCTCTTTTTTTTTTAATTTTTTGAGGAACCTCCTTACTGTTTTCCATAGATTGCCCAAGTTTACATTTCCACTAATAGCGTGCAAGTGTTCCCTTTCTTCAAATCCTAACCAACACTTGTTATTTCTTGTTTTTTTGATAACAGCCATTCTAACAAGTGTGAGGTGATATCTCATTGTGGTTTTGATTTGCATTTCCCTGATGGTTATTGATGTTGAGCACCTTTTCATGTACCGGTCAGTCATCTATATCTTCTTTGGAAAAATGTGTATTTAGATTCTCTGCCCATTTTGTTTGTTTTTTAGGTCTTTTATTTGAGTATAGTTTATACACAATGTTACCTTAATTTCAGGCATACAACTCCTCTACATGTTATGCAATGTACACCACAAATGTAGCTACCATCTGTCACCATATAATGCTATTACAGTATTATTAACTCTCTTCCCTATGCTGCCTTTTATTCCTGTGACTCATTCATTCCGTACCTGGAATCCTGTACCTCCCACTTCCCTTCACCCATTTTGCTCATCAACTCCATCCCATTCCCTCTGACAACCATCAGTTTGTTCTCTGTTCCAATGTTGTTTTTTATTCTTTACTGAAAATGTATCTGACTGTAAAACATTGTATTATCAGATTTAAATGTTATTGACATAATAAGGAAAACTCAGATATTCCAATTAGATATCATCCTCTTAAAAATAATGAAAAAATTTTCAAATTCCATAGATAAGTAATACCATGCAGTATTTTGTTTTGTTTTGTTTTGTTTTTTTCTGGCTTATTTCACTTAGCATAATGTCCTCAGCATCCACCCATGTTGTCCCAAATGATAGGTTTACCTGTTTCTCAAGACTGAATAATATTCCATTGTGTGTATATATTACAGCTTCTTTATCCATCCATCTGTTGAGGATACTTTGGCTGTTTCCTCATCTCGGCTACAGTGAATAATGCCTTAGTGAATATATAAGTGCAACTTTATTTCTTTGATATCCTGTTTTTATCTGGATAAATACCCAGAATTAGGATTGCAGGATCATATGATAGTTCTATCTTTACTCTCTTTGAAGAACCTCGGGGATGCCTGGGTGGCTCAGCGGTTTAGCGTCTGCCTTCAGCCCAGGGCATGATCCTGGTGTCCCAGGATCAAGTCCCACATCAGGCTTCCTGCATGGAGGAGCCTGCTTCTCCCTCTCCCTGTGTCTCAGCCTCTCTCTCTCTCTCTCTCTCTCTGTGTGTGTGTGTGTCTCTCATGAATAAATAAATAAAATCTTAAAAAAAAGAAGAACCTTGATACTGTTTTGTATAGTAGCTATACCAGTTTAAATTTCCACCAACAGTCCTCAAAGGTTCCTTTTTCTCCATATCTTCACCAACATTTATTATCTTTTGTCTTCTTGATACTAGTCATTCTAATAGATGTGAAATGATATCGTGGTTTTGATTTACATTTCCTTGATGACTAGTGATATAGAATACTTTTTCATGTACCTGTTGGCCATTTTTAGATGTCTTCTTTGCAAAAATGTCTATTCAATCCCAATGCCCATTTTCACATTAGATTTTATTTTTATTATTGAATTCTATATTTTTATATATTTTTACTATTAACCCCTTACTAGAGGCAAGATTTGCAAATACTTCATCCCATTCTATAAGTTGCCTTTTCATTTTGTTGATGCTTTGCTTTGCAGAAGCTTTTTAGTTTGATATAATCCAGTTTACTTTTGCTTTTGTTGTCCTTTGTTGCCTTTGGATTTTGTTAAATCCAAAAAAATCCGTTGCCAAGACCAGTGTCAATGAATTTACTCCCTGTGTTTTATTTTCCCCTAGGGGTTTTATGGTTTCATGTCTTACATCCAAATCTTTAATCCACTTTGAGTTGAATTTTATGCATGGTATAAGATATGGGTCAAGTTTCATTCTTTTGCATGTAAATATCCTATTATCCCAGCACCACATATTAAAGAGACTATCCTTTCCCAATTTTGTATTCTTGGCTCCTTTGTTGTAATTTAATTGAGCATATATGTGGGTGTTTTTCTGAGCTCTATTCTGTTCCATTGATCTGTATATCTTTTTTTATGCCAATACCGTACTGGTTTTGTTACTGTAGTTTTATAATATAGCTTGAAATCAGGAAGTATGAGGCCTCCAGCTTTGTCTTTCTTTCTCAAGACTGTGTTGTCTATTAGGAACTTTTTTTGTGGTTCCATACAAATTGTAAGATGTTTTTTCTGTTTCTGTTAAAAATGCTATTGGAATTTTGATAGGGGTTATGTAATCTGTAGGTGGCTTTGAGTCATATGTGCATTTTAATAATAATAATTCTTACAATTAATTACCACAGGGTATCTTCATTTAATTCTGTCTTCAATTTCTTTATTCAGTGTCTTATGGTTTTTAGTATGCAGATCATTCATCTCCTTGTTTAAAATTATACCTCAGTATTTTATCCCTTTTGATGCAATTATAAATGAGATTGTTTTCTTACTTTGGCTTTCTGATAGTCCTCAGTGTATAAAAATGCAACTTATTTTTGTATATTGATTTAGTATCCTACAACTGTACTGAATTTACTTATTAGTTATAACAGTTTTTTCAGTTTAGTCTTTAGTGTTTTATATATATAATATCATGTTATCTGCTGAAAGGCGTAGTTTTGCTTCTTTTATGATTTGGATGTATTTTTTTTTTCTTGACTAAGTGCTGTAGCAAAGACTTCCAATACTATATCAAGTAGAAGTGGCTAGAGTGAGTATTCTTGTCTTGTTCCTGATCTGAAGAGAAAAGCTTTTAATTTTTCACCATTAATCATGATGTTAGTTAAGGGATTGTCATATATGGCCTTTATTAAAATGTTGATGTATATTCCCTCTACATCTAGTTTATTGAGAATTTTTATGATGAATTTGGTGTTGCTGTCCTCAGAGTAGCATTCTTTGGGTTAAAATAGAATATTAAAGTAAAATGTATTTCAACTTTATTTGATTAGGAATACCAGGGATCCCTGGGTGGCGCAGTGGTTTGGCGCTTGCCTTTGGCCCAGGGCGTGATCCTGGAGACCCGGGATCGAATCCCACATCAGGCTCCCAGTGCATGGAGCCTGCTTCTCCCTCTGCCTATGTCTCTGCCTCTCTCTCTCTCTCTCTCTGTGACTATCATAAATAAATAAAAATTAAAAAAAAAAAAAAAGGAATACCAGTAGCTCATGGGCGGGTTTTATTTTCTCCAGACATTACCTATGTGCTTCACCACCACCAGGGTGAAAAATGGCATGTGGGCCTTGCCTCTTTGTATTAAAAAACTATGCCTCAGAGGGATATTTAACTGCATCTTAAGTTCTAATACACACTCATATTTTCCCTATAGAAAATAGATGTATTTCTTAAAACGGTGAAAGATTAAATCATGAGTAATTCATGATTATAATATATTGAAGTAGCATGTCATATAGAATAAGTTTTTAAAAAAATATTAACATTAGGTAAAATTTTAGATACCAGCCCTATAATTTTTTTTAATTAATTTTTATTGGTGTTCAATTTACCAACATACAGAAAAACACCCAGTGCTCATCCCGTCAAGTGTCCACCTCAGTGCCCGTCACCCATTCCCCTCCAACACCCGCCCTCCTTCCCCCTTCCACCACCCCTAGTTCGTTTCCCCGAGTTAGGAGTCTTTATGTTCTGTCTCCCTTCCTGATATTTCCCAACATTTCTTCTCCCTTCCTTTATATTCCCTTTCACTATTATTTATATTCCCCAAATGAATGAGAACATACACTGCTTGTCCTTCTCCGATTGACTTATTTCACTCAGCATAATACCCTCCAGTTCCATCCACGTTGAAGCAAATGGTGGGTATTTGTCATTTCTAATTGCTGAGTAATATTCCATTGTATACATAAACCACATCTTCTTTATCCATTCATCTTTCGATGGACACCGAGGCTCCTTCCACCCCTATAATTTTTTCTTAATATTTGATTCTTATTTAAAGAGAAACTTTGTTTACTCTTCCTCTCCCAATATATTTTTCAGTTTGTATCTAGCATATAGGCAAAGTTTGGAGTAATTGTTCCTTCAAACTTTGTTCTGCCTGCTGCCTGCTCCAATGAGGGTGTTATTTGTGATTGTATTTGCCATTTCTTTGTAAATGTTTATCAAATTTGTAAGACTTTGAATATAACATAACATCTTTTCTTACTCTTCCCTTTTAATTTTAGGATACAGAGATGGTTGATTTAGATTCAGACGGTCCTGGTACTTCATCTGGAAGAAGGGTAAGTGAATAAAATAAACTGCTAAGAAGAAAATTTTTCAGGCTTCATATGTCAGGGATCCTAAGACCAACTCCACCTGTCTGGAGAATTGCTATAAAGACTCATAGAACTCAACATATATACTTGTGATTCATTGGTAAGGTTTATTACAATGACATAATAAGGATATACAGCTGGGATCACAGGGAAATAAATATAGGCAGAGTCCAGAGAAATCCATGTGCAGGCTTCCTTATGCTCTTTCCATTCTTTGAGGAGCCATACAGAGCACACTCTTCCCCTACAATGAAAATGTAGCAATATATATATGTGATTAGAGGCTCAGACCTCAAGGAATTTATTGGAAAGCAAGGAAACATAGGAAAAGCAAAGAAAAGCATGTGTTCAGTATAAATCACATTGTACAAACAGCATAGGCATAGTAAACCACCTTTGTATTTAGGAAATTGTTCAATTGCTAAGTACCCAGAATGCCAACCAAGGGCTAACCTTACAAGCAAGCCCTGATAAAGATAGTAGCCTCAGATCTGTTATGTTTATTCTGTTCTGTACACTTCCCCTCCATGGTAATTAGACAAATACTTGTTTCATATAAGGAAAGTTTTCTTTGAAATACTGAAAGAAATCATATAGGCATCAAATGGTAAAGGCTAGACTGTATCATGACAACAAAGGATATATATATAAATATATATATATGCATAAACAATAAGTACATAATATATAAATATATAGATAAATATGTATTATATGTCAATTTTGAGAAAATTATGATGCCATTGTCAAGTATACTTAACTACCAGTAAATACTAAGGCATTAAGATTATTAACCTTGTAGAGGAGAAAAAAAATATATTTCCCTGGGTTTTATTTGTGGTTCAGATTTTCTTAAAATGAAAATTCAGAATACTTGAATCTTGCTATTTCCATGAATGTACTGTCTAGTTTTTATTGTATGTATTTTTTGTCCTGGAGAATGGTGTCTAAACTAAGAAACTTAAATAGCAACTCCTCTATGTTACATAGATATATTAACATTAGGAAAAGAGGAGAGAATCAATGAAGAGTTAAGGAAAGAGTTTTTATATATAATTCTATTAAAATCTACAGGTCAAATGCCGAGGCAGAAGACAGTCTCTAAAGTCTAATCCTGATGCTTGGAGAAAACAATGCAAAGAACTGTTGAGCCTCATTTATGAACGTGAAGACTCAGAGCCATTTCGACAGCCAGTTGATCATCTTTCTTACCCAGTAAACACACACTTGTTTAAATAATTGCCAATTTGTAATTTGCTTAAATGTATATGCTAAAATATAGTTACAAGCTACTTTTCCCTTTTTTCCTTCTTTCCTTCCTCCACTCCTCCCTCCTTCTTACCTATTCCTTCTTTTTTGTATATCTTTTAATTGTGAAAATGCATAGTGTGATTAATCATGACTTTGAAATTCCAGTCATGTATTTTGTGTGTAAATTACATAGTTGTGAACCAAATTTGAATCTAAATATCTTTGTAGTTCCTTCCTGCCTTCATTTTGAATATTTGTTTAATAAATTTTATGAACTTCTATTACATTTCTACTCACTGGAGACCCTTAGTAACCTATGTCACTCCTGGTAATTTTTTACTAAATGACTAAATGTATTATCCAATATGATCACTTAGAGTAATCAATATATTCCATATTACTTTTCATCAAAGGTAAAAACATCAGAACTTAGATTATAGGATTCTTTTTTCAGGAGTATATCTATTTATATGTTGAATAACGATTTAGTATAGATAGCAAATCTATCTTAACTTTTTTTGGAGAAGTTATAGTGGTATTTCAGAAATGCATCAGATCGTCCTCTGAAAATAGTAAACCTAAATACATACATAGGTTTTACTTGGGGACAAAAATATTCAAACAAAAAACACTTATGTTCAACAAAGCTAATTTTGTAGGGAGTTTGGGTAGAATAAATTAGTCTTGTTTTTCACATACTAGAGGGCAACAGTGAATGTAGAATCCTTCATCTTAAAGTAGTCAGTAAAATCCTAATTCCTATTTATGGAACTTCAAGCTTTAAACCATAATTGCATTGCAAGTCTTGATATTTTGTTGTAGTAGTTTGGAAATACAATATATCCTCTTTACTCTAATAGGGCCATCAAGAGCAAGAAGGTGAATCCTCAGAGTCAGTTGTTCCAGAAAGACAAGCTCCATCTCTTTCTGAGGTAGACCTAGTAGTCTCTTGAAAGACATATACTGGTTGTTTTTTGCATTGTTTTACTTTTAAAATTTCTGTAATGTAAATGAAAATTTCATAATTTGTAAAGCTGTTTTCCAACTCTTCTCACTCTCTTTTTATCTTTGACTTTTTTTGGTTGTTTATGTTTTGGTTTTGCTTTTTTAAGAATTTTTTTTAAAGAATTATTTTTTTAGAGTGATAGAGCAGGGGGGAGGGGCAGAGGGGGACTCAGTTGGGAGTCCAATGCAGGGCTCCATCTCAGGACCTGAGATCATGACCAAGAGTCAAATGCTTAACTGACTGAGCCACCCAGGCACTCCTATATTTTTGTGTTTTTAAATCAACATCTGTTTCCAAATGTGTTCTTTGTGGCATCTGCATGCATGTTTATTTGTTTCTATAGATATAAAGTTACTGTAGTAGAGTAGAAAACATCAGTTGCACAATATATAAGTACTGCAGCTGATTGCACCCACTGGGACTTCATTTAGCAACCTTACTGTGTCTTTTGAGTTTTAGTCACATTATACAAGTTCCAACATATCTCCTCTATGAAAACCTTTGTTTCATAAGCTGTACTATGTTGGAATATACTTTTGGTTGTTATGATTTAAGCCAAGAAGTATTTTTATTTTTTTTTCCAAGAAGTATTTTTAAAGATAGATTAAGAACAATCATGATTTATTACACTTGGAGAAATATTTTCTCTTTTTTTATAATACTTTTCCTCTGCTCATTCTTCTCTTTGGCATTTTCTTTGAAAGAAATGTGGTGATTGTTGTTTTTTTTTTTGTATATTTTTTATTGGAGTTCGATTTGCCAACATACAGTATAACACCCAGTGCTCATCCCGTCAAGTGCCCCCCTCAGTGCCCGTCACCCAGTTACCCCATCCCCCTGCCCACCTCCCCTTCCACTACCCCTTGTTCGTTTCCCAGAGTTAGGAGTCTCTCATGTTCTGTCACCCTCACTGATATCTCCCACTCATTTTCTCTACCCTTTAATCCCTTTCACTATTTTTTATATTCCCCATACGAATGAAACCATATAATGTGTGTCCTTCTCTGATTCACTTACTTTACTCAGCATAATTCCCTCCATTTCCATCCATGTTAAAGCAAATGGTGGGTATTTGTTATTTCTAATGGCTGAGTAATATTCCATTGTATGTATATATACCACATCTTCTTTATCCATTCATCTTTTGATGGACACCAAAGCTCCTTCCACATTTTGGCTACTGTGGACATTGCTGCTATGAACATTGGGGTGTAGGTGTCCCGGCATTTCACTGCATCTGTATCTTTGGGGTAAATCCCCAGTAGTGCAACTGCTGGGTCATAGGGTAGCTCTATTTTTAACTCTTTGAGGAACCTCCTCACAGTTTTCCAGAGTGGCTGCACCAGTTCACATTCCCACCAACAGTGCAAGAGGGTTCCCCTTTCTTCATATCCTCTCCAACATTTGTTGTTTCGTGTCTTGTTAATTTTCCCCATTCTCACTGGTGTGAGGTGGTATCTCATTGTGGTTTTGATTTGTATTTCCCTGATGGCCAGTGATGCAGAGCATTTTCTCATGTGCTTGTTGGTCATGTGTAGGTCTTCTTTAATGAAATCTCTGTTCATGACTTTTGCCCATTTCATGATTGGATTGTTTATTTCTTGAGTGTTGAGTTTAATAAGTTATTTAAAGATCTTAGATACTAGCCCTTTATCTGATAGGTCATTTGCAAATATCTTCTCCCATTCTGTAGGTTGTCTTTGAGTTTTGTTGACTGTTTCTTTTGCTGTGAAGAAGCTTGTTATCTTGATTAAGTCCCAATAGTTCATTTTTGATATGTGGTGATTGTTACTTAATGATTTTAAATGGGATGAAGGATCTAATACTAACTGTGGTTTTCACTCTAAAATGTTGTTTATTGATGGTTATGGTATATGTAAGTATAAATTTTAGATGCCATTCAATATGATAACCTTAGGCATATCTTAACTGGACTTGACAGATTTAGGTTGGAATATCTTAGATAGAATCTTCTCCATCTCCTAATCAAAATCAAATTAATTCAGAATTTATGCGATTGCAGACCTCCAATGAAGGACAATGGTCATATTCATTAAAAAGTAAAAATATAGGAGCTAAGCACAGACATGGCCAGTTCGACCGTCAATTAGCATTTTAGGTAGAATGCCCTCCTAGCTGGGAATATCTTGGAAATACGTAGCTAATTTGTGACATGGAAGTATTTAATTATATGTGAATAGCCCCATCTTCTATCTTCATTGAGCACTTTGCCAGGGAATTGGGGGCTGCTTCAGCCTCTAAGCATAGAATGCAATTCTGTATTATGGACTCTGTAGGGATAAAGCCAGTTTGTGTGCATTTTTTAATTTGTTCTCTTGAGAGAATCATATGCTTATCAATTTCAGAGTGAAGGCTAAGACCGTACCAACGACCCCTGCTGTTTTCCTGAGCTACCAAGGGACCTCTGTTTAAATGAATGGTTTTGATTGGGATAGATAGTTGGCCTATTGAAAAGCAGCATGTTTATTTCATGGTGGATTGGTGATAGAAGTCTCAGTACCATGATATTATGTAGTATTGTTATCCAGCCTGTGTATTTAATAATAAATTCTTCTTTGTAGGATTATCCAGATGTTATAGACACTCCTGTGGACTTCAGCACTGTGAAAGAAACTTTGGAAGCAGGAAATTATGGTAGTCCTCTGGAATTTTATAAGGACGTTCGCCAAATATTCAGCAACTCCAAAGCTTATACCTCTAATAAAAAGTCAAGGGTATGAAAAACAACATTAGGTGGATTAATTACTTAACCATTTACATACACACACACACACACACACACACACACACACAAACACACACACATACACACATATATCAGGTAGTTTTCTTTCACCAGTTTTAAAACTGCTCAAGAAGTATATATATTACAATTCTGACATGGTTACTGAAGTTTGATATTTTCCCCATGTTTTGTCAGAACTTAAATATCTTTAGAACAAAAGAATAATATTTTTTTTGTAATCACTGGTATCTGATTAACTTTTAAGTAAGTTGTTCACTTGGTATATATTTGTCTACTTTCACCCCATATAAAATGAATTTTCACTAATTTCTGCAGGCATAATTTTTTCACTTTTGGTTTATTTCCTATATATATACTTAAATATGTTTAAATATTCTTGGAAACTGGAAGTTTCATATTTTGAAAGTTTTTTTTCAGCTTATATATTATGAACATTTTCCCATGTCATTATGGCTCTTCAAAAACCAGTTTTAATGTCTCCATAGTATGCTACTGTATGGTTGTTTTATGTTATTTAACTAGTGCCCTGGTGCTAGAGATTTTGGTGGTTTCTACTTTTTAACTTTATATGAATAATGTGTGGCTTTCATCTTTAACATCCTTGAACATAATTATTTTGTGTGTGCAATTCTCTGATATTTACTTAGGATAAATTCCTAGAAGCAAAATTATTAGTGGAAGGATACATATATTTTTATTATTTTTGGTACATAATGCAATTTGTTGTTTTAGAATGTTGTTCCAGTTAAAATACTCACTGGCAATGTATGAGAATCTTTTTCCTACCCTTCCCAATATTGGATATGATCTTTTAAGAATCTTTGTTAATTTCTAGGTGAAAATGATATCTTGTTTAAATTCTTTAAGAAAAGTTTTTCAAGTGTATGAAATTGCATATATATATATATTGTCATAAAAGGGTAATGTTGTTACTGGTCCAGGCATGTTTATACTTTTAATTTTATATGATTAAAATAGTTGATTTCTACCTTTTCAGATCTATAGCATGACACTACGATTATCTGCCTTATTTGAAAGTCGTATTAAAAATATCATCTCTGAATATAAGTCAGGAATGCAGAGTCAGAAGAGGAGAAGGCCACGGTACAGAAAACGTCTAAGAAGCAGCAGCAGTTCATTATCTAGTAGCAGAGCTCCTAGGTATTGCACTGATGTAGAATTTTATGTTTTAAGGCATTTTATGTATAGTACCTCATTTCTTTTAAGTGAGAATTTTAAAAATATTTTTATTTATTTATTCATGAGAGACACAGGGAAGGAGGCAGAGACATAGGCAGAAGGAGCAGGCTCCCCGCAGGGAGCCTGATATGGGATTCGATCCCAGGACTCCAGGATCATGCCCTGAGCCAAAGGCAGATACTCAACCACTGAGCCACTCAGGCATTCCATATTACCTCATTTCTTAAAGTTTATTGAATACTTTGAGAAGATCCAAAGACCAAAAATATTTTTTAAGTACTCTTGCACTGTGTAAAGATGGAGTTGGTAACATCTTTATTAAAAAAAAAAGCTTTATTTATATGGATTTTATTGTAGCAAAAACTAGGGTTTTTTTTAATTTTAATGATTGAAATTTAATTTGTCATATTCCCAATTTGAAACATTTCACTTAAATTATAAGATATTTCTTAGATCAGTTTAAGCAATTTGTATCATACTATCATAATATGTCACTAATAAAAAAAATATTCATTGTAATATATTTTAAATTGTAGTCCCAAAGGGAAGCAGAAACAAATGAAGTTGCTGCCTAAAAATGACCAGAATACCTCAGTGTCTTATGCCAGGACTAGCTCTCCTTTCTCGTCTCCTGGTAAATATGTCTTTTGTTTTCAGTGTTCTGTATTTTAGTTTAATACTGGATGTAGAAGAGGCAGCATGATTTATAGTACAAAGAACAATGGATTTAGATGTAGAAAAATTTTTATTCCTAGTGCTTCTTCATGACCCTGGGTAAGACATTAGGCCATAGAATTCAGTTTCTTCACTTTTAAAATGAAAGTGTTGAGGCTAGATGAATTTTAAAGTCTTTTAGTTTTAAAAATGTGTAACTATAATTTTTAACTCTATAGTGTCTCAGAGCACTTATCTACAACATATTTGCAAAGATGAAAATTGAGGATTTTCTTGGACAAGTTTTTCTGACATTCTGTGCTTAAAAATTTAATAATGTGATGAAACATTTGTTCTCAATATATTCATATTCCCCTCTTCAAAGAACTTGTATTTTTGATGTTGGTGTAAAATAACTGAGTGAGATATAGTTTTAAAACAACTTGTTTCCCTGAAAACATAATTTTCCTAAAAACATAATTATGTTAATATTATAATTTTATTAAATGTAAGTTTCAGATGCTGCTGAAGGCCTTTCATTATATTTACTTGATGATGAACTGGATGGGCCATTTTCTTCATCGAGCTTCAGTGGTTATAGTCGAAGTGGAAATAGCCATGACCCAGGGAAAGCCAAATCATTTCGGAATAGAGTTTTACAAATTAAACAAGGTAGGAAATGAATATGGACAGGGCATTTATTCTTTGCTTTCTTATGACGGCAGCTGAATCATTTTAAAGCTGATGTATTTGGGTAGTAAAAATTAGCATGCCTTTATAGTTAATGACGATTTTAATGTTGTCAAATAAATTTGAATAAGATAGAGTTTTATATCCACAACCAGGAAACAGGCCATAAGCAGAATCCAATAACTAGTTCAAAATATATTTTAGTCTTTTAAAATAAAATATGCAATAAATAGGAAAAACTAAATGAAGATATATTTCAAACCAAATCCTTTTTTAAAATTGAGATAACCCTTAAAAATATAAAACCTATCTAAAGATAATTTTGGAATTTTTTTCCTTTGTTATTAGTATACTTTAATATATGAAATATATTTTTATTTTGTGTAAATTTTAATGAAGGATTAAGTAGCATTTCTGTTGAACTATCAAATGACTTAAAAATGGACTTTCTAAAGTTATAATTTATATTAGTTACGTGATAAATATTGAAACATTTGATTACTTAAAATAATTAGTGCCTTTATTTTTCCCAGTTTGTATCTTTATTCACTTCTCTGATCATGCTGCATATTGCCTACACATGCCACTTTCTTCTCTTTTTTTCCTTCCCTTTCACTATCAAATGATGAGAAAGAAGAGCTTATATTTCTTGCTTCTTTTTTCTTTACATCTGAAAACTCCTTTATACTTTATTGTCTGGCTTCTGACTGCACCACTCTCCAAAAGCTGTTCACCATAAAATCACTTTTTCTCTTAATAACCAACCAGTGTTCTTTTCTTAGTCCCTGTCTCCTTGATTTTCTCTATCTTTACATACTATTAAATATCCCTTCTAGGAACACTAATGCCAGGCTTCTTTCCTGATTATCCTACATCTCTGTTTTTTCTATATTTCTACATTTTCTGTTTTTCTTTGTCTGTACTTACCTCCTCTTTGCAGAGTTTCCCACAGGTTTCCTGATTTATTTGTTTTGTTTTGTTTTGTTTTAGTCTTCTACAAATAATCTAATAACTATATCAATCATCTTTATACTAATGACTCTCCAAATTCACGTATCTAGCCCTAACATCTCTTTATTGTACCAGTCTCATTTCCAAGTACTTCCTAAGATAATTTCCTTGAGTGCTTATCATCCATCTTTCTGTCTCGAGCATATTTCTATTTCTACACTCACTATTTTAGTTAATGCTACCACCATCTTCTTAGTCACCCAACTTAAACTCTTGCAGTGCTCTTAGACACTTATTTTACCCTTCATATCCAGTTAGTTGCTAAGTTTTATGAATTCTAAAACTCTTTAATACCAGTTAAATCCTTTGTCTACAGTTTATTGCTATCACCTTAGTCTCTAGCCTACTTGTCAGCCAAGTAGGCTAATTAGTCAGCTTGGACTGTTACATTATGATACCACAGACTAGGTGGCTTCAACAGCAGGTATTTGTTTTTAGAAACTTTATTGAGATATCACTGACATAAAATATTATATATATTTAAAGTATACAACTTATTTTGATATATATAAACATTATGAAATGGTTACCACAAACTAATTATAACATATCCATCACCTCTACATTGTCACCCTGTGTGTGTTAAGAGTTAAAATCTTTCCTTTCAACAAATTTCAAGTGTACAATACAGTATTGTTAACTATAATCACCATGATGTATATTAGATACCTAGAACTTAAAAAAAAGATACCTAGAACTTACTCATTCTGAATAACTGAATCTTTTATACACTTTGACAAGTACCTCCCCAATTCCTCTGTTCCCAGCCCCTAGCAGCCACCATCCTACTCTCTGTTTCGTATGACTGTTTTTGATTATCTATATGTGACATCATGCAATATTTCTCTTGCTCTGCCTTGCTCATTTTGCTTAGCATAATGTCTTCCAAGCTCCTAACATGTCACAAATGGCAAAATTCCCTTCCTTTCTAAAAGCTGAGTAATACTCCATTATGGGTTGTGAGTGTGTGTGCACATGCATGTACATATCATATTTTTACATTCACCTGAAGAAAGACATAGATTATTTCCATATCTTGGCTATTGTGACTAATGCCACAGTGAATAAATAGATGATAGATAGATAGATATAGAGATATAGAGATATAGAGTGTATAGATATTTCTGAAGACCCTGATTTCAGTTACTTTGGATATATATCCAGAAATGAGGTTACTGTATCAAATGATAGTTGTATTTTTAATTCGTTGAGGAACCCCCTAAATATTTCCATAATGGCTGTACTAATTTTCCCTTTTCTCCACATCCTTGTCAACAATTGTTATCTCTTGTTTTTTTTTTCCAAAGAAAGAAAACTTAGCCAGTAATATTTATTCCTATGAAACAAGGTGAGTGTACAGAAAGACCATTACAAGACCATGTACATCAGACATTTCCCATGTTCTGTATTTCTTCCCTCAGGGGCACTGTGCATGAGGCCTGGGAAAGATGACAGGTACTGGTGCAGGGTGTGGATGGAGGATGGAAGAAATAGGACATAGACATGTGGTATCATGCCCACAGCCACAATGGGTCCTGTCTTTTCTTAAAAATTATTTTAATGCCAGTTAGTTAACATGCACTGTTATATTAGTTTCAGGTGCACAATATGTGATTTAGCAATTACATACATCACCTGGTACTCATCATGACACATGTACTCCTTAATCCCCATCACCTATTTAACCATCCCCTCACCCCCCCCTCCCCGGGTAATCATCAGTTCTCTGTAATTAAGAGTGTTTCTTGATTTCTCTCTCTTTTCTTCCCTTTGCTCATTTGTTTTGTTTCTTAAATTCAACATATGAGTGAGTCATATGGTATTTGACTTTCTCTAACATATTTCACTTAGCATATTACTCTCTGCTCCATCCATGTTGTTGCAAATGGCAAGATTTCATTCCTTTTATGGCCGAATAATATTCCACTGGGGTGTATGTGTATACACACACACACACACACACCCCACATCTTCTTTATCCATTCATTATTCAGTGGATACTTGGGCTTCTTACATATCTTAGCTATTGTTGATAATGCTTCTATAAACATAGGGGTGCATATATACCTTTGTATTAATGTTTTGTATTCTTTGGGTAAATACCCAGTGGTGTGACTGCTGGATCATACAGTAGTTCTATTTCTAACTTTTCAAGGAACCATAATGTTTTATACAATGGCTATACTAGATTGCATTCAACAGTGCAAGAGGGTTCCATTTTCTCCACAACTTTGCCAACACCTGTGTTTCTTGTGTTGGTGAGTTTAGACATTCTGACAGGTATGATGTGTTATCTCATTATAGTTTTGATTTGCATTTACCTCACAGTAAGTGTTGATGAACATCTTTTCATGTGTCTCTTGGCTATCTGGATGTCTTCCTTAAAGAAATTGTCTTTTCATATCTTCTGCCCATTTTTAATTGGATTATTCATTTTGGGGTGTTGAGTTTTGTAAGTTCTTTATATATTTTGGATACTAACCCTTAACTGGATATGTCACTTACAAATACCTTCCCCATTCAGGAAGTTGTCTTGTAGTTTTGTTGGTTATTTCCTTCACTATGCAGAAGTTTCTAATTATGATGTCCCAATGATTTCTTTTTGCTTATGTTTCCCTTGACTCAGGGGACATATATAGTAACAAGTTGCTACAACCAATGTCAAAAAGGTTAATGCCTGTGTTCTCTTGTAGGACGTTCATGGTTTTGATCTCACATTTAGATCTTTAATCCATTTTGAATTTATTTTTATGTATGTTTTAAAGGAGTGACCCACTTTCACTCATTTGCATGTTGCTATCCAGTTTTCCAACACCAGTTGTTGAGGACATTTTTTCCCATTGGATATTCTTTCCTACTTTGTTAAAGATTTTTTTTTGTTTATGATAGTTACACACAGAGAGAGAGAGAGAGAGAGAGAGAGAGAGAGAGGCAGAGACATAGGCAGAGGGAGAAGCAGGCTCCATGCACTGGGAGCCCGACGTGGGATTTGATCCCAGGTCTCCAGGATTGCGCCCTGGGCCAAAGGCAGGCGCTAAACCGCTGCGCCACCCAGGGATCCCTACTTTGTTAAAGATTAATTGACTATATAGTTGTAGGATTATTTCTGGCTTTTGTATTCTGTTCCATTGTTCTATATGTCTTATTTTTGTGCCAATACCATACTATTTTGAGCACTAGAGCTTTGTAATGTACCTTGAAATCTCTAATTGCAATGACTCCAGCATTGCTGTTTTTTCTTTTTCAAGATTACTTTGGCTATTTGTGGTCTTTGTTGTTCTGTACAAATTTTAGGATTGTTTGTTCTAGTTCTGTAAAAATGACTGTTGGTATTTTGATCTGGGATTACTATTAAATTTGTAGATTGCTTTAGGTGATACAGACATTTTGACAATATTTGTTCTTCCGGTCCATGAGCATGGAATATCTTTCCATTTCTTTGTGTCATCCTCAATTACTTTCATCAGTGTTTTGTAGTTTTCAGAGTTCAGGTCTTTCACCTCTTTGGTTAGGTTTATTCCTAGGAGTCTTATTATTTTTGTTGTAATTATAAATGGGATTTTTTTCTTAATTTCTCTTTCTGCTGCTTCATTATTGATATATAGAAATGAACCAGATTTCTGTACATTGAGGTTTTTCTCCTGTGACTTTACTAAATTAATCAGTTCCAGCAGGTTTTGTTTGTTTGCTTTTTTTTGCTTTTTGGGCTATTCTTGGTGAAGTCTTTCAGGCTTTCTCTGTACAGTAGCATGTCATCAGCAAATATTGAAAGTTTTATTTCTTCCTTTCCTATTTGTTTTTTTTTTTTAATTTATTTATTCATGAGAGACAGAGAGAGAGAGAGAGAGAGTCAGAGACATAGGCAGAAGGAGAAGCAGGCTCCATGCAGGGAGCCCAATGTGGGACTCGATCCTGGTACTCCAGGATCATGCCCTGGGCCAAAGGCAGGCATTCAACTGCTGAGCCACCCAGTCTTCCCCATTTTCCTTCCCTATTTGGATGAATTTTGTTTTCTGCTGTGTCTGATACTTCAAGTACTGTGTTGAATAAAAGTGGGGAGAGTGGACATCCATTTATCAATGGGCAGTTGGGCTCTTTCTATAATTTGACTATTGTAAATAGTGCTGCAATAAATGTAAGAGTGAATGTATCCCTTTGAATTAATATCTTGGTATTCTTTGGGTAAATACCTAGTAGTGCAATGGCTAGATCATAGGATAGTTCTATTTTTTTATTTTTTGCGGAGCCTACATTTTGTTTTTTAGCGTGGCTCCACCAGTTTGCATTCCCACAAACAGTGTAAGAGGGTTCCTCTTACTCCACATCCTTGCCAACACCTGTTGTTTCTTGTGTCGTTGATTTTAGCCATTGTGATAGGTGAGAAGTTATATCTCATTGAGGTTTTGATTTGCATTTTTCTGATGATTTGAGATGTTGAGTACTTTTTCATTATATGTACAGCAAACATTTATTTCCTCACAGTTCTGTAGATTCAAAGTCCAAGATCAAGGTGCCAGTGGGAAATCTGGTCAGAACTCTCTTCCTGGCTTGCTGATGGCTGCCAGATTGACTATATAATTGTAGGTTCATTTCCTGGTTCTCTCTTATGTTCCGCTAATCTGTGTGTCTATTTTTGTGCCAGTACCATACTTTTTTCATCATTACAGCTTTGTAATGTAACTTGTATCCCAGAACTGTGATGCCTCCTGCTTTGCTTTTGTTTTTCAGATTGCTTTGCCTATTCAGGGACTTTTGAGGTTCAGTACAAATTTTAGTATTTTTTGTTCTAGCTCTGTGAAAAATATTGTTGATATTTTAATAGAGACTAAAGAGACAAAATAGAGACAAAAATATTGTTGATATTTAATAGAGACTACATTAATGTCTAAATTGCTTTGGGTAATAGAGACATCTTAATAGTATTTGTTCTTCTTCTGTCCCATGAGCATGGAATGCCTTTCCATTTCTTTGTGTCGTCTTTAATTTCTTTCATCATGATGTATAGTTTTCACATCACAGGCCTTTCAACTATTTGATTAGATTTATACCTAAGTATCATAGTTAAGGTGCTTCATAGGGGACTTCTATGAAACATTCATAGATCATCATAGTTAATCATAGTTAATCAAAACATCATAGTTAATGATTAAAGGGATCATTTTCATAATTTTTCTGTTACTTCATTATTGGTGTAGAGAAATGCAAAAGATTTCCCTACATTGATTCTGTATCCTGCAATTTTACTGAATTTGTTTATCAGTTCTCACAGTTTTTTGGTGGAGTCTTTTGGGTTTAGTATCATGTCATCTGCAAATAGTGAAAGTTGTACTTCTTCCAGTAATATGTTAAATAGTCATAGTGAGAGTGGATGTCTTTGTCCTGTTCCTGACCTTAGAGGAAAAGCTCTCAGATTTTCCCCATTGAGGATATTAGTAACTGTGGGTTTTTCATATATTGTCTTTATTATGTTGAGGTATATTCCCTCTAAACCTACTTCATTGAGTGTTTTTATCATGAATAGATGCTGTACTTTGTTAAATACCATTTCTGCATAAATTTTGATAATCATATGGTTCTTATCCTTTGCTTTACTAATGTCATATATAACATTGATTGATTTGCAAATATTGAACCACTCTTGCAATCCAGGAATAAATTCCATTGATCATGGTGAATGATTGTGTTATTGTTGTATTTGGCTTGTTACTATTTTGTTGAGAATTTTTGCATCCATATTCATCAACAATATTGGCCTGTTGTTCTCTTTTTTGGTACAGTCTTCATCTGGTTATAGAATCGGGATTATGCTGGTATCATAGAATGTATTTGAAAGTTTTCTTTCCTTTTCTCTTTTTTGGAATAGATTGAGAAGAATAAGTATTAACTCTTCTCTGAATGTTTCATAGAAGTCCCCTATGAAGCTATTTGGTCTTGGACTGTTGTTTGTTGGGAGATTTTTTATTACTGATTCAATTTCTTTGCTAGTTATTGTTCTGTTGAGGTTTTCTATTTCTTTTTGTTCAGTTTTGGTAGTGTATATGTTTCTAGGAATTTATCCATTTCTTTCAGATTGTCCTATTTGTTGAACTATGGTTCTTCATAATGTTTTCGTACAGTTGTATTTCTGTGGTGTTGGTTGTTATTTCTCCTCTCTAATTTGTGATTTTATTTGGGCCCTTTCTTCTTTCCTTTTGATAGGTCTGCCTACCAATTTTATCAATTTTATCAAAGAACCAGCTCCTGATCTCATTGATCTTTTACATTATTTTCTTTGTTTCTATATCATCTAATTCTGTTCTAAACTTTAATATTTCCTTCCTTTTTCTGATTTTAAGCTTCATTTATTCTTTTTCTAATTAATTTAGGTGTAAGATTAAGTTGTTTCTTTGAGATTTTTATTGCCTCCTGAGGTAGGCTTTTACTGTTTTATACTTCCCTCTTAGGATTGCTTTCTGCTGCATCTCAGATGTTTTGCTTTTATGTTTTCATGTTCATTTATTTTCATTTTTTAAATTTCTTTTTAATTTCCTAGTTGACCCATTCATTGTTTAGTAGCAGGGTACTTATCTTCCATGTATTTGTGATCATTCCAGATTTTGTTTGTGCTTGACTTCAAGTTTCATAGCAATGTATTCATAAAAGGTACATGGATGATCTCAATATTTTTGTTGAGGTCTGATTTATGATGTAGGATGTGATCTATTCTGGAGAATGCTCCATCTGCACTTGAAAAGATTGTATATTCTACTGTTTTAAGATGAAATATTTTTAATATATTTGTTTAACTCCATCTGAATCAGTGTGGCACTCCTCAAAGGCATTGTTTCCTTCTTGATTTTCTATTTACATGATCTGTCCATTGATATAAGTGAAGTGTTTATGTCCCCTACTATTATTGTGTTGTTATTAATTTCCTTATGTTTGTTATTCATTGTTTTATATATTTGGGTAATCCCATGTTAGTGCATGAATATTTTCATTTGTTACTTCTTGTTATATTGTTCCTTTTATTATGATATAATAACCTTCTTCATTTCTTGTTACAGTCTTTGTTTTACAATCTAGTTTATCTGATATAAGTACTGCTACCCTGCTTTTCTGTTGACATGCATTTGTGTGATAAATGTTTCCCCATCCACTCACTTTCAATCTGCTGGTGTTTTTAGGTCTAAAATCAGTCTCTTATAGGCAGGATATAGATAGTTCTTGTTTTGTTTTCCATTCTGACAGCTTATGTCTTTTGATTGGAGTGCTTAGTCTGTTTACATTCACAGTAATTATTGATAGATATGTATGTAGTACCATTTTACTCCTTGTTTTGCCATTGTATCTTGAGGTTTTCTCTGTTCTTTCTCGTCTTTGTCACTTTTGGTCCTTCCGTTCCATGCTAAGATTCCCCTTTAATATTTCTTGCAGGGCTGGTTTTGTGTCACATAGTCCTTTGTTTTTTGTTTTCTGAGAAACTCTTTATGTCTCCTATATTCTGAATGACAGCCTTGCTGGATAGAGTGTTCATTGCTGCAGATTTTTCCCATTCAGCAAATTTAATATTTCATGCCATTCCCTGTTGACTTGCCATGTTTCTGTTGAGACATCTCCATCTAGCCTTATGGGTCTTCCCTTCTAAGTTAATGATTTCTTTTGTCTTGCTGCTTATAAGATTTTTATTTATCACTAGATTTTGCCAGTTTAATTACAATATGTCTGGGTGTTGGCCTGCTTTTGTTGATTTTACTGGGAGTTCTCTGTGCCTCCTGGGCCTTTTCCAGATTAGGGAAGTTTTCTGTTATCTCTTAAAATATATTTTCTTCCTCCTTTTCTCTCTTCTTCTTCTGGGACTCATATAATACAAATGTTTTTACATTTGATGGAATCACTACATCCCCTAAATTTATTCTTGTGTTATATAATTCTCTCTTTTTGTTCAGTTTCATTATTTTCCATTGTCTTCTGTATAACTAAATCAGTCCCTGCTTCTTTCAGCCTGCTTGTCATTTCATCAAGCATGTTCCAATCTCATGTACAGCATTCTTCATTTCTGTTTTTTATCTCTTATCTTTGTGGTATCTCCCTGATGTCTTTCATTTTTTTTGAAACCCAATGAATATCCATATAATTGTTGCTTTAAATTGTCCATCAGGCATGTTAATTTTGTCTGTTTTGCTTAGGTCTGTGGTTGTAACCTTATCTTGTTCTTTCATTTGGGATGAACTCCTATCCTCTGTCTTGGTATTTTGTTTTAAGTCTTCACCCTCTCCTATGTGTTAAGAAAGCCTTGTTATGGTTCATGCTCCTGAAAGTACAGGCTTTATGAAGAAATGGTCATATAGTTTTCAGTACCTGTCACTTCTGAGATTTCTGTCTGGTGTGTGCTACATATGCTATGCTGTTTTGTTTTGGCTGCTCTGTTCTTCAGGCCAGTTACCTGCAGAGGCTCTCCTTGCTTGCGGTGTATATAGTATTTGTTCCTTGGTCAGAATGTGATGAGTTTTAGTGTGTTCTAGTCTGCCTGTTAAATTAGATCTGATGCTATTTCCACTAAGGCTGATGCCCTATAGAACTCTTGTAGGGAAACATGGTTTGGGCAGGGGTTTCTGCTGGTCTTCTGGGGAAGGAGCCCACCACACTGGTACTGGGGCAAGCTTGACAGAGAAGGGCAATCTCATTTGAAGTGAAGACCCTGTGAGGTCATTATATTGGGAGGGGAGCTTTTTTCTTAAATTTCAGTGTCGTTAACTTACAGTGTTAGACTAGTTTCAGGTGTACAATATAGTGATTCAACAAGCCTGTACATCACCCGGTGCTCATCATGACAAGTGTGCTCTTTAATCCTCATCACTGATTTCCCCCCATCCCCTCTGGTAACTATCAGTTTATACTCTATAATTAAAAGTCTGGTTAAAAAAAAAAAAAGAGAAGGGCAGTCTCACCAGAAAGCTGGGGTGTGGTACTTGGTTGTAAGCATGTTAAGCAGCCAGTATAGGCACTGCAGTGCTTCCTGCAGGCCCTGTGTTTATGCTGAGGGGCAGGGGAGAAAAATGGCACCAGTCAACCCCTGTTCCCTGAGCAGAATCTTCATGAATGCTACCTCTCAGGGAAGCACTCTGAGAAGAGCAAATAATCTCCCATCTGTGTGCCCTGAGCATTTTCTAGTTTACTGTTTCCAAGCTGTCTATCTCCAGGTTTGTTTTTGTTTTTGTTTTTTGTCCACCTTTTCTCTAGGAGTAGCACAGTACCCTCTAGGCTCTATCCCAGATAATCCTGTTGATCTTTAAAACCCAGGCTTTAGCGACATGGTGTGGACAGTGGTTTGTGCTGGTCTTCTGGGGGATAGGCCCACCATGCTTAGTCTGAGGCAAGCTTGACTGAGAAGGGCAGTCCCACTAGAGTGCAAGAGTGTGGAGCTTGGTGTAAGCAAGTTAATTAGCTAGTGTGAGAGCTACACTGCTTTGCACTGGTAGCTCTGGGTTTATGCTGAGGGGTACTGGAGGGATATGGCTCTGGCCAGCTCCTTTGTTTCTGGAGAGGCATCTCTATGAAAGCTGCTTCTCAAGGAAGCCCTCGAAGGAGAGTGAATAACCTCCCTTCTGTGTGCCCCAGGTGTTGTTTAAAACACTGTTTCCATGCTCTGTCCCTAGGTTGTTTGCTTGCCATCTCTCTCTAGGCGCAGAGCTGTGTCCTCAGGGCTCTGTCCCAGTCAAGCCTGCTAACCTTTGAAACTCTAGGCTTTACACCCCACTGATTACAAGAACTCATGAAAATCAGCCCCTCTCATTTTCCAAGTCAATGGCTTTAGGTAAATGTTCTTCTTGTGCATTCACCTATGCGCTCTACTCTCTTTTGCCCTTCTCTGTGACCACAGCTCCCTCCCGTCTACAGTACCCATAATCCAGTTCTGGGTACTTCTGCATTCTGCATACTTCCTACCTAGTTTAATGTGGCTTCTTCTCTCCCTTTAGTTGTGGAATTTGTTTTGTCAGTCTTCATGTTGATTTCTGGGGTACTTAGGATGATTTGATTGTTATCTAGTTGTGTCTGTGAGATGACATTAGCCTAGGGTCAGTCCTTTTACTCCACCACCATCTTCCTCCAGAAAAGGAATCCAATCTATAACACCTAGACTATTAAACTAATTTTGTCACTATGGTTACCATACAACCCTAATCTTTGCTCCTTCCAAGCTTTTCAGTCCACTCTCCTTTTTTCCTCCTGCCTCATTAGCTGTTCCTTCTCAATTATCTATGCCAGTTCTTCTTTATCTTTAGATGTTGGAATATCCCAAGTCTCAGTCATCAGCCACATTCTCTTTCTTTATTCTCCCTCTCAATAAGCACCCTCTGTTCTCTTGATTCTAAATGTCATCTCTTGCTGAAATCTTCCAAAATTATATCTCCATTTCTATATGAGTCTCCCCTGACCTCTAGACAAGTACATCTACCTGCTTTTTTTTTCTTTTTGTTATTGTTTTTATTTGGAACTCTAGTATATTTAAACTGGAATTTTGATATTTTTTCTACCAGACTGCCTAAACCTATTCCTCTTTCAGTGTTCTCCAACTTAGCAAAATATCTCTACCATTCAAACAATTTCTAGGTCCTAAGACCCTGGAGTTGATCTTCATTCATACCTAACACTTGACACCCAGTCCATCAGCATTTCCTGTCAGTTCAAACTTTAAAAATAAAAGGTTGGTCCCGATGGCTCCTCTAGAAGGAAAATCTCCAAATCTAATCACTTCTTATCACTTCTATTGGTACATCCCTTATCATGTCTTACCTAGACTATTGCAATGGTGTCCCAACTGGACTTTGCTTTTAATCTCTTCCATAATTCCTTCTATCTAGAAGAACCATGGTGCTCTTTTAAAAATATAAATAAGTTCCTTTCATTCTCTTGTTCTAAAACCTTTCATCATTGCCAGTTATCTCCCCCTACCCTGTTTTTTCTTCTGTTCTAGTTATACTTGGGTTTCTGTTTCTCCAATGGAATGTTCTTTTCCCAGATCTCACTTCATTCAGTTTTCTTCTCAGATAGTACCTCTACATAAATCTTTCTTATCTAAAATACCCAGCATATATAGACTTGAAAATTTTATTTATTATTTTTTGTATTTTATTATTTTTTTAAATTTTCTTCATTGTGTATCAAGCTTTCCAGGCTAAAATATAAATTCAAAGAGCAAGGACTTTGTCTCATTATTGCTATATTTCAAACTTCTAACAATATAGTAGGTAATTATTTGTTACCTACTGCTTATTATCTAAAAATTATTTTTACATACTGGTAAATATTTGTTCATTGAATGAATGGAATTATTCTGATACATGTTCCTACATGATTCTTTATATAGTTTAAGCCCTTGAAATTTCTGCCCAGCTTCCTAACTACCCATCATCCTTCTCCCTGCCCCATGCAAAAAACACAATCAGACACAACCCAAAATGTTAGTGTCCTCCATTTCTAATAGATTTAAATTTATACTCCAATACTTTCCTTGGCTTTACCCCATCTATCTTTGGGTGCTTAAGTATTTTTTGATAGAATTTTTATTTTACTTTTGAAGTTAAATAACCATCTTCAGTGTCGAAGTTTAACTTTAAAAATTATTCATCTTGATTTAGATCACTCCCTTGATGGACCCCTTACAAATGGTGATGGCAGAGAGCCTCGGACAGGAATCAAAAGAAAACTACTTAGTGCATCAGAAGAAGATGAAAGCATTGAAAGAGAAGAGAAAGAGAAAAAAGAAACAAAAGAGAAATCACATTTATCCTCCTCAGAGAGTGGAGAGTTAGGATCCAGTTTAAGTTCTGAAAGTACCTGTGGTTCTGATTCTGATTCCGAATCAACTTCCAGAACAGATCAAGATTACGTAGATGGAGACCATGACTATAGCAAATTCATACAAACCAGGCCTAAAAGAAAACTCAGAAAGCAACATGCCAATGGAAAAAGAAACTGGAAGACAAGAGGTACAGGAGGAAGGGGCAGATGGGGCAGATGGGGTAGATGGAGTAGAGGAGGCCGAGGAAGAGGAGGCAGGGGACGAGGAGGTCGAGGAAGAGGTGCAGCTGCCACTAGAGGGAGAGGGAGAGGGAGAGGAGGAAGAGGTACTTCTAGAGGAGCCACCAGAGCCAAACGTGCACGTATTGCAGATGATGAATTTGATACCATGTTTTCAGGACGTTTTAGTAGACTGCCTCGAATTAAAACAAGAAACCAAGGCAGGAGGACTGTTTTATATAATGATGATTCTGATAATGACAATTTTGTGTCCACTGAAGATCCTCTGAATCTTGGTACATCCAGATCAGGCAGAGTGCGTAAAATGACAGAAAAAGCCAGGGTTAGCCATCTCATGGGATGGAATTATTAACAGTTAATAAATTTAAAATAATTTTAAAAATTCAATGGCCTTCTACTGCAGGGAATTTACTAGGAAATCTACAAAGCAAGTTGTGTGGGGACTTCTGTTTCCTTTCACATTGGTGCTTTTCCATTATGCCAGTATACATTTGTTTCAAGACTTTTGATCTCCACACTTCATTTGTTCAAACAAGCCTTACTCATTAGGCCTTAAATTAAAAAAAAATTCTGCCCACATATAGACACACACACAACACATCACAAACACACTACAGATTTACTACATTAAAGGAGCATTCAGCTTCTTAAGAGTAGCATGACATTTTTATCTCAATTGAATATCCCTCTTTTGCTTTTGTATCACAGAAGTATAGCACCTTCTTACAGATTTTTATATAGTTTGTTTTTGCCATTTTGATTCTTATACCCAGTAATAATAACTTTTGCACAATACACCAATCCTATAGGCAGCTATTAAATGTTTACAGTTTCTATATTGTAAGAACGATCTGGATTATTTTACTCTTCCCAGGCCAAACTTTATTGAATTGTACTGAACTGAAGTATATATTTATACTACAGTTTTTTGGGGGTGGGGGGATCTGATATGCTTTTCATTGATTTGCTTAATTCATGTTAAAGGTGAGAAAGGGTTGGTGCCTTGTAAATATGTAGCAAATCTTTGTGGTGTGTTCTGATGTTTGCATTAATTTTATTAAAAAAGAATATTTGAGGTATCAATCTAGACAAGGTGCCAAATGCAAAAGTTTCTTGCATCCATTTTCTTTTTCCTGTTATATTTTATTGCATTAATAGAACTTGTGTAGTTTAAAGAATAACTTAAACATTTGAAAAAATCCTCATCCACCAAGAATAACTTCTTTGAATAGTAGCTCAGCTACCTCTATTGACTACAACTACTGGAAACGTTAAGGAAAATAGATGCTGTTATTCATTACTGACTAAGAAAAAATAGAACAAGCTTAGTAGGAATGAATACTCATAAGCGGAGAGGTTGTTAATTGTATTGGCTCTCAAATTAATAGTTGTAATTAACAAACTTTCATAAGTGTAGTATGCTGTATCTTAGGCTTTTCTTAGAACATACTTGTGTAAGTAGACTTGGTCTACTGCTTATGTATCTCTGCTACCACCTGCTATTTACAGCTGTGAGTGATTGGTTTTCATTTGAATTTTAAAATGTAACAAAGCAGCTAGTTTGAATTGGAATGTTTTGGCTAGCAAATATTTTGAGGCAACTTTAATAGATTTTTGCTCATACCATTCCAAAGGGCTCTTCTGTCATAATATTTAAGAAAAGAACCTAATTGAGTCATTATTTTATAGATTAAAAAAAATCTTTAAGATCCTTATGGTCTTGTTTACAGCAGTAGAGTGCACATGATTCCGTAAATGAGCTTGAGTTCCAAGATCAATTTTACTCCTCAAATTTGAGAAATTGCAAATTCACTAATTTATTAAGGTGAGTGGGATAATATTGATCTCTGTTATTGTAACAGCAGATTTGTTGCACTTAGATCAGACTTTGGGGGTAAAAGAAACTAATTAATGTATGCCTAGTAATCCCAAAATATTCTGAAGCTGATGTGTTTGTTTCATGTTTCCAATCATTTTATGCATCTGAAAATCCTTAAGTACAAAGGAAGGAGTACACACATAATTTTGCTCTTTTGTTTGGGTCAGGTGGGGGTTGTTCCTGTACTTACAACTTTAAGCAAATTTCACTTGCAGTAGAAATGATGTTCAGGCTTTAAGGAGATATTGTTGTGAATTCTTAATGGCACTAACTTCTATTACTGAACAGTAGATCAAGCTGATTTTTTGTTGTTGTAGTATTCTTGTTGTTGTTGTTTTCACTAAACCAAAACTACTGCTGGATAAACTCAGCTGACACTTTTAACCATACTATAGTTTCAAAAACATTCACATTTAAAAATCTGCATTTGATTTTTGCTAAAATATGCTATTTTAATTATTCATCTCATGGGCATTTTGACTAAATTTGTGCCTGTGTTTTCCTAGACTCAATAATACTTTGACTTACCCTAATCAAAGTGACATAGTTACTTAAATTCATGGATATACCTAAATGTGTATTATGTGTATCATTTTGGTGTGAAATTTTTTGTTGACATTCTTCTATGAAGAGCTGACCCCTTCAATTGTAGAAGAATTACTATTTGTGTGGTTTTAGCTATCTCAAGCTTTATTTATAATTTATTTTGAAAAATAAAAATGCCACATTAATCTCCCATATATCAAGATTTTCTAGGTTTAGATAATTAGAATAATAAGGCTGAAGACATTTTTAAGCACATTTTATATGTAGTGAAATACTGTGAAAATACTAGTGAACAGCATTTTGCTATAATGTTGATTTCAGTTACTAGAACTTAAAAGTCACCAGGGTATGTTAGATGAGCATATTTACCATTTATTATAAAATAAACAGATTATTTTCTGTTTGCATGCAAATTATTTTAATAAGTTTGAAAATAAAAGTTTGGAAGATAGTATTTTTACTTTTATATCTGAATACTCCCCCCCCCCAGTTTATACTTTGCTTTTTTGTAACACTGCCTCCTGTGAATGTGTTGTAATTTGTATCACATTGAATATTGTACACTTTAATTTTTTAGAGTACCTTTAAACCTAAATAATATCAGGTTCAGGCATAGCAAAGCAAATAGGAAATGAGCTGAAAATTTTAAAGAAAAGTTTAAATCTTAAATCAATTCCTAAAAATAAAACACATTTAGGTCCATGAGAACATACACATGTATAAACCTTATCCTATGCTGGATATTAATAGTCACTGAACTAAAATATTTTTCATGAATGCTAATAATCTTTTAATTCCCAGCTTTAAGATCTTAGCATGTGTAATCTGTTTATGAAAACAGAATTTTAGGTTCTGTATCTTGCCATGTGTATCTCTTTCAGCAATAGGATGCTTTCCAAAATATTCACTAGCCTATCAGCCTAATGACTACATTTATGTGTGTGTGTGTGTGTGTGTGTGTGTGCACGCATGTGTGTGTGTGTAGATTTTTTCCAACTAGACACACTGTCTCGGACATTAAAAAAATAATATTTTGTATGGAAGACAGCTGTATTCACAGTCTACCAATTCTTTCCCTCTGTTTAAAGTGCTTAGCCTATATATATACTCCTTGATCATTCATTTCATTATGCCTTCTAGATAGATAAACTAGGTTTTTATCATGTATTGTGTCCCTCTATTTTTTTTTTATTTATCCTTCCTTCACTTTCTGTTTCCCAGAGATCAGGCCTATGCTAGAATTCTTCATATAGCACTTTGTTTCACCCAGAGGCTAAGAAATTGAGTAAAATTCAGAAATCTCATTCTGCACAACTGTGTGCTCAGATATCTAACTCAACCTTCTAATACTTTGAAGTAAATGTGAGTGATTTATTATTTTGTGGGTTTGTTTTTTTTTCTGTAATCCTATAGGTTGTCATCAGACAATAACAGAGTGATTGAAAAGAAAAATGTGAATGCCACTTCTTAGTTTTTGATAAAAACTTTTTTGAGCATTTTTCAAAATTTGTACATTTGTGATAGTGATAAACACCTTAATTACTTGCTTATATATCTCGGGATTTGTTTTATGCACATTTGCCAACTGGTACTTATCTTTAAAGTTGGAATTTTCACATCCACAAAAAACAAATATGCTGTATAATTTTCAGTTTACTTTGATATACAGCCTTTTAAATGATTACTAACATTTTGAGTTCCAAAATAAAAATAGTCCAGTTATGGGGGAGAGAATGGAACTTTTGACATTTAAAATTCACTGTTTTAAATGTTAACCCCGTCCCCAGCATTTTTGTGCTACATGAGGCTTTATGAAGGTTTTATTGAAAATAGAGTAAGATCACTTTTAAGGCTTGTTTTAAAAATTAGTGTGAAAATATTTTCATGCTTTTTGATTTTCATCTCTTAGTAAATTTCTTTACTAAGGTTTAATTATGAAGTTTACCAAGTTTTATTTAAATTCTTATATAATTTTTTCATGGTGCTGTATTTTGTGAAATAAGAATTGCCTACAAGTTTCTAGCCATTTATTTTTTATACAGCCTTATTCTTGATTATTTTCTTTTCAATCATTCCTCTCCTGCTTACTTTTATCCTCACATCTCTTTCTGCAATGCAGACTGTACCTAATTTAGCACACTTCAACAAGACTGGCAATTTATGATCTACTGATGGGAGAAGTACAGTAGTAAGGCCCTGCAGTTTAGAGTTAAGGTGTGTTTATTTATATGTATGCCCATTTGTTATTCTTATACCTATCTTAATTAAATCTATAATATGAGATTTTGACATATAAAAGCATGATAAGTATTTTCTAAAAAATAAAACTGTTGATACATATAATCACCATTGGTAATTGACTTTTAAAATCACATAAAAAGTATTTAGAAACCCAGTTGGGAAATGTGTTTTTACATATGTCACCAGATACACATTAGGCAGTACTAGAAATGTTAATTATTTAAACGATACTGTGGTGATGGCAATCAGTAATTTATTTCTTTGTCCTGTAACTTACCATCTTTGTCTTTTGTAATCCTTTATAAAGTATTAACAAAACTGTACTTTATGTTTGTTCTTAGTATCCATAAAATTTTAAGATGGAAAGTCATGGAGTTAATAGTTGATGTGATGTGGTATATGGACAAAATGTCCATTAAACTAAAATTCAGTAAAGAAAGGTAAACTAACTGGCTTGGTTTATGAAAGATGTTTTGTTTGGCAGTTACCAGTCATTTTAAGCATTTATCTTCAAAGACAAAAAAACTGGATTAATTTGTTGCCATTCTTTATGGGATGTTTACAATAAAATTCCAAGTTGTTTGGAATCATTTGCACTCTTGCTGCTTTATGCTTTAACTCAGGTACTGAAGATAAATTAAGAAGAAAGAAGAAGTTTCCTTTCCATTTTTCAGCTTCAAAGATTTTAACATGTAACTCTTGGGTCTTTTCTTCCTTGTTTCATTGTCATATAATATGTTACTACTATTTTTTACTGGAAAAACTAGGGTACTTATCAAAAAAATTAAGTTTTTTTTTCCTTAGTCATTGCAGATATTCTTTGGGCCACTTTTAGGTAATAAATTTTAACATTTTAGATGTGGCCTACTTGGTGCATTAAATAACAGCATGCAGAGCTTCAGTCAATATTTTGTTTAGAAATGATTAGATTTCTATTATCTTTATGGATTATAAGTTTTAACAACTAAGTTGTAAATCCATAACATTTTTATTCATAGTAATATTCCCCACAGAGGCTTAACTATATTATAAATGTATATGGAGGAGGAGAGAAGTAAAATGAGATGTAACTTTTGATCCAGGAATTGAAAGCCTTAACAGGAACATTTATTTGATTTACAATTGGGAATTTTCTTCCCAGTGGCAAGAACTTCACTTGGTTCAAGGTAAGTAAGCTGGCTGAAGAATGGACTGCATGTTTTATACATATATTGTCTGTATTATGTATTTAGAATAAAAAAGATATTTAGAATAAAAAATATCATTTTTGCCTTTTTATGTGGTATCCTATGGCTATGAAAGGAGCCCAAATTTTCACATTTGGAGAGTGAGGTAAAGATATATTGCTATTTTTGTTTAGTTGTTTGGTTAAAGATAGCGCTATTAAAGATACAAAAGTGCACATTAAAAATTCTTTATTAGCAGGCTTTGATGCTTTCTGACTTGACCCTCTAGGTATTTTTTTAATAAAGAAGTTTTATAACAAAATGTTATAACAATATTCAGAAGAAGATCCATTGTTTCCTTAGTTGACAAGGTCAAGAACAAAGTACTCTCTACTCTTTTTCTCAGTTATATGTCCCTGACAATTTAAAGTTAACTGCCAAAAATACACAAAATAAATTGAAGTGGATATCTATTAAGCCTGTGAGTTAGTTTTCTTGGAATATTTAATCCCACACACTTATGTTTGCTATCTCAGATCCTTTATATTACTACTTAAAGGATCTTTTATGCTACTAATTGCTGGAAACCCAAATATACCATTAAATAAAATAAACTTTTTATGGTACTGATATTTTCCAAAAGTTTTGAAGAAACATTGTTTTATTTTTCTTTGCTTTCCTTGCTACTTTAGAATGTTTTCCTTTGCTGGCTATGGCAGTTGCTTTAATAACAATACCTCTCATCTTGAGTTTATAAACATCTAATAATTTTACTAAGTTATTGATTATTAATATTGATATTGGAGAACTTTTAAAAAAAACATTATCAAAAGCTATTATCCTTTCATTAGTGCATAAATTTTGAATTGTTAACTTTCCTGCTCAGCATCTTTATAATTCTCTTCAGAGAATACATTTTGTAGTAAATATATGAAGAAATCAAAACATTTCAGATTGCTTGATTTAGATTACTAATATTACTTAGTGTAACTTATTTTTAGAGGTGTTTTGTAGTTTATTTTTGTCACGTTAAATTCTAAGTAGAATTTATATAGCAACATGTTAATTTATATTTGGAATTTTGTACAGGAAACTAATTAAAGACATTAAACCTGTCTTTTTTTACTCTAATTTAAATTCAATTAACATATAGCATATTATTAGTTTTAGAGGTAGAGTTCAATGATTCATTCAGTTGCGTATAACAACCAGTACTTATTATATCATGCATCCTCCTTAATGCCCATAACCCAATTATCCCATTCCCCCACACACTTCCCCTTCAGAAACCCTTACTTTGTTTCTTATGATTAAGAGTCTCTTATAGAGTTTGTCTCCCTCTCTGTTTTTATCTTGTTTTATTTTTCCCTCCCTCACCCTATGGTCCTCTGTTTTTTTTTTTTTTTTCTTAAATTGCACCTATGAGTGAAGTCATATAATTGTCTTTATCTGATTGACTTACTACACTTAACACAATACCCTCTAGTGCCATCCACATCATTACAAATTGCAAGATTTCATTCTTTTTGATTTCTGAGTAATATTCCATTGTATATATACCACATCTACAGTATCCATTCATCTGTTGATGGACATGTAGGCTCTTTCCATGCTTTGGCCATTGTATATATTGCTGCCATAAACATTGAGATACAGGTGCCCCTTCAGATCGCCACATTTGTATCTTTGGTTAAATACCTAGTAGTGCAATTACTGGGTCACAGGGTAGCTCTATTCTTAACTTTTTGAGGAACTGCCACACTGTTTTCCATAGTGACTATACCAGCTTACATTCCCACCAACAGTGTAAGAGGTTTCCCCTTTCTCCGCATCCTCAAAAACTTCTGTTGTTTCCTGTCCTGTTAATTTTAGCCATTCTGACTCCTGTGAGGCAGTATTTCATTGCAGTTTTGATTTGTATTCCCTGATGGCAAGTGATGTGGAGCATTTTTTCATATATTGTTGCTCTTTTGTAAGTCTTCTTGGAGAAATCTCTGTTCATGTCTTCTGCCCATTTCTTGATTGGATTATTTATTCTTTGAGTTTGATAAGTTCTTTTTAGACTTTTGGATACAAGCCCTTTATCTGATATGTCATTTGTGAATATCTTCTCTCATTCTGTAGGTTGCCTCTTGGTTTTGTTGACTGCTTCCTTTGCTGTGCAGAAGATTTTTATCTTGAGGAAGTCCCAGTGGTTCATTTTTGCCTTTGTTTTCCTTTCCTTTGGAGACATGTCTAGCAAGAAGGTGCTGTAGCCACGGTCAAAGAGATTGCTGCCTGTATCCTCCTCTAGGATTTTGAAAGATTCCTGTCTCAACGTCAGTCTTTCATCCATTTTGAGTTTATCCTTCTGTATGGTGTAAGAAAATGGTCCAGTTTCATTCTTCTGCATGTGGCTGTCCAATTTTCCCAACACCATTTATGGAAGAGACTGTCTTTTTTCCATTGGATATTCTTTCCTGATTTGTCAAAGATTAGTTGACCATAGAGTTGAGGGCCCCATTTCTGGGTTCCCTGTTGTGTTCCATTGATTGAGAAGTCTGTTTTTGTGCCAGTACCATGCTGTATTGATTATTGCAGCTTTGTAATATAGCTTGAAGTCCGGAATTGTGATGCCATCAGCTTTGGTTTACTTTTTCAACATTGCTTTTGCTATTTATGGTCTTTTTTGGTTCTATACAAATTTTAGGATTATTTGTTCCAGCTCTGTGAAAAATGTTGGTGGTATTTTGATAGAGATTCCATTGAATGTATAGATTGCTCTAGGTGACATAGACATTTTAACAATATTTGTTCCAATCCTATGAACATGTAACATTTTTTAATTTCTTTGTGTCTTCCTCAATTGTTTTCATGCGTGATCTCCAGTTTTTAGAGTACAGATCCTTTGTCTCTTGGGTTCGGTTTATTCCTAGGTATCTTACATTTTTGGTAAATTTGTAAATGAGATTGACTCCTTAATTTCTCTTTCCTCTGTCTCATTGTTAGTGTATAGAAATGTAACTAATTTCTGTGGCATTGATTTTATATCCTGCCACATTGCTAATTTCTCTACGAGTTCTAACAATTTTGGAGTTGAGTTTTTGGGTTTTCCATATAGAGTATCATTTCTTCTGCAAAGAGTGAGAGTTTGACTTATTTGGCGATTTCAATGCCTTTTATTTCATTTTGTTGTCTGATTGCTGAGGCTAGGACTTCTGGTACTTTGTTGAACAGCAATGCTGAGATTTGCATCCCTGTCATGTTCCTGACCATAGGGGAAAGCGCTCAGTTTTTCCACACTGAGAATATTTGCTGTGGCTTTTCATATATGCCTTTATGATATTGAATTATGTTCCCTCTATCTTTACCTTGTGAAGTGTTCTAATCAAGAAAGGATGTTGTACTTTGTCAAATGCTTTTTCTTCATCTATTGAGAGGATCATATGCTTCTTGTTTTCTTTTATTAATGTATTGTATCACATTGACTGATATATAAGAGTTGGACCACCCTTGCAGTGCAGGAGTAAATCCCACTTAGTAGTCATGGTGAATAATACTTGTAATGTACTATTGGATCCTATTGGCTAGTATCCTGGGGAGAATTTTGGTATTGATGTTCATCAGAGATATTGGTCTGTAATTCTTTTTGCTGGGGGTCTTTGGTTTTGAGATCAAGGTAATACTGGCCTTATAGAATAAGTTTGGAAATTTTCCTTCCATTTCTGCTTTTTTTTGAAACTGCTCAAGAATAGGTATTAATGCTTCTTTAAATAGTTGGTAGAATCTCCCTGGGAAGCCATCTGGCCCTTGACTCCTGTTTGTTAGGAGATTTTTTTTTTATCAGCAATTTATTTGCTGGTTATGGGTCAGTTCAGGTTTTCTATTTCTTCCTGTTTCAGTTCTAGGAGTTGATAAGTTTCCAAGAGTGCATCAATTTCTTCCAGATTGCCTAATTTGTTGGCATATACTTGCTCCTAATACATTCTTAAATTGTTTGTATTTCATTAGTATTGTTGTTATCTCTCCTCTTTCATTTATTATTTTATTAACTTGGGTCCTTTCTCTTTTCTGTTTGATAAGTCTGGCTAGGGGTTTATCTGTCATATTAATTCTTTCAAAGAATCAGCTCCTAGTTTCATTGATCTGTTCTACTGTTTTTCTGGTTTGTGTTTCATTGATTTCTGCTCAAATCATTATTTCTCTTTTCCTCCTTGGTTTAGGCTTTGTTTGCTGTTCTTTCTCCATCAACTTTAGGTATAAGGTTAGGTTGTATGTTTGAGAACTTTGCAGCATCCCAAAAGTTTTGAACACTTTTGTTTTAATTTTCATCTGTTTCCATGAATTTTTTATTGTTGTTTCCATGAATTTTTTAAATTCTTATTCAGTTTCCTGTTTGACTCAATCTTAAGTAGGATGCTCTTTAACCTCCATGTATTTGAGTTTTTTTCCAAATATTCTCTTGTGATTGAGTTCAAGGTTCAAAAGCATTGTGGTCTGAAAATATGCAGGGAATAATCCCAATCTTTTGGTACTGGTAGAAACCTGATTTGTGACCCAGTATGTGATCTATTCTGGAGAATGATCCATGTGCACTAGAGAAGAATGTGTATTCTGTTGCTTTAGGATGGAATGCTCTGATTATGTCTCTGAAGTCCATATGGTCCAGTGTGTCATTCAAAGCCTTTGTTTCCTTGTTGATCTTCTGCTTAGATTATCTATCCATTGTATGATTTTCCATGTGTTACTTTAATTTTGTTATTAATTGATTTATATAATTGGCTGCTTCCTTGTTAGGGGCATAAATATTTACAATTGTTTGATCTTGTATAGACCCTTTAGTCATGATATACTGTCCTTCCTTATCTTATTATAGTCTTTGGTTTAAAATCTAATTTGTCTGATGTAAGGATTGTTACCCCCACTTTCTTTTGATGTCTATTAGCATGATAAATTGTTTTCCACCCACTCACTTTCAATCTGGAGGTGTCTTTGGGTCAAAAATTAGTCTTTTGTAGTCAGCATATTGATGTGTCTAGGCTCACTGGAGGGAGGAAGATGGAGAAGGTGGCCTTAGTTTTGTCTGGTCCCTGGAATTCAGCTAGATAGCTTTCAAATCATTCTGAACACCTATGAATTCAACCAGATTGCTAAGAAAAGAATTGTTGCAATTCTACCAATAGAAAACTAACCAAATTCTGCAAGGTAGGAGTGGACAAATGAATCTGAGAGGATATATCAGAAGATATACTAGGAGAGGGAGCCTACATAAGCTGGCTACCAGAAAGTGATGAACCAGCTGAGTGCAAAATCACAACTTTTAGAAGTCTGCACTGGTGAGGGACATCCCTGCTTGAAAGGTGCCCAGGTGGTGAAGTGGGGGATAAATCCTAGATGGGACAGTGTGGTCTCAGAGTCAGAGAAAGAATGAGGGTGCCTGAGTGCAGCAGAGTTCCCAGACAAAGGAGTGGGGAAGTCAGCTGTAATCAGCAAGCCCAGGAGTGGGCTTTCAGCTTGGTGTTGCCATAAACTAAGAACTGTGGCATAGTCTGGTGACGTCTCCAAATAGGAGCTCAGCAATGGACAGAACCACAGTGAGACTCCCCTCCTTCTGCCAGGAGGAGTGGCACCAATTCTCACCACAGGAGTCTGCAAAATCTGTAGGCTGAAAACGGATTCTCAAGCCTGAGACAAAAATGCTCAGTCACAAGTTTGGTGAACACAAAGTGTGGACAGAAACCAGAGAAACAAGAGTGATTGACTGCTTTTCCCTGAAGGCACACTGAATAGTGAGAGTCCTGTTCTTTCAGCTCCTGGGATAGAGAATGGGAGGTTGCCATTTTCATTCTCATCCTCTAAAGCTGCATCAAGAGCCTTCAGGGTACAAAAGCCACATAGAGCAATCCGGAGCCACATACACTGAGCCCGGCTCCCTTGCAAGAGTAGAGCAATTCTACCAAGGCAAAGACACCTGAGAATCAGTGCAATGGGCCTATTCCTTACTGAATCAGGAAGAACATCTGGCTAGTACCAAGTTTACTGGTCACACAGAACTGCAAAATTGCAGTGCTAGGGGAAAATAGTGTATAGAATTTGTGGGGTTTTTTCTCAGGATTCTTTGGTCTTTCAATTTTAACGTTTTTTTCCTTTTTCCTTATCAACCAATTTCTTATTTTACCAACTCTCAAGTCTTTTTGAATTTCATATTATATATTATATAATATATAAATATTTTATATATATATATATATATATATATATATATATATATATTCTTTACAATTTTGGGATATACTTTCTACTAACAGACCAAAATACACCCAGAATCTACTGTATTGCTCTGGTCTGTTCACCTGTCTGATTATATTCTCTCCTTTTTTTCCTAAATTTTCTTTGCAGTTTCAGGCCTCTTCTGATTTGTTTAGTGTATATTTCTCTGGCATTGTTAATATTTTAGTATTTTGTTATTACATTCATCTATTATCCTCTGGACAGAGTAACAAGACAGAAAAATCTCACCTCAAAAAATAAAAAAAGGAACAAGAGGCAGTGCTGACTGCCAGGGACCTAATCAGTATGGACATAAGTAAAATGTTGGAACCTGAGTTCAGAATAATGATTACAAAGATACTAGCTGTACTGGAAAAAGCATAGGAGACTCTAGAGAATACTTTTCTAGAAAAAGAAAAAAAACAAAATCTAATAAGGTTGAAATAAAAAAGGCTATTAATGAAATGCAATTAAAAAAATGGAGGCTCTAACTTGCTAGGATAAATGAGGCAGAGAGAATTGGTGATAAAGAAGACAAAATGAAAGAGAATAGGAAGCTGAGAAAAAGACGGAAACAACTACTGGATCACAAGGGGAGAATTCAAGAGAGAAGTGATACCATAAGGAAACAATATTAGGGGTCACTAGGTGGCTCAGTGGTTGAGTGTCTGCCTTCGGCTCAGGATGAGATCCCAGGATTCAGGATCGAGTCCCACATTGGGCTCGTTGCAGGGAGCCTGCTTCTCCCTCTGCCTGTCTCTCTACCTATGTGTCTCTCATGAATAAATAAGTAAAATCTTTAAAAAAAAAAGAAACAATATTAGAATAATTTGGATCACAGAAGAAGAGGAAAGGGGGATCAGAAGATAGTTCTGAGCAAGTTATAGCTGAGAACTTCCCTAATCTCGAGAAGGAAACAGGCATTCAAGTCCAGGAAGCACAGAAAACCCTCTGCAAAATCAACAAAAATAGATCAACACATAGACATGTTAATAATAAAGCTTGCAAATTTCAGAGACAATATTGTGAAAGTAGCTTGAGACAAGATTTTCTTAACATACAAGGATAGAAACATTAAATTGGCAACAGACCTATCCACAGAGACCTGTCAGAACAGAAAGGAATGACATGATATATTCAGGGTGCTAAATGAGAAAAATATGTAGTCAAGAATACTTTATCCAGTATTGCTGTCGTTCAAAATAGGAGAAATACAGAGCTTTCAAAACAGAAACAAAGAATTTGTGATCACTACACCAGCCCTGCAAGAAATATTAAAGGGGATCCTTTAAGCAAAGAGAGAGCCCAAAAGTAACAAAGACCAGAAAGGAACAAAGACAATCTACAGAAACAGTGACTTTACAGATAATGTAATGACACTAAATTCATATATTCTGATAGTTACTGTGATTGTAAAAGGGCTAAATGCCCCAATCAAAAGACACAGGGTATAAGGTTGGATAAAAAAGTAAGGCAACAAAATTCTTAAGTTGTGTGTGTGTGTGTGTGTGTGTGTGTGTTTGTTTGCTTTGATTTTTTTTTTTTGCTATTTAAAAAAAGTTTTTAATATATTGTTAAAATGAGATTTGCAATCCAAATTGTATAATAAACCATTTTTAGGGAAATATTTTGTTAGTCTTGGAAATTGTTCATCTAAAAACAATGAAGTGCTCGTGTTTCTGAATTGTTTCTGTTTCTTAAAATTTAATTTATAATTTTCAATTTATAAATTAATTTATAAATTAGAGCAAACCTTGTATCTAAAGACAGAAGTTCTTATTTTGTCTAGTCTGATCCTAGGGAGCAGGAAATATGCCTTTGACATTCTCATAATCAAATCACCAAATAGTCCTTTCAGTTTTACATGTTGTTTGTTTTTATTGCAAAGCATATCTCTCAAAATATTCTTATCACCAGAATGCAATTATCCATAAATTCCATTTTTCAGATAAGAAAATTGAGTTTCAGGAAATCAAGTAATTTGCCAAAAGTCAGTAGACTACTAAATAGAAAAGCCTTGATTCATCCAGAATATCTACTTCCAGGTTTCTAGTCTTAGCTTTTATATCTTATTAATGGAATAATATAGGATTCCATTTACCTTCTTCCCATTCTCCATGAAATAGAGACTCTGAGATAATACATGGGTATATTGAAGTTCATCACATTTTCTTTTGTTTTTTAAAGATACCAGATTTGGAAGTAGAAAAATGAATGGAACTCTTAAAGTGCATTATATTTGGAAACTTAAACAAGGGTGAATGTTTAGTCCTATCTTATTGTGAAGATTAATTCTGCTAATAATGTACACTAGTCTGCCTCACAGTGCATGATACAAATTTTATCCTTTATTGCTAACTTCCACATTCTATAATTTTCACCAGTTGGAAAACTGAGAATTTGCTTTCCCTTCTGAGTTCAATTGGGTTTCAGGCAGTTTTCAAGGAATGTAGCAAGGTTCCTGACTTGATCCAGGAGTTTTAGTTAACTTTGTTTTGTTTTAGGTATTTTTTTTACATTCTTTCAACTACCTCTGAGTTTTACTATTTAATTTATCACTCCTCCTTTACTCTCTCATTTTATAAATATGCTCAAATTCAAAATGTCCAGGGACAATAAGACCATTTCAAAAGAAAACATTTACTATCTTAACTTTTATATACCCTTCCTTTAATATCTTTTTAATGATATTAATATCTTTTTAATGACTTTGGGGCAAGAGTGGTAGTTGGTGGGGTTTGACTAGCCCTGTAAATAAAGTAAAACTGACTTTGAACCCCTGCTAATTTGAGTTTTATAACAATTCTCTGTAGAATATATGTGGTTATTAGGGACAAAAAGTTTCAATTAATTTAACTCAGGATCCATGGTAGATTTCCCTTCTTTATTTTTAAGGAGTGAAGTTTTGTGGTGTGTTTCAAAAGGCCATTAGAACTGCCCGAGTTGTATTTGGTTCATGGCATTTATATTGGTCTCATTCATATTTCACAATGGCACCTTTTCTAACCACCTTCTACTCATTCTGATTGTCATCTAAGGAACAAAAATGTTGGTTTCTAACAGACTTTTGAGTTTTTCTATCAACAAAGATTGCTATAGAAATTAAAGGGAGTAGAAAATAGAGAATATTAATTTTCTCTAGCCTTACTGTTTAGTTTCTAGTAACTCAGTTCTCCTTTATTTTGGGCTTCAAAATAGAATTTATTTTTATAGATAGAGCAAGTCAGCTCTGGCTAACTGATTACATCTACACTAATCTTTGCTTACATTAGAAAAATACAACCTAGAAATCCGAGTTTGCGTCTTGTACTGTAGTTAAACACTGCTTTGTGACCTGGCCTCTGTTTGACAATGTGTATTTAGATAAGTGTAGCCTAGCATGTAGTCAAGTATTGTGGTTATTGTGGAGGGTAAGAGGAAAAGGAACGCTAAGGGGAAACTTTCAGTTCTAAGATCTATCTTAACCAGAGGAAAGAAAACAGTGGGGTTTGGAGGGTTAATGCAGAATGAAGTCCCCTAATGTTCAGGGTTTAGGTGTCAATGACAGCAGTCTCAGAAACAGATTAGGGAAAATCCCACATTTTTGTTTTCTGAGGGGAGAGAGGTTGCAAAGCAGGCACTGGTGGTGATGGTAAGATTTTAATGTCAGAATTGCTGTAATAATAATAATAGCTGTATTTCTTGGGATCTCAACCCTATTAGGAAGGTATTACTAGCCTCATTTTGCAGATGAGGAAACTGAGGTGTGGGGAAGCAAGGAAACTTGCCCAATATCACACTAATAATAAATGGCAGGATTTATACTCAGATCTTTTTACAAAGCGTATGTGCTTAACTATTATCACACATGCCACTTGCCTTTGGTATAGTTTTGATTCTACCTCTGTCAGAGATTTGAGTGTCTTTGGCCATGATGCTCTTATTTTTTGGTTTCAGTTTTTAGGTACACAAGGCTGAAGATGATTACTAAATGATTTCTAAGGTCATTATGATTCTATTGCTTTATTTTTTATTTATTTTTAATAGATTCTATTGTTTTAAATATCTTGCTTATCCTAATGCAACTTCCTAATCTCTGAAACATACTCCCATTGGAGGTTCAATTTTCTTAGAAAATTAGAGTGGAAATAAAAGAAACAGAGAAAAGAAAAAAATAAAAGATAATAATCTATGAAAAGATCAACAAAATTGAAAAACCTCTAGCTACACTAAGAAAAAATGAAGATAAACTCAAATTAATAAAATCAGGAATGTGAAATAAGACCTTACTACCTAACTTACAAATTTTTAATGAATACTATGAACAATTGTATATTAGTCTGCTAGGGCTGTAATAACAAAATACCACAGATTGAGTGGCTTAAAAAATACAAATCTTTATTTTTTTCACAGTTCTAGAGACCGAAATTCCAAGATCAAAGTGCTGGTAGTGTTAGTTTCATCTGAGGCTTCTCTCAATAGCATCTTCAGGGTTTCCCCACATGGCCTTTTGTGAGCATGCATCCCTGATGTTTCTTCCTCTTAAGGAGGCACCATTCATATTGGATTAAATCCCCAACCTTATAACCTCATTTAACATTATTTGCCTCCTTAAAGACTATTTCCAAACAAACTTGTATTAAGGGTTAGAGCCTCAACATATAGGGGGGACATAATTTAGTCCGTAACAAACTGCATGCCAACAAATTAGATAACATGTGGAGTGGACAAAATCCTGGAAAGACACAAACTGCCCAAATTAACAGAGGAAATAGAAAATCTGAATAGGAAGATGGCGGAAGAGTAGGGTCCCCAAGTCCCCTGTCCCCACCAACTTACCTAGATAACTTTCAATTCATTCTGAAAACCTACGAATTCGACCTAAGATTTAAAGAGAGAACAGCTGGAATGCTACAAAGAGAAGAGTTTGTGCTTCTAACAAGGTAGGAAGACGTTAAAAAAGATAAAAAAAAATCAAGTGGGAGAGAGGCCCCCGCGAGAATCCGGGCTAAGGCCTGGCAGTGAGAGCCTCCAGGACAGGAAAGCCCAGTCCCAGAGAAGCAGGATCTTTAAAAATCTGCACCGGATTCTTCCTGGACAGAAAGGCACTCAGCAGGGAACTTGGGCAGAACCCCAGGAAGGGCAGTGGAGCCTCCAGGTTTCCGGGGTCACTAACAGAGGAAGTGCACCCAGCGGAAAGTGCGCCACAGACCCCAGCGGGGCCTCAGGAGAAGCAGCACCAGGCAGAGGGGGTTGCGCCCTGCTGCCTTTGGGAGCCACGGCCCCAGGAGCGCGATTCCAGCAGCACAGGCCCCAGATCCCAGGATGCCGGGGGACACAGCCCAGGATCCTGCAGTCCCCCCGGGACAGGCGGAGGTGGGGAGGGCACAAGACAGTAAAGATTCTCCTGCCGCCGGGTGCCCCCAAGCTGTGCAGATCAGCGCCCCCCACCCAAGGAACACCGAGGCCAGTGCAGACTACGAGAATGCGGTGGTTACCAGGGGAGCTGAATCCAGGGCTGGAGAGCTGGCCGCCATCACTGTTATTGTTCCTCCTGGCCTCACCTTGTGCCTGGGACTGAGCGGGACTGCCAGGGAACAGGGGCCTCACAGGATAAACAGCTCCCACAAAGCCGTGCACCTGGCAGGGGGTGGGGTAGAGCCCCAGGTGCACACATCTGACAATCAGCACAGCAGGCCCCTCCCCCAGAAGACCACCTGGAAAGAGAAGGGAAGAGCAAGTTCTTGACTGAGCAGCCCTGGAAAGCTCCACAGGAAATCGAGGGATTTACAGTATATAGAACCAGAGGATATGCCTCCTTGTTTTCTTTTGCTTGTTTGTTCTTTTTTTTTTTCTTCCCTTTTAGAGTACAACTCTTTTTGAGCCACTCTGCCCTGAGCAAAACGACGAGAAAGAAAAACCACAAAAGAAAGAATAAGAAACACTACTCTCTGTCACAGAGTTACAGAATTTGCATTACAATTCAATGTCAGAAAACCAATTCAGAAGCACAATTATAAAGCTACTGGTGGCTGTGGAAAAAAGCATAAAGGATTCCAGAGACTTCATGACTGCAGAATTTAGATCTAATCAGGCAGAAATTAAAAATCAATTAAATGAGATGCAATCCAAACTGCAGGTCCTAAGGACGAGTGTTAATGAGGTAGAAGAAAGAGTGAGTGACATAGAAGACAAGGTAATGGCAAGGAAGGAAGCTAAGGAAAAAAGAGAAAGACAATTAAAATATGATAAGGAAAGGTTAAGTGAAATGATAGCCTCAGAAGGAAAAATCTACCTTTAACTGGGATTCCAGGGGGCAACAAAAATGACAGAGGACCAGAAGGCATATTTGAACAAATCATAGTTCAGAATTTCCCTACCTTAGGGGGGGAAACACGCATTCAGAGCCAGGAGATAGAGAGATCCCCCCTAAAATCCATAAAAACCGTTCAACAACTCCACATTTAATAGTGAAATTGCAAATTCCAAAGATAAAGAGAAAATCCTTAAAGCAGCAAGAGACAAGAGATCTCTAACTTATATGGGGAGAAATATTAGATTAACAGCAGAATTCTCCACAGAGACCTGGAAGGCCAGAAAGGACTGGCAGGATCTATTCAGGGTCCTAAATGAGAAGAACATACAGCCAAGAATACTCTATACAGCAAGGTTCTCATTCAAAATAGGAGAGATCAAAAAAAAAAAAAATAGGAGAGATAAAGAGGTCCCAAGATAAGCAGAAACTAAAAGAATATGTGACCACCAAACCAGCTCTGCAAGAAATATTAAGGAGGACCCAGTAAAAGAAAGAGGAAGCCCACAGAGAAAAGCCAAAAATCAGGGAATGAATAGGTATTATGATGACAATAAATTAATATCTTTCAATAGTTACTCAGAACGTGAATGGGTGTAATGACCCCATCAAAAGATGCAGGGTTTCAGACTGGATAAAAAAGCAAGACCCATCCACCTATTTACTGTCTACAGAAGATGCATTTTAGACTTAAGGACACCGACAGCCTAAAAATGAAAGGTTGGAGAACCATTTACCATTCAAATGGTCCTCAAAAGAAAGCAGGGGTAGCCATCCTCATATCAGATGCATTAAAGTTTATCCCAAAGACTGTAGTAAGAGATGAAGAGGGGCACTATATCATACGTAAAGGGTCTATGCAACAAGAGGACCTAAAAATCATGAATATTTATGCCCCTAATATGGGAGCAGCCAAGTATATCAATCAATTAATAACAAAATTAAAGACATGCTTAGATAATAATACACTAATCCTGGGAGGCCTCAACACGGCGATTTATGCAAATGAAAGATCTCCTAAGCACAATATCTCCAAGGAAACAAGAGTTTTAAATGATACACTGGACCAGATTGACTTCACAGACCTTTACAGAACTTTATATCCAAACGCAACTGAATAACATTCTTCTCAAGTGCACATAGAAGTTTCTCCAGAATAGACCACATACTGTGTCACAAATCAGGTCTTAACTGATACCAAAAGATTGGGATTGTCCCCTGCATATTTTCAGATCATAACACTTTGAACTTGAACTCCATCACAAGAAGAAATTTGGAAGAAATTCAAACACATGGAGATTAAAGAGCTTACTACTAAAAGATAAAAGAGTCAACCAGGAAATTAGAGAAGTAAAAGATTCATGGAAACTAATGAGAATGAAGATACACCGTACAAAATTCTTGGAATACAGCAAAAGCACTCCTAAGAGGGAAATACATCGCAATACAAGCATCCCACAAAAAATTGGAAAAAACAAATACACCAGCAAACCTCACACCTAATGGAACTGGATAAAGAACAGCAAATAAAACCTACACACAGAAGAAGAAGAGATTTAATAAAGATTCAAGAAGAACTCCATGAAATATAGACCAGAAGAACTGTGGAACAGATCAACAAAACCAGGAGTTGCTTCTTTGAATCAATAAGATAGATAAACCATTAGTCAGCTTTATTAAAAACAAAAGAGAACAGACTCAAATTAATAAAATCACAAATGAAAAAGGAGACATCACAACCAATACGAAGGAAATACAAACGATTTTAGAAACATATCATGAGCAGCTATATGCCAATAAATTAGGCAATCTAGAAGAAATGGACTCATTTCTGGAAAACCACAAGCTACCAAAACTGGAACTGGAAGAAATAGAAAATCTGAACAGGCCAATAACCAGGGAGGAAATTGAAGCAGTCCTCAAAACCTCCCACACACAAAAGTCCAGGGCCATATAGCTTTCCAGGGGAATTCTATCAAATGTTTAAAGGAGAAACAAGGGATCCCTGGGTGGCGCAACGGTTTGGCGCCTGCCTTTGGCCCAGGGCACGATCCTGGAGACCCGGGATCGAATCCCACATCGGGCTCCCGGTGCATGGAGCCTGCTTCTTCCTCAGCCTGTGTCTCTGCCTCTCTCTCTCTCTCTCTCTGTGACTATCATAAATAAATAAAAAAAAAATTAAAGGAGAAACAATACCTATTCTACTAAAGCTGTTCAGAAAGATAGAAAGAGATGGAATATTTCCACACTCGTTTTATGAGGCCAGCATCACATTAATTCCAAAACCAAAGACACCACCAAAGTGAAGAATAGACCAATATCCCTGATGAACACAGATGCAAAAATTCTCAACAAGATACTAGCCAATAGGATCCAAAGGTACATTAAGAAGATTATTCACCATGACCAAGTGGGATTATCCCCGAGATGCAAGGCTGGTTCAACACCTGTAAAGCAATCAACATGATAGATCATAGAAACAAGAGAAAAAACAAGAACCATATGATCCTCTCAATAGATGCAGAGAAAGCATTTGACAAAATACAGCATCCATTCCTGATCAAAACTATTGGGAGTGTAGGGATAGAGGGAACATTCCTCAGCATCTTAAAAGCCATCTACGAAAAGCCCACAGAAAATATCATTGTCACTGGGGAAACCCTGGCAGCCTTTCCCCTAAGATCAGGAGCACAACAAGAATGTCCACTCTCACCGCTGCTATTCAACATAATACTAGAAGTCCCAGCCTCAGCAATCAGGCAACAAAAAGTAATCAAAGCATTCAAATTGGCAAAGAAGAAGTCAAAATATCCCTCTTCGCCGATGACATGATACTGTACATAGAAAACCCAAAAGACTTCACTCCAAGATTGCTAGAACTCATACGACAATTCAGCAGTGTGGCAGGATACAAAACCAATGTCCAGAAATCAGTGGCATTTCTATACACTAACAATGAGACTGAAGAAAAAGAAATTAAGGAGTCAATCCCATTCACAATTGCCCCACAAAGCATAAGATACCTAGGAATAAACCTAATCAAAGAGGTAAAGGATCTATGCCCTAAAAACCTCAGAACACTTCTGAAAGAAATTGAGGAAGACACAGAGATGGAAAAATATTCCATGCTTATGGATTGATATTAGAAGAATTAAATGCTACCTAGGGCAATGTTAACATTTACAGCAATCTCTATCAAAAGACCATGGACTTTCTTCAGAGAGTTCGAACAAATCATCTTAAGATTTGTGTGGAATCAGAAAAGACCCCAAATAGCCAGAGGACTATGGAAAAAGAAAAGCAGAACCAGTGGCATCACAATGCCGGATTTCAAAGCTTGATTACAAAGCTGATCATCAAAATAGTGTGGTACTGGCACTAAAACAGACACATAGATCAATGGAACATAATCGAGACTCAGAAATGGGCCCTTACCTCTATGGTCAATTAATATTTGACAAAGCAGGAAAGACTATCCACTGGAACAAGTACAGTCTCTTCAATAAATGGTGCTGGGAAACTTGGACAGCCACATGCAGAAGAATGAACCTAGACCATTCTCTTACACCATATACAATGATAAACTCAAAGTGGATGAAAGATCTAAATGTGAGACCAGAATCCATCAAAATCCTAGAGGACAACATAGGAAACACCCTTTATTAACTTGGCCACAGGACCTTCTTGCAAGAAACTTCTCTGAAGGGAAGGTAAACAAAAGCAAAAATGAATTTTGGGACTTAATCAAGATAAAAAACTCCTGCACAGCAAAAGAAACATCCAACAAAAGTAAAAGACAATCTACCCAATGGGCGAGAGGATATTTGCAAATGACATATCAGATATAGGGGTAGTATCCAAGTTCTATAATGAACTTATTAAACTCAACACCCAAGATACAAACAATCCAATCATGAAATGGGCCAAAGACATGAACAGAAATTTCATAGAGGAAGACATATACTTGGCCAGCAAACACATGAGAAAACGGTCCACATCACTTGCCATCAGGGAAATACAAATCAAAACCACACTGAGATGCCACCTCACACCCGTGAGAATGGTGAAAATTAACAAGACAGGCAACAGCAAATGTTGGTGAGGATGTGGAGAATGTAGAACCTTATTCCAGGGTTGGTGGAAATGGAAGATGATAGAGCTATTGTGGAAAACAGTGTGGAAGTTCCTTAAGAGCTAAAAAAATAGAGCTACCCTATGACCCAGCAATTGCACTACTGGCTATTTACTCCCAAAGATACAGATATAGTGAAACAACTGGACACCTGCACCCTATTGTTCATAACAGCAATGTCCACAATAGCCAAACTGTGGTAGGAGCTAAGTTGTCCTTCAATAGATGCATCAATAAAGAACATGTGATACATATATACAATGGAATATTACTCAGCCATCAGAAAAGATGAATATGTACCATTTACATTGATGTGGATGGAATTGTAAGTTATGCTGAATGAAATAAGTCAAACAGAAAATTATATGGTTTCATTCATATGCTGAATATAAGAAATAGTGGGAGAGATCATAAGGAAGGAGGGGAAACTGAATGGGGAAAATCAGAGAGGAATACAAATCATGAGAAAATCTTAACTCTGGGAAACAATCTGAGGTTTGCTGAAGGGGGAATGGGTGGGAGGATGGGGTAACTCAGTGATGGGTCTTAAGGAATGCATGTGATGATGAGTACTCGGTGTTATACACAACTGATGAATTATTGGAAACTACATCTGAAAATATCAATGCTCTATATGTTTGCAAATTGAATTTAAATTAAAAAAATAAAATGAATAAGAAAAATAAATCAAAGCCTGTAATAAGCTATGGAGAAGGTCATTATATAATGATAAAGGACTCAGTCCAAAAAGTGAATATAACATTTATAAATATTTGTTCACCCAGTATAGGAGCACCAATATATAAAACAAATATTAATAGGCCTAAAGGTAAAAATTAACAGCAATACAATAATAGTAGAGGGTTTTAATATACACCAATGGATAGATCATCCAGGAAAACTTCAATAGGGAAGATAATCTTTAAACTACACGTTATACCAGACAGACTTGGATATATATAAAACACTCCATCCCAAAGCAATAGAATAAATATTCTTAAGTTCTCATGGAACTTCTCCAGGATAAATCATATATTGGACACAATAAAGGCTTTATAATTTTAAAAAGATTGAAATTATATTAAACATTTTCCCCAACCATAAGGTCATTAAACTATAGGTCAATTACCAGAAAAAAAAAAAAACCTAGAAAACCATACAATATGTGGAGATTAAGCAATATGTTACTGTGTAACTGATGGTTCAAAGGAGAAATCAAAAGTGAAATAAAAAATACCTGACAAAGGAAAATGGAAATAGAGCATACCAAAACTTATAGGATGTGGTAGTAGCAGTTCTAAAATGTTCTGAGGGAAATTCATAGCAATAAATGCCTACATGAAGAAAAAAATCTAAAATAAACAACTAACTTTACTCTTACTAGAATTGGATGAAGAACAAATAAAGCCCAAAGTTAATAGAAGAATGAATGAATGAGAGAAAGAAAAAGAAAGAAAGAAAGAAAGAAAGGAGAAAGAACAGTAGAAATAGATGAAAATACAATAGAAAAAAACCAGTGGAAATAAAAACTAAATAGACAATAAAAAAAAACAATAAAACAGAGAATTGATTTTTCAAAATATAATCAAAATTGAGAAACATTTAACTAGACTCACCAAGGAAAAAAGATCTGACTCAAAATCAGAAAGTAGAGAGGGGATGTTATAACTGATACCTTAGAATATAAAGGATCATAAGAAAATACTGTGAATGATTGTATGCCAATAAATTGGAGAAACTAAAAGAAATGGTTAAGTTCCTAGAAATGTACAATCTACCAAAAGTGACTCATGAAGAAATAGAAAATCTGGTAGCACCTGATAGATACAGTTGGTTGAGTATCCAACTCTTGGTTTTGTCTCATGTTGTGATCTCAGGGTTGTGACATCAACCCCACATTGGACTTCACACTCTGTGTAGTCTCCTTGAGATTTTCTATCCCTCTCCCTCTGCCCTTCCCATGGGTTCTCTCTCTCTCTCAAATAAATAAATCTTTTAAAGAACGAAAAAGAGAATTTGAACAGATCAGTAACTAGTAAGGAGATTGAACCAGTAACAAAAAATCCCAACAAACAAAAGTCCATGATCAGATAGCTTCTCTGAGAATTCAACTAAACATTCAAACAAGAATTGATCTAATCCTTCTCAGTTCTTCCAATAAATAGAAGAGTAGGAAACATTTTTAAACTCATTTCATGAAAGCAGCATTACCATAACACCAAAATCAGGAAACAAAGCCACAAAAAAAAAACAAAAAAAAAACTACAAGTCAGTATCCCTGATGAAAAATAGATGTAGAAATTCTCAACAAAATATTAACAACGTGAATTCAACAATATATTAAAAAGTCCATGCATGATGATCAAATGTGATTTATCCTAGGGTTGCAAAGATGATTCAACATCTACAAATCAATCAAAGTGATGCACCATGATAACAACATGAATAATAAAAAGCATATAATTTCAATAGATGTAGTAAAAGCATTTCACAAAATTCAACATCCATTTGATAAAAAATGAATAAATTGGGTATAGAGAAAATGTAACTTAACACATTAAAGGCTATATATGACAAGCCCACAGCTAAGATTATACTGAATGGCGAGTAGCTGAAAGATTTTCCTCTAAGATTTGGGAGAAGGAAAGGAAACTCTCACCACTTTTATTCAATATAATATTGGGAGATTCTAGCCAGAGAAATTAGACAAAAAATATAATAAATAAAAATCATTGGAATTGGAAAGGAAGATGTAAACTTTTCACTATTTATAGAAGATATTTATAGAAAACCCTTAAGATGCCACCACAAAAACCCTATTAGAACTAATAAGGAATTCAGTAAAGTTGCCAGATAAAAAATTATTGTATACAAATATTTGTTTCATTTATATACACTAATAACAGTCAGAAAAAGAAATTTAGAAAACAATTCCATTTATAATTGCATCAAAAAGAAAAACAATACTTATGAATAAATGTAACCAGGAAGGTAAATCATCTGTAATTTATAAGACATTGGGGAAATAAGTCAAAAAAGACACAAATAAATGGAAAAATAATTCATGCTAACTGATTGGAAGAATTAATATTGCTAAAATTTCCATACTATGCATTTATTCCAAAGAATGGAATGGGTTAGACAGGGAAGGTGAAAGGAAAGTAAAAGATAGTAAACTGTTGCTGATGGTTCCCACAACAGCAAAGACATTCTAGCCAGTGTTTATGCTCACTGCTGCTAAATCCATATACATATTTAGGGGTAGAGAAATAATTTAAATTCCTTTCTTGTTCTCTGAGAACAACTGAGTTAACAATGAAAAATATATTGTCCTTGGGCTGAAGGAGAAATATTTTAACAATTTGTTTCTATGGAGGCCTCTCTTTTTAAACTAAATGCCAAAGACAAAAATGTACACTTTCCCATAATTAATGAAAATGTTCTAAAAATATTTTCAATTCACATAAAAATATAAGTTGGGTATTGGACAAAGTTAGGACATGCTGAAGAAAAATTCAATGTGTTCCCTGCCTAAGCTCTATTTATCTTGAAGGGTTGAATATCTTGCATAATAATCAAGGGTCATCATTTTATCTCCTTCTTAATCTTTATCTTGTGTTGGTGGTTTTGTATTACTTGCCTGAGATATAATTTGATTTGTGAACTTATAACTTTCAAAATTTTCTCAGATTTTTCTTCTAATTACCACTTAACTGTATTGGATAAAAAAAAAAAAACAACCTGGAAATGAAATTTTTAAAAATGTGAAGTACCACTAAATGCTGTGAAACTTGAACTCAATCACAGGAAGAAATTTGGGAGGAATTCAAACACTTGGAGGTTAAAGAATTCCTATAAAGACTGAATGGGTCAGTCAGCAAATTAAAGAAGAATTAAAAAGATTAAAAGATTCATGGAAACTAAAGAAAATGTAAGCATAACAGTTTGAAGCCTTTGGAATACAGCAAAGGCAGTCCTTAGAGGGAAAAATATAGCAGTACAAGCCTCTCAAAAAATTAGAAAAGTCTCAAATATGCAAGCTAATGTTACATCTAAAGGAGCTGAAGAAAGGTAAATAAAGCCTAAACCAAACAGGAGAAGAAAAATAATAAAGATCCGAGCAGAAATCACTGAAATAGAAACCAGAAGAATAGTAAAATAGATCGATGAAACTATAAGCTGTTTCTTTGAAAGAATTAATAAGATAGATAAACCCCTAACCAGCCCTATCACAAAGAAAAGGGAAATGACCCGAATTAATAAAATCATGAATGGAAGGGGAGTGATCATGACCAACACCAAAGAAATCTAAATAAATTTAAGATATATTATGGGCAACTATATGCCAACTAATTAAGCAATCTGGAAGAAATGGGTGCATTCCTGGAAACTTATAAACTATCAAAACTGAATAAGGAAGAAATAGAAACTCAACAGACCCTTAACCATAAAGGAAATTGAAGAAAGAATCAAAAACCTCCCAAGAAACAATAGTCCAAGTCTAGATGACTTCCCATGGGAATTCTACCAAACATTTAAAAGAGCAATAATACCTGTACTTCTGAAACTGTTTCAAAGGATAGAAATGGAAGGAAACTTCCAAACTCATTCTATATGGCCAGCATTACCTTAATCCCAAAACCAGACAAAGACCCCATCAAAAAGGAGAATTACAGGCAGCTCTGGTGGCTCAGCAGTTTAGCGCTGCCTTGAGCCCAGGGCCTGACCCTGGAGACTAAGGATTGAGTCCCATGTCAGGCTCCCTGCATGGAGGAGCCTGCTTCTCCCTCTGCCTGTCTCTCTCTCTCTCTCTCTCTCTCTCTCTCTCTCTCTCTCTCTCTCTCTCTTGTCTCTCATGAATGAATAAATAAATAAAATATTTTTTAAAAAGGAGAATTACAGTCCAATCTCCCTGATGAAGATGGATGTCAAAATTCTCACCAGGACACTAGCCAATAGGATCCAACAGTGCATTAAAATTTTTCACCATGACCAAGTGGGGTTTCTTTGGTTACAAGGGTGGTTCAACATTTTCAAAACAATCAACATGGTATATCACATTAAGAGAAAGGACAAGAACCATATGATCCTCTCAATTAAAGAAAAACCATTGGACAAAATACATCATCCTTTCTTGATTAAAGCTCTCCAAAGTGTAGGGATAGAAGGGACATAGCTCTATATCATAAATCCATCTAAGAAAAGCCCACAGTGAATATTATTATCAATGGAGAAAAACTGAGAGCTTTCCCCCTAAGGTCAGGAACATGACATGGATGTCCACTCTCACCACTGTTGTTCAACATAGTACAAGAAGTCTTAGCCACAGGAATCAGATAACAACAACAAAACAACAACAAAAATCAAAGGCATTTAAATTGGCAAAGGAGAAGTCAAATTCTCACTCTTCACAGATGACATACTTTATGTGGAAATACCCAAAGACTCCACCCCAAAATTTCTAGATCTCATACAGGAAATCACCAACATGGCAGGGTATAAAGTCATTGTATGGAAATCAGTTGCATTTCTATACACTAACAATGAGTCAGACGAAAGAGAAATTAAGGGATTGATACCATTTATAGTTGCACCAAAAACCATAACATACCTAGGAATAACCTAATGAAGAGGTAAAGGATTTGTACTCTAAAAACTAAAAAAAGACTTCTGAAAGAAATTGAGGAAGACAAAAAGAAGTGGAAAAATGTTCCATGGTCATGGATTGGAAGAATAAAAATTGTTAAAATATCTCTGCTACCCAGAGCAATCTTCACATTCAATGTAAACCTTTTTGAAATACCGTGGACATTTTTCACAGAGCTGAAAGAAATAATCCTAAAATTTGGATGGAACCAGAAAAGACTGGAAATAGGCAGACAAATGTTGAAGAAGAAAACCAAAGCAGAGAGCAGCACAATGCCTGACTTCAGGCTATATTACAAAGGTGTGATCATCAATGCAGTGTGGCACTGGCACAAAAACAGGTACATAGGTCAATGGGACAAAATAGAGAACTCAGAAATAGACTGTCAACTCTATGGTCAACTAATCCTCCACAAAGCAGGAAAGAATAGTCAATGGAAAAAGGACATACTCTTCAACAAATGGTACTGGTAAAATTTGACAGCCACATGCAGAAGAATGAAACTGGACCATTCTCTTACACAACACAGAAAGATAAACTCCAAATTGGAAGAGAGACCTAAATGTGAGACAGGAATCCATCCAAATCTTAGAGGAGAACATAGGCAGCAACCTCTTCGACTTGAGCTGCAGTAACTTCTTTCTAGATATATCTCCAAAGGCAAGGGAAAAAAAAGCAAAAAGAACTATTAGGACTTCATCAAGATAAAAAGCTTCTGCACAGCAAAGGACAGTCAAGAAAATTAAAAGCCAGTCTATAGAATAGAAGATATTTGCAAATGACATAATATAAAGGGCTAATATCCAATATCTATAAAGAACTTATGAAGCTCAACACCCCAAAAAACAAATAACCACTCAAGTAATGGGTAGAAGACATGAACAGACATTTCTCCAAATACCTACACATGGCCAACAAGCAAATGAAAAAATGCTCAATATTACTTGTCATCATGGAAATAGAAATCAAAACCACAATGAGATACCTCTTTCCACCAGTGAGAATACCTAAAATTAACAAGACAGGCACAACAATTGTCGGTGAGGATGCAGAGAAAGGGGAACTCTCTTAAACTGCTGGTGGGAAAGCAACTGTTACAGCCACTCTGGGAAACAATATGGTGTTTCCTCAAGAAGTTAAGAATAGATCTACCCTATGACACAGCAATTACTCTACTAATTACCCCAAAGATACAAATGTAGTGATCTGAAGGGGCACCTGCACCCCAGTGTTAAAGCACCAATGTCCACAATAGCAAAACTGCAGATAGAGATGGAACTGGAGGTATTCTGTTGAGTGAAATAAGTCATTCAGAGAAAGACAATTATATGGTTTCACTTTTATGTGGGTATAAGAAACATCACAGAGGATCATACAAGAAGGGAGGGAAAATTGGGAAGTCATCAGAGAGGGAGAAAAACTATGAGAGACTCAACTATAAGATACAAACAGGGTTGCTAGAGGGGAAGTGGATGAAGGAATGGGGTAATTGGGTGATGGGCATTAAGGAGGGCACTTGATGTAATGATGAGCACTGGTTGTGATACACACATATCAGATAAAGGGCTAGTATCCAAGATCTATAAAGAACTTATTAAACTCAACAGCAAAGAAACAAACAATCCAATCATAAAATGGGCAAAAGGCATGAACAAAAATTTCACAGAGGAAGACATAGACATGGCCAACAAGCACATGAGAAAATACACAATTCATAAATTTTTAACTGTACATCTGAAACTAATGATGTAGTATATATTGGCTATTGAATTTAAAGGAAAAAAAAGAGGAAAAATTAAAAAGGAAAAAAATGGGATAACATCCAGATCCCAAACAAGTTTTTATACATAATGCCTAACATGTAATTTAAAATCATCCATCTAGCCTGAGGTCATATTCTGACTGTTGCTTACCGGATGTGTTGCCTTGAGATCAGTTAGTCTTTCAATTAAAAAAAAAAAGAAAAAAGGAAAAGAAAAAGTGAAATAGTATATGTACCTCTAAGGTGTTTAATTAGCATGGTTTAAATTGTTACTATTTCTCTGGCACTGCCACAAACAGATAAAAATCTCTGCGGCTTTGATTAAAGTTCCCTAATAAATGTTTAAAAAATATTTTAAAAAGTCATCCATCTCTCAAAATTTAGGACCAAATGAGAGAAAACCAAGACATGGTTTTCACATAGAAACACGTAAATAAGTGATCTAAATATCAGAGATAGTAGACACTTCAAAATAATTTTGATTATGCCTAATCCATGATTCTTATTCAATTTATATATATATAACTAAGAGATATAAGTGTGTGTATATATATATGTATATATATATAATAAAAGACATGCACAATAATGTCCATAGCAGTTTTATTCATAATAACCCAAACTTGAAATAAATATTAACAGATTAACATTAATAGCACTTCACGTATTTAATATATGAGTGTTATAATTCAATGAAGACCTAAATCAAATATAATAACTAAAATTAAATATAATACTTCATTATTAATATATTTAAAATTTTGGAGGAGAAAAAATAAAAATAAAATAAAAAATTTCAGGAAACTGAAAAATCTTAATAGAAAACTGGAATCTATATAAAATAATATGTTGAATATTAAATAACAAAAGTTTAATATATTTGTAATTAATATCTAAATATAAAGTTTAACAATATATTAGAAACAACAGAAAAAATTAGAAAATTGGAAAATAGGTCATATCAATGGATGGCATAAAGGAAAAGAGGATAGAATATGAAAAAGAGCATAAGCCATATGGTACATGTGAAAATGATCTAGTATATGTAATTGGAATCCTGTAAAGAGAGAGAAAGATGGAGAACAAGAATATATATAAAGTAATCTATCAAAAATTTGAAAAACTGATGAAGGTCAGAATCATGATACTCTAAAAACATCAAGCAAAACATAAAATGAACATAGAGGAAGGGAAGGAAAATAAAATAAGAAAAACAAAGAGGGAGGCAAATCATAAGAGACTTAATTCTAGGAAATAAACTGAGGATTGCTGGAGGGGAAGTTGGTAGGGGATGCAGTAATATGGTGATGGACATGAAAGAGGGCACTTGATGTAATGAGCACTGGGTGTTGTATGCAATTAATGAATCACTAAATTTTACCTCTAAAAACTAATAATACAGTATGTTAATTGAATTTGAATAAAAAATAAATAAAAGCAACAGGGTAAATTCAAAGAATGCCACACTAGATGCATTATAGTAAAAGTGATCAAATTAAAGGGAAATCGAGGGAGGGAGCTAAAATAGTATCATAGTAGGTGGCCCTAGGCTTGCCTCATCCCTCAAACACAACTAGATAGGTATCAAATCATTCTGAAAACTCAAGAAATGCACCTGAGGACTGATAGAACAAACTGCACAACTAAGGGAAGCGAAGAGGCCACTTCAAGGAAGGTAGGAGGTGTAGAGGCATGGTTTTGGGGAGAGACAGATCACAGTTGCTGTGGAGGGAATAGAGCCTTCATCATGGAGAGAGATGAGAGAGAGTGGAGTGCACAGGGATACACACAATGAAAATACTTCCCAAAAGCATTGGCTAGGAAAATGAGAGGGGTTTAATTTCCTGATTTTTTTGCAATGAGCATGACTCAAAGACTGAACTTTCAGAGGTTCAGACTTGGCTGAGATAGACCCTTGAGGCTGCTGCCCTACTCTTAAAACATTGGTAGGCAAGCAATCCCAGGGCAGACTGTGTGATCTGAGGATCCCCTATAGAGCATGGGGAGAGTTGGTTTGTACATCTTTGAGCACATTTGTGAAAGATGGCTTTGCCTCTCTAGGGACAAAAGAACTGGCAGGCATGATTATTTTTGCCACCCCTCAATGTTGGCACACAGATGCCTGCTAAAAGTGGCTAATCCAGACACTGGCTGTTTAGCTTGCTCTCTCCCAATTTCAATCCCAATCTCTGGCAGGACTGCCCTTCAGGATCAAATGTTAATCAGTCCCAACTCAGAGAAATACATTCCCAGAGGACCAGAGTAGGTCCCAGCCCCACCAAGTTCCTGAAGTTTGGAACTTCTTTCAAATATTTTATTTATTGAGAGAGAGAGAGAGAGAGAGAGAGAGAGAGAGAGAAAGCAGAGAGAGAAGAAGAAAGAAAGAAAGAAAGAAAGAAAGAAAGAAAGAAAGAAAGAAGAAAAAGAAAGAAAGAAGAAAAAGAAAGAAAGAAGGAAAAAAAGAAAGAAAGAAAGAAAGAAGAAAGAAAGAAAGAAAGAAAGAAAGAAAGAAAGAAGAAAGAAAGAAAAGAAAGAAAGAAAGGAAGGAAAGAAAGGAAAGAAAGAAAAGAAAACATGAAGAGGAGGAAGGGCAGATGGAGAAGCAGTCTTCCTCTGAGCAGGGAGCCTTATGCAGGGCTCTATCCCAGGACAGTGGGATCATGACCTGAGCTGAAAGCAAACACTTAAGTGACTGAGCCACGCAAATATCCCTGAAGTTTGGAATTTTAAAAGTTGGCAAGGCCTGACTAGGGTAGAACCCAAGGTGTGTGCACTGATCCAGAGAGTCAAGTGACCCAGAGACAATGAATAATCAGCAATCTGAAAAATGCAAGTGACACACAAGGAGAAATTATTTGCTCCTCTGATAGTGCTTCCCTGAGAGCAGCAAGCATAGACTCCCTTTCCTGGGGAAAAAGGAGCAGACTGGCACTACATCCCTCTCCCACCCCTCAGCATAAACCCAATTCAGTAAACAGAATGGCACCAAAATTGACTAACTTGTTTACAACAAGCCATGCCCCCTATCTATACTGGTACTGCTTTTCTCATGCAAGTGTACCTTAGGACCAGCACAGGGGGCCCCTGCCCCAGAAGACCAACACAAACCCCCCACATGCAATATGTTCTACTGATCATAGAGTTCTGCAAAGCTTCAGTTCTAGTGGAAATATCATCAGGTCTCTTTAGACGAGCAGATCAGAGCACATCTAATTAAAACTAGATACACTCTGGCCAAGGTCTAAACAATCCTCACTGCAGACAAGGAGAGCCTCTGCAGACAATTGAAGTGAGGGATAGAGCAAACAAAATATAGCAGCAGAGCACACACAGCACACATCAGAGGTAATTCCTAAAGTGATAGGCCCTGGACATTTTATGACCTTTTTTTCATAATGCCACCAAGAGCAAGAAATGTAAGACACTTTTATAACACACATAAGAAGGCAGAGACTTACAAAAAATATGAATATGGAGGAATTCATCCCAAAAGAACTAACAAGAAAAGTTCATGGTCAGAGATCCAATTGAAACAGGTATAAGCAGTATGCTTGATGGAAGAATTTAAAGCAATTATCATATGAAGCTACGTGGGCTTGAGAAAAGAATGGAAGACATCAGGGGGACCCTTGCCACAGAGAAAAATAGCTAAAAATACAATCAGCATAATACCCTCCAGTTCCATCCACGTTGAAGCAAATGGCGGGTGTCATTTCTAATGGCTGAGTAATATTCCATTGTATACATAAACAACATCTTCTTTATCCATTCATCTTTCAATGGACACCGAGGCTCATTCCACAGTTTGGCTATTGTGGACATTGCTCCTATAAACATCGGGGTGCAGGTGTCCTGGCATTTCACTGCATCTGTATCTTTGGAGTAAATCCCCAGCAGTGCAATTGCTGGGTCGTAGGGCAGATCTATTTTTAACTCTTTGAGGAACCTCCTCACAGTTTTCCAAAGTGGCTGCACCAGTTCACATTCCCACCAACAGTTCAAGAGGGTTCCCCTTTCTCCACATCAGGGAATAAAGGGGAAAGGAGAAAAAAATGAGTGGGAAATATCAGAAAGGGAGACAGAACATGAGAGACTCCTAACTCTGAGAAACGAACTAGGGGTGATGGAAGGGGAGGTGGAAGGGGGGTGGGGTGACTGGGTGCCGGGCACTGAGGTGGGCGCTTGACGGGATGAGCACTGGGTGTTATTCTATATGTTGGCAAATTGAGCACCAATAAAAAATAAATTTTAAAGATAAAATAAAATAAAATAAAATAAAATAAAAATACAGTCAGGCCAAAAATTTTAAAATGCTATAACTGATATTTGAAACCAATTGGGTATAATGAACACAAGGATGGAAGAATCAGAGGAAAGAATAAGTGACGTAAAAGATAGAATTATAGGGAAAAATGAAGCTGAACAAAAAGGAGAAGGCAAAATTTTGAAGAGTAGAGTCGGGAAATCAGTGACTCCATCAAACATAATAACATTGGTATAATAGATGTCCCAGAAAAAAAAAGAGAGAGAAAGAGGGTATAAGTTTTATTTGAGGAAATTACAGCTGACAACTTCCCTAATCTGGGGAAGGTAACAGATATACAACTCCACAACACACAGAGAACTACCAACAAAATCAACAAAAGGAGACCAGCATCATGATACATTGTAGTTAAATTTGGAAAATTTATTGATAGAGAAAAAAATCCTAAATGCATCAGGACAAAAGGTCCCTAACTTACAAGGGAAGAACAAAAAGGTTAACAGCAGATTTCTCCACAAAAACGTGGCATGCCAGAATAAGGTGACATTATATATTCAACATGCTGAATGAGAAAAATGTGCAGTTAAGAGTACTCTACCAGAAAGACTATTACTCAGAAGACAGTAAAGGAGATTTCCAGACAAAAAAAGGAGTTCGGGATGCCTTGGTGACTCAGTGGTTGAGGATCTGCCTTTGGCTCAGGGCATGATCCTGGGATCCTGGGATTGAGACACACATTGGGCTCCCTGCAGGGAGCCTCTTTTCCCACTGCCTATGTCTTGCCTCTCTATGTGTCTCTCATGAATAAATTAATAAAATCTTTAAAAACAACCCTAAAGGAGTTCATGACTACTAAGTAAGTCCTGCAAGAAACATTAAAAGTGCCTCTTTGGGGGAAAAAAAGATCAAAAGCAACAAAGATTACAAAGGATCAGAAAAAATCTCCAGAAACAAGTAATTAAATGGCAATAAATACTTATCTATCAATAATTAATGTGAATGTAAATGGGCTAAAGGATCCAATCAAAAGACATAAGGTGTCATCAGAATGTTTAAAAAAAAAACACCCATATGCTGCCTACAAGAGAATCATTTTAGAACTTAAAACATCTACAGATTGATAGTGAGGGAATGGATAAACATTTATCATGCAAATATATGTCAAAAGAAAGCAGGCGTAACCATCCTTATATCAGACAAACTAGATTTTATACCAACGATTGTAAGGGGAGATGAAGAAGGGCACTGACATAGTAAAAGAAATTATCTGTCAAGAAGATCTAACAATCATAAATATTTATGCCCCCAAATTGGGAGCAACAAATTCTATAAAACAATAACACTTACAAAAGAACTCACTGATTATAATACAATATTAGTAGGGTACTTTATCACCCCACTTATACCAATAGACCCAACATCAAAACAGAAAATAAAAAGGAAACAATGGCTTTGAATGGCACCCTGGAACAGATAGACTTAATATATATTCAGAATATTTCATCCTGAAGCAGCAGGATACACATTCTTTTCAAATGCACATGGGACATTCTCCAGAATATACATCATAGGTCACAAGTCAGTTCTCAACAAGCACAAAAAAGCTGAGAACATACAATTCATCTTTTCTGAACACAATGCTATGAAACTTGAAGTCAACCACAAGAAAAAAATTGTAAACAGCAGAAACACATGGAGGGTAAAGAACATTCTATTAAGAAATGAATGGGTCAAGCAAGAAATTAGAGACGCAATAAAAAATACATGGAAACAAATGAACATGAAAACATAATGGTCCAAAACCTTTGGGATGCAGCAAAAGTCGGTTGAAAAGGGAAATGTTGTTTTTTTTTAATTAATTTTTAGTGGTGTTCAATTTACCAACATACAGAAAACCACCCAGTGCTCATCCCGTCAAGTGTCCACCTCAGTGCCCGTCACCCATTCCCCTCCAACACCCGTCCTCCTCCCCCCTTCCACCACCCCTAGTTCGTTTCCCCGAGTTAGGAGTCTTTATGTTCTGTCTCCCTTCCTGATATTTCCCAACATTTCTTCTCCCTTCCTTTATATTCCCTTTCACTATTATTTATATTCCCCAAATGAATGAGAACATACACTGTTTGTCCTTCTCCGATTGACTTATTTCACTCAACATAATACCCTCCAGTTCCATCCACATTGAAGCAAATGGTGGGTATTTGTCGTTTCTAATTGCTGAGTAATATTCCATTGTATACATATACCACATCTTCTTTATCCATTCATCTTTCGATGGACACCGAGGCTCCTTCCACAGTTTGGCTATTGTGGCCATTGCTGATAGAAACATTGGGGTGCAGGTGTCCCGACGTTTCATTGCATCTGAATCTTTGAGGTAAATCCCCAACAGTGCAATTGCTGGGTCGTAGGGCAGGTCTATTTTTAACTCTTTGAGGAACCTCCACACAGTTTTCCAGAGTGGCTGCACCAGTTCACATTCCCACCAACAGTGTAAGAGGGTTCCCTTTTCTCCGCATCCTCTCCAACATTTGTTGTTTCATGCCTTGTTAATGTTCCCCATTCTCACTGGTGTGAGGTGGTATCTCATTGTGGTTTTCATTTGTATTTCCCTGATGGCAAGTGATGCAGAGCATTTTCACATGTGCATGTTGGCCATGTCCATGTCTTCCTCTGTGAGATTTCTCTTCATGTCTTTTGCCCATTTCATGATTGGATTGTTTGTTTCTTTGGTGTTGAGTTTAATAAGTTCTTTATAGATTTTGGAAACTAGCCCTTTATCTGATATGTCGTTTGCAAATATCTTCTCCCATTCTGTAGGTTGTCTTTTAGTTTTGTTGACTGTATCCTTTGCTGTGCAAAAGCTTCTTATCTTGATGAAGTCCCAATAGTTCATTTTTGCTTTTGTTTCTTTTGCCTTTGTGGATGTATCTTGCAAGAAGTTACTGTGGCCGAGTTCAAAAAGGGTGTTGCCTGTGTTCTCTTCTATGATTTTGATGGACTCTTGTCTCACATGGAGATCTCTCATCCATTTTGAGTTTATCCTTCTGTATGGTGAAAGAGAGTGGTCCAGTTTCATTCTTCTGCATGTAGATGTCCAATTTTCCCAACACCATTTATTGAAGAGACTGTCTTTCTTCCAATGGATAGTCTTTCCTCCTTTATCGAATATTAGATGACCATACATTCCAGGGTCCACTTCTGGGTTCTCTATTCTGTTCCATTGATCTATGTGTCTGTTTTTGTGCCAGTACCACACTGTCTTGATGACCACAGCTTTGTAGTACAACCTGAAATCTGGCATTGTGATGCCCCCATCTATGGTTTTCTTTTTTAAAATTCCCCTGGCTATTCGGGGTCTTTTCTGATTCCACACAAATCTTAAAATAATTAGTTCTAACTCTCTGAAGAAAGTCCATGGTATTTTGATAGGGATTGAATTAAACGTGTAAATTGCCCTGAGTAACATTGACATTTCCACAATATTAATTCTGCCAATCCATGAGCATGAAATATTTTTCCATCTCTTTGTGTCTTCCTCAATTTCTTTCAGAAGTGTTCTATAGTTTTTAGGGTATAGATCCTTCACCTCTTTGCTTAGGTTTATTCCTAGGTATCTTATGCTTTTGGGTGCAATTGTAAATGGGATTGACTCCTTAATTTCTCTTTCTTCAGTCTCATTGTTAGTGTATAGAAATGCCATTGATTTCTGGGCATTGATTTTGTATCCTGCCACACTGCCAAATTGCTGTATGAGTTCTAGCAATCTTGGGGTGGAGGCTTTGGGGTTTTCTATGTAGAGTATCATGTCATCGGCGAAGAGGGAGAGTTTGACTTCTTCTTTGCCAATTTGAATGCCTTTAATGTCTTTTTGTTGTCTGATTGCTGAGGCGAGGACTTCCAGTACTATGTTGAACAGCAGTGGTGAGAGTGAACATCCCTGTCTTGTTCCTGATCTTAGGGGAAAGGCTCCCAGTGCTTCCCCATTGAGAATGATATTTGCTGTGGGCTTTTCATAAATGGCTTTTAAGATGTCGAGGAAAGTACCCTCTATCCCAACCCTCTGAAGTGTTTTGATCAGGAATGGATGCTGTATTTTCTCAAATGCTTTCTCTGCATCTAATGAGAGGATCATATGGTTCTTGGTTTTTCTCTTGCTGATATGATGAATCACATTGATGGTTTTACGAGTGTTGAACCAGCCTTGTGTCCCGGGGATAAATCCTACTTGGCCATGGTGAATAATTTTCTTAATGTGTTGTTGGATCCTATTGGCTAGTATCTTGTTGAGAATTTTTGCATCCATGTTCATCAGGGATATTGGTCTGTAATTCTCCTTTTTGGTGGGGTCTTTGTCTGGTTTTGGAATTAAGGTGATGCTGGCCTCATAGAACGAATTTGGAAGTACTCCATCTCTTTCTATCTTTCCAAACAGCTTTAGTAGAATAGGTATGACTTCTTCTTTAAACGTTTGATAGAATTCCCCTGGGAAGCCATCTGGCCCTGGACTCTTGTGTCTCGGGAGGTTTTTGATGACTGCTTCAATTTCCTCCCTGGTTATTGGCCTGTTCAGATTTTCTATTTCTTCCTGCTCCAGTTTTGGTAGTTTGTGGCTTTCCAGGAATGCATCCATTTCTTCTAGATTTCCTAATTTATTGGCGTAGAGCTGTTCATAATATGTTTTTTAAATCGTTTGTATTTCCTTGGTGTTGGTAGTGATCTCTCCTTTCACATTCATAATTTTATTAATTTGAGTCTTCTCTCTCTTCTTTTTAATAAGGTTGGCTAATGGTTTATCTATCTTATTAATTCTTTCAAAGAACCAACTCCTGGTTCTGTTGATCTGTTCCACAGTTCTTTTGGTCTCGATATCATTTAGTTCTGCTCGAATTTTAATTAACTGTCTTCTTCTGCTGGGGGTGGGGTCTATTTGTTGCTTTTTCTCTAGTTCCTTTATGTGTAAGGTGAGCTTTTGAATTTGAGTTCTTTCCAGTTTTTGAATGGATACTTGTATTGCGATGTATTTCCCCCTCAAGACTGCTTTTGCTGCGTCCCAAAGATTTTGAACGGTTGTATCTTCATTCTCATTAGTTTCCATGAATCTTTTTAATTCTTCCTTAATTTCCTGGTTGACCTTTTCATCTTTTAGCAGGATGGTCCTTAACCTCCACGTGTTTGTGGTCCTTCCAAACTTCTTGTTGTGATTAAGTTCTAATTTCAAGGCATGATGGTCGGAGAATATACAGGGGACTATCCCGATCTTTTGGTATCGGTTCAGACCCGATTTGTGACCCAGTATGTGGTCAATTCTGGAGAAAGTTCCATGTGCACTTGAGAAGAATGTGTATTCAGTTGAGTTTGGATGTAAAGTTCTGTAGATATCTGTGAAATCCATCTGGTCCAGTGTATCATTTAAAGCTCTCGTTTCTTTGGAGATGTTGTGCTTAGAAGACCTATCTAGTATAGAAAGAGCTAGATTGAAGTCACCAAGTATAAGTGTATTATTATCAAAGTATTTCTTTAGTTTGGTTATTAATTGGTTTAAATATTTGGCAGCTCCCACATTCGGGGCATATATATTGAGGATTGTTAAGTCCTCTTGTTGGATAGATCCTTTGAGTATGAGATATTGTCCCTCTTCATCTCTCACTATAGTCTTCAGGGTAAATTTTAATTTATCTGATATAAGGATGGCTACCCCTGCTTTCTTTTGAGGACCATTTGAATGGTAAATGGTTCTCCAACCTTTCATTTTCAGGTTGTAGGTGTCCTTCTGTCTAAAATGAGTCTCTTGTAGACAGCAAATAGATGGGTCCTGCTTTTTTATCCAGTCTGAAACCCTACGCCTTTTGATGGGGTCATTAAGCCCGTTCACGTTCAGAGTTACTATTGATAGATATGAGTTTAGTGTCATCATATGTATTCAGTCCTTGTTTTTGTGGATTGTTCCACTGAACTTCATCTTAAAGGGGAATTTTAAGAGTCCCCCTTAAAATTTCTTGCAGAGCTGGTTTGGAGGTTACATATTCTTTCAGTTCCTGCCTGTCTTGGAAGCTCTTTATCTCTCCTTCCATTTTGAATGAGAGCCTTGCTGGATAGAGTATTCTTGGTTGCATGTTCTTCTCATTTAGGACCCTGAATATATCCTGCCAGCCCTTTCTGGCCTGCCAGGTCTCTGTGGAGAGGTCTGCTGTTACCCTAATATTCCTCCCCATAAAAGTCAGGGACTTTTTTTCTCTTGCTGCTTTAAGGATCTTCTCCTTATCTTTGGAATTTGCAAGCTTCACTATTAAATGTCGAGGTGTTGATGGGTTTTTGTTGATTTTAGGGGGGGATCTCTCTATTTCCTGGATCTGAATGCCTGTTTCCCTTCCCAGATTCGGAAAGTTTTCAGCTAGGATTTTTTCAAATACATATTCTGGCCCTCTGGCCCTTTCGGCACCCTCGGGAACCCCAATTAAACGTAGGTTTTTCTTCCTCAGGCTGTCATTTATTTCCCTTAATCTATTCTCATGGTCTTTTAATTGCCTGTCTCTTTTTTCCTCAGTTTCCCTCTTTGCCATCAACTTGTCTTCTATGTCACTCACTCGTTCTTCCACCTCGTCAAGCCTCATCGTTAGGACTTCTAGCTTGGATTGCATCTCATTTAATTGATTTTTAATTTCTGCCTGATTGGATCTAAATTCTGCAGTCATGAAGTCTCTTGAGTCCTTTATGGTTTTTTCTAGAGCCACCAGTAGCTCTATAATAGTGCTTCTGAATTGGCTTTCTGACATTGAATTGTAATCCATATTTTGTAACTCTGTTGGAGAGAGGGCTGTTTCTGATTCTTTTTTTTTTTTGAGGTGAGGTTTTCCTTCTAGTCATTTTGCTCAGTGCAGAGTGGCCAAAAACAAGTTGTATTGGGAACAGGAGAAAAAGAGAGAGAAGGAAAGAAAAGAGAAAAAGAAAAAAGAGAAAGAAGAAAAAAAAAGGGGAAAAGAGAAGAAAAAGAGAAAGAATACAAATAAATGATATAGAAACTAAAAAACAGTGGAAAAGGTCAATGGAACCAGGAGCTGGGTTTGTGAAAAAAATAAAAAATTGATGAACTGCTAGTCAGACGTATCAAAAAGAAAGGGAAAGACCTCAAATAAATAAATTCACAAATGAGAGAGGAGAAATAAAACAATTTAAGAGAATATGAAAAATATATATGCCATGAAATTGGACATTATGGAAGAAATGGATAAATTCCCAAAAATATATAAACTACCAAAATTGAAACAAAAAGAAAAAGAAAACTTGAACAGACTGATAACCAGCAAAGAAATTGAATCATTAATCACAAATCTCCCAACAAATAAAAATCCGGGGCCAGGGCAGCCCGGGTGGCTTAGTGGTTTACCACTGCCTTCAGTCCAGGGCATGATCCTGGAGACCTGGGATCGAGTCCCACATTGGGCTCCCTGCACGGAGCCTGCTTCTCCCTCTGCCTGTGTCTCTGCCTCTCTCTCTCTCTCTCTCTCTCTCTCTCTCTCTCTAATAAATAAATTTTAAAAAATAACATCTTAAAAAAATTTTAAAAAAAATCCGGGGACAGATCGCTTCACAGGGGAATTCTACCAAACATTTAAAGAAGACTTAGTATCTATTCCTTGCAATGTCTTGAAAGAAAGAAGAAGAAAGAAAGAAAGAAAGAAAGAAAGAAAGAAAGAAAGAAAGAAAGAAAGAAAGAAAGAAAGAAAGAAAGAAAAAGAAAGGTAAACTTCCAAACTTATTCCATGAGGTCATAATTATCCTGATTCCAAAACCAGGCAAAGTCCCCACACACACACACACACACACACACACAAAGACAGGCCATTATCCATAATGAACATGGATGAAAAATTCTTTTTTTTTTTTTTTGGTTGCAAAATTCTTAACAAAATACTAGCAAATCAAATTCAACAATAGCGTCATTCAGGGAATCCTTCGGTGGCTCAGTGGTTTAGTGCCTGCCTTTGGTCCCAGACATGAACCTGGAGTCCCAAGATCAAGTCCCACATCGGGCTCCCTGCATGGAGCCTGCTTCTCCCTATATCTGTGTCTCTGTCTCTGTCTCTGTCTCTGTCTCTCTCTCTCTCTCTCTGTCTCTCGTGAATAAATAAATAAAATCTTTAAAAAATGTTTAAAATAAAATAGTTATTCACCACAATCAAGCGGGATTTATTTCTGGGTCACAAGTGTGGCTTAGTATTCTCAAATTAATCAACGTGATACACCACATTAATCAGAGAAAAGATAAGAACCATATGATCCTCTCAATAGATGCAGAAAAAGGATTTGATAAAGTACAATATCCATTCCTCAAAGAAGTAGGGATAGATGGAACATACCTCAACATAATAAAGGCCATATACAAAAATCTCACAGTTATTATCATCCTGAATGAGGAAAAACTTAGAATATTTCACCTATGGTCAGGAACATGTCAAAGATGTCCTCTTTTACCACTGTCATTTATTTTTTTATTTTTTTTATTTTTTTAATAAATTAATTTTTCTTGGTGTTCAATTTACCAACATACAGAATAACACCCAGTGCTCATCCCGTCAAGTTTCCCCCTCAGTGCCCGTCACCCATTCCCCCCCACCCTTCGCCCTCCTCCCCTTCCACCACCCCTAGTTCGTTTCCCAGAGTTAGGAGTCCTTATGTTCTGTCTCCCTTCCTGATATTTCCCACACATTTCTTCTCCCTTCCTTTATATTCCCTTTCACTATTATTTATATTCCCCAAATGAATGAGAACATATAATGTTTGTCCTTCTCCGATTGACTTACTTCACTCAGCATAATACCCTCCAGTTCCATCCACATTGAAGCAAATTGTGGGTATTTGTCATTTCTAATTGCTGAGTAATACTTCATTGTATACATAAACCACATCTTCTTTTTTTTTATTTTTTTAAATTAATTTTTATTGGTGTTCAATTTACCAACATACAGAGAAACACCCAGTGCTCATCCCGTCAGTGTCCGCCTCAGTGCCCGTCACCCATTCCCCTCCACCCCCCGCCCTCCTCCCCTTCCACCACCCCTAGTTCGTTTCCCCGAGTTAGGAGTCTTTATGTTCTGTCTCCCTTCCTGATATTTCCCAACATTTCTTTTCCCTTCCTTTATATTCCCTTTCACTATTTTTTAAATTCCCCAAATGAATGAGAACATACACCGTCCTTCTCCAATTGACTTATTTCACTCAGCATAATACCCTCCAGTTCCATCCACGTTGAAGCAAATGGTGGGTATTTGTCGTTTCTAATTGCTGAGTAATATTCCATTGTATACATAAACCACATAAACCACATGTATACATAAACCATTCATCTTTCGATGGACACCGAGGCTCCTTCCACAGTTTGGCTATTGTGGACATTGCTGCTAGAAACATCGGGGTGCAGGTGTCCCGGCGTTTCATTGCATCTGAATCTTTGGGGTTAATCCCCAACAGTGCAATTGCTGGGTCGTAGGGCAGGTTTATTTTTTACTCTTTGAGGAACCTCCACACAGTTTTCCAGAGTGGCTGCACCAGTTCACATTCCCACCAACAGTGTAAGAGGGTTCCCTTTTCTCCGCATCCTCTCCAACATTTGTTGTTTCATGCCTTGTTAATGTTCCCCATTCTCACTGGTGTGAGGTGGTATCTCATTGTGGTTTTGATTTGTATTTCCCTGATGGCAAGTGATGCAGAGCATTTTCTCATGTGCATGTTGGCCATGTCCATGTCTTCCTCTGTGAGATTTCTCTTCATGTCTTTTTCCCATTTCATGATTGGATTGTTTGTTTCTTTGCTGTGGAGTTTAATAAGTTCTTTTTTAAATATTTTATTTATTTATTTATTCGAGAGAGAGAGAGAGAGAGAGAGAGAGAGAGAGAGAGAGAGAGAGAGAGAGAAAGGCAGAGGCACAGGCAGAGGGAGAAGCAGGCTCCATGCAGGGAGCCTGATGTGAGACTCGATCCAGGACTCCAGGATCACACCCTGGGCCTAAGGCAGGCGCTAAACTGCTGAGCCACCCAGGGATCCCCGAGTTTAATAAGTTCTTTATAGATCTTGGATGCTAGCCCTTTATCTGATACGTCATTTGCAAATATCTTCCCCATTCTGTAGGTTGTCTTTGAGTTTTGTTGACTGTTTCTTTTGCTGTGCAAAAGCTTCTTATTTTGATGAAGTCCCAATAGTTCATTTTTGCTTTTGTTTCTCACACCTTCACGGATGTATCTTGCAAGAAGTTACTGTGGCCAAGTTCAAAAAGGGTGTTGCCTGTGTTCTCCTCTAAGATTTTGGTGGAATCTTGTCTCACATTTAGATCTTTCATCCATTTTGAGTTTATCTTCGTGTATGGTGTAAGAGAATGGTCTAGTTTCATTCTTCTGCGTGTGGCTGTGAGATGATATCTAATTGTAGTTTTGATTTGTATTTCCCAGATGATGAGTGATGATAAGCATTTTTTCATGTGTTGTTGCCTATCTGTATGTCATCTTTGGAAAAATGTCTATAACTTCTGCCCATTTTTAATGGTGTGATTCATTTTTGGGTGTTGAATTTGATAGGTTCTTTATAGATTTTGGATACTAATCCTTTATCAGATATGTTATTTACAAATATCTTCTCCCATTCTGAAGGTTGCCTTTTAGTTTTGTTGACTGTTTCCTTTGCTGTGCAGAAGCTTTGTATCTTGTTGAACTCTCAATAGTTCATTGTTGTTTTTGTTTACCTTGCCTCAGGAGTCCTGTCTAGTAAGAAATTGTTATGATTGATGTCAAAGAGGTTGCTGCTTGTGGTCTCTAGGATGTTGATGGATTCCTGTCTCACATTTAGATCTTTCATCCATTTTGAATTTATATTTGTGTTTGGTGTAAGAAAGTTGTCCAGTTTCATTCTTTTGAACATTGATGTCCAAATTTCTTAACACCATTTGTTGAAGAGACTTTTTTACATTGAATATTCTTTTCTGCTTGGTCAAAGATTAGTTGACCATGGCTGTGGGACCATTTCTGGGATTTTGATTCTGTTCCTTTGATCTATTTGATCTGCCTTTGTGCCAATACCATCTTGTCTTCATCACTACAGTTTTGTAATATAAAGTGAAGTCCAGATTTGTGATGCCTGCAGCTTTGCTTTTCTTTTTCAAGATTGCTTTGGATATTTGGGGTCTCCTTTTGTGCCATACAAATTTTAGGACGTTTTGTTGTAGCTCTGCAAAAAATGCTTCTGGTATTTTGAAAGGTATTGCATTCAATGTGTAGATTACTTTGAGTAGTATAGACATTTTAACAATATTTTTTCTTCCAATCCATGAGCATGGAATGTTTCTCAATTTACTTGTGTATTTTCAATTTCTTTTATAAGTGCTCTATAGGTTTCAGAGTACAGATCTTTTATCAATTTGGTAGTTTCACTCCTAGATATCTTTTTTCTTTAGGGCCATTGTTAATGGGATCAATTCCTTGATTTGTGTTCCTGCTGCTTCATTATTGGTGCATAGAAATGTAACAGATTTCTATATGTTCATTTTGTATCCTGTAACTTTACTGTATAAGGTTTAGTGATTTTTTGGTGGAGCATTTTGCGTTTTGTGTATCATGTCATCTGTAAACAGCAAAAATTAGGCTTCTCCTTGCCAATTAGGATGTATTTATTTATTTATTTATTTATTTATTTATTTATTTATTTATTTATTTTCTTTGCTGTCTGATTGCTAAGGCTAAGACTTTCAGGTCTAAGTTAAATAGCAAAGGTAAGAGTGTTCATCCCTCTTATTCTTAACCACAGAGGAAAAAGTCTCAGTTTTTCCCCATTGAGGACTGTATTAGCTATGGATCTTTCATATATGTTCTTTGTAATGTTCTGATATGTTTGCTCTATCCCTACTTTATTAAGGGTTCTTATCAAGAATGAATGTTGTATTTTTTTCAAACACTTTTTCTTCATCTATTGAGAGGAGTATATGGTTCATATTCTTTCTTTGATTAATGTGGTGTATCTGTTGATTAATTTGTGAATATTGAACCACCCTTGCATCCCAGGAATAAATCCCACTTGATAGTGTTGAATAGTTCTTTTAATGTACTGTTAGATTTGTTTTGCTAGTATTCTGTTAAAATTTTTTGCATACATGTTCATCAGGGATACTGACCTGTAATTCCCTTTGTAGTGGGGTCTTACTCTGGTTTTGGAATCAAGGTAATGCTGGTCTAGTAGAATGAGTTTGGAATTTTTCCTTCTATTTCTAATTTTTAAAAGATGTTGAGAAGAATAGATATTAACTCTTTAAATGTTTGGTAGAATTCCCTGTGAAACCATCCAGCCCTGGATTTCTGTTTCTTGGGAGATTTTATATTACTGATTTAATTTTTTTTGCTAGTTATCAGCCTGTTGAAATTTTCTATTTCTTCCTGTTTCACTTTTGGTAGTTTCGATGTTTCTAGTAATTTATCTATTTATTCCAAATCATCTGATTTATTGGCCAATAATTTTTCATAATATTTTTTATAATTGTATTTCTGTGGTGTTGGTTGTGATCTCTCCTCTGTCATATGTGATTTCATTTATTTTGATCCTTTCTCTTCTTTTTGATAAGTCTGGCTAGGGATTTATTAATTTTATTAAATCTTTCAATGATCAGTTCCTAGTTTCACTGATCTGTTTTTCTATTTTTCTTTTGTTTCTATGTCATTTATTTCTGCTCTAATTTTTATTACTTCCCCTCTGCTGACTCTAGACTTCATTTGCTGTTCTTCTAGCTTCTTAAGTGAAATATTAGCTTATGTTTTTTAGATTTTTCTTGCTTCTTCAGGTAAGCTTGTATTGCCATATACTTCCCTCTTATGGCCACTTTTGCTGAATCCCAAGTTTTTGACCATCATATTTTCATTTGTTTCCATGCATTTTTAAAAATTTCAACTTTAATTTCTTGTTTAACGTATCCATTCTTTATAGGGTGTCCTTTACCCTCCATTATTTGTGGTCTTTCCATTTTTTTTTTCCTGTGGCTGTCTTCAACTTTCATAGCATTGTGGTAGGAAAATATGAATGGTATGATCTCATTTGTTTTATACTGGTTGAGGCCTGATTTATGAACCTGTGTGATCTATTCTGGAGAATGTCCCATGTGCACTTGAGAAGAATGTATATTCTGCTGCTTTCGAATGGAATGTTCTAAATATATGTTAAGTCCATCTCATCCAATGTGTCATTCAAAATCATTGTTCCTTGTTTATTCATTCCTTGGAAGATCTATCTATTGTTGTGAGTTGGGTATTAAAATCCTTTACTATCAGTATATTATTAACAATGAGTTTCTTTATGTTTGTTTTTAATTGTTTATATATTTGGATGTTCCCAAGATAGGGGCATAGATATTTACAATTGTTAGATCTTCTTTTTGGATAGACCCCTTTATTATGATTTAGTTCCCTTCATCTCTTCTTACAATCTTTGATTTAAAATCTAGTTTGTCTTGTAGAAGTATGGCTATTCTGGCTTTCTTTTGGTGACCATTAGCATGAACAATGTTTCTCTATCCTCTCACTTTCAATCTGGTGCTATCTTTAGTTCTAAAATGAGTCGCTGGGGGTTCCCTGGGTAGCTCAGTGGTTTAGCGCCTGCCTTTGGCCCAGGGCATGATCCTGGAGTCCCGGGATCAAGTCACACATCAGACTCTCTGCATGGAGCCTGCTTCTCCCTCTGCCTGTGTCTCTGCTTCTCTCTCTCTCTCTCTCATGAATAAATAAATAAAATATTAAATAAAGTAAAATAAAGTAAAACGAGTCTCTTTTAGGCAGCATAGAGATGGGTCTTGGATTTTTAAAATATTTTTTAAAAATAAGAGGGAAAATATTGCTCATGAATGCAAACATAGGGAACTCACTGATTCCATAAAGCATAATAACATTGATATCATTGGAGTTCAAATACAAGAGAGGGGAAAAGGGCAGAAGGTGTATTAGAAAAAAATATGGCTGAAAACTTACCTAATCTGGGAAAGGAAACAGAAATCCAAATTCAGAAGGCACAGAGAATGCCTATCAAAATCAACAAAAGCAGGACAACAAGAAGACATATCAGAGTAAAATTTGCAAATTACAGAGATAAGGAAAATATCCTGAGATCAGCAAGGAAAAAAGACTTTCTAACATACAAGAGATGACTAAATGGTTAGCAGGAGATCCACCCACAGAATCATGGCAGGCCAGGAGGGAGTGATATGCTGAGTGACTGCCTTCAGCTCAGGGTGTGATCCTGGAGTCCCCTGATGGAGTCCCATGTCAGGCTCCCTGCATGGAGCCTGCTTCTCCCTCTGCCTATATCTATGCCTCTCTCCCTCTCTCTCTCTCTCGAATAAATAAATGAAATCTTTAAAAAAAATAAGACAGAGAGAGAGACAGAGACAGAGACAGAGACACGGGCAGAGGGAGAAGCAGGAGATCACGCTCTGAGCCAAAGGCAGACGCTCAACCGCTGAGCCACCCAGGCGTCCCTCAGTTATAGTATTTTTCTTATTTCAGTCTGACTAGCTTTTAGGTCTTTTATTTCTGTGGTAAGAGAGTTACTGGTGTTTTTCATGTTTTTCTCAAGCCCAGCTAATATCCTCATGATTGTTGTTTTAAATTCTGGATCAGTGAGCAGCCCAGGTGGTTCAGTGGTTTAAAGCCACCTCCAGCCCAGGGCCTTATCCTGGAGACCCAGGATTGAGTCCCACATCGGGCTCCCTGCATGGAGCCTGCTTCTCCCTCTGCCTGTGTCTCTACCTCTCTCTGTGTCTCTCATGAATCAATAAATAAAATCTTTAAAAAAATTCTGGATCAGCCATACTATTTATGTCTGTTTCAATTAAATCTCATTCTGTGATCTTTTATTGTTCTCTTTTTGGGATAAATTCCTTAATTTTGGCATTTTGTCTAGTTCTTTGTCTTCTTTTTTATGTTAGGATAGTCTGTTATCTTTCATGCTCCTGAGAGTAACTTTGTGAAGAAAATGTCATATACTGCCCAGGGCCTAACACTTTAGGAATTGTTTCTGGTGTATGGTGTATGCACTCTGCTACTGTGTTTTGGGTGCTCTTTCCATCAGGTCAGTCCTCTGCAGAGGTTTTCTTTGCTTAGAGTGGAAAGAGTTTGGACTTTGTCCAGTGTGTGGTGAGTTTTAACTAGGTGTGCTCTGTTCTGCTTGTTAAAAGAGACCTAATGGTATTTTCTGTACAGCTCAAGCGTGCCGGCACTCTATGGTCAGTAGACTTGTATAGTGGGCATTTTTGCTGGTCTTCTTGAAGAAGGGTCTGGTGCTCTTGTTCTTAGGCACTTTCACTAGTAAAGAATCCTCTGCAGATTGCAGGGGATGGGGCTTGTTGTAAATGGCTCAAACCTCCACTTTGGGTGCTGTGCTACTCACTGAAGTCAGTCTGTGTTGGTGGCAGAGAAACTGATGCCATGCATCTCCCTCATTCCTGATAATGGATAGTTTGTACCAGTCATGATCAGGGAAGTCCTCACATAGGAGAAAACAATTTTCCTTCATATGTCCTAGGAGCCTCTCCAACCTCTGCCTTCACCATATCTGTATCTGGGCCATCTGCATGCTCAACAGCACAGTGCACCTATGTTTTATCTCAGACACAAAGGCTGAGTTTCAAAACTCCATACTTTAGGGACCAGGCCTGGTATGAATCCATACTGATCTGTTGGAGAGTCTCACTGTGTTTGGTCTGGTGCTGGTTTGTCCCAGAAGGGCAGTTGCACAAATGTGTAGGAGCTTAGAGTTTAAAGTGTAGCAAAAGCCTGGCGTCCAGTTTTGTTGCCCTCAGCTTGTGTCTCTGTTGTTATGATAAGGAACTGGGCAGTACAATGGCAACCATTGGCTCCTTTGTTCCCTGATGGGCAGTGCCACCTCTGTAACATGCACTCTAAGAAGAGGGAAATCTTATCTCACAGTGCATCCCAGGGGATGTGCAGATTATACTGTCTTCTCTTGGGCCAGTGCCCTCCTTCATATGAGTACCACTGTGCCTGCCAGTCCCCAAACAAGCCACCGCATATATTTCTAAAACTGCAATTTTGAGCTCTGCTGGTTGTAAAAATTCATGATAATTAGCCCAGCCCCTTTCATTTTCCCAGTCAGTGGTTTTGGAGAAGTGTTTTTGGGGTGTGTGTGTGTGTGTGTGTGTGTGTGTGTGATCCCCTGTGTCCTGCTCTCCCCCTCCCTTTCTCTCTCTCTCTCTCCACTGTCCATGATGAGGGCTCCCTCTGATCCATGGCCCCTGGTATTCTTTTCTCCCCCTAATCACTTCTCTGCACCTCCCACCTTCCACAATGTGACCTCTTCTCTCCTCCTAGTTGTGCAGTTTGTTCTTCCAGTTCTCAGATCTATTTCTTGGGTGTTCATAATATTTTGATATTTGTATAGCTGTGTTTGAGAGACAAGGCAAGGCAAGGAGTCCCCTGACTACTCTGCCATCTTAACTCTTCCAATAAAATGGATTTGAACATACCTTCACATAATAAAGACCAAATATGAGAAACCCACGGCTAGCACCATTCTCAATGATGAACACCTGAGAGTTCTTCTTCAAAGATGAGGAACAAGACAAAGATGCTGACTCTCATGAGTTTTATTCAAAATATTCCTGGAAATCCTAGCCACAACAATCACACACACACACACACACACACACACACACACACATACACACACATCCATACAGAAGTAGTTAACTTGTCATTATTTGTAGATGAAATATTTTTTAAATATTTTATTTACTAATGTGAGAGAAGAGAGAGGCAGAGACACAGGAAGAGGGAGAAACAGGCTCCTCACAGGAAGCCTGATGTGGGACTCGATCCCAGGACCACAGGATCATGCCCTGAGCTGAAGGCAGACGCTCAAACACTGAGATGCCCAGGCATCCTGATTACATGATAATCACATGATATTACATAGAAAACCCCAAAGACCACCAAAAAATTACCAGAATAGAGAAATTCAGTTAAGTTGCCAGATACAAATTTAATATGCAGAAATTGGTAACATTTCTATACACTAATAATGAAATAGTGGAAATAAAATTTTAAAAAAAATCTAGAAATGTGAGGAATAGTGTGGTGTAGGAGAATCCTGAGCTCTCCTTCTCCCATGGACACACCAAGATAGCCTCATTAGTGTAACTAACTCTGAAAATTACCCAAGGATTGGCAGAACAGACTTTCCACAGTTAATGCAAAGAAGAGGCTACATTGAAAATAGTTGGAGGAAAGGGGACATTGTTAAGAACCAAATACCAGGCTGGACTAGTCACAAATGGGAGGGACATGGCAAGCATTGAGAAGCAAGAGGCTCAGACAAATAACTTCACCAAGATATAGAATAGAAGAAACAATATGAAGAGCAGTTTGAAAAATGTGAGGAAAATTTATTTACTAATTTGAAAACATGTGACAGAGGTGCAGGGATCTTTATGAGGCTTCCACAAGAATAAGTGATCTGGTGGCTAAAATTTCTCTTCAGCCCCCCCACCCCCGTTAATCCCCCACAGCCTAGATAGCAGGACACTTGTGGGAACCAACAAAAACACTTTCCACTTTCTTGACTGCACTGCTCACTCAATCCCCAAGTTCTCCAACTCATCTGCTCAATATAACGCTCCCACCTCTTCAGGAGTCCCTCCAAAGCTGCTTCTGCCCTGACACATCCTATAAGAAGCCTTGGCATGGATCAGCCATATTCCAAAGTGACTCTTGTCCTGGGAAGAGGGAAAGATAGCCCACACAACAGTGCACCCACAGTCCAAGCAGATGAACCTTATAGCTAGCATGTCAGAGAAATGTCTTTCTGATCAGTGACACTGGAGCCCTGGCAGGCCAATTGAGGAAGGAATCTGGTCTGACTGGCAGTCTCACCCACCAACAAAATCTTTACAGGTATGAAGGAAGAAAGATCACTGAAGTTCCTGTGACTGTAGCCTCAACAGGGAGAATGGGAGCAGGTGTCTGGTGTAACTGCCAAACTTTCCCACCCAATGAAAGCCTTTCTAGGTACAAGGCAGAGAGAGCATCCTTCAGGTTCATGCTACTGAAGCCATAGTAGATGGACTGAAATAAGGCATCAAATCAGACTGGTGACAGTACCAAACTACATGCCATGACAGTCCAAGATTTGCTTCTTGACAGCTTAAGGACGTCACCCTGCTCAGTGCAACCACATAGCCAAAGTGGGCCATTGCAGCTGACTAGATTGAAGACAAGTGCAGCTCAGCCACAACAGTACAATGCATGCAGCCCATATAGGAGACATCCATGAAATAGCTGGTTCTGGTGAACAGGGGGGATTGCACAACAAGGCATCACAAGACCTCTTCTTCATGTGATCACTACTTTCACGACCAGTAATTGTAGGTGAATTTTGTAGTACATATAATCAAACACAGAGAGTTAGACAAAATTAAGATGCAGAAGAATATGGACCAAATGAAATAACAAGACAAAAGCACAGGAAAAGATCTAAATGAAATACAGTTAAACAATGTGCCTAATTATGAATTCAAAGTAATCATCATAAAGATACTCACTAAACTTAAGAAAAAAATAGATGATCTCTGTGAGATCTTCAACAAAGAGACAGAAAATATAAGACAGAAGCAGAAATAAAGAACTGAAAAACTGAAATAAAAAGTACATTATAGGGAAACAATAGTAGATTAGAGGAGGCAGAATAATAGATCGGTAACCTAAAACACAGGGTGATGGAAAGCAATCAAGGTGAACAGCAAAGAAAATAAATAATAATAATAAAAATTGAGAATAGGTTATGGGAACACAGAAACATCATAAAACATGACAGCATTTATGTTATAATGATCTTGGGAGAAGAAAACTGAAAAAAGAGGCAGAAAATTAACTTGAAGAAATAATAGATGTAAACCTCCCTAATCTGGGGAAGGAAGCAGAAACCCATATTAAGGAAGCGGGGTTCCCAAAAATTAATGTAAAGAAGTTCAAACCAAGACGTATATTAATTAAAATGGTAAAAAATAGTAATAAAAAGAAAATTTTAAATGCACCAAGAGAAAAGAATCAGTTACATACAAGAGAAATCCCATAAATTCATAGGCTGATTTTTCAGAAGAAACTTTGTAAGTCAGAGCAAATGGCATGATATATTCAAAGTGCTAAAAGGGAAAAGCCTGCAACTCAAAATCTTCTACATAGAAAGACTGTTATGCAGAATAGAAAAAAGAGCTACAGTTTTCTAGACAAAAGTTAAAAAGTTTGTCACCAAAAACCAAACATAGAAGAAACACAAAATCAATTATTTTGAATGAAAAGAAAAGGCCATAGTCAGGAATAAGAACATAATGAAAAGAAAAATTCTGAGATAAATGCAAACATATCATAAAAGTAATAGACTAATCACTTATAATAACAGCATAGAAGTTAAAGCACAAAAGTAGTAAAATCAATTAAATATGAAAAAACAGTCAAAAGTTTCACAAAATACAAGAATGTAAGGTATGACATCCATATACACCTATAATTTAATGGGGGAATAATAATAAAGTGCTTTTAAATTGTGTTCAAACTTAAGTGCCCATCAACAGGTTGGAATTCGATCTGCCAGCATATATTATAACACCAGTGCTCATCCATGAAGTGCTCCCTTAGGTGTCTGTCACCCAGTCAACCCATCCTTACCCCACCTCCCCTTCCACTAACTGTTGTCATTTCCAAGAGTTAGGAATTTTTCATGTTTCATCACCCTCTCTGATTTTTCCCACTCACTTTCTCTCCTTCCCCTATGATACCTTTCACTATTTTTTATATTTCCTTTATGAGTGAAACCATATGATGATTGTCCTTCTCTGATTCGCTTAATTCATTCAGCATAATACCCTCCAGTTCTATCCACATCAAAGCAAATAGTGGGTATTCCTCATTTCTAATGGCTGAGTAATATTCCATTAAATGACACCTCTATCTATCTATCTATCTATCTATCTATCTATCTATCTATCTATCTATGACACCACCATTTACCATTCATCTTTCGATGGATACTTATGATCATACCAAAGTTTTGCTATTGTGGACAATGTTGCAATGCTGCTATAAACATTAGGGTGCAGGTGTCTGGCTTTTCACCACATTTTTATCTATGGGGTAAATCCACAGTAGTGCAATTGTGCAATTGCTGGGTCATAGGGTAGCTCTACTTTAACTCTTTTAGGAAACTCCACACAGTTTTCCAGAGTGGCTGTAAAAGTTCACATTCCCACCAAGACTGCAAGAGGGTTCCCCTTTCTACAGATCCTCTCAAACATTTGTTGTTTCCTGTCTTGTTAATTTTCCCCATTCTCAATGGTGTGAGGTGGTATCTCATATGGATTTGATTTGTATTCCCCTGATGGCAAGTGATGCAGAGCATTTTCTCATGTGCTTGTTGGCCATGTGTAGGTGTTCTTTGGTGAAATCTCTGTTCATGAATTTTGCCCATTTTATGATTGGATTCTTTGTTTCTTTGCTGTTGAGTTGAATAATCTCTTTATAGATGTTGGATACTAGCCCTTTATCTGATAGGTCATTTGCAAAGATCGTCTCCCATTCTGTAGGTTTTCTTTTAGTTTCATTGACTGTTGCTTTTGCTGGGCAGAATCCTTTTACCTTGAAAGAATTCCAACAGTTCAGTTTTGCTTTTGTTTCCCTTGTCTTCATAGATGAATTTTGCAAGAAGTTCCTGTGGCCAAGTTCAAAAGGGTGTCGTCTGTGTTCTCCTCTAGGATTTTGATGGAATCTTGTCTCAGATTTAGATGTTTCATCCATTTTGAGTTTATGTTTGTGTATGGTGTAAGAGAATGGTCCAGTTTCACTCTTCTACACATGGATGGCCAATGTTCCCAGCACCATTTATTTAAAAGAATGTCTTTTTTCCAGTGGACAGTCTTTCTTGCTTGTTGAAAATTAGTTGACCATAGAGTTGAGGGCCCATTTCTGGGTTCTCTATTCTGTTTCATTGAACTATGCGTCTGTTTTTGTGCCATTAACACACTGTGTTGATTATCACAGCTTTGGAGTACAACTAGAAATCCAGCATTATGATGACCTTGGCTCTGGTTATCTTTTTCAATATTCCCCTGGCAATTTGGGGTATTTTCTGTTTCCACACAAATCTTAAGATGATTTGTTCGAACTCTCTGAAGAAAGTCCATGCTATTTTGATAGGGATTGCAGTAAAAGTGTAAATTGCCCTGAGTAGCATAGACATTTTCACAATATTAATTCTGCCAATCCATGAACATGGAACATTTTTTTCATTTCTTTGTGTCTTCCTCAATTTCTTTCAAAAGTGTTTTATAGTTTTTAGGGTATAGATCCTTCCCTTTTTGGTTAGGTTTATTCCTAGGTATCTTATGCTTTTGGGTACAATTATAAATGGGATTGACTCCTTAATTTCTCTTTCTTCAGTCTCATTGTTAGTGTATAGAAATGCCAACGATTTCTGGGCAATGATTTTGTATCCTGCCACACTGCCGAATTGCTGTATGAGTTCTAGCAATCTTGGGAGGGGGAGTCTTTTGGGTTTTCTATGGACAGTATCATGTCATCTGCAACGAGGGAGAGTTTGACTTCTTCTTTGCCAATTTGAATGCCTTTTATTTCTTTTTGTGGTCTGATTGCTGAGGCTAGGACTTCTAGTTCTATGTTGAATAGCAGTGGTGAGAGTGGATATCCCTGTCATGTTCCCAATCTTAGGGGAAAGGCTCCCAGTGTTTCCCCATTGAGAATGTTATTTGCTGTGGTCTTTTCGTAGATGGCTTTTAAGATGTTGAGGAATGTTCCCTCTATCCATAAACTCTGAAGAGTTTTGATCAGGAATGGATGCTGTATTTTCTCTGCATCAATTGAGAGGATCATATGGTTCTTATTTTGTCTCTTGTTGATGTGATCTATCACGTTGATTGTTTTACAAGTGTTGAACCAACCTTGCGTCACTGGGATACATTCCACTGGGTCATGGTGAATAATCCTCTTTATGTATTGTTGGATTCAATTGGCTAGTATCTTGTTGAGACTTTTTTCATCTGTGTTCATCAGGAATATTGGTCTATAATTCTCCTTTTGATGGGGTCTTTGTCTGGTTTTGGAATTGAGGTGATGCTGCCCTCATAAAACGAGTTGAGAAATATTTCCTCCCTTTTGTATCCTTCACAGCAGCTTTAGTAAAATACGTATTATTTCTTCTTTTTTTTTAATTTATTTTTTTGGTGTTCAATTTGCCAACATATAGAATAATACCCAGTGCTCATCCCATCAAGTGCCCCCTCAGTGCCCATCACTCAGTCACCCCCACTCCCTGCCCACTTCCCTTTCTACCACCACTTGTTCGTTTCCGAGAGTTGTCTTCTATATCACTCACTCATTCTTCTACCTCGTTAACCCTCGTTGTTAGGACTTCTAGTTTGGATTGCATCTCATTCAATTGATTTTTAATTTCTGCCTGATTAGATCTAAATTCTGCAGTCATGAAGTCTCTAGAGTCCTTTATGCTTTTTTCTAGAGCCACCAGTAGCTGTATAAAAGTGCTTCTGAATTGGCTTTCTGACATTGAAATGTAATCCAGATTTTGTAACTCTGTGTTTCTGATTCTTTCTTTTGAGGTGAGGTTTTCTTTTTTTTTTCCTCAAAAAATATTTAATGACACAGAAGTTCCCTTGTTAAATGAAAAGAGGTGGATTAAAAAACTACACATAAGGCGGGACACCAATTTTATAAGACACACACATACAACTTAGAAAAATACCAGACAAGACTGCATCATGACACTGATTGCCCATGTGGTGGTGGGTCTTAAAGTTGTTGTTTTTTTTTTTTTAATTTTTATTTATTTATGATAGTCACACAGAGAGAGAGAGAGAGAGAGAGAGAGAGGGGCAGAGACACAGGCAGAGGGAGAAGCAGGCTCCATGCACCGGGAGCCCGATGTGGGATTCGATCCCGGGTCTCCAGGATCGCACCCTGGGCCAAAGGCAGGCGCCAAACCGCTGCGCCACCCAGGGATCCCTAAAGTTGTTTTTTTAAACGAGTGAACCATTCATACAATTTTAAAAGCAGTAAGTGAGGGTTTATGAGAACTGCCAGGATTGGGTATTAATGGGAGAACCAGAACCCAGTCATTTTGCTCAGTACAGAGTGGCCAAATACAACTTGTATTTGGAAAAGGAGAAAAAGAGAGGAGAGAAAGAAGGAAAGAAAAGAGAAAAAGAAAAAAGAAAAAAAGGAAGAAAAAAAGAGAAGAAAAAGAGAAAGAAAAAGAAAGAAAGGAAAAAAACGTTGGGGGAAGCAAACAGAAATCAAAAAGCAAACAAAAACAAAAACAAAAAAAACACAGTGGAGTATCTTCTGTTTCTGTATACTTTTCGTCCCTTGACTTCACCTGGAATTCGTCTGTCTAGCTGGTCTTCTGGGGGAACGGCCTGTTGTGCTGATTTTCAGGTGTTAGCACTGGAGGGAGCTGCTCTGCCCCTGCCTGGTGCAGGGCTCAGGGGGGTTGTTTACCCCTTGAGGCCCCAGGAGGAACAACCACAGTGGCGGCGGCCAGCACTGGAGCCCTGGAGTCAGCTCCCGCAGTAACTACGGAGCTCTCCGTGTTCAGGGGCGTGGATTCTCCGGGGACAGGGCCGCTGCTCTGCTCAGCTCCGGGCAGGAGCGTCCTTGCTGTCCTGGGCCCTCCCGGCCTCTGCCTGTCCCGGGGGGAGGCAGGATCCTCGGCTGTGTCCCGGCGCCCAGTGCTCCCGGGCCTACGCTGTTGGATTGTGCTCCCGGCCGCGCAGCCGCCTCTCTGCGGAGCTGCCGCCCGAGCCCCTCGGAGCTGCTCCTGGGGCACGCAGCCCCCTCTGCGCAGAGCCGCCGCCCGAGTCCCTCTGAGCTGCTTCCAGGTCAATGCCCACGTGCTGCAGCCCTTTAGGGAGCTCGGCGCATCTCCCTGGTGCGCAGTTGCTCTGATAGTGTCCCAGGGAGCCTGAGGGCATCCCCGCCCTCCTGGGGTCCTGCTCTAACTCCCTGAGATCGCCTTTCTGCCCAGGAAGATAGGTGAAGCTCTTGCTTCTCCGGGACGGAGCTTTCCTGTCCTGGGGGCACTCGCCTCGGCCTCAGCCCGGCTCCTGGCGGGGCCCCTCCCCCTTGGAGGCCTTTTGTTTCTTTATTTCTTTTTTTCCCGTCTTCCTACCTTGATAGAAGCACGAACTCTTCTCACTGTAGCATTCCAGCTGGTCTCTCTTTAATTCTCAGGCCGAATTCGTAGATTTTCAGGATGATTTGAAGGTTATCTAGGAAATTTGGTGGGGACAGGTGATTTGGGGACCCTACTCTTCCGCCACCTTGTCCCTCCCCTCAGATTTGTAGGTGTTCAGGATGATTTGAACGTTATCTAGGTAAGTTGGTGGGACCAGGTGAGTTAAGACCCCTACTCTTCCACCATCTTCCCCATCAACTTATTGTAAAGTGCTATATACTTGTTATATACGAACCTAATGGTAACCACACATCAAAAAACTATAAGAGATACACAAAAAATAAATGAACCCAAGCATAACACTAAAGAAAGCTGTCAAACCACAAGGGAAGAGAGCAAGAAAAGGAGAATGGAATACAGAACAACAACAGAAAATCAAAACATGTAACAAACGGCAATAAATACATCCTTATCAATAATTACTATATATTTTTATTTTTTAATAATAAATTTATTTTTTATTGGTGTTCAATTTGCCAACATACAGAATAACACCCAGTGCTCATCCCCTCAAGTGCCCCGCTCAGTGCCCGCCACCCAGTCTCCACTACCCCCAGCCCTCCTCCCCTTCCACCACCCCTAGTTCGTTTCCTAGAGTTAGGAGTATTCCATGTTCAGTCTCCCTTTCTGATATTTCCTACCCATTTCTTCTCCTTTCCCCTCTATTCCCTTTCACTATTATTTATGTTCCCCAAATGAATGAGACCATATAATGTTTGTCCTTCTCCGATTGGCTTATTTCACTCAGCATAATACCCTCCAGTTCCTTCCATGTAGAAGCAAATGGTGGGTATTGGTCATTTCTAATGGCTGAGTAATATTCCATTGTATGCATAACCACATCTTCTTTATCCATTAATCTTTCGATGGAAACCGAGGCTCCTTCCACAGTTTGGCTATTGTGGACATTGCTGCTAGAAACATCGGGGTGCAGGTGTTCCAGCGTTTCATTGCATCTGTAACATTGGGTTAAATCCCCAGCACTGCAATTGCTGGGCCTAGGGCAGGTCGATTTTTAACTCTTTGAGGAACGTCCACACAGGTCATCAAGACAGTGTGGTACTGGCACAAAAACAGACACATAGATCAATGGAACAGAATAGAGAATCCAGAAGTGGACCCTCAACTTTATGGTCAACTAATATTCGCTAAAGGAGGAAAGACTATCCACTGGAAGGAAGACAGTCTCCTCAATAAATGGTGCTGGGAAAATTGGACATCCACAGGCAGAAGAATTAAACTAGACCACTCTCTTGCACCATACACAAAGAGAAACTCAAAATGGATGAAAGATCTAAATGTGAGACAAGATGCCATCAAAATCCTAGAGGAGAACACAGGCAACACCCTTTTTGAACTCGGCCACAGTAACTTCTTGCAAGATACATCCATGAAGGCAAAAGAAACAAAAGCAAAAATGAACTATTGGGACTTCATCAAGATAAGAAGCTTTTGCACAGCAAAGGATACAGTCAACAAAACTCAAAGACAACCTACAGAATGGGAGAAGATATTTGCAAATGACGTATCAGATAAAGGGCTAGTTTCCAAGATCTATAAAGAACTTCTTAAACTCAACACCAAAGAAACAAACAATCCAATCATGAAATGGGCAAAAGACATGAACAGAAATCTCACAGAAGAAGACATAGACATGGCCAACAAGCACATGAGGAAATGCTCTGCATCACTTGCCTTCAGGGAAATACAAATGAAAACCACAATGAGATACCACCTCACACCAGTGAGAATGGGGAAAATTAACAAGGCAGGAAATCACAAATGTTGGAGAGGATGTGGAGAAAAGGGAACCCTCTTGCACTGTTGGTGGGAATGTGAACTGGTGCAGCCACTCTGGAAAACTGTGTGGAGGTTCCTCAATAATTACTCTAAATTTAAGTTTACTAAAGCTCTAATCCATGTACATAGGGTTATTGAATAGATAAAATAGAAATTATCTATATTCTGCCTAAGATACTCGTGGCTGAAAGGCACATGCAGATTGAAAGTGAAGAGATGGAAAAAGTTTTTGATATAAATGGAAATGAAATGGAAGCCTTGGTATCAATACTTATATCATAAAAATCGACTTAAGAATGTAACAAAAAACAACAAAAGAGGAGAACATTATATAATGACAAAAATAATGATCCAACTAGAGGATATAACAATTGTACATGTATATACACCCTCCAGGGGAGTTCCTAAATACATAAAGCAACTATTAACAAATATAATAAATAAATTGAGAGTATTACAATAATATTAGAGGACTCTAAAACCCCACTTACATCAATGCATAGATCATGTAGACAGAATCAACAATGAACAGTGTCTTAAAATGACACTGGACAAGCTGGACTTAATATATTAAAAAAATTCTCTCCAAAACCAGCAGAACACTCTTTTCAAGTGTACATAGAGTATTTTCCAAAATACATTATATGTTAGGTCATAAAACAAGGGTTAAAATATTGAAAAATATTAAAATCCAATCATGGGTTTATTTCTGATCACAATGGTATGAAATCATAAATCAGTCACAGGAAAATATCTAGAAATAACATGAATACATGGAGGATAAATAGGATAATACCAAAAAATGACTGGATCAAGCGAAAAATCAAAAAATATTTATAAAAAGACATGAAGGTAAAATGGAAATGAAAACACATCTGTCCAAAATCTTTCAGATGCAACAAAAACTATTCTAAACAGAAATATTATAGAAATACAAGACTACGTCAAGAAGCAAACAGAAAAACAAATAAACAACTTAACTTCACATCTTGAGCTAGAAAAAAAGAACAGAAACCTGAAAGTCTGTAAAATAAAGGAAATAATAAAGATTAGAGCAGAAATAACTGAAATAGAGACAATAAGAACAACAAATGGAACACATCATTGAAAGCACATACTAGTTCTTTAGAAGGATCAAGAAAATTGTCAATTAGCCAGTCTCATCAAGAAAAGAAGGAGAGGATTCAAATAAATAAAATCAAAAATAAAGAAGGAGAAATTACAACTGGCATCACAGAAATACATAGCATTAAAAGAGATTTTTATGAAAAATTATATGCCAACAAATTAGACAACCTAGAATTATGAGTACATTTGCAAAAACATGTAATCTTCTAAAACTGAATCAGACCAACACTAGCAATAAAATTGAATCAGAAATAAAAACACTTAAACAACTCCAGAAGCAGATGACTTTACAGGTGAATTCCACCAAACATTTAAAGCAGAGTTTATACCTGTTTTTCTCAAAATATTTTTTAAAAAGAAAAGAATAGGAAGAAAAATTTCCCCATTTATTCTCTAAGATTAACATTAAGATCAGTGTTACCCTGATACTAAAGCCAGATAAAGACACTACAGAAAGAAAACAACAGTCCTGTATCTCTGAAAAACATAGTTGCAAAAATATTCAACACAAGTATTCTGAATCCAACAATACCTTCAAAAAAATTGGTCGCCACATTCATGTGCTATTTACTCAAGGGATGCATGGGTGGTTCAATAGTAAAAAAATTACCAACATGATACATTACATTACAACAGAAAAGATAAAACCATATGATCAGCTCAATATATGAAGAAAAAGCATTTGACAAAGTACAACACTCATTCATAATAAAAAGTCTCAACAAAGTGGGCCTAATATAACTTGACACAATAAAGGTGATATTTAGAAATCCAACAGCTAATATTGTGTTCAAAGATAAAAACCTAAAAACATTTTTTCTAATATCAGGAAGAAGAAAAGAATGTCTACTCTCACCACTTTTACTCAAAATAGTACTGAAAACCCTAGCCATAACAATCAGAGGAGAAAAAGAAAGAAAAGTCATCCAAATTGGTAAGGAAAAGGTAAACCTTTTACTATTTGCAGATGACATAATACTATGTGTGGGATGACCCAATTGGGTGAAGGCTGATGGCAGGGGGATGAAAGAATTCACAAAGGAGATAGAAGTTTATTGAATACACTGCAAGGGAGGATTTGGCAGGACAACAAAGAAAAGACTGTCAGGAGGTAGTGGTTGGGGCTGTTATTAAGGGGGATGATGAGGTATGGAAGGTACAGAATTTTCCTTTTTTGGTACCTGTATATAAGTAACCTATTGATGAGCTATAGCTTATGGACATTTTGAGATAGGTACCCTAATGGGCCTGGTTGTATTCAGCTGGGAGGTCACTATGGGCCCTTTTACCTTATTCAGATTTCTGTTGCTCAGGTTGCTTGCCTAAAAGTGGCCTCTACACTATGTATATTAAAAACTTAAAGATCACTAAAAACTACTGGAACTGATAAATTCAGTAAATTAGTAGGATATAAAATTAATGTACAGAAATTTATTGCATTTCTGTACGTTAATAATGAAGTATCAGAAAGAGAAATTAAGGAGAAAATCCCAATTATGATTACATTGAAAAGAACAAAATACCCAGGAATAAACTTAACTAAGAGGATGAAAGACTTGTACTGCAAACAAATGGAAAGATATCTCATATTCATGGATGAAAAGAGCAAATATTTTTAATGTTCATACTACCCAAGGCAATCTACAGATTTAATGCAATTCCTATAAAAATACCAACAATGTTTTTATAGAGCTAGAACAAATTACACAATTGTATGGATCCATAATAGACCCCAAATAACAATAGAAATCTTGAGAAAGAAAAACAAACCCAGGGCATTCCAACTTCAGATTTCAAGATATATTACAAAGCTGTAGTAATCAAAACAGTATGGCACTGGCAAAACATAGACACATAGATCAATGTAACAAAATAGAGAGCCCATTAATAAAACTAGGCTAATATGATCAATTAATCTATGACAAAGAAAGCAAAAGTATTCAATGGGCAAAGGAGGGTCTCTTCAACAAATGGTACTGAGAGAACTTGATGGCAACATGCAAAAAATGAAACTGAATCACTTTCTTACACCATAAACAAATATAAACAAAATGTATTAAAGACTGAAAACTGGGCTGCCTGGGTGGCTCAGTGGTTGAGCGTCTGCCTTTCGCTCAGGGCGTGATCCCAGGACCCCGGGATCGAGTCCCCCATCGGGTTTCCTGCATGAATCCTGCTTCTCCCCTACCTATGTCTCTCTCTCTATCTCATTAATAAATAAATAAATTTAAAAAAAAAATAAAGACTGAAAACTGAGACCTGAAATCATAAAATTCCTAGAAAAAAACTTAGATAGTAATTTCTTTGACAATAGCCCTAGAAACATATTTCTAGATATGTATATTCTGGGAAGATACACAAAGGAAAAATTAAACTATTGGGACTACATCAAAATAAAAAGTTTTTCCATAGTGAAGGAAACCATTAACAAAACAAAAAAGGAAATGTACTGAATGGGAAAAGATATTTACAAATAATATTAGGATTAGGGGTTGATATCCAAAAATGCTCTGCATCACTTGCCATCAGGGAAATACAAATCAAAACCACAATGAGATACCACCTCACACCAGTGAGAATGGGGAAAATTAACAAGGCAGGAATCAACAAATGTTGGAGAGGATGCGGAGAAAAGGGAACCCTCTTGCACTGTTGGTGGGAATGGGAACTGGTGCAGCCACTCTGGAAAACTGTGTGGAGGTTCCTCAAAGAGTTAAAAATAGACCTGCCCTACGACCCAGCAATTGCACTGTTGGGGATTTACCCCAAAGATTCAGATGCAATGAAACACCGGGACACCTGCACCCCGATGTTTCTAGCAGCAATGTCCACAATAGCCAAACTGTGGAAGGAGCCTCGGTGTCCATCGAAAGATGAATGGATAAAGAAGATGTGGTTTATGTATACAATGGAATATTACTCAGCAATTAGAAACGACAAATACCCCCCATTTGCTTCAACGTGGATGGAACTGGAGGGTATTATGCTGAGTGAAATAAGTCAATCGGAGAAGGACAAACAGTGTATGTTCTCATTCATTTGGGGAATTTAAAAAATAGTGAAAGGGAATATAAAGGAAGGGAAAAGAAATGTTGGGAAATATCAGGAAGGGAGACAGAACATAAAGACTCCTAACTCTGGGAAGCGAACTAGGGGTGGTGGATGGGCAGGAGGGCGGGGGGTGGAGGGGAATGGGTGACGGACACTGAGGCGGACACTGACGGGATGAGCACTGGGTGTTTTTCTGTATGTTGGTAAATTGAACACCAATAAAAATTAATTAAAAAAATAAAAACATATATATATAAAGAATTTGTACAAGTCAACACCAAAACTTCCAAATAATTCAGTTAAAAAATGGGCAGAGGACCTAAAGAGATATTTTCTGAAAAAAAAAAAAAGACATATAGACAGTTAAGATGGCAGCTCCGGTGGCTCAGTGACTTAGCGCTGCCTTCAGCTCAGGTTGTGGTCCTGGAGACCCGGGATCAACTCCCATGTCAGGCTTCCTGCATGGAATGGAGTCTGCTTCTCCATCTTCCTGTGTCTCTGCCTCTCTCTCTCTCTCTGTGTGTGTCTCTCATGAATAAATAAATAAAATCTTAAAAAAGATGCATATGAAAAGATGCTCAATATCACTAATCATTAGGGAAATGCAAATTAAAAAAAAAAAGGTATCACCTAACACCTGTCGGAATGGCTAACATAAAAAACATAAGAAATACAAAGTGTTGACAAAGACAGGGAGGAAAAGAACCCTTATGGACTGTTAAAAATATAAATTGGTGCAGCTCCAGTAGAAAACAGTATGTAGTTTCATTATAAAATTAAAAATAGTGTTACTATATTATACAGTAATTCCAGTATTGGATATTTATACAAAGGAAACAAAAACATTAATTTGAAAAGGTATATGCACCACTATGTTTATTATAGCATTATTATAAGAACCAGTATATTGAAGAAACTCATGTCCATACTTAGATGAATTAATAAAGATGTGGTATATAGAGAGAATATAATATATTTCAGCCATTAAAAAAAGAGATTTTGGCATTTGCACCATCGATGGACTAAAAGGTATGACACTAAGTGAAATAAATGAGAAAGAGAAAGAAAAATACCATATTATTTCACTCTTATGTGGAACTTAAGTAATAAATAAACAACAACAAAAAGAGACAACCCCTCCCCCAGATTCTTAAATACAGAGAACTGGTGGTTTCCAGAGGAGACATGATAGGAGGGAGGGGTGAAATAAAGAAAATCAAGGGTATACTTATCATGGGAGGCTGGGAAGATGGCAGACCCTAAACTTATCTCATCCCACAGATACAACTAGATAACACTAACATCAGTGTAAACAGAAAATTACTCAAAGACTAGCAGAACAAATTACAAAATTAAAGGTAGAAAAAGAGGTCACATCAAGAAGGTAAGAAGGGCAGATATGGGGGGTAGCTAAAAGGGCCTAACTGTCCATAGTCAGGAGGGAGATAAGGGTGCAGAGAAGGGCAAGAAATAAGACTATCACACCAGGGCACCAGCACAGGGAAGATTAATCCCCATAACATTTGGCTTTAAACATGAGAGAGGCCAATTTTGTGAGTTTTTACAACCAGTGGGAATTAAAGTCTGATTTTTAAAAAATTGGTAGGTTCAGCTCTGCAATAGCCTTGGGGGTTTTCAGAAGCTAAGTCCTCACGCTTAAAGAGAGAATATGAGGGGATCCCTGGGTGGCGCAGCGGTTTGGCGCCTGCCTTTGGCCCAGGGCGCGATCCTGGAGACCCGGGATCGAATCCCACGTCAGGCTCCCGGTGCATGGAGCCTGCTTCTCCCTCTGCCTGTGTCTCTGCCTCTCTCTCTCTCTCTCTCTCTGTGTGACTATCATAAAAAAAAAAAAAAAAAAAAAAACCCATTGCTAGGGATCCCTGGGTGGCGCAGTGGTTTAGTGCCTGCCTTTGGCCCAGGGCATGATCTTGGAGACCCAGGATCGAGTCCCACGTCGGGCTCCCGGTGCATGGAGCCTGCTTCTCCCTCTGCCTATGTCTCTGCCTCTCTCTCTCTTTCTGTGACTGTCATAAAAAAAAAAAAAAAAAAAAAGAGAGAGAATATGACAAACATCCCACTGAGATCCAGTGTAGAATCAGCAGTTTGAAAAACACTTGTGCATACTGGAGAGAGAGTTATTTACTCATGTCTAAGCATGTCCCAGAAAAGGTAAAGATTGTGGGGTTACCCCTCCAAGAAAAAAAAGCTGGGAGGTGACATTAATTTCCCTCCTCAGGCCCTCAGAATTAACACATAGTCACCTGCAGGAACAGTCACAGAGCCAATACTTGTTACCTAACTTGCTTATACCAAGCCCTGCCAATCCCCCATGCTTTGGTGGATCTGCTGTTTCCAGTCATACTTGCTTCAGTCCTGATGTTTTGGGTTCCCTTCCCTGGAAGACTGGTATAAAACAGGCCAACACCACATCTCCTGGGCCATGTGATTTGCAGGAAGGCTTCAGGCAGCCCCAGGCGCTGTAGCAGCTGCATGCTTCCTGTGGGAGAAGAAAAGCACCAACTTATTAAAAGTGTATGCACCACCCACTATTTTCAAGATGAGTTGTACCTGACATTGTTGACACAAAGAAACTGACACAGACAGTTGAAAAAACTAGGAGGCAGACGAATTTGTCTCAAATTTAAAAAATAGGACAAAACCACAGAAAGAGACCTACATTTCATTAGATGTCATAGCATGACACATAGTCAACCCCGAACATCAGGGTGAATGCTCATGGAAGGGAAGGAGGAGAGAGGACCAGAGAGTAATGGATTATTAAAAAAGAAGAAGGAGGAAAAGAAAGAAAGAAAGGAAGAAAGAAAGAAAGAAAGAAAGAAAGAAAGAAAGAAAGAAAGAAAGAAAGAAAGAAAGAAAAAGGAAAAGAAAGGAAGAAGGAAAGAAACCGGCTCATGTTTTATGGACTAAAATGTTAATTAATTTAACTTCTGTCCTCTGAAGTTCACTAAGTTAATAAACAAAATTTTAGAAGGAAAGAAATATAAGCAGATCCTTACAGAAAAAAAGTAGACCCCTGGTTGGCGGGGGGAAATGGGAATGGCCGCTAATGAGTGTGGGGTTTCTTTATTGGATAATAAAAGTGTTCTGGAATTAGATTGAGGTGATGCACATATACCTGTGAGTATACTGAAAACCATTGAGTTGTACATTTTATACAGGTAGATTTATGGCTTGCAAATATCTCAATTTAATAAAAGGAAAGAAATTTTTAAAAAAGAGAACAAAGAGAAATGGATAGAAGTAATATGTCTGATAGATAATTTAAAGGAACGATCATGGGCAGCCCCGGTGGCGCAGCGGTTTAGTGCCGCCTGCAGCCGGGGGTGTAATCCTGGGGACTCTGAATCGAGTCCCACGTCAGGCTCCCTGCATGGAGCCTGCTTATCCCTCTTCCTGTGCCTCTGCCCCTGTGTGTGTGTCTCTATGAATAAATAAATAAAATCTTTAAAAAATAAAGGAAGGAGAATAAAGATACCAATGGACACGACAGAAGAGTGGAGGACATCAATGAGACACTTAAAAAAGATATAAAAAAGAAGCAATCAGAGATGAAGAACACAAATGAAATTTAAACTGTACTATGTGTTGGCAAATTGAATTGAAATAAAAAAATAAAAATACACTAAATGGAATATATAGCAGGCTGGAGGAGGCATAGAAATGAATTAACAATCTGGAAGACAGAATAATGGAAAATAGACAAGCTGACCAAATGAGAGAAAAAATAATTATACAAAATGAGAATAGATGTAAGGAGTGCAGTGACATCATCAAGCATAATAACATTGGCATTTTAGGGAACCCAGAAGAAAAAGAGAGAGGAAAGGGGGACAGAAAAATTACTTGAAAAATAATAGCTGAAAACTTTTCTGCTTTTATTTATTTATTTTTTATTGGTGTCCAATTTGCCAACATATAGAATAATACTCAGTGCTCATCCCATCAAGTGCCCCCTCAGTGCCCATCACCCAGTCGCCCCCACCCTCTGCCCACCTTCCATTCTACGAACCCTTGTTTGTTTCCCAGAGTTATGAGTCTCTCATGTCCTGTCTCCCTTTCTGATGTTTCCCACTCATTTTTCCTCCTTACCTTATTAAGGTACCTTAAGGTACCTCCTTACCTTTCCTCCTTACTTTATTCCTTTCAATATTTTTTATATTCCCCAAATGAATGGGACCATATAATGTTTGTCATTCTCCGATTGGCTTATTTCACTCAGCATAATACCCTCCAGTTCCATCCACATTGAAGCAAATGGTGGGTATTTGTCGTTTCTAATGGCTGAATAATATTTCATTGTATACATAAACCACATCTTCTTTATCCATTCATCTTTCGATGAACACCGAGGCTCCTTCCACAGTTTGGCTATTGTGGACATTGCTGCTATAAACATTGGAATGCAGGTGTCTGGCATTTCACTGATTCTGTAACTTTGGGGTAAATCCCCAGCAGTGCAATTGCTGGATCGTAGGGCAGATCTATTTTTAACTCTTTGAGGAACCTCCACACAGTTTTCCAGAGTGGCTGTGCCAGTTCACATACCAACCAACAGTGTAAGGGGGTTGCCCTTTCTCCACATCCTCTCCAACATTTGTTGTTTCCTGCCTTGTTAATTTTCCCCATTCTCACTGGTGTGAGGTGGTATCTCATTGTGGTTTTGATTGGTATTTCCCTGATAGCAAGGGATGCGGAGCATTTTCTCCTGTGCTTGTTGGCTTCGTCTATGTCTTCCTCTGTGAGATTTCTGTTCATGTCTTTTGCCCATTTCATGACTGGATTATTTCCTCCTTTGGTGTTGAGTTTAATAAGTTCCTTATAGATCTTGGACGCTAGCCCTTTATCTGATAGGTCATTTGCAAACATCTTCTCCCATTCTGTAGGTTGTCTTTGAATTTTGTTGACTGCTTCTTTTGCTGTGCAAAAGCTTCTTATTTTGATGAAGTCCCAATAGTTCATTTTTGCTTTTGTTTCTCTTGCCTTCATGGATGCTTCTTTTTTTTTAACCCTTTATTTTTTTATTATTTTTTTAAATAACAAATTTATTTTTTATTGGTGTTCAATTTAACAACATACAGAATAACACCCAGTGCTCATCCCCTCAAGTGCCCCCCTAAGTGCCCGTCACCCATTCTCCCCACCCCCCGCCCTCCTCCCCTTCCATCACCCCTAGTTCGTTTCCCAGAGTTAGGAGTCTTTATGTTCTGTCTCCCTTCCTGATATTTCCCACACATTTCTTCTCCCTTCCCTTATATTCCCTTTCACTATTATTTACATTCCCCAAATGAATGAGAACATACAATGTTTGTCCTTCTCCGATTGACTTACTTCACTCAGCATAATACCCTCCAGTTCCATCCACATTGAAGCAAATCGTATTTGTCGTTTCTACCGGCTGAGTAATATTCCATTGTATACAAAAACCACATCTTTATCCATTCATCTTTCGATGGATACCGAGGCTCGTTCCACAGTTTGGCTATTGTGGACATTGCTGCTAGAAACATTGGGGTGCAGGTGTCCCAGCGTTTCATTGCATCTGAATCTTTGGTGTAAATCCCCAACAGTGCAATTGCTGGGTCATAGGGCAGGTCTATTTTTAACTCTTTGAGGAACCTCCACACAGTTTTACAGAGTGGCTGCACCAGTTCCCATTCCCACCAAAAGTGTAAGATGGTTCCCTTTTCTCCACATCCTCTCCAACATTTGTTGTTTCCTACCTTGTTAATTTTCCCCATTCTCACTGGTGTGAGGTGGTATCTCATTGTGGTTTTGATTTGTATTTCCCTGATGGCAAGTGATGCAGGGCATTTTCTCATGTGCATGTTGGCCATGTCTATGTCTTGCTCTGTGAGATTTCTGTTCATGTCTTTTGCCCATTTCATGATTGGATTCTTTGTTTCTTTGCTGTTGAGTTTAATAAGTTCTTTATAGATCTTGGAAACTAGCCCTTTTTTCTGATACGTCATTTGCAAATATCTTCCCCCATTCTGTAGGTTGTCTTTTAGTTTTTTTTGACTGTATCATTTGCTGTGCAAAAGCTTCTTATTTTGATGAAGTCCCAATAGTTCATTTTTGCTTTTGTTTCTTTTGCATTCGTGGAAGAATCTTGCAAGAAGTTACTGTGGCTGCGTTCAAAAAGGGTGTTGCTTGTGTTCTCCTCTAGGATTTTGATGGAATCTTGTCTCACATTTAGATCTTTCATCCATTTTGAGTTTATATTTGTGTGTGGTGTAAGAGAATGATCTAGTTTAATTCTTCTGCCTGTGGATGTCCAATTTTTCCAGGACCATTTATTGAAGAGACTGTCTTTCTTCTAGTGGATAGTCTTTCCTCCTTTGTTGAATATTAGTTGAGCATAAAGTTCAGGGTCCACTTCTGGATTCTCTATTCTGTTCCATTGATCTATGTGTCTGAATTTGTGCCAGTACCACACTGTCTTGATGACCACAGCTTTCTAGTACAACCTGAAATCTGGCATTGTGATACCCCCAGCTATGGTTTTCTTTTTTAATATTCCTCTGGCTATTTGGGGTCTTTTCTGATTCCACACAAATCTTCAGATGATTTGTTTCAACTCTCTGAAGAAAGTCCATGGTATTTTGATAGGGATTGCATTAAACATGTAAATTGCCCTGGGTAACATTGACATTTTCACAGTAGTAAGTCTTCCTCAATTTCTTTCAGAAGTGTTCTATAGTTTTTAGGGTATAGATCATTTACCTCTTTGGTTAGGTTTATTTCTATGTATCTTACTTATGCTTTTAGGTACAATTGTAAATGACTCATTAATTTCGCTTTCTTCAGTCTCATTGTTAGTATATAGAAATGCCACTAACTTCTGGGCATTGATTTTGTATCCTGACACACTGCCAAATTGCTGTATGAGTTCTAGCAATCTTGGGGTGGAGTCCTTTTGGTTTTCTATGTAGACTATCATGTTATCTGTGAAGAGGGAGAGTTTGACTTCTTATTTGCCAATGTGAATGCCTTTTATTTCTTTTTGTGGTCTGATTACTGAGGATAGGACTTCTAGTATTATGTTGAATAGCAGTGGTGATAGCGGACTTTACTGTCTTGTTCCTAATCTTAGGGGAAAAGCTCCTAGTGTTTTACCATTGAGAATGATATTTGCTGTGGGCTTTTCATAAATGGCTTTTAAGATGCTCAGGAATGTTCCCTCTATCCCTACACTCTGAAGAGTTTTGATCAGGAATGGATGGTGTATTTTTTCAAATGCTTTCTCTGCATCTATTGAGAGGATGGTATGTTTCTTGTTTTTCCTCTTGCTGATTTGATGAATCACATTGATTGTTTTACGAGTGTTGAACCAGCCTTGCATCACGGGGATAAATCCCACTTGGTCATGGTGATAATCTTCTTAATGTAATGTTGGATTCTATTGGCTAGAGTCTTGTTGAAAATTTTTGCATCCATGTTCATCAGAGATATTGGCCTATAATTCTCCTTTTTGGTGGGGTCTTTGTTTGGTTTTGGAATTAAGGTGATGCTGGCCTCATAGAACAAGTTTTGAATTATTCCATATTTTTCTATCTTTCAGGAACAGCTTTAGTAGAATAGGTATAGTTTCTTCTTTAAACGTTTGATAGAATTCCCCAGGGAAGCCATCTGGCCCTGGACATTTGTGTCTTGGGAGATTTTTGATGACTGCTTCAATTTCCTCCTAGGTTATTGGCCCGTTCAGGTTTTCTATTTCTTCCTGTTCCAGTTTTGGTAGTTTGTGGTTTTTTAGAAATGCATCCATTTCTTCTAGATTGCCTAATTTTTTGGGATATAGTTGCTTATAATATGTTTTTATAATCGTTTGTATTTCCTTGGTGTTGTTGGTGATATCTCCTTTCTCATTCATGATTTTATTAATTTGAGTCTTTTCTATCTTCTTTTTGATAAGGTTGCCTAATGGTTTATCTATCTTATTAATTCTCTCAAAGAACCAACTCCTGGTTTTGTTGATCTGTTCCACAGTTCTCGTCTCTATTTCATTGAGTTCTGCTCCAATCTTGATTAAGTCTCTTCTTCTGCTGGGTTTAGAATCTATTCACTGCTTTTTATCCAGCTCCTTTAGGTGCATGGTTAGCTTTTGTATTTTACTTCTTTCTACTGTTTGGTTGGATGCTTGTATTGCGATGTATTTCCCCCTCAGGACTGCATTTGCTGCATCCCAAAGATATTGAACGGTTGTATCTTCATTCTCATTAGTTTCCATGAATCTTTTTAATTCTTCCTTAATTTCCTGGTTGACCCTTTCATCTTTTAGCAGGATGGTCCTTAACCTTCACATGTTTGAAATCCTTCAAAACTTCTTCTTTTGGTTTAGTTCTAATTTCAAAGCTTTATGGTCTGATAATACGCAGGGGACAATCCCAATCTTTTGGTATTTGTTAAGACCTGATTTGTGACCCAGTATGTGGTCTAATCTGGAGAAAGTTCCATGTGCACTTGAGAAGTATGTGTATTCAGTTGTGTTGGGATGTAAAGTTCTATAAATATCTGTGAAATCCATCTGGTCTAGTGTGTCATTTAAAGCTCTTGTTTCTTTGGAGATATGGTGGTTAGAAGACCTGTCAATTGTAGAAAGCGAAGATACTTATTATTATCTAAGTATGTCTTAACTTTGGTTATTAATTGATTGGTATACTTTGCAACTCCCCCATTCGGGGCATATATATTGAGGATTGTTACGTCCTCTTGTTGGATAGATCCTTTATGTATGATATAGTGTCCCTCTTTGTCTCTCACTACAGTCTTCGGGATAAACTTTAATTTATCTGATATAAGAATGGCTACCCCTGTTTTCTTTTGAGGACTATTTGAATGGTACATGACTCTACAACCTTTTATTTTCAGGCTGTAAGTGTCTTGACATTAAATAGATGGGTCTTGCTTTTTTATCCAGTCTGAAACCCTGCGCCCTTTGATGGGGTAATTAAGCCCATTCACGTTCAGAGTTACTATTGAAAGATATGAATTTCGGGTCATCATGATACCTATTCAGTCCCTGTTTTTGTGGATTGTTCCATTGGACTTCCTCTTTCTTTTACAGAGTCCCCCTTAATATTTCTTGGAGAACTGGTTTGGTGGTCACATATTCATTCAGTTTCTGCCTATCTTGGAAGCTCTTTATCTCTCCTTCTATTCTGAATGAGAGCCTTGCTGGATAAAGTATTCTTGGCTGCATGTTTTTCTCATTTAGGACCCTAATATATCCTGCCAGCCCTTTCTGGCCTGCTAGGTCTCTGTGGAGATGTCTGCTGTTCATCTAGTATTTCTCCCCATAAATGTTAGAAATTTCTTGTCTCTTGCTGCTTTAAGGATCCTCTCTTTATCTTTGGAATTTGCAAGCATCAATATTAAATATCTAGGTGTTGAGTGGTTTTTATTGATTTTAGGGAGGGATATCTCTATTTCCTGGATCTGCATGCCTCTTTCTCTTCCCAGATTAGGAAAGTTTACCTGAAAACTTTTATAATCTGGGGAAGGAAATAGATATCTGCATCCAGGAGACACTGAGATCCCCTAACAAAATCAACCCAAGGAGGTCCATACCAAGACATAAAATAATTACAATGGCAAAAATTAATGAAAAGTGCGTGGTGGTGGAATTAAGATGGTGAAGTAGTAGGCGGGCCCTGAAGTTCTCTCATCCTTCAAATCCAGCTGGGTCAATATTCAACTATTTTGAACAACTAGGAAGATGATCTAAGGATTAAAGAGATAATCTGCATATTTGTAGGGAAGAATGTGGTAGTTGCAAGGTTTGGAGCCATGAATTGGGAAGAGCAAAGCCATGTGGCCTTGAAGGGGAGGGAACCCTTTCCATGAGGCAAAGTCAGGGAGAGGGAAAAAGTGCGAGACTGCCTAGTGGGTAAGGACAGCACAAGAAGCAGTGGTGAGAAAATCCCCCGGGTTCCCCAGGGAGAGATTGGTCCCCTTCCTGGTAGGCAATTGGAAGAGCATATTTTGTCTCTCCAAGGACAAAATGCCAGCAGGGAATCACTGAGCTGTGCTCAACAGCAGAGTCAGAGGTGCATGCAGAGGGCAGAAAACCTCTTCACTTTTTGCTATGAATCACAATAGGCTTAACTCTCTTGTGTGAGTGTAGCAGCTGCTTTTCTGTGGCAGAATTGAGAAAGCAGAGGCAGGAGCAGATTGCAGATAACCTGGCCACCACTTTTCACTGTCTGCTGTGATAGATTCAAGCATCTTTTCTGGGACAGAACAGAGTAGGAGATGGAGTCACATGCAGATGGCCAATAACCTGGTTCTTGCTTTTCACTGAGCATTACAATAAACTCTAGCTTCTGCATGTGCACTGTGCAACTGCTTTTTGAGGACAGGACACTGCTGAGCACACCCCAAGCCTTTCCTCCAGGGAAAGCAAGTTAGCCCACACCTTACAAAGCCTTTTAAAGCTTGGAGTTTGGAATCACAGCCACTGGCCAGAGATAAAATACAGGAGATCTGTGGCTCTGGGAGTGCTGGAACCTTGAAACACAGAAAGGTTAAGGGCACGGAACTGATCAAAGCACGGGACACAGTAGGTTGTTCACTATTCTCCGAGGGTATTCTGAAAGGTGGGGGCCAGGAATTCTACTCCCTGAGGACAAGAAATAGGGTGAAGCTGTATTCTTTCTCCACCACCACCCCTCTCACCCTCAAACACCAGCACAGTAGACACCATAGAGAATCACAGTGCCTTCAGTGGAGGCTGGAGTCCCATACACTAAATCCAGCACCCTTGCACCCAGGAGGGGCATATTTACAGAGAAAGCCAACTTGTGAAAATCGCCCAGCAGGCTTCCCCCTTAGAAGACCAACACAAGCCCCCCACATCTACCAAGTTTACTGATTAAAGAAATCTCTAAAATACCAGCTTCCATTGGACAGTGCTTACTTCTCTTTTTTTCACTTCTCTGTTATTGTTTTAAAATTTTAAAAATACATTCTTTTTCTATTTCTTTTTTATTCTTTATCCTTTATTATACATATATTTTCTTCTCTTCACTTTTTTTTGTATCAGGCTTATAATCTTTTGATCATTTGTTGGCTTGTTTGTTTCCTTCTCTTCTTATTTGGATTAGGCTTTTTATATATTTTCTCTTTTAATCCTCCTCTGCTCTTTTTTCATTCCTTCTTTCTTATATTATAGAATCAAGCTGATAGTTTATCATTTGCCTATTTGTTTGCATGCTTGTTTTTTTCCTTTGGTCTTGGATCAGGTTTTTGTTTTGTTCTTTGTTTTCTTTCTCTTTTTTCATTTCCTTTTTTTTTCTTTTTTAAGGCTTACATTGAAAAACAAATAAAATCCCAATTACTTAAAGGTCCAAACACATCACACTACAAGCAAGGAGGAACTGCGTAGAGGAACGACAAGAAGGAAAGAGCAGCCAAAACACAAGAGCAGAGTATACATGGCCTACAGCAGAAACACTTCCTGAAGTTTTGTTGTTATTGTTATTACTGTTTTGTTTCTTCCCTGATTTCTTTTCTGGTGAAAATTACTAGATGGAGAAATTCCCCCTAAAAGACAGAACAAGAGCTAATACCACTGGGGATTTAATTAATATGGATATAAGTGAAATGTCTGAACTGGAATTTAAAATAACAAATATAAAGATACTAACTGGGCTTGAATAATAGAAGACACTAGAGAAGAGTACGGTCCCCCAAGTCACCTGTCCCCACCAACTTACCTAGATAACTTTCAATTCATCCTGAAAACCTACAAATTCGGCATGAGATTTAAAGAGAGAACAGCTGGAATGCTAGTGAGAAGAGTTGGCACTTCTATCAAGGTAGGAAGATGGAAAAAAATAAAGAAATAAAAAAGGTTCCCAGGGGGAGGGGCCCCCACAAGGAGCCGGAGAAGGCTGGGCAGCGAGAGCCCCAGGACAGGAAAGCCCCGCCTGGAGAAGCAGGAGATTTACCAATCTTCCCTGACGGAAGGATGCTCGCAGGGAACTCCATCAGGATCCCAGGAGGGGCAGGGATATACTCAGGCTCCCAGGGGCACTACCAGAGGAACTGCGCCCCAGGGGAGAGCATGCCACACAGTGGGCAGAGCTCACTAAAGGGCTGGAGCCCACGACAGGCGGGGCCTTGGGAGCAGCTCTGGCAGCTGCTCCTCGTGGATGGGGCTGCGCACCCCAGGAAGCGATTCCAGTGGTGCAGGCCCCAGAGCCCAGGGTGCCGGGGGACACAGCCCAAGATCCTGCACTCCCCACTCGGGACAGGCAGAGGCCAGGGAGGACACAGGGCAGTAAGGACGCTTCTGCTGCCAGGCAGCCCCGAGCTATACAGATCGGTGCCCCCTGCCCCCGGAGCATCCAGGTCCCTGCAGACTGGCAGCTGTGGTAGTTACTGCAGGAACTGACTACAAAGCTGGAGAGATGGCCGCTGCCACTGTTGTTCCCCCTGGTGTCACCTGTGCCTCGGACTGAGCAGGGAACTCACAGGATAAATAGCTCCCAATGAGCCCTGCACCTGGCAGAGGCCTGGGCAGCTCCCCAAGGTGCACACACCTCAGAATCAGCACAGCATGCCCCTCCCACAGAAGACCAGCTGGAAGGAAAGGGGAAAAGCAAGTTCTTGACCAAGCAGTGCTGGAAAGTTCGGGAGAAGTACAGGCAGTTAAAGTACATAGAATCAGAGGATACTCCCCAGTGTTTTTTGTTTTCTGTTTGTTTCCCCCCGCCTTCTTTTTTTTTTCTTTTTTCTTCCTTTTTCTCCTTTTTCCAGTACAACTTGTTTTTGGCCACTCTGCACTGAGAAAAATGACTGGAAGGAAAAAATTACAACAAAGGAAAGAATCAGACACAATACTCTCTCCCACAGAGTTACAAAACTTGGATTACAATTGAATGTCAGAAGCTAATTAAGAAGCACAATTATAAAGCTACTTCTGGCTCTGGAAAAAAGCATAAAGGATTCAAGAGACTTCATGGCTGCAGAATTTAGATCTAATCAGGCCGAAATTAAAAATCAATTAAATGCAATGCAATCCAAACTGGAGGTCCTAACAACAAGGGATGACAAGGTAGAAGAACGAGTGAGTGACATAGAAGACAAGTTGATGGCAAGGAAGGAATCAGAGGAAAAAAGGGAAAAACAATTAAAAGATCATGAGGATAGGTTAAGGGAAATAAATGACAGCCTCAGTAAGAAAAATCTACGTTCAATTGGGGTTCCAGAGGACACTGAAAGAGACAGAGGACCAGAAAGTATATTTGAACAAATCATAGCTGAGAAATTCCCTACCTGGGGAAAGGAAACAGGCATTCAGATCCAGGAGATAGACAGATCCTCCACTAAAATCAATAAAAACTGTTCAACACATCAATATTCAATGATGAAACTTGCAAATTTCAAAGATAAAGAGAAGATCCTTAAAGCAGCAAGAGACAAGAGATCCCTAAACTTTAAGTGGAGAAGTATTAGGTTAACAGTTGACCTCTCCACAGAGACCTGGCAGGCCAGAAAGGGCTGGCAGGATATATTCAGGGTTCTAAATGGGAAGAACATGCAGCCGAGAATACTTAATCCAGCAAGGCTCTCATTCAGAATAAAAGGAGAGATAAAGAGCTTCCAAGATAGGCAAAAACTGAAAGAATATGTGACCACCAAACCAGCTCTGCAAGAAATATTAAGGGGGACTCTGTTAAAGAAACAGGAAGTCCAAGGAAACAATACACAAAAACAGGGACTGAATAGGTATCATGATCACACTAAATATCTTTCAAAAGTATCTGTGAACGTGAATGGGCTTAATGACCCCATCAAAAGGCGCAGGCTTTCAGACTGGATAAAAAAGCAAGACCCATCTAATTGCTGTCTACAAGAGACTCATTTCAGACACCTACAGCCTGAAAATAAAGGTTGGAGAACCATTTACCATTCAAATGGTCCTCAAAAGAAAGCAGGGATAGAAATCTTCATATCACATAATTTAAAGTTTATCCCAAAGGCTCTAGTATGAAATGAAGAGGGACACTATATCATATTTAAAGGATCTACCCAACAAGAAGACCTAACAATAATGAATATTTATGCCCCTAATGTGTGAGCTACCAAGTATATCAACCAATTAATAACCAAAGTTAAGACTTACTTAGGTAATAATACACTTTTACTTCGTGACTTGAACATAGTGCTTTCTACAGCTGACAGATCTTCTAAGTACATCTGCAAAGAAACAGGAGCTTTACATGATACCCTGGACCAGACAGATTTTACAGATCTTTACAAAACTTTACATCCAAATGCAACTGAATCCACATTCATCTCAAGTGCACATTGAACTTTCTCCAGAATAGACCACATACTGGGTCACAAATCAGGTCTTAACCGATACCAAAAGATTGGGATCGTCACCTGCATATTTTCAGACCATAATGATTTGAAACTAGAACTAAATCACAAGAAGAATTTCTAAGGATTTCAAACACGTGGAGGTTAAGGACCATCCTGCTAAAAGATGAAGGGTTAACCATGAAATTAGGGAATAATTAAAAAGATTCATGGAAACTAATGAGCATGAAGATACAAGTGTTCAAAATTTTCGGGATACAGCAAAACCAGTCCTGAGGGGGAACTATATCGCAATACAAGCATCCATCCAAATACTGGAAAGAACTCAAGTACAAAAGCTAACCTTGCACCTAAAGGAGCTGGAGAAGGAAGAGCAAATGAAACCTTTATCCAGCAGAAGAAGATAATTAATAAAGATTAGAGCAGAACTCAATTAAATAGAGACCAGAAGAACTGTGGAATAGATCATCAAAACCAGGAGTTAGTTCTTTATTTTTTTTTAATTTTTATTTATTTGTGATAGTCACAGAGAGAGAAAGAGTGAGAGGCAGAGACATAGGTAGAGGGAGAAGCAGGCTCCATGCACCAGGAGCCTGATGTGGGATTCGATCCCGGGTCTCCGGGCCAAAGGCAGGCGCCAAACCACTGCGCCACCCAGGGATCCCGAGTTAGTTCTTTAATAGAATTAATAAGATAGATAAACCATTAACCAGCCTTAAAAATCAAAAGAGAAAAGGTTACAATTAATAAAATCATGAATGAGAAAAGAGAGATCACTACCAATACCAAGGAATTACAAGCGATTTTAAAAACTTATTATGAACAGCTATACGCCAATAAATTAGCCAATCTAGAAGAAATGGACGCATTTCTGGAATACCACAAACTAGCAAAACTGGAACAGGAAGAAATAGAAAACCTGAACAGGCCAATAACTAGGGAGGAAATTGAAGCAGTCATCAAAAACCTACCACGACAAAAAATCCAGTGCCAGATGGCTTTCCTGGGGAATTCTATCAAACGTGTGAAGAAGAAACCATACCTATTCTACTAAAGCTGTTCGGAAAGATAGAAAGAGATGGAGTACTTCCAAACTCGTTCTATGAGGCTAGCATCACCTTAATTCCAAAACCAGACAGAGACCCCACCAAAAAGGAGAATTATATACCAATATTCCTGATGAACATGGATGCAAAAATTCTCAACAAGATACTAGCCAAGAGGATCCACCAATACATTAAGAAGATTATTCACCATGACCAGTTGGGATTTATCCCTGGTATGCAAGCCTGGTTCAACATGCCTAAAGCAATCATTGTGATTGATCATATCAGCAAGAGAAAAAACAAGAACCATATGATCCTCTCAATAGATGCAGAGAAAGCATTATCAAAGTACACCATCCATTCCTGATCAATAGTCTTCAGAGTGTTGGGATAGAGGGAACATTCTTCTGCATCTTAAAAGCCATCTACGAAAAGCACACAGCAAACCTTCTCAATGGGGAAACACTGGGAGCCTTTCCCCTAAGATCAGGAACAAGACAGTAATGTCCACTATCACCACTGCTATTCAACATAGTATCAGAAGTCCTAGCCTCAGCAATAAGGCAACAAAAAGAAGTAAAAGGTATTCACATTGGCAAAGAAGAAGTCAAACTTTCCCTCTTTGCAGATGACATGATACTGTCCATAGAAAACCCAAAAGAGTCCACCCCAAGATTGCTAGAACTCATACAGCATTTTGACAGTGTGGCAGGATACAAAATCAATGCCCAGAAATCAGTTGCATTTCCATATACTAACAACAAGACTGGAGAAAGAGAAATTAAGGAGTCAATCCCATTTATAATTGTACCCAAAAGCATAAGATACCTAGGAATAAACCTAACCAAAGTGGTAAAGGATCTATACCCTAAAAACTACAGAACAGTTCTGAAAGAAATTGAGGAAGACACAAGGAGATGTAAAAATATTCCATGCTCATGGATTGGCAGAATTAATATTGTGAAAATGTCAATGTTACCCAGGGCAATTTACCTGTTCCCTTGCCAACATCCACCGGGTGCCCTTTGCCTTCAAATGGTGGAGGATGGTGCCCGAGCCCAGGCCTAGTGCCGCCAGTCCTGGCCCGGTGTGAGTGGCCCACTGATCGCCACTCCACAGCGTGCGGGTTCCCTGCCTCACCCTGTGTACATGTCCCTGTGTCCTGAGGGTGGTGAATGCTGCCCGTGGGAACCTCTTCAAACGGCCTTCAACCAAGAATGGGTTACCGAGTGTCCATAAACTTCGAGCTGTTCTGAATGCAAACAAAAACAAAAACAAAAACAAGAAACAAAAATACCATGGACTTTCTTCAGAGAGTTGGAACAAATCATCTTAATATTTGTGTGGAATCAGGAAAGTCCCCTAATAACCAGGGGAATATTAAAAAAGAAAACCATAGGTGGGGGCATCACAATGCCACATTTGAGGCCGTACTACAAAGCTGTGGTCATCAAGACAGCTTGGTACTTGCACAAAAACAGACACATAGATCAATGGAACAGAACAGAGAATCCAGAAGTGGACCCTCAACTTTATGGTCAATTAATATTCGACAAAGTAGGGAAAACTATCCACTGGACAAAAGACAGTCTCTTCAATAAATGGTGCTGGGGAAATTGGACATCCACATGCGGAAGAATGAAACTAGACCATTCTCTTACACCATACACAAATATAAGCTCAAAATGGATGAAAGATCTAAACGTGAGACAAGATTCCATCAAAACCCTAGAGGACAACACAGGCAACACTCTTTTTGAACTTGGCCATTGCAACTTGTTGCAAAATACATCCATGAAGGCAAGAGAAACAAAAGCAAAAATGAATTATTGGAACTTCATCAGGATAAAAATTTTCTGCACAGCAAAATAAACTGTTAACAAAACTCAAAGACAACCTACAGAATGGAAGAAGATATTTGCAAATGACCTATCAGATAAAGGGCTAGTATCCAAGGTCTATAAAGAACTTATGAAACTCAATAGCAAATAAACAAAGAATCGAATCATGAAATGGGCAAAAGCCTGAACAGAAATTTCACCAAAGAAGACATAGACATGGCCAACAAGCACATGAGAATATGCTCTGCATCACATGCCATCAGGGAAATACAAATCAAATCCACATTGAGATACCACCTCACACCAGTGATAATGGTGAAAATTAACCGGACTGGAAACAACAAATGTTGGAGTGGATGTGGAGAACGGGGAACCCTTCTGCACTGTTTTGGGAATGTGAACTGGTGCAGCCACTCTGGGAAACTATGTGGAGGTTCCTCAAGGAGTTAAAAATAGATTTGCCCTACGACCCAGCAATTGCACTGCTGGGGATTTACCCCAAAGATACAGATGCAGTGAAACTCTGGGACACCTGCACCCCAATGTTTATAGCAGCAATGTCCACATTAGCCAAATTGTGGAAGGAGCCTCTGTGTCCATGGAAAGATGAATGGATAACAGAGATGTGGAATATGTATACAATGGAATATTACTCAGCCAGTAGAAACGACAAATACCCACCATTTGCTTCAACGTGGATGGAACTGGAGGGTATTATGCTGAGTGAAATAAGTCAATTGGAAAAGGACAAACAATATATGGTCTCATTCATTTGGAGAATATAGAAATTAGTGAACAGGAATCAAGGGAAATGGTGAAAATGAGTGAAACTATCAGTGAGGGTGACAAAACATGAGAGACACCTACCTCTCGGAAATGAACAAGGGTAGTGGAAGGGATGTTGGACGGGGGGTTGGGGTGACTGTGTGATGGGCAATGATGGCGCAGTTGGCGTGATGAGCATTGCGTGTTCTGCTATATGTTGGCAAATTGAGCTCCAATAAAATAATTTAAAATAATAAAATATATAAAATGAAAAATAAAATCTAGTCAGGCCAAAATTAAAAATACTATTACTGAGATGCAGTCACAAATTTAGGCTGATAAATGAGGTAGAAGAGAGTTTCTGTGATCTAGAAGAGAAACAATGGAGAATAAGGAAGTTGAATAGAAGAGAGGAGGACACTACTGGATCACAACGGGAGACTTCAAAAACTCGGTGATTCTCTGAAGTGCAATAATACCTGGATAATAGGGGTCCTAGAAGATGTTGAGCAGGATAGAGGGACAGAAGGTTTATTTGAACAAATTGAAGATGAGAATTTCTCTAATCTGGCTAAAGCAATATGCATTCAAGTACAGGAGGCACAGAGATTCTCCCTCAAAATCAATAAAAATAGTTCATCGCTACATAAAATAGTGGGACTTGCAAATTTCAAAGATAGAAAATCCTGAGAGCAGCTTGGGACAAGGGATCCTTAACCTACAATGGTAAAAATATAAGGTTGGCAGAAGAACTGTCCACAGAGACCTGATTGGCCAGAAAGGACTAGCATGATATATTCAATGTGCTAAATGGGAAAAATGTGCAGCCAAGAATACTTTATCCACTAAAGGTGTCATTCAGAATAGGAGAGATACAGTTTCCAGGACAAGCAAATATTAAGGAATTTGTGAACAGTAAACCAGCCCTGCAAGAAATATTAAAGTTAATGCTTTGAGCAAAGAGAGAGCCCAAACGTAAGAGACCAGAAAGGAACAGATACCATTTACAGAAACAGCAACTTACAAGTAATACAGTGGCAGTAAACTTGTATCTTTCTATAATTACTCTGAATGTAAAAGGACTAAATGTTCCAATGAATAGACATAAGGTATCAGAATGTATAAAAAAAAAACAAAGCAAAAGAAAACCCATCAATATGCAGCTTACAAGAGACTCATTTAATACTTCAGATTGAAAGTGAGGGGGTGGAGAACTATTTATTATGCCAATAGACATCAAAAGAATGCTGGAGTAGCCATCATTATATCAGTGAAATTGGATTTAAAACCAAAGACTATGATAAGAGAGAAAGAAGAATAATAAATCATAGTAAAAATCTATACATCTAACAATTGTAAATATTTATGCCTCTAACTTGAGAGTAGCCAAATATACAAACCAATTAATAACAAAATTAAAGAAACACATTGATAATAACACAATAATAGTAGGAGACGTTAAGACTCCACTCACAACAATGGACATTTCATCTAAGCAGATCACTAAGGAAACAAAGGCTATGAATGACACATTAGATCAGATGGACTTCACAGATATATTAAGAGGATTTCATCCTAAAACAACAGAATGCTCATTCTTATCAAGTGCACATAGAACATTCTCCAGAATAGATCATACATTTACTGGTTCACAAATCAGATCTCAACCAATACAAAAAGATTGAGACCATACCATGGGTATTTTCAACAAAAATGCTTTAAAACGTGAATCAACTACAAGAAAAAATAGGATGGACCACAAATATATGGAAGTTAAAGAGCACCCTACTAAAGAATGAATGGGTCAGCCAGGAAATTAGGAAAGAATTAAAAAATACATGGAAGCAATGAACATGAGAACATAACAGTTCAATGCTTTTGGGATGCAGAAAAGTTGGTTCTAAGATGAAAGTATGTAGCAATACAGATCTTTCTTAAGAAACAAGAAAAGTCTCAAATACACAAGCTAAACTTACATCTAAAGAGCTGGAAAAAGAACAGCAAATAAAACCTAAATTCAGTAGGAGAAGATAAATAATAAAGATTAGAGCTGAAATTAATGATATAAAAATTTAAAATAAAATAGTTGAACAGTTCAACAAAACTAGGTGCTGGCTCTTGAAAGAATTAATAAGATTAATAAAACACAAGCCAGGGTAATCAAAAAGAAAAGAAAGGATTCAAATAAATAAAATCATAAATAAAAGAGGAGAGGTCACAATCAACACTGAAGAAATACAAAAAATTATCAGAACATGTTATGAGCAAGTATATGCCAATAAATGAGTCAACCTGCAAAAAATGGATGCATTCCTAGAAACATATAAACTACAAGAACTGAAACAGTGTGTGAAATAGAAAACCCAAAACAGACCCATAACCAGCAACAAAATTGAATCATTGATCAAATATCTCCCAACGAGTCCATGGCTAGATGGTTTACCACAAATTTAAAATAGAGCTACCCTAGGACCCAGCAATTGCACTACTAGGTATTTATCCAAAGGATACAAAGATAGTGATTTGAAGGGGTACATTTACCCTAAAGAATATAATAGCAGCAATGTCCACAATAGCCAAACTATGGTAACAGATGAATACATAAAGAATATTTGGTATATATATATAATAGAATATTGCTCACCCATAAAAAGAATGAAATCTTGATATTTGCAATGACTTGGATGTAATTAGTGTGTATTATGGTAAGCAAAATAAGTCAGAGAAAGACAAATTCCATATTATTTCACTCATGTGGAATTCAAGAAACAAAACAGATGAATATAGGGAAAGTGTAGGAAAAATAGAGTAAGATGAGAACAGAGAGGGTGGCAAACCATGAGACTCTAAACTATAGGAAACAAACAGGATTGCTGGAGTAGAGACAAGTGGGGGGAATGGAATAACTTGATGATGAGCGTTAAGGAGGGCACTTGAAGTAATAAGCACTGGGTGTTATATGCAACTGATGAATCACTGAATTCTATCTCTGAAACTAATAATACAGTATATGTTAATTAAGTTTATTTTTTAAAGACATTATTCATTCATGAGAGACACAGGGAAAGAGGCAGAAAAACAGGCAGAGAGAGAAGCAGGCTCCCCACAGGGAGCCTGATGTGGGACTCAATCCTGGATTCTGGGGCCATGCCCTGAGCCTAAGGCAGATGCCCAACTACTGAGTCACCCAGGAATCCCAGCAAAAGTCATTATAATAGGGAAGTTTATTGTAATACAGGCCTATCTCAAGAAGCAAGCAAAATATTTAAACAACCCAACTTTACACCTAAAGAGGCTAGAAAAAGAACAAATGAAAGCCAAAATCTGCAGAAGAAAGGAAATAATAAAGATTAGAGAACAAAATAAATGATACAGAAATTTAAAAAAAATAGAACAGATCAATGAAACCAGGAGCTGGTAATTAAGATAAAATTGATAAACCTCTAATCAGACTCATTCAGAGAGAAAGAGAGAGAGAGAGGGAGATAGATATAGAGGACACAAAATCAGAAATGAAAAGGAAATAACAAAATCAGAAACGAAGGAAGGGAAATAACAACTGACACCACAAAATACAAGAGATTATAAGAAAATATTATGAAAAATTATATGCCAGTAAATTGGACAACTGAGAAGAAATGGATAAATTCCTGGAAACATATAGACCACCAAAAATGAAGCAGGAAGAAATAGAAAATTTGAACTGACCAATTACCAGCAATGAAATTGAATCAGTAATCAAAAAACTCTCAACAAACAAAAGTCCAGGACCAGAAGGCCTCACAGGAAAATTTCAGTGAACATTTGGAGAAGAATTAATACCTTTTCCTCCCAATCTTTTTCAAATAATAGAAGAGGAGGGAAAACCTCCAACTTCATTTTATGATACTAGCATTACCTTGATCCTCAAATCAGATAGACACGTACTCCAAAAAGAAGTACAACCCAATGTATTTGATGAACAGATGCAAAAATCCTCAAAAAAATGCTAGCAAAAAATTCAACAGTACATTTAAAGACTCATTTACTATGATCAAGTGGGTTTTTTTTTCTCAGATGCAAGGGTGGATATTTGCAAATTAATCAGCATAAAACATCACATCAATAAAAGAAAGGATAAAAACCAAACATTCTATAGACACAGAAAAATTATTTGACAGTGTACAACATCCACTTATAATAAAAACACTCAACAAGTTGTGTTGGAAAAATACCTCATCATACTAAAGACTTTATATGAAAAACCCACAGCTAATATCACCCTTAATGGAGAAAAACAGAGCTTCTCTCCTGAGGTCAAGAAAAGACACGGATGTCCACTGTCACCACTTTTATTCAATGTAGTACTGGAAGTCCTAGCCACAACAATCAGACATCAAAATTAAACAAATATATACACATTAGTAAGAAAGAAGTAAAATTTTCACTATTTGCTAATGGCATAATACTATATATTAAAAAAAACCCTTGGGATCCCTGGGTGGCGCAGCGGTTTGGCGCCTGTCTTTGGCCCAGGGCGCGATCCTGGAGACCCGGGATCGAATCCCACATCGGGCTCCCGGTGCATGGAGCCTGCTTCTCCCTCTGCCTGTGTCTCTGCCTCTCTCTCTCTCTGTGTGTGACTATCATAAATAAATAAAATTAAAAAAAAAAACCTAAAGACTGAACCAAAAAACTACCAGAATTGATAAATGAATTCAGTATAGTCATAGGATGCAAAACAAATGTACAGAAATCCATTGTATTTGCAAACACCAATAATGAAGTTGCAGAAAAAGAAATTAAGAAAACAACCCATTTACAACTGCATCATAAATGATAAAATATTTTGGAATAAATCTAACTAAAGAGGTGAAATACCTGTACTCTGAAAGCTATTAGACATTGATGAAAGAAATTTAATACATTGTAAAGAAATAGAAAGAAATTCCATCCTCGTGGACTGGAAGAACAAATATCGTTAAAATGTCAATACTACCCAAAATAATCTACACATATAATGTGATACTTATCAAAATACCAACAGCATTTTTTCACAGAACTGAAACAAAAAATTCAAAAAATTGTATAGAACCACATAAGGCCCTTAATAACCAAAGCAATCTTGAAAAAGAAAAACAAAACTGGAGGTATGACAATTCCAGATTTCTAAAGCGGTAGCAATCAAAACTGTATGGTATTGGCACAAAAATAGTCAAATAGATGAATGGAACAGAATGGAAAACCGAGAAATTAATACTCAACTATATGGTCAATTAATTTTCAAAAAGCAATGAGAAAAGGCAGTCTCTTCCACAAATGATGTTGGGAATAGTGGACAGCTAAATGTAAACGAATGAAACTGGACCAGTTCCTTACACCATACACAATAATAAACTCAAAATGTATGAAAGTCTTAAAGTTGAAATCTGATACCATAAAAATCTTAGAGGAGAGCACAGGTAGTAATATATTTGAAGTTGGCTTAGGAAGTTTTCTAGGTATGTCTCTGAAAGCAAGAGAAACAAAAGCAAGAATAAAGTATTGGGACTACATCAAAGTAAAATTCTTCACAGCAAAAAAAAAAAAATCAACAAAATTAAAAGTCAACTTACTGACTTACTGAATGGGAGAATATATTTGCAAATGACATATCCAATAAGGAGTTAGTATCCAAAATATATAAAGAACTTATGAAACTCCACAACATAACACAAATAATCCCATTAACAAAAGGTGAGAAAACATGAACAGTTATTTTTCCAAGGAAGACATAGAGATAGCCAACAAACGTTAAAAAATGCTCAATATCAGTCATCATCAGGGAATGCAAATTAAAACCACACCTGTTAGAATGGTTAAAGTAAAAAGTGCTTACCAACACAAGTGTTGGTAAGGATGTGGAGAAAAGGGAACCCTTGAGCATTTTGAGGGGGAATGCAAATTGGTGCAGCCACTGTGTAAGATGAGATGGAGGTTCTTTAAAAAGTTCAATGTAGAACTGGCTTCTGATCCAGTAATCACATACTGGGTGCTTACTCCCAAAATACAAAAATATTTATTGAAAAGGATTCATGCATCCCTGTATTTATTGCAGCATTATTTACAATAGCCAAATTATGGAAGCATCCTGTGTCCATTGAAAAATGAGTGGATTAAAAGATATGGTATATACATACAAAGAATATTATTCATCCATAAAAAGAATGAAGTATTGCCATTTACAAAAATATAAATGGAGCTGGTGTATAATGCTAAGTGAAATATGTCAGTCAGAGAAAGACAAATGACATATGATTTCACTCTTATGTGAAATTCAAGAAAGAAGACAAATAAGCAAGCAAACAAACAAAAAAAGTAAGAGATAATCCAAGAAACAGATACTTCATTATTGATAACACACTGATGGTTATCAGAGGGGAGGTTGATGGGAAAGGGTGTAAAAAAGTATGATGGCAAGAAAAGAATAAAGTACACTTATCATGATGAGGACTGAGGAATCTATAGAATGGTTAAATCACTATATTGTTGAATCACTGAAACTAATATAACACTGTATGTTAACTATATTGGAATTAAAAAATAAAGATTATTTTTATGGTAAACACTGAGTCATGTCTAGAATTTTGGTATCAGTGTATTGTACACCTGACACTAATATAACACTTCATGTTAATTACAGATTAATAAAAATAATAGAAAACCATTCTATTTACCATTGTACCAGAACGAAAAAAAATTCCTAGAAATAAAATTAACTGATGAGGTGAAGTACTTATAGTTTGAAAACTGTAAAATATTGTTGAAAGAATGTGAAGATAACACAAACGGAATACTATTCCATGCTCATGAACTGGAAAAATTAATATTGCTAAAATATCCATAGTATACAAAGAAATATATAGATTGAATGCAATTCCTATCAAAATATCAACATCTATCTTCATAGACTTAAAACAACAGCAATGAAAAATACTAAAATTTGTTTGGAAACAAGAAAGACCCCATATAGTCTAATCAATTCTGGGAAAGAAGAAAGATGGAGGTATCACAATCCCAGATTTCATGATAGTCTTAAAATCTGCAGTAATATGGACAGTGTGGTGCTGGCACATATATCAATGGAACACAATATAAGGCTAAGAAATAAATACAATTTATATGGCAATCTATGAGAAAGGGAGCAAGAAAAAATGGGTAACAGTCTTTTCAATAGATCGTGCTGGGAAAACTGCACAACCACATGCAAAATAATGGGACTGGACCATTGTCTTACACTATCCACAAAAATAAACTCAAAAGGTGAGACTTGAAACCATAAGACTCTCACAAAAATGTATGCATTAATTTCTTTGATATTGGCTTTAGGAACATTTTTGTATATATGTTTCTAAATGCAAGGAAAACAGAAACAAATTAAACTATTGAAACTGCACCAAAATAAAAACATTTTGCACAGAAAGAAACCATCAGAAAAACAAAAAGGCAATATATTCAATGGGAAAATATATTTGCAACTAATATGTATAATAAGAGATTAATATAGATAGTATATAAGGAACTTGTACAACTCAATAGCAAAGAATATATAATTTGATTAAAGTGTCAGAAGAGGGCATGAATATACATTTTTTGCAAAGAAGACATAAAGATAGTGAACTGACACATGAAAAGATGTTCAACATCACTAATCATCAGTGAAATGCAAATCAAAACCACAGTGGGATATAACCTATAATTGTCATAATGACTAAAATCAGGAAGATAAAAATTAACGAGTGTTGATGAGGATGTAGAAAAAAAGAATCCCTCATGTACCATTGGTGGGAATATATATTGTTACAGCCACTTAACAAATCAGTATGGAGGGTCCTCAAAAAATAATAGAAATACCATGTGATCCAATAGTTCCACTACTGGGTATTTGCTCAAAGAAATGAAAACACTAATTTGAAAATATATATGCACCCTTATGCAGCATTATTTATAATACACAAGATATGAACCTAGCTAAGCATCCATCAATAGAGGAATGGATAAAGAAGTTGTAGGATAAGGAAGCTGTGGTATATATGTTCAATGAAACATTACACAACCATAAAATATTATGATATTTTTCCATTTCCAACAACATAGATAGACCTAGAGGATTTTTTTTTATTTTTTTAATTTTTTTTTATTTTTTATTTTTTATTATTTTTTATCATTTTTTTTCCTTTTTTTAAAATTAATTTTTATTGGTGTTCAATTTACCAACATACAGAAAAACACCCAGTGCTCATCCCGTCAAGTGTCCACCTCAATGCCCGTCACCCATTCCCCTCCAACACCCGCCCTCCTCCCCTTCCACCACCCCTAGTTCGTTTCCCCGAGTTAGGAGTCTTTATGTTCTGTCTCCCTTCCTGATATTTCCCAACATTTCTTTTCCCTTCCTTTATATTCCCTTTCACTATTATTCATATTACCCAAATGCATGAGAACATACACTGCTTGTCCTTCTCCGATTGACTTATTTCACTCAGCATAATACCCTCCAGTTCCATCCACGTTGAAGCAAAAGGTGGGTATTTGTCGTTTCTAATTGCTGAGCAATATTCCATTGTATACATAAACCACAGCTTCTTTATCCATTCATCTTTCGATGGACACCGAGGCTCCGTCCACAGTTTGGCTATTGTGGCCATTGCTGCTAGAAACATCGGGATGCAGGTGTCCCGACATTTCATTGCATCTGAATCTTTGGGGTAAATCCCCAACAGTGCAATTGCTGGGTCGTAGGGCAGGTCTATTTTTAACTCTTTGAGGAACCTCCACACAGTTTTCCAGAGTGGCTGCACCAGTTCCCATTCCCACCAACAGTGTAAGAGGGTTCCCTTTTCTCCGCATCCTCTCCAACATTTGTTGTTTCATGCCTTGTTAATGTTCCCCATTCTCACCGGTGTGAGGTGGTATCTCATTGTGGTTTTGATTTGTATTTCCCTGATGGCAAGTGATGCAGAGCATTTTCTCCTGTGCTTGTTGGCCATGTCCATGTCTTCCTCTGTGAGATTTCTCTTCATGTCTTTTGCCCATTTCATGATTGGATTGTTTGTTTCTTTGGTGTTGAGTTTAATAAGTTCTTTATAGATTTTGGAAACTAGCCCTTTATCTGATATGTCATTTGCAAATATCTTCTCCCATTCTGTAGCTTGTCTTTTAGTTTTGTTGACTGTATCCTTTGCTGTGCAAAAGCTACTTATCTTGATGAAGTCCCAATAGTTCATTTTTGCTTTTGTTTCTTTTGCCTTTGTGGATGTATCTTGCAAGAAATTACTGTGGCCAAGTTCAAAAAGGGTGTTGCCTGCGTTCTCCTCTAGGATTTTGATGGAATCTTGTCTCACATTTAGATCTCTCATCCATTTTGAGTTTATCTTTGTGTATGGTGAAAGAGAGTGGTCCAGTTTCATTCTTCTGCATGTGGATGTCCAATTTTCCCAGCACCATTTATTGAAGAGACTGTCCTTTTTCCAGTGGATAGTCTTTCCTCCTTTATCGAATATTAGATGACCGTACATTTCAGGGTCCACTTCTGGGTTCTCTATTCTGTTCCATTGATCTATGTGTCTGTTTTTGTGCCAGTACCACACTGTCTTGATGACCACAGCTTTGTAGTACAACCTGAAATGTGGCATTGTGATGCCCCCAGCTATGGTTTTCTTTTTTAAAATTCCCCTGGGTATTCGGGGTCTTTTCTGATTCCACACAAATCTTAAAATAATTTGTTCTAACTCTCTGAAGAAAGTCCATGGTATTTTGATAGGGATTGCATTAAACGTATAAATTGCCCTGGGTAACATTGACATTTTTACAATATTAATTCTGCCAATCCATGAGCATGGAATATTTTTCCATCTCTTTGTGTCTTCCTCAATTTCTTTCAGAAGTGTTCTATAGTTTTTAGGGTATAGATCTTTTACCACTTTGGTTCGGTTTATTCCTAGGTATTTTATGCTTTTGGGTGCAATTGTAAATGGGATTGACTCCTTAATTTCTCTTTCTTCAGTCTCATTGTTAGTGTATAGAAATGCCATTGATTTCTGGGCATTGATTTTGTATCCTGCCACGCTACCAAATTGCTGTATGAGTTCTAGCAATCTTGGGGTGGAGGCTTTTGGGTTTTCTATGTAGAGTATCATGTCATCGGCGAAGAGGGAGAGTTTGACTTCTTCTTTGCCAATTTGAATGCCTTTAATGTCTTTTTGTTGTCTGATTGCTGAGGCGAGGACTTCCAGAACTATGTTGAACAGCAGTGGTGAGAGTGGACATCCTGTCTTGTTCCTGATCTTAGGGGAAAGGCTCCCAGTGCTTCCCCATTGAGAATGATATTTGCTGTGGGCTTTTCGTAGATGGCTTTTAAGATGTCGAGGAAAGTTCCCTCTATCCCAACACTCTGAAGGGTTTTGATCAGGAAAGGATGCTGTATTTTGTCAAATGCTTTCTCTGCATCTAATGAGAGTATCATATGGTTCTTGTTTTTTGTCTTGCTGATATGATGAATCACATTGATGGTTTTACGAGTGTTGAACCAGCCTTGTGTCCCAGGGATAAATCCTACTTGGTCATGGTGAATAATTTTCTTAATGTGTTGTTGGATCCTATTGGCTAGTATCTTGTTGAGAATTTTTGCATCCATGTTCATCAGGGATATTGGTCTGTAATTCTCCTTTTTGGTGGGGTCTTTGTCTGGTTTCGGAATTAAGGTGATGCTGGCCTCGTAGAACGAATTTGGAAGTACTCCATCTCCTTCTATCTTTCCAAACAGCTTTAGTAGAATAGGTATGATTTCTTCTTTAAACGTTTGATAGAATTCCCCTGGGAAGCCATCTGGCCCTGGACTCTTGTGTCTTGGGAGGTTTTTGATGACTGCTTCAATTTCCTCCCTGGTTATTGGCCTGTTCAGGTTTTCTATTTCTTCCTGCTCCAGTTTTGGTAGTTTGTGGCTTTCCAGGAATGCATCCATTTCTTCTAGATTTTCTAATTTATTGGCGTACAGCTGTTCATAATATGTTTTTTAAATCGTTTGTATTTCCTTGGTGTTGGTAGTGATCTCTCCTTTCTCATTCATGATTTTATTAATTTGAGTCTTCTCTCTCTTCTTTTTAATAAGGTTGGCTAATGGTTTATCTATCTTATTAATTCTTTCAAAGAACCAACTCCTGGTTCTGTTGATCTGTTCCACAGTTCTTTTGGTCTCGATATCATTGAGTTCTGCTAGAATTTTAATTAACTGTCTTCTTCTGCTGGGGGTGGGGTCTATTTGTTGCTTTTTCTCTAGTTCCTTTATGTGTCAGGTGAGCTTTTGAATTTGAGATCTTTCCAGTTTTTGAATGGATGCTTGTATTGCGATGTATTTCCCCCTCAGGACTGCTTTGGCTGCATCCCAAAGATTTTGAACGGTTGTATCTTCATTCTCATTAGTTTCCATGAATCTTTTTAATTCTTCCTTAATTTCCTGGTTGACCTTTTCATCTTTTAGCAGGATGGTCCTTAACCTCCACGTGTTTGTGGTCCTTCCATACTTCTTGTTGTGATTAAGTTCTAATTTCAAGGCATTATGGTCTGAGAATATACAGGGGACTATCCCGATCTTTTGGTATCGGTTCAGACCCGATTTGTGACCCAGTATGTGGTCTATTCTGGAGAAAGTTCCATGTGCACTTGAGAAGAATGTGTATTCAGTTGAGTTTGGATGTAAAGTTCTGTAGATATCTGTGAAATCCATCTGGTCCAGTGTATCATTTAAAGCTCTCGTTTCTTTGGAGATGTTGTGCTTAGAAGACCTATCCATGGTAGAAAGAGCTAGATTGAAGTCACCAAGTATAAGTGTATTATTATCAAGGTATTTCTTGAGTTTGGTTATTAATTGGTTTAAATATTTGGCAGCTCCCACATTCGGGGCATATATATTGAGGATTGTTAAGTCCTCTTGTTGGATAGATCCTTTGAGTATGAGATAGTGTCCCTCTTCATCTCTCACTATAGTCTTTGGGGTAAATTTTAATTTATCTGATATAAGAATGGGAACCCCTGCTTTCTTTTGAGGACCATTTGAATGGTAAATGGTTCTCCAACCTTTTATTTTCAGGTTGTAGGTGTCCTTCTGTCTAAAATGAGTCTCTTGTAGACAGCAAATAGATGGGCCCTGCTTTTTTATCCAGTCTGAAACCCTGCGGCTTTTGATGGAGTCATTAAGCCTGTTCACGTTCAGAGTTACTATTGATAGATATGAGTTTAGTGTCATCATATCTATTCAGTCCTTGTTTTTGTGAATTGTTCCACTGAACTTCTTCTTAAAGGGGAATTTTAAGAGTCCCCCTTAAAATTTCTTGCAGAGCTGGTTTGGAGGTTACATATTCTTTCAGTTGCTGCCTGTCTTGGAAGCTCTTTATCTCTCCTTCCATTTTGAATGAAAGCCTTGCTGGATAAAGTATTCTTGGTTGCATGTTCTTTTCATTTAGGACCCTGAATATATCCTGCCAGCCCTTTGTGGCCTGCCAGGTCTCTGTGGAGAGGTCTGCTGTTACCCTAATATCCCTCCCCATAAAAGTCAGGGACTTTTTTTCTCTTGCTGCTTTAAGGATCTTCTCCTTATCTTTGGAATTTGCAAGCTTCACTATTAAATGTCGAGGTGTTGAACGGTTTTTGTTGATTTTAGGGGGGGATCTCTCTATTTCCTGGATCTGAATGCCTGTTTCCCTTCCCAGATTCGGAAAGTTTTCAGCTAGGATTTGTTCAAATACATATTCTGGCCCTCTGGCCCTTTCGGCGCCCTCAGGAACCCCAATTAAACGTAGGTTTTTCTTCCTCAGGCTGTCATTTATTTCCCTTAATCTATCCTCATGGTCTTTTAATTGCTTGTCTCTTTTTTCCTCAGTTTCCCTCTTTGCCATCAACTTGTCTTCTATGTCACTCACTCGTTCTTCCACCTCGTTAACCCTCGTCGTTAGGACTTCTAGCTTGGATTGCATCTCATTCAATTGATTTTTAATTTCTGTCTGATTGGATCTAAATTCTGCAGTTATGAAGTCTCTTGAGTCCTTTATGGTTTTTTCTAGAGCCACCAGTAGCTGTAAAATAGTGCTTCTGAATTGGCTTTCTGACATTGAATTGTAATCCATATTTTGCAGCTCTGTGGGAGAGAGGGCTGTTTCTGATTCTTTTTTTTGAAGTGAGGTTTTCCTTCTAGTCATTTTGCTCAGTGCAGAGTGGCCAAAAACAAGTTGTATTGGGAAAAGGAGAAAAAGAGAGAGGGAAAGAAAAGAGAAAAAGAAAAAAGAGAAAGAAGAAAAAAAGGGGAAAAAGAGAAGAAAAAGAAAGAAAGGAGAAAAAAGAAAAAAAAGGGTGGGGTGGGGTGGGGTAAGCAATCAGAAATCAAGAAGAAAGAAAAAAAAACACAAAACAAAACAAAACAAAACAAAAACACAAAAAAACCAAAAACAAAAATAAAAAAAACCAAAAACAAAAACCACGGGGAGTATCTTCCGATTCTGTATACTTTAAGTCCCTTGACTTCCCTTGGAACTGGTCCGTCTCCTTGGTCTTCTGGGGGAGGGGCCTGCTGTGCTGATTCTCAGGTGTTAGCACTTGGGGGAGCTGCTCTGCCCCTGCCTGGTGCAGGGCTCAGTGGGGGTTGTTTACCCTGTGAGGCCCCGGGAGGAAGCCACAGTGGGGCGGCAGCTCTGGGACCCCGGAGTCAGCTCCCACAGTAGCTCCGGAGCTCTCCGTCTGCAGGGCCTGGGGGCTCCCGGGCGGGCCGCTGATCTGCTCAGCTCCAGGCAGGAGGGTCCTTGCTGTCCTGGGCCCTCCCGGCCTCTGCCTGTCCCTGGGGGAGGCCGGATCCTGGGCTGTGTCCCGGCGCCCTGTGCTCCGGGGCCTGCTCTGTTGGATTCGCGCTCCTGCCCCGCAGCCCCCTCCGCGGAGCCGCCGCCCGAGCCCCTCCGAGCTTCTCCGTGTCCCGCCGAGCGCTGCAGCCCTTAGGGAGCTCGGAGCATCTCCCGGGGCACAGTTCCTCTGTTACTGTCCCAGGGAGCCCGAGGGCTTCCCCACCTTTTCGGGGATCCTGCTCCAATTCCCTGGGAGCCCCTTTCTGCGGGGAAGGTCGGTGCAGCCCCTGCTCCTCCGGGACGGGGCTCTCCTGTCCTGGGGACACTCGCCCCGGCCTCAGCCCGGCTCCTCGCGGGGCCCCTCCCCCTTGGAGGCCTTTTGTGTCTTTATTTCTTTTTCCCGTCTTCCTACCTTGATAGAATCGCGAACTCTTCTCACTGTAGCGTTCCAGCTGGTCTCTCTTTAAATCTCAGGCCGAATTCGTAGATTTTCAGGATGATTGGATGGTTTTCTAGGTAATTTGTTGAGGACAGGTGACTTGGAGACCCTACTCTGCCGCCATCTTGCCCCCTATTATTTTTTTTTAGAGGATTTTATGCTAAGTGAAAAAGTCAGACTGAAAAACCAAACACATATGATTTCACTCCTAAGCAGAAAAAAAAAAAACAAACGAATAAACAAACAAGTGGAATTAGACCTATGAATATAGAGGAAAAAATTGTTTTTTTCCCAGAGGGGAGGGGGGTGAAGGAATGGGCAAAATGCATGAAAGTGAGTAGGAGATACAAGCTTCCAGTTATGGAATGAATAAATCATGGGAATAGAAAGTACAGCATAGGAAATATATTTAATAACATTTGTAATAGTGTTGAATGGTGACAAATGACAGCTACACTTGTGATGAGCTTCACATAATATATAGGGATGTTGAATCACTGTGCTATATACCTGAAATTAATGTATCATTTTGTGCCACTGTATTCAAATACAAAATTTTAAAATGTTTCAATGATTGTGAAGTTTACTCTCAATTCTGCTTTGATCACATCTCATATTTCTTTCTAGAATACTACCTATGGAGATGGGGCTTGCAGATGGACGTTGCTAATGCTATTTTATTTTTTAAAATATTTAAATAAAGTTATAGGTGATTTTATACAGCTGTGAAAAATCTTTAAAGTTTGGAAACTTTGCTTGTAATGCATCATGGCTTTAAAATTTTATGTAATTTATTGATTATAAAAATAATGCATGTAAATGGGTTTATTAATTGAAAAATAGTTGTAGAATATAAATGGTACAATATCTTTTGTATACATTTTGAACAGTACAAATCTTTTTATGTGTTGTTTATGCCATATAATAGTGTATACATCTTTTATTGCTTTACCATTAGTAAGTAGCATTTTAAAATTTCATCTTTGACTTACTTAAGTTTTAGGTGAGTTTTTAATTTTTTTAGTGTATTTAAAAAATTTGTTAACTTCATATTAAGTATGGGTTTCACAACTTTTTATGATAGTGGGTTTTACAGTCTTCTTTTTAATATATATAATTTTTGACACTTCTAAAATGGCAAATATGATCAGTTTTTATAACAGTTTTATGGAACTGGAAAAGAATGCATTTTATTACTTTTTATTGGAGTTCAATTTGCCAACATATACCATTACACACAGTGCTCATCCCTCCAAGTGCCCTTATAAGAGTTTGATATTTATCTGTTTAATTAGCCTATTTAAGTATATTATTTTAATTACCCCTTATTTTTTATTTTTGTATTAAATTGATCTAGGAAAGACTCAGGTTCATGAACAGCTCTATTTTTTTTTAATTCCCATCCATTCCTCTTGGAATGCTAATAGATTTGTATTCAATGTAACATTTATGCAGAGGTTCAGTGTTATTCCTTTACTGGTGGTGAGAATACCTTATTAATATAACGCAGCATCTTTGTCATGTTGTTTTCACCTTGAATTCTACTTTTTATGATAGTAATTATATTTGCCTTGCCTGATCTTTCCTTTGGTTTGCCCAATATGTATTTTCCCCAGTTGTTTACTTTTACTTCTAAATTTTTGTCACCATTTATAATCAATAATTATTTTTAATTTTTAACATTTTAGGAAGTGGGGCAAGATGACAGAAGAGTAGGAGTCCTCATCTCACCTGGTCCCACCAACTTACATAGATAAGATTCAAAACACCCTGAACACCTAGGAATTTTAATTGACATTTAAAGAGAGAACAGCTGGAATGCTACAGAGAGAAAAGTTTTCACTTCTAGCAAAAATCATCTAGGGTGAAATTCACTTAGGTCGTGGTTGATATTCTTGACTCACCGTGCTCATACATCCACTCTGCACTGAGAAAAATGACTAGAAGGAAGAATTCACCACAAAAGAAAGAATCAGAAACAGTACTCTGCCACAGAGTTACAGAATGTGGATTACAATTCGAGGTCAGAAAGCCAATTCAGAAGCACAATTATAGAGCTACTGGTGGATCTGGAAAAAAGCATAAGGAACTATAGAGACTTGGTTACTTGAGAACTAATCAGGCCAAAATTAAAAATCAATTAAATGAGATGCAATCCAAACTGGAGGTACTAATGATGAGGGTTAATGAGATGGAAGAAAGAGTGAGTTAAATAGAAGAAAAATTGATGGCAAGAAAGGAAGTTGAGGAAAAAAGAAAAAACGTTTAAGAGACCATAATGAAAGGGTAAGGGAAATAAATGATAGCCAGAGAAGGAAGAATCTACACATAATTGTGGTTCCAGAAAATGCTGAGAGGGAGAAGAGCCACAAAGTATATTTGAACAAATCATAGTTGAGGACTTCCCTAATTTGGGGAGGGAAACAGGCATTCAGATCCAGGATATAGAGAGATCTCCCCTTAAAGTCAATAAAAACTGCTCAACACCTCGACATTTAACAGTGAAACTTGTAAATTCCAAAGATAAAGATAAAATCCTTAAAGCAGCTAGAGACAAGAGATCCCTAATTGATATGGGGAGAAATATTACATTAACAACAAACATCTCCACAGAGACCTGGCAGGCCAGAAAGGACAGGAAGGATATATTTGGGGTCCTAAATGAGAAGAACATGCAGCCAAGAATACTTTATTCAGCAAGGCTCTCGTTCAGAATATAAGGAGATAGGGATCCCTGGGTGGCGCAGCGGTTTGGTGCCTGCCTTTGGCCCAGGGCGCGATCCTGGAGACCCGGGATCGAATCCCACATCAGGCTCCCGGTGCATGGAGCCTGCTTCTCCCTCCGCCTGTGTCTCTGCCTCTCTCTCTCTCTGTGTGACTATCATAAATAAATAAAAATTTAAAAAAATTCAGAATATAAGGAGATATAAAGAGTTTCCAAGATAGGTAGGAACTGAAAGAATAATGTTACCACAAAACCAGGTCTGCAAGAAATATTAAGGGTAACCCTGTAAAAGAAAGAGGAAGCCCAAAGAAATAATCCACAAAAACAGGGACTGAATAGGAATTATGATGACACTAAATCCCTATCTTTCAATAGTAACTCTGAACGTGAATGGGCTTAATGACCCCATCAAAAGACGCAGGGTTACAGACTTGATAAAAAAGCAAGACCCATCTATTTGCTGTCTACAAGAGACACATTTTAGATCTAAGGACACTCCCAGCCTGAAAACAAAAGGTTGGAGAACTGTTTACCTTTCAAATGGTCCTCAAGAGAAAGCAGGGGTAGCAATCCTCATATCACATAAGTTAAAATTTATCCCAAAGTGGGACACTATATCATACTTAAAGGATCGATACAACAATAGGACCTAACAATCATGAATATTTATGCCCCTAATGTAGGAGCTGCCAAGTAGACCTATCAATTAATAACCAAAGTTAAGACATACTTAGATAATAATACACAAATACTGGGAGAGTTCAACATGGCACTTTCTGCAAATGAGAGATCTTCTAAGCACAACATCTCTAAAGAAACAAGAGTTTTAAATGATACACTGGATACACTGTGAAAATGGATTTCACAGATATTTACAGCACTTTATATCCAAACTCAACTGAATACACATTCTTCTCAAGTGCACGTGGAACTTTCTTCAGAATAGACCACATACTGGGTCACAAAACAGGTCTCAACCAACACCAAGAGATTTGGATTGTACCCTGAATAGTTTCAGACCATAATACTTTGAAACTTGAACTCAGTCACAAGAAGAAATTTGGAAGAAATTCAAACACGTGGAGGTTAAAGAGCATCCTGCTGAAAGAAGAAAGGGTCAACCAAGAAATTAGAGAACAATTAAAAAGATTCATGGAAACTAATCAGAATGAAGACAATACTGTTAGAAATCTTTGGTACACAGCAAAAGCAGGGAAATACATCACAATACAAACATCCCTCAAAAAATTGGAAAAATTCAAATACACAAACTAACATTGAATCTAAAGGAACTGGAGAAAGAACAGCAAATAAAACCTACACCAAGCAGAAGAAGAGAGTTAATAAAGATTCTAGTGGAACTCAATGAAATAGAGACCAGAAGTGCTGTGGAACAGATCAACAAAACCAGGAGTTGGTTCTTTAAAAGAATTAATAAGTGATGCAGAGCATTTTCTCATGTGCATGTTGGCCATGTCCATGTCTTCCTCTGTGAGATTTCTCTTCATGTCTTTTGCCCATTTCATGATTGGATTGTTTGTTTCTTTGGTGTTGAGTTTAATAAGTTCTTTATAGATTTTGGAAACTAGCCCTTTATCTGATATGTCATTTGCAAATATCTTCTCCCATTCTGTAGGTTGTCTTTTAGTTTTGTTGACTGTATCCTTTGCTGTGCAAAAGCTTCTTATCTTGATGAAGTCCCAATAGTTCATTTTTGCTTTTGTTTCTTTTGCCTTCGTGGATGTATCTTGCAAGAAGTTACTGTGGCCAAGTTCAAAAAGGGTGTTGCCTGTGTTCTCCTCTAGGATTTTGATGGAATCTTGTCTCACATTTAGATCTCTCATCCATTTTGAGTTTATCTTTGTGTATGGTGAAAGAGAGTGGTCCAGTTTCATTCTTCTGCATGTGGATGTCCAATTTTCCCAGCACCATTTATTGAAGAGACTGTCTTTCTTCCAATGGATAGTCTTTCCTCCTTTATCGAATATTAGATGGCCGTACATTTCAGGGTCCACTTCTGGGTTCTCTATTCTGTTCCATTGATCTATGTGTCTGTTTTTGTGCCAGTACCACACTGTCTTGATGACCACAGCTTTGTAATACAACCTGAAATCTGGCATTGTGATGCCCCCAGCTAAGGTTTTCTTTTTTAAAATTCCCCTGGCTATTCGGGGTCTTTTCTGATTCCACACAAATCTTAAAATAATTTGTTCTAACTCTCTGAAGAAAGTCCATGGTATTTTGATAGGGATTGCATTAAACGTATAAATTGCCCTGGGTAACATTGACATTTTTACAATATTAATTCTGCCAATCCATGAGCATGGAATATTTTTCCATCTCTTTGTGTCTTCCTCAATTTCTTTCAGAAGTGTTCTATAGTTTTTAGGGTATAGATCTTTTACCTCTTTGGTTAGGTTTATTCCTAGGTATCTTATGCTTTTGGGTGCAATTGTAAATGGGATTGACTCCTTAATTTCTCTTTCTTCAGTCTCATTGTTAGTGTATAGAAATGCCATTGATTTCTGGGCATTGATTTTGTATCCTGCCACGCTACCAAATTGCTGTATGAGTTCTAGCAATCTGGGGGTGGAGGCTTTTGGGTTTTCTATGTAGAGTATCATGTCATCGGCGAAGAGGGAGAGTTTGACTTCTTCTTTGCCAATTTGAATGCCTTTAATGTCTTTTTGTTGTCTGATTGCTGAGGCGAGGACTTCCAGAACTATGTTGAACAGCAGTGGTGAGAGTGGACATCCCTGTCTTGTTCCTGATCTTAGGGGAAAGGCTCCCAGTGCTTCCCCATTGAGAATGATATTTGCTGTGGGCTTTTCGTAGATGGCTTTTAAGATGTCGAGGAAAGTTCCCTCTATCCCAACACTCTGAAGGGTTTTGATCAGGAATGGATGCTGTATTTTGTCAAATGCTTTCTCTGCATCTAATGAGAGTATCATATGGTTCTTGGTTTTTCTCTTGCTGATATGATGAATCACATTGATGGTTTTACGAGTGTTGAACCAGCCTTGTGTCCCAGGGATAAATCCTACTTGGTCATGGTGAATAATTTTCTTAATGTGTTGTTGGATCCAATTGGCTAGTATCTTGTTGAGAATTTTTGCATCCATGTTCATCAGGGATATTGGTCTGTAATTCTCCTTTTTGGTGGGGTCTTTGTCTGGTTTCGGAATTAAGGTGATGCTGGCCTCATAGAACGAATTTGGAAGTACTCCATCTCTTTCTATCTTTCCAAACAGCTTTAGTAGAATAGGTATGATTTCTTCTTTAAACGTTTGATAGAATTCCCCTGGGAAGCCATCTGGCCCTGGACTCTTGTGTCTTGGGAGGTTTTTGATGACTGCTTCAATTTCCTCCCTGGTTATTGGCCTGTTCAGGTTTTCTATTTCTTCCTGCTCCAGTTTTGGTAGTTTGTGGCTTTCCAGGAATGCGTCCATTTCTTCTAGATTTCCTAATTTATTGGCGTACAGCTGTTCATAATATGTTTTTAAAATCGTTTGTATTTCCTTGGTGTTGGTAGTGATGTCCCCTTTCTCATTCATGATTTTATTAATTTGAGTCTTCTCTCTCTTCTTTTTAATAAGGTTGGCTAATGGTTTATCTATCTTATTAATTCTTTCAAAGAACCAACTCCTGGTTCTGTTGATCTGTTCCACAGTTCTTTTGGTCTCGATATCATTGAGTTCTGCTCGAATTTTAATTAACTCTCTTCTTCTGCTGGGGGTGGGGTCTATTTGTTGCTTTTTCTCTAGTTCCTTTATGTGTAAGGTGAGCTTTTGAATTTGAGATCTTTCCAGTTTTTGAATGTATGCTTGTATTGCGATGTATTTCCCCCTCAGGACTGCTTTTGCTGCATCCCAAAGATTTTGAACGGTTGTATCTTCATTTTCATTAGTTTCCATGAATCTTTTTAATTCTTCCTTAATTTCCTGGTTGACCTTTTCATCTTTTAGCAGGATGGTCCTTAACCTCCACGTGTTTGTGGTCCTTCCATATTTCTTGTTGTGATTAAGTTCTAATTTCAAGGCATTATGGTCTGAGAATATACAGGGGACTATCCCGATCTTTTGGTATCGGTTCAGACCCGATTTGTGACCCAGTATGTGGTCTATTCTGGAGAAAGTTCCATGTGCACTTGAGAAGAATGTGTATTCAGTTGAGTTTGGATGTAAAGTTCTGTAGATATCTGTGAAATCCATCTGGTCCAGTGTATCATTTAAAGCTCTCGTTTCTTTGGAGATATTATGCTTAGAAGACCTATCCAGGGTAGAAAGAGCTAGATTGAAGTCACCAAGTATAAGTGTATTATTATCAAGGTATTTCTTGAGTTTGGTTATTAATTGGTTTAAATATTTGGCAGCTCCCACATTCGGGGCATATATATTGAGGAGTGTTAAGTCCTCTTGTTGGATAGATCCTTTGAGTATGAGATAGTGTCCCTCTTCATCTCTCACTATAGTCTTCGGGGTAAATTTTAATTTATCTGATATAAGGATGGCAACCCCTGCTTTCTTTTGAGGACCATTTGAATGGTAAATGGTTCTCCAACCTTTTATTTTCAGGTTGTAGGTGTCCTTCTGTCTAAAATGAGTCTCTTGTAGACAGCAAATAGATGGGTCCTGCTTTTTTATCCAGTCTGAAACCCTGCGCCTTTTTTTTTTTATTAACTTTTATTGGTGTTTAATTTACCAACATACAGAAAAACACCCAGTGCTCATCCCGTCAAGTGTCCACCTCAGTGCCCGTCACCCATTCCCCTACAACACCCGCCCTCCTCCCCTTCCACCACCCCTAGTTCGTTTCCCCGAGTTAGGAGTCTTTATGTTCTGTCTCCCTTCCTGATATTTCCCAACATTTCTTTTCCCTTCCTTTATATTCCCTTTCACTATTATTCATATTCCCCAAATGAATGAGAACATACACTGTTTGTCCTTCTCCCATTGACTTATTTCACTCAGCATAATACCCTCCAGTTCCATCCACGTTGAAGCAAATGGTGGGTATTTGTCGTTTCTAATTGCTGAGTAATATTCCATTGTATACATAAACCACATCTTCTTTATCCATTCATCTTTCGATGGACACCGAGGCTCCTTCCACAGTTTGGCTATTGTGGCCATTGCTGATAGAAACATCGGGGTGCAGGTGTCCCGACGTTTCATTGCATCTGAATCTTTGGGGTAAATCCCCAACAGTGCAATTGCTGGGTCGTAGGGCAGGTCTATTTTTAACTCTTTGAGGAACCTCCACACAGTTTTCCAGAGTGGCTGCACCAGTTCACATTCCCACCAACAGTGTAAGAGGGTTCCCTTTTCTCCGCATCCTCTCCAACATTTGTTGTTTCCTGCCTTGTTAATTTTCCCCATTCTCACTGGTGTGAGGTGGTATCTCATTGTGGTTTTGATTTGTATTTCCCTGATGGCAAGTGATGCAGAGCATTTTCGCATGTGCATGTTGGCCATGTCCATGTCTTCCTCTGTGAGATTTCTCTTCATGTCTTTTGCCCATTTCATGATTGGATTGTTTGTTTCTTTGGTGTTGAGTTTAATAAGTTCTTTATAGATTTTGGAAACTAGCCCTTTATCTGATATGTCATTTGCAAATATCTTCTCCCATTCTGTAGGTTGTCTTTTAGTTTTGTTGACTGTATCCTTTGCTGTGCAAAAGCTTCTTATCTTGATGAAGTCCCAATAGTTCATTTTTGCTTTTGTTTCTTTTGCCTTCGTGGATGTATCTTGCAAGAAGTTACTGTGGCCAAGTTCAGAAAGGGTGTTGCCTGTGTTCTCCTCTAGGATTTTGATGGAATCTTGTCTCACATTTAGATCTCTCATCCATTTTGAGTTTATCTTTGTGTATGGTGAAAGAGAGTGGTCCAGTTTCATTCTTCTGCATGTGGATGTCCAATTTTCCCAGCACCATTTATTGAAGAGACTGTCTTTCTTCCAATGGATAGTCTTTCCTCCTTTATCGAATATTAGATGGCCGTACATTTCAGGGTCCACTTCTGGGTTCTCTATTCTGTTCCATTGATCTATGTGTCTGTTTTTGTGCCAGTACCACACTGTCTTGATGACCACAGCTTTGTAATACAACCTGAAATCTGGCATTGTGATGCCCCCAGCTAAGGTTTTCTTTTTTAAAATTCCCCTGGCTATTCGGGGTCTTTTCTGATTCCACACAAATCTTAAAATAATTTGTTCTAACTCTCTGAAGAAAGTCCATGGTATTTTGATAGGGATTGCATTAAACGTATAAATTGCCCTGGGTAACATTGACATTTTTACAATATTAATTCTGCCAATCCATGAGCATGGAATATTTTTCCATCTCTTTGTGTCTTCCTCAATTTCTTTCAGAAGTGTTCTATAGTTTTTAGGGTATAGATCTTTTACCTCTTTGGTTAGGTTTATTCCTAGGTATCTTATGCTTTTGGGTGCAATTGTAAATGGGATTGACTCCTTAATTTCTCTTTCTTCAGTCTCATTGTTAGTGTATAGAAATGCCATTGATTTCTGGGCATTGATTTTGTATCCTGCCACGCTACCAAATTGCTGTATGAGTTCTAGCAATCTGGGGGTGGAGGCTTTTGGGTTTTCTATGTAGAGTATCATGTCATCGGCGAAGAGGGAGAGTTTGACTTCTTCTTTGCCAATTTGAATGCCTTTAATGTCCTTTTGTTGTCTGATTGCTGAGGCGAGGACTTCCAGAACTATGTTGAACAGCAGTGGTGAGAGTGGACATCCCTGTCTTGTTCCTGATCTTAGGGGAAAGGCTCCCAGTGCTTCCCCATTGAGAATGATATTTGCTGTGGGCTTTTCGTAGATGGCTTTTAAGATGTCGAGGAAAGTTCCCTCTATCCCAACACTCTGAAGGGTTTTGATCAGGAATGGATGCTGTATTTTGTCAAATGCTTTCTCTGCATCTAATGAGAGTATCATATGGTTCTTGGTTTTTCTCTTGCTGATATGATGAATCACATTGATGGTTTTACGAGTGTTGAACCAGCCTTGTGTCCCAGGGATAAATCCTACTTGGTCATGGTGAATAATTTTCTTAATGTGTTGTTGGATCCTATTGGCTAGTATCTTGTTGAGAATTTTTGCATCCATGTTCATCAGGGATATTGGTCTGTAATTCTCCTTTTTGGTGGGGTCTTTGTCTGGTTTCGGAATTAAGGTGATGCTGGCCTCATAGAACGAATTTGGAAGTACTCCATCTCTTTCTATCTTTCCAAACAGCTTTAGTAGAATAGGTATGATTTCTTCTTTAAACGTTTGATAGAATTCCCCTGGGAAGCCATCTGGCCCTGGACTCTTGTGTCTTGGGAGGTTTTTGATGACTGCTTCAATTTCCTCCCTGGTTATTGGCCTGTTCAGGTTTTCTATTTCTTCCTGCTCCAGTTTTGGTAGTTTGTGGCTTTCCAGGAATGCGTCCATTTCTTCTAGATTTCCTAATTTATTGGCATACAGCTGTTCATAATATGTTTTTAAAATCGTTTGTATTTCCTTGGTGTTGGTAGTGATGTCCCCTTTCTCATTCATGATTTTATTAATTTGAGTCTTCTCTCTCTTCTTTTTAATAAGGTTTGCTAATGGTTTATCTATCTTATTAATTCTTTCAAAGAACCAACTCCTGGTTCTGTTGATCTGTTCCACAGTTCTTTTGGTCTCGATATCATTGAGTTCTGCTCGAATTTTAATTAACTCTCTTCTTCTGCTGGGGGTGGGGTCTATTTGTTGCTTTTTCTCTAGTTCCTTTATGTGTAAGGTGAGCTTTTGAATTTGAGATCTTTCCAGTTTTTGAATGTATGCTTGTATTGCGATGTATTTCCCCCTCAGGACTGCTTTTGCTGCATCCCAAAGATTTTGAACGGTTGTATCTTCATTTTCATTAGTTTCCATGAATCTTTTTAATTCTTCCTTAATTTCCTGGTTGACCTTTTCATCTTTTAGCAGGATGGTCCTTAACCTCCACGTGTTTGTGGTCCTTCCATATTTCTTGTTGTGATTAAGTTCTAATTTCAAGGCATTATGGTCTGAGAATATACAGGGGACTATCCCGATCTTTTGGTATCGGTTCAGACCCGATTTGTGACCCAGTATGTGGTCTATTCTGGAGAAAGTTCCATGTGCACTTGAGAAGAATGTGTATTCAGTTGAGTTTGGATGTAAAGTTCTGTAGATATCTGTGAAATCCATCTGGTCCAGTGTATCATTTAAACCTCTCGTTTCTTTGGAGATGTTGTGCTTAGAAGACCTATCCAGGGTAGAAAGAGCTAGATTGAAGTCACCAAGTATAAGTGTATTATTATCAAGGTATTTCTTGAGTTTGGTTATTAATTGGTTTAAATATTTGGCAGCTCCCACATTCGGGGCATATATATTGAGGAGTGTTAAGTCCTCTTGTTGGATAGATCCTTTGAGTATGAGATAGTGTCCCTCTTCATCTCTCACTATAGTCTTCGGGGTAAATTTTAATTTATCTGATATAAGGATGGCAACCCCTGCTTTCTTTTGAGGACCATTTGAATGGTAAATGGTTCTCCAACCTTTTATTTTCAGGTTGTAGGTGTCCTTCTGTCTAAAATGAGTCTCTTGTAGACAGCAAATAGATGGGTCCTGCTTTTTTATCCAGTCTGAAACCCTGCGCCTTTTGATGGGGTCATTAAGCCCGTTCACATTCAGAGTTACTATTGATAGATATGAGTTTAGTGTCATCATATCTATTCAGTCCTTGTTTTTGTGGATTGTTCCACTGAACTTCTTCTTAAATGGGAATTTTAAGAGTCCCCCTTAAAATTTCTTGCAGAGCTGGTTTGGAGGTTACATATTCTTTCAGTTCCTGCCTGTCTTGGAAGCTCTTTATCTCTCCTTCCATTTTGAATGAAAGCCTTGCGGGGTAAAGTATTCTTGGTTGCATGTTCTTTTCACTTAGGACCCTGAATATATCCTGCCAGCCCTTTCTGGCCTGCCAGGTCTCTGTGGAGAGGTCTGCTGTTACCCTAATATTCCTCCCCATAAAAGTCAGGGACTTTTTTTCTCTTGCTGCTTTAAGGATCTTCTCCTTATCTTTGGAATTTGCAAGCTTCACTATTAAATGTCGAGGTGTTGAACGGTTTTTGTTGATTTTAGGGGGGGATCTCTCTATTTCCTGGATCTGAATGCCTGTTTCCCTTCCCAGATTCGGAAAGTTTTCAGCTAGGATTTGTTCAAATACATATTCTGGCCCTCTGTCCCTTTCCGCGCCCTCGGGAACCCCAATTAAACGTAGGTTTTTCTTCCTCAGGCTATCATTTATTTCCCTTAATCTATCCTCATGGTCTTTTAATTGCCTGTCTCTTTTTTCCTCAGTTTCCCTCTTTGCCATCAACTTGTCTTCTATGTCACTCACTCGTTCTTCCACCTCGTCAAGCCTCGTCGTTAGGACTTCTAGCTTGGATTGCATCTCATTTAATTGATTTTTAATTTCTGCCTGATTAGATCTAAATTCTGCAGTCATGAAGTCTCTTGAGTCCTTTATGGTTTTTTCTAGAGCCACCAGTAGCTGTAAAATAGTGCTTCTGAATTGGCTTTCTGACATTGAATTGTAATCCATATTTTGTAACTCTGTGGGAGAGTGGGCTGTTTCTGATTCTTTTTTTTGAGGGGTTTTCCTTCTAGTCATTTTGCTCAGTGCAGAGTGGCCAAAAACAAGTTGTATTGGGAACAGGAGAAAAAGATAGAGAAGGAAAGAAAAGAGAAAAAGAAAAAAGAGAAAGAAGAAAAAAATAGGGGAAAAAGAAGAAAAAGAAAGAAAAAGAAAGAAAGGAGAAAAAAGAAAAAAGGGGGGGTGGGGGAAGCAATCAGAAATCAAGAAGAAAGAGAGAAAAAAAAAGCGCAAAACAAAACAAAACAAAAAAAAACAAAAACAAAAACAAAAAAACAAAAAACAAAAAAAAACCACGGGGGAGTATCTTCCGATTCTGTGTAGTTTGAGTCCCTTGACTTCCCTTGGAACTGGTCCGTCTCGCTGGTCTTCTGGGGGAGGGGCCTGCTGTGCTGATTCTCAGGTGTTGGCACTTGGGGGAGCTGCTCTGCCCCTGCCTGGTGCAGGGCTCGGTGGGGGTTGTTGACCCCGTGAGGCCCCGGGAGGAAGCCACAGTGGCGGGGGCAGCTCTGGGACCCTGGATCCAGCCCCCGCAGTAGCTCCGGGGCTCTCCGTCTGCAGGGCCTGGGGGCTCCGGGGCGGGGCCGCTGATCTGCTCAGTTCCAGGCAGGAGCGTCCTTGCTGTCCTGGGCCCTCCCGGCCTCTGCCTGTCCCGGGGGAGGCCGGATCCTGGGCTGTGTTCCGGCGCCCTGTGCTCCGGGGCCTGCGCTGTTGGATTCGCGCTCCCGGCGGTGCAGCCCCCTCTGCGGAGCCGCCGCCCGAGCCTCTCCGAGCTGTTCCCGGAGCCGCGCAGCCCCCTCCGCGCGGAGCTTCTTCCTCTGCGCGAGCCGCCGCCGCTGAGCTGTTCCCGGAGCCGCGCAGCCCCCTCCGCGGAGCCGCCGCCCGAGCCCCTCCGAGCTGTTCCCGGAGCCGCGCAGCCCCCTCCGCGCGGAGCTTCTTCCTCCGCCCGAGCCGCCGCCGCTGAGCTGTTCCTGGAGCCCCGCAGCCCCCTCCTCGGAGCCGCCGCCCGAGCCCCTCCGAGCTGCTCCGGGTCCCGCCGAGCGCTGCAGCCCTTAGGGAGCTCGGCGCACTCTCCGGGGCGCGGTTCCTCTGTTACTGTCCCAGGGAGCCCGAGGGCGTCCCCGCCTTTCTGGGGATCCTGCTCCAATTCCCGGGGAGCCCCTTTCCGCGGGGAAGGTCGGTGCAGCTCCTGCTCCTCCGGGACGGGGCTCTCCTGTCCTGGGGACACTCGCCCCGGCCTCAGCCCGGCTCCTCGCGGGGCCCCTCCCCCTTGGAGGCCTTTTGTGTCTTTATTTCTTTTTCCCCGTCTTCCTACCTTGATAGAAGCGCGAACTCTTCTCACTGGAGCGTTCCAGCTGGTCTCTCTTTAAATCTCAGGCCGAATTCGTAGGTTTTCAGGATGATTGGATGGTTTTCTAGGTAATTTGCTGAGGACCAGGTGACCTGGAGACCCTACTCCGCCGCCATCTTGCCCCTCCCCCTCAGTATATTATTATTTAAGTATCTCTTTGCTTTGGTTATTTCTTCATTTATATGAACAGCGTCTCCCACATTTGAGGCATAAATATTCATGATTGTTAGGTCCTCTTGTTGGATAGACCCTTTAAGTATGATATAGACTCCCTCTTCATCTCTTACTACAGTTTTTTGTATAAACTTTAATTTATCTGATATGAGGATCGCTACCCCAGCTTTCTTTTGAGTACAATTTGAATGGTAAATGGTTCTCCACACCTTCATTTTCAGGCTGGATGTGGCCTTAGGTCTAAAATGAGTCTTTTGTAGACAGCATATAGACGGATCTTGCTCTTTATCCAGTCTGATAACCGATGTCTTTTGATGGGATCATTTAGCCTCTTCAGATTCAGAGTAACTATTGAAAGATATGAATTTAGTGTCATCATATTACCTATTCAGTCCTTGTTTTGTGGATTTTTTTCTTTTGGCTCCCTCTTTCAGTGTCCCCTTAGTATTTCTTGAAGAGCTAGTTTGGTGGTCACATATTCTTTCAGTTTATGCCTATCCTGGAAATTCTTTGTATTATGAATGACTGCCTTGCTGGATAACATATTTTTGGCCTCATTTTCTTCTCATTTGTGCCCTTTACATATCATGCCAGCCCTTTCTGTCCTGCCAGGTCTCTGTGGAGAGGTCTGCTGTTAATCTGATATTTCTACCCTTATATTTAAGAATTACTTGCATCAAGCTACTTTAAGAATTTTCTGTTTATCTTTGTAGTTTGCAATTTTCACTATTAAATGTCAAGGTGTTGGACAGTTTTTATTTATTTTGGAGGGGTCCTCTCTATCTCTTGGATCTAAATACCTGTTTCATTTCCCAGATTAGGGAAGTTCTCAGCAATGGTTGGCTCAAATATGCTTTGCAGTCCCCTCTGTCTCTTCTGGAATCCCAATTAGATGTATATTCTTTCTTCTCAAGCTATCATTTATTTTCCTAAACCTTTCCTCATGGGATCTTAATTGTTTTTCTCTTTTTCCTCAGCTTCCTTCCTTACCATCAACTTCTCTTCTATGTCACTCACTCTCTCTTCCACCTCAGTAGCCCTAGCAGTTAGAACATACAGTTTGTATTGCATTTCATTTAATCTGTTTTTAATTTCAGCCTGATTATATCCCAATTCTGCAGTAACAAAGTCTCTAGAGTTCTTTTTTTTTCCAGAGCAACCAGTTGCTTTATAATTCTACTCCTGAATTGGATTTCTGACATTGTATTGAAACCCAAATCTGCAAATCTGTGGCTGAGAGTACTGTTTATGGTTCTTTCTTGTGGTCAATTCTTCCTTCTAGTCATTTTGACCAGTGCAGACTGGTCGTATGAGCAGGCTGAGTCAAAAATATTGATCATAATGGAAGTAAAATACTCCCTAGACTATTCCAAAGAGATCAGAGCAGAAAATAAAAGAAAACAGAAAAAAAAAACAATAGGACCACTAAAGTGAAAAACAAATTTTAAAACAAAGTAGTTAAAATAAAAAACAAAAAACAATGGAGAAGAAAAAAGAAAAACAAAAAAAGTAAAGAAAAGAGGAAAAATAAAATAATGGGGGGGGGGATGCTGGTGGTGAGAAAATGTTAATGGAAAAACCTGGAAAATGTTAATGGAAAATGTTAATGGAAAAAGAATTTAGTCTTTTAAATAATAAAATAATGGGGGGGGGGGATGCTGGTGGTGAGAAAATGTTAATGGAAAAACCTGGAAAATGTTAATGGAAAATGTTAATGGAAAAACCTGGAAATGTTAATGGAAAATGTTAATGGAAAAAGAATTTAGTCTTTTAAATAATAAAATAATGGGGGGGGGATGCTGGTGGTGAGAAAATGTTAATGGAAAAACCTGGAAAATGTTAATGGAAAATGTTAATGGAAAAACCTGGAAATATTAATGGAAAATGTTAATGGAAAAAGAATGTAGTCTATCTGAATCCTCCTAGAGCATGATTCTTTTGGTTTTGAGTGCATTTTGTTCTGTATGTTAGAAAATCCTCAATCCCAAATTTGTATAAACCAGCAATATTTATATAAAGCCCCAACATTAGCCACAAACACATAAACAAGATAAAAGGGGGGAGTAAATTGGAAGGAAGAGAGAATATAATTTCACAGAAGAAACCAACATGGTGTTCCACTTTGTTCTGGGTGTATGTTGGTCATGTTTTAGAAGGTACTAACTTCCACCATTGTAAAACAAAACCAGTTAGAAAAAAACAAAAAACAAAAACAAATGCCCATATCTCGTATATCTACCAAAATTTAATTGAATATGTTGAAGGGAATCCAGAAGTGAAAGATATATCTCAGTCATGTAATTGTAAAAATGTGAAAGTCAAAAAGGATTAAAAATCTTAAAAATGAAGAGGTGGTAAAATATTTTATTTAAGTTGGGAAAAGATTTACAATTTTTAGTCTGGAAATTTTTAGTCTGATATAAAAATGAATCCTAATGGAAAAGGGAAAAATAAAAAAAAGAAAAGTCCCTCTAGTTCTATATACCATTTGCCCTCAGTCCTGGAACTTTCCAGTGCTGCTTGATCAATTAACTTGCTCTTCCCTTATCTCCAGCAGTTCTTCTGGGGATGGGGTATGCTGTGTTGATTCTCAGGTGTCTGTGCCTGGACAGAGATGCCCCTCCCATTGCCAGGTGCTGGGCTCAGTAAGAGTTGTTTAACCTTTGAAGCCTTTGTTCCCTATAGGCCCTGCCTCTCCTAGGCACAAGGTGAAAGAAAGAGGAAAAACAAAAATGGCAGGAGCCAGATTTCCAGCTCTGCACTCAAGCTCCCTAGGAGTAACTTACCAGAGTCTCCCAATCTGCACTGGCCTAGATGTTCCTGGGGGCAGGCATGAATGCAATGATCTGCACCACTTGTGGGGTGCCCTGTGGCAGGAGAGTTATTGTTTTCCTGTGCCCTTCATGCTTCTGCTTGTCCCAAGGGGAACACAGGATCGCTGGCTTTGTCCACTTGGGTTCCCTAGGATCTGTGGCCCTGTGCTGCTGGACCCATGCTCCCAAGGACCACTTCTCTCAAAGGCAATGGGGTACAGCCATGTGGGTACAGCCACCTCTATCTGGAGCCAGTCTGCCTAAATGCCTGGCTTCTCCCAAATGCCCTGGAGGTCTGCGACATTCTAGTCCTTTACTGATATCAGACTGTGGTTTGTGGTGAGCTTTCCCCGGGGTGCCTTTCCTCTTATAGTGACTCTGGGAATCTTGAGGCTTCACTGCCCCTCCTGCAATTTTGCCCTATTTCCCTACTAAGCACTTTTCCATCAGGGAAAACTCTGCACGGATTTTTCAAGTTCCCCTTTCTCCAGGGCTGGGATTTTCTGCCCCAAAGGCCTTTGCCACTCTGCTTTAGCCTGGCTACTCACGGTTCCCCTCCCCACTGTATTCTTTTTTTTTTTCACCTCTCTACCTTGTTAAAAGTGAAAACTCTGTAGCATTCCAGCTCTTCTCTTTTTTACATCTCAGGTCAAATTCGTAGGTGTTCAGGATACTTTCAAAGTTATCCAAGTAAGTTTGTGGGGCCAGGTGAGTTGAGGACCCCTACTCTTCTGCCATCTAGCCCCTCACCTCAGGCTGAGAGCAAATGAGATTAGACAGTAGTTTGATCAAAACTTAAAAAATGATGCACAATTATTTGGATAATTACAAAAGACACTATAATTGAATATTTCTTGTTTCCTCATTACTGGTCTATTATTATTTTTAAGATTTTATTTATTTTATTCATGAGAGACACAGAGAGAGAGAGGCAGAGACACAGGAAAAGGGAGAAGTGGGCTCCATGCAGGAAGCCTGATGTGGAATTCTATCCTGGAATTCTGGGATTATGCCCTGAGCCAAAGGCAGATGCTTAAAAACTGAGCCACCCAGGCATCCCATTATAACTGGTTTAAGTAGCAATTTATTAAAGTAATACTCTTAGAATCTTATTGTTGGGTATATAGTATGCAGAAACTTAATATATATGGCAATCAGAACTATGAAAACACAGATAGGAATAAACCAACACAAGAAGGAAAGTGACAGCACATGGTCCAAAGAGGAAGATATGAAAAGATCCAGAAAGAACAAGAAAGTTTGGCATAACTTACTCTATATAATGTTTATTTCTTACTTTTTGAGATGACATACAATTACATTAAATAAGTTATAATAAAATATTGAAGTGTAAATATGAATATATAATATGAATAACAAAATGTTAAGAAGAAATACTATGTAGGAATAATATTTCTATAAATCACTAGAACTAAGAAAGTTAAACGTAAATGTTGTTAACTTTACATTTATACTGTAAACTCCAATGGAGGTACTACAAAAATAGCAAAATAATAATGTAAAAATATTTAATTAATGCTTGAGAAGCTTGGGACTATGACAGAGTAGAAAGACCCTGAGATCACCTTGTCCCACAATTTCAACTAGATATCATTCACATCCACACCAATGAACCAGAGAGCAACCCGGATACTAGAAGAACAAACTCACAGCTAAATATAGAGAGGAAGCTGTGTCTGAAGGGCTAAAGTTCAGAAAGGTGGAGGGAGGTGGCCTGCAGAAGGGAGAGAGCTGTTCCTGCACAGCGGGTCCTCACACCAGGGAGTTCACACAAAGAAGACTAATTCCCATAGTGTTTGGATTTAGAAACCAGACAGGCAGAGGAGGTGGGGCATGATGGCCAAAGAGTAGGGTCCCCAAGTCATCTGTCCCCACCAACTTACCTAGATAACTTTCAAATCATCCTGAAAATCTACTAATTTGGCCTGATATTTAAAGAGAGAATGGCTGGAATGCTACAGTGAGAAGAGTTCATGCTTCTATCTAGGTACAAAGATGAAAAAAATAAAATAAAAAAGCATCCTACTATCAAGGTAGGAAGACGGAAAAAATAATAAAGAAATAAAAAAGCATCCAAGGGAGAGGGGCCCCCGCCAGGAGCCAGGCTAAGTAAGGCCAGGTGGCAAGTGCCTCCAGGACAGGAAAGCCCAGTCCCGGAGAAGCAGGAGCTTTACCAATCTTCCCCAATGGAAAGGCACTTGCAGGGAACCCGGGCAGGATCCCAAGAGCGGCAGTGATGCCCTCAGGCTCCCAGGGGCACTAGCAGAGGAACTGTACCCCAGGGGAGAGCACACCACACACTGTGGCCCGAGCTGCCTAAAGGGCTGGAGCACATGCCTGGCAGGGCCCTGGGAGCAGTTCAGGTGACGACTCCAGTAGCAACTCCATGCAGAGGGGGCTGCATGGCCCTGGAAGCAGCTCAGGCAGCAGCTCAGGCGGTGGCACTGTGCAGAGGGGGCTGCACAGCCTGGAGAGCGTGATTACAGTGCTGCAGGCCCTGGAGCCCAGGGCACCAGGGGACACAGCACAGGAACCAGTGATCCCCCACTATGGGCGGAAGTCGGGAGGACACAGGACAGCAAGAATACTCTTGCTGCCAGTGGCCCCGAACTGTGAGATCAGCACCCCCTGACCCTGGAGCATCCAGTCCCCTGCAGACTGGGAAACTGCAGTGTTACTGCTGGAGCTGACTCCAGGGCTGAATAGCTGGCCACCGTCACTATTGTTGTTCCTCCTGGTGTCACCTTGTGCCTGGGATTGAGCAGGGGCCTCACAGGATAAGTAGCCCTTCATTGAGCCGTGTACCTGGCAAGGGAATGGGCAGATCCCCCAGGTGCACACACCTGAGAATCAGCACAGCAGTCCCCTCCCCCAGAAGACCATCTGGAAGGACAGGGGAAAAGCAAGTTATTGACCAAGGAGCACTGACTTCCAGGGGATTTACAGTATATAGAATCAGAGGATACTCGTTCTTGTTTTTGTTTTCTTTTTGTTCCCCCCTTTCTTTTTTCTCTCTTTATCTCCTTTTTCCAATGCAAATTGTTTTTGGCCATTCTGCACTGAGCAAAATGACTAGAAGGAAAAACTCACCACAAAAGAAAGAAGCAGAAACAGTACTCTCTCCCAGAGTTACAGAATTTGGATTATAATTAATGTCAGAAGCCAATTCAGAAGCACAATTATAAAGCTATGGGTGGCTCTGGGTAAAACGGTAAAGGATTCAAGAGACTTCATGACTGCAGAATTTAGATCTAATTAGGCCGAAATTAAAAATAAATTAAATGAGATGCAATTCAAACTGGAGGTTCCGACGATGATGATTAACGAGGTAGAAGAACCAGTGAGTGACATAGAAGATAAGTTGATGGCAAGGAAGGAAGCTGAGAAAAAAAGAGACGAACAATTAAAAGATAATGAGGATGGGTTAAGGGAAATAAATGACAGCCTTAGAAGGAAAAATCTACGTTTAATTTGGGTTCCAGAGGGTGCCGAAAGAGACAAAGGACCAGAAAGTGTATTTGAACAAATCATAGCTGAGGAATTCCCTAACTTGGGAAGGGAAACAGGCATTCAGACCCAGGAGATAGAGAGACCCCCCCCCAAAAAAATCAATAAAAACCATTCAACACCTCGACATTTAATAGTGAAACTTGCAAATTCTAGGGATAAAGAGAAGATCCTTAAAGCAGCAAGAGACAAGGGATCCCTAACCTTTATGGAGAGAAGTATTAGATGAATAGCAGACCTCTCCACAGACACCTGGCAGGCCAGAAAGGGCTGACAGGATATATTCAGGGTCCAAAATGAGAATAACATTCCCAATGAGAAGGAACATTCCCAAGCTCATTTTATGACATCAGAATTACCCTGATACCAAAATAAGACAAGAACATTATAAATGGAATGACTGGGTGATTTAGCCTTTAAGTGCCTGCCTTTGGCCAAGGCGTGATCCTGGAGTGCTGGATCGAGTCCTGTATTGGGTTACCTGCATGGAGCCTGCTTCCCCCCCTACCTGTCTCTGCCTGTCTCTCTCTCTGTGTCTCTCATGAATAAATAAATAAATTATTTTAAAAAATACTTGCCATATACATCAATGTGGATGAAACTAGAGGATATTATGGTAAATAAATGAATCAGTGTAAGACAATTATCATATGATCTCACTCATAAATTGACTTAAATTCACATATGTGGAATATAAGACACAAAACTGTGGATAATAGGAGAAGAAAGAAAAAATAGATCAAGATGAAATCAGAGATGAACAAAAACCATAAAAGACTCTTAATCATTCAAAACAAACTGATGGTCCCTGGAAAGGAAGGGGATAAGGGGGGCAGAGTAACCGAGTGATGAACATTAAGGCGGGCATGTGATGTAATGCCCGCATGGATATTACATGAGACTGATGACTCACTGACCTCTACCTCAAAAATCAATAATACAGTATATATTGTTTAATTTAATTAAAATAAAAATGATGAATAAGATCTCAGTATTTAATGTATATCAGGATGACTATGGTTGATAACACTATCTTTAATTGAAATTTGTTGGGATGCCTGGGTGACTCAGTGGTTTAGCACCTGCCTTTGGCCCAAAGCTTGATCCTGGTTCAAGCCCCATATAGGGCTGCCTGCATGGAGCCTGCTTCTCCCTCTGCCTCTGCCTCTGCCTCTTTCTCTCTCTCTGTGTGTCTCTCATGAATTAAATAAATAAAATCTTTAAAAAAGAAATTTGTTAAGAAGGTAGAACTTAAATTTCACAAAAATGTAATTAAGTGAGTTGATGGGTGTGTTAATTAGTTTGATCAGAGGAATACTTTTATTATATATGAAATAATCATATTGTACACTTTAAATATCTTACAGTTTTATTTATCCTTACCACAGTAAAGTTAAAAATGGAAACATTGTAAAAAATATAAGAAGAATCCTTGTAATTGGTGGTGAGAAAGGAGATGAGTACAGCTATTATGAAAAACAGTGTGGAGCTTAATTTAAAAAATCAAAAATAAAATTACATTATGATACAGCAATCTCACTTTTGTGTATATACCCAAAGGAAGTGAGACTGTTAGCCATCCGTATGTCTTCTCTGGAAAAATGTGTATTCATATCTTCTTCCCATTTATTAATTGAATTATTTGTTTTGTGTGTATTGAGTTTTATAAGTTTTTATATATATTTTGGATACTAACTCTTTATCAGATATATCATTAGCAAATATCTTCTCCTATTCCAAAGGGTATCTTATAGTTTTGTTGATTGTTTCCTTCACTATGCAGAAGCTTTTCATTTTAATGAAGTTCACAAGAGTTTATTTTTGCTTTTGTTACCTTTGACTCAGGAGACATATCTAGAAAGAAGTTGGTATGGCTGATGTCAAAGAGGTTATTGCCTGTGTTTTCTAAAATTTTTATGATTTCATGTCTCACATTTATGTCTTTAATTCATTTTAAATGTTAATTTTGTGTATGGTATAAAGCATACAGATAGCCAACAGACACATGAAAAGATGTTCAACATCACTAATCAGCATGGAAAAACACATCAAAACTATATGAGATATCACCTCACACCCATCAGAATGGCTAAAATCAACAGTACAAAAAAACAACAGATGTTAATGAGGTTGTGGAGAAAGGGGAACCCTCTTTCAGTGTGGGTGAGAATGCAAACTGGTGTAGCCACTATAAAAAACAGTATAAAGATATGCAAAAATTTAAAAAGAATTGTCTTATGATCCAGCAATTGCATTAGTAGGCATTTACCCAAAATATACAAAAATACTAATTCAAAGGGTTACATGCACCCCGATGTTTATAGCAGCATTATAAACAAAAAACAAATTATGGGAAGAGCCCAAATGTCTATCAACTGATGAATGCATAAAGAAGATGTGGTACATATATACAATAGAAAATTACTCAACCACAAAAAATAATGAAATCTTGCCATTTGCAATGACATGAATGGAGCTAGAGAGTATTATCCTAAATGAAATAAGTCAGTTAGAAAAAAGAAAATACCATATGATTTCACTCATATGTGGAATTTAAGAAGCAAAACAATGAGCAAAAGGAAAAAGGAGAAATAAAGGCAAACCAAGGACAGATTCTTAACTATGGAGAACAACTTGATGGTTATTTGGGGGATATGGGTGGGGAATGGACTAAACAGGTGATGGGGATAAAGGAGTGCACATTTTGATGAGCACTGGGTGTTGTATGGAAGTGTTAACTCACAACATTGTACACTTGAAAATAATATTACACTGTATGTTAGCTAACTGGAATTTAAATAAAAACTTTTTAAAAACTCAAGGGAAATGACATTAGTATCTTGAGAGGATCTGCAGTCTCAGGATTATTACACATAATTCACAATAGACAAGGAATGATACCAATATGGGGCCAATCTAAGTTTGCATAGATGGATGAATTTATAAAGAAAATGTAATGTATATATCACATTATGTCTTAGGATATAGTTTTATCCTAATTTCCATTATATATAATGGATTGTTATTTAGTCTTTTTTAAAAAAGAAATTCTGCCATTTCTGACAATGTGGATGAACCTCAGGAAATGATCTTAAGTCAGATAAAGCAGACACAGAAAGACAAATACTACATGATCTCATGTATATGTGTAACATGTAAAAGTCAAACTTATAAAATCAAAGAATAAAATGGTGGTTACCATGTCCTGAGGGGTGAGGGAATATGGAGACGTTTGTCTAAGATAAAAAGTTTCAGTTATGCAAGTTTAATAATTTCTGGAGACCTAGTGAACAACAAGGTCACTAAGGGTAATACTATATTGCATACTTAGAATTTGCTTACAGACTAGATCTCAAGTGTTCTCAACACATATACACAAAGGTGTATACACAAAGGTGGGGTTATGGATATGTTAATTAAATTGATTATGGTAGTCATTTCACAAAAACATAAAGCTTTTTTTGGCATATATTTTTTATTGGAGTTCGATTTGCCAACATATGGCATAACTCCCAGTGCTCATCCCATTAAATGTCCCCCTCAGTGCCTGTCAAAGAGTCACCCCAACCTTCCACCCAACTCCCTTTCCAATACCCTTTGTTCACTTCCAAGAGTAAGGTGTCTCTCATGTTCTCTCACCCTCAATGATATTTCCCACTCATTTTCTCTTCTTTCCCCTTTATTCCCTTTCACTATTTTTTATATTCTCCAAATGAATGAGACCATATTTTGTTTGTCCTTCTGCAAATGACTTACATCACTCAGCATAATCCCCTCCAGTTCCATCCATGTTGAAGAAAATGATGGTCATTTGCAATTTCTAATGACTAATATCACATTGTATATATAGACGACATCTTAATCCATTCATCTTTTGATGGACATGGAGACTCCTTCCACATTTTCACTATTGTGGACATGGCTGCTATAAACATTGGGGTGCAGGTGTCCTGAGGTTCACTGCATCTGTATCTTTGGGGGAAATCCTCAGCAGTGCAACTGCTGGGTCATAAGACAGTACTATTTTTACGTATTGGGGAACATCCACACAGTTTTCCAGAGTGGCTGTAACAGTTCACATTCCCACCAACAGTGCAAGAGGGTTCCCATTTCTCCACATTCTCTCCAACATTTGTTGTTTCCTGTCTTGTTAATTTTCACCATTCTCATGGGTGTGAGGTGGGATCTCATTGTGGTTTTGATTTGCATTACCCTGATGGAAAGTGATGTAGAGCATTTTCTCATGTGCATATTGGCCATGTGTATGTCTTCCTCTGTGAAATTTCTGTTCGTCTTTTGCCCATTTCATGATTGGATTGTTTGTTTCTTTGCTGTTGAGTTTAACGCGATCTTTATAGATCTTGGATACCAGTCCTTTATCTGATAGATGATTTGAAAATATCTTCTATTCTGTAGGTTGTCTTTTAGTTTTGTTAACTGTTTCTTTTGCTGTGCAGAAGCTTTTTATCTTCATGAAGTCCAAATAATTCATTTATGCTTTTGTTTCTCTTGCTTTCATGGACCTATCTTGCAAGAAGTTGCTGTGGCTAAGTTCAAAAAGCATGTTGCCTGTGTTCTCCTCTAGGATTTTGATGGAATCTTGTCTCACATTTAGATCTTTCATCCATTTTGAGTTTATCTTTGTGTATGGTTGTAAGAAAATGATCTAGTTTCGTTCTTCTCCACATGGATGTCCACTTTTCTCAGCACAATTTTTTGAAAAGACTATCCTTTTTCCAGTGTATAGTCTTTTCTGCTTAGTCGAATATAAGTTGACCATAGAGTTGAGGGCTCATTTCTGGATTCTCTATTCTTTTCTGTTGATCTATGTGTCTGTTTTTGCACCAGTACCACACTGTCTTCATGATCACAGCTTTGTAGTACAACCTGAAATCCGGCATTGTTATACCCCAGCTCTGGATTTCTTTTTCAATATTCCACTGGCTATCTGGGGTCTTTTCTGATTCCACACAAATCTTAAGATGATTTCTTCCAAGTCTCTCAAGAAAGTCCATGGTATTTTGATAGGGATTGCATTAAATGTGTAAATTATCCTGGGTAACATTGGCATTTTCACAATATTATTTTTTTTCTAATCCTTGAGCATGGAATATTTTTCCATCTCTTTCTGTCTTCCTCAATTTCTTTCAGAAGTGTTCTGTAGTTTTTAGGGTATAGGGTATAGATCCTTTCCCTCTTTGGTTAGGTTTATTCCTAGGTATCTTATGCTTTTGGGTGCAATTGGAAATGGGATTGACTCCTTAATTTATCTTTCTTCAGTCTCATTATTAGTGTATGGAAATGCCGCTGACTTCTGAGCATTGATTGTGTATCCTGCCACCCTGCCGAATTGCTGTATGAGTTCTAGCAAATGTGGGGTGGAGTCTTTTATGTTTTCTACTTACAGTATCATGCCATCTGCAAAGAGAGATGATAGTTTGACTTATTTGCCAGTTTGAATGCCTTTTATTTCTTGTTGTTGTCTGATTACTGAGGCTAGGACTTCTAGTACTATGTTGAAGAACAGTGGTGAGAGTGGACATCCCTGTCGTGTTCCTGATCTTAGGGGAAAGGATCCCAGTGTTTTCCCATTTAGAATGATATTTGCTCTGGGGTTTTCGTAGATGGCTTTTAAGATGCTGAGGAATGTTCCCTCTATCCCTACACTCTGAAGAGTTTTTTACCAGGAATGGATGCGTATGTATTGAGAGGATCATATGGTTCTTGTTTCTTTGGTTGATATGATCTATCACGTTGATTGATTTTCTAGTGCTGAACCAGCCTTGCATCCCGGGAATAAACCCACTTGATCATGGTGAATAATATTAATGTATTGTTGGATCCTATTGGCTAGTATCTTGTTGATAATTGTTGCATCTGTGTTCATCAGGGATATTCGTCCATAATTCTCCTTTTTGGTGGGGTCTTTGTCTCCTTTCAGGATTAAGGTGATGCTGGCCTAATAGAATGAGGTTGGAGGTATTCCATCCCTTTCTATCTTTTGGAACAGCTTTAGTAGAATAGGTATTGTTTCTTAAAACGTTGATAGAATTCCCCTGGAAAGCTTTAGTAGAATAGGTATTGTTTCTTAAAACGTTGATAGAATTCCCCTGGAAAGCCATCTGTCCCTGGACTTTTGTGTATTGGGAGGTTTTTGAAGACTGCTTCAATTTCCTCCCTGGTTATTGGCCTGTTCAGGTTTTCTAGTTCTTCCTGTTCCCATTTTGTTAGTTTGTGGTTTTCCAGAAAGGCATACATTTCTTTTGGTTGCATAATTTTAGCGTATAGCTGCTCATTATATGTTTTTAAAATTGTTTTTATTTCCGTGGTATTGGTGGTAATCTCTCCTTTTGAATTTGTGATTTTGTTAACTCAAGTCTTCTCTCCCTCTTATAAATAAGGCAGGCAAATGGCTTATCTATCTTCTTAATTCTTTCAAAGAACCATATCCTCGTTTGTTGATCTGTTCTACAGTTCTTCTGGTCTCTATTTCATTGAGTTCTGCTAAAATCTTTATTAACTTTCTTCTGTTTTGTGTAGGTTTTATTTGCTGTTCTTTTTCCAGTTCCGTTAATTGCAAGGTTAGCTTGTGTATCTGAATTTTTTTCCAATTTTTGAGGGATATTTGTATTGCGATGTATTTCCCTCTCAGGACTGTTTTTGATATATCCCAAGATTTTGAATGGTGGTATATTCATTCTCATTAGTTTCCAAGAATCTTTTTAATTCTCCTCTAATTTCCTCGTTGACCCTTTCATCTTTTAGCAGGATGCTCTTTAAAATCCACGTGTTTGAGTTTCTTCCAAATTTATTCTGGTGACTGATTTCAAGTTTCAAAGCATTATGGTCTGAAAATATGCAGGGAACAATCCCAGTCCTTTGGTGTGGGTTTAGGCTTGATTTGTGACCCAGTATGTGGTCTATACTGGAGAAAGTTCCATGTGCACTTGAGAAGAATGTATTTAGTTGCTTTTTGCTGTGAAGTTCTGTAAATATCTGTGAAATCCATCTGGTCCAGTGTATCATTTAAAGTTCTTGTTTCTTTGGAGATGTTGTGCTTAGAAGATCTCTCATTTGCAGAAAGTGCCATGTTGAAGTCTTCCAGTATAAGTGTATTATTATCTAAGTATGTCTTACCTTTGGTTCTTAATTGATTGGTCTACTTTGCAGCTCCCACATTAGGCGCATAAATATTCATGATTCTTAGTCCTCTTCTGGATAGATCCTTTAAGTATGATATAGTGTTCCTCTTCATCTCTTAGTGCAGTTTCTGGGATAAATTTTAATGTATCTGAGATCAGGATGGCTACCCTTGATTTCTTTTGAGGACCAGTTGAATGGTAAATGCTTTTCCAACCTTTTATTTTTAGGCTGTATGTGTCCTTACATCTAAAATGAGTCTCTTCTAGACAGTAAATAGACGGATCTTGCTTTTTTATCCAGTCTGAAACCCTGCGTCTTTTGATGGGATCATTTAGCCCTTTTCATGTTCAGATTTGCTATTGAAAGATATGAATTTAGGGTCATCATAATACCCATTCAGTCCCTGTTTTTGTGGATTATTTCTTTGGGGATCCTCTGTCTTTTACAGAGTCCCTCTTATTATTTCATGCAGAGCTGGTTTGGTGGGCACATGTTCTTTCACTTTCTGCCTATCTTGGAAGCTCTTTATCTCACCTTCTATTCTGAACAAGAGCCTTGCTGGATAAAGTATTCCTGACTGCATGTTCTTCTCATTTAGAACCATGAATATATCCTGCCAGCCCTTTCTGGCCTGCCAGGGCTCTGTGGAGAGGTCTGCTGTTAATCTAATATTTCTCCCCATATGATTTAGGGATCTCTTGTCTCTTGCTGCTTTAAGGATCTTCTCTTTATCTTGGAATATGCAAGTTTCATTATTAAATATTGGGGTGTTGAAGAGTTTTTATTGATTTTTAACAAGGGATCTCTCTATCTCCTGGATCTGAATGCCTGTTTCCCTTCCCAAGTTAGGGAAGTTCTCAGCTATGATTTGTTCAAATATGTTTTCTGTTCCTCTGTCCCTTTTGCTGCCCTCTGGGACCCCAATTAAAAGTAGATTTTTCGGGTGGAGGGTGGGGGTGACTGGGTAATGGGCACTAAGGGGGGCAATTGATGGGATGAGCACTGGGTGTTATTCTATATGTTGCCAAATTGAACACCAATAAAAATACATTTATTTAAAAAAGTAGTTTTTTTTCTGGCATCCCTGGTGCCTTAGCAGTTAAGCGCCACCTTCAGCCCAGGGTTTGATCCTGGATCGAGTCCCACATCAGGCTTCCTGCATGCAGCCTGCTTCTCCTTCTGCCTGTGTCTCTGCCCCCCTCTCTCTCTCTCTCTCTCTCTCTCTCTGTGTGTGTGTGTGTGTGTGTGTGTGTCTCGTGAATAAATAAATAAAATCCTTCTTTGAAAAACTAGATTTTCTTACTGAGGCTTACTTATTTCCCTTAACCTTTCCTCAGAGTCTTTTAGTTGTTTTCCTCTTTTTTCCTCAGCTTCCTCCTGCCATCAACTTGTCTTCTGTGTCACTCACTTGTTCTTCTACCTCATTACCCCTGGTCATTAGGACCTCCCATTTGGATTGCATTTCATTTAATTGATTTTTAATTTTGGCCTGATTAGATCTAAATTCTGCAGTCATGAAGTCTCTTGAATCATTTATGGTTTTTTTCCAGAGCCACTGGTAGCTTTATAATTGTGTTTCTGAATTGGTTTTCTGACATTGAATTGTAATCGAAATTCTCTAACTCTGTGAGGGAGAGTACTATTTCTGATTCTTTCTTTGTTGGTGAGTTTTCTTTCTAGTCATTTTGCTCAGTGCAAAGTGGGTAAAAAGAGTTGTACTTGATAGAAGCACAAACTCTTCTCTCTGCATCATTCCAGCTGTTCTCTCTTTAAACCTCAGGTCGAATTCATACATTGTCAGCGTGATTTGAAAGATATTGGGCAGCCCGTGTTGCTCAGTGGTTTAGTGCCGCCTTCGGCCCAGCACGTGGTCCTGGAGATCTGGGATCCTTTACCAAGTCCAGGTCCCTGTATGGAGCCTTCTTCTTCCACTGTCTGGGTCTCTGCCCCTATCTTTCTCTCTGTCTCTCATGAATAAATAAATAAAATCTTTTAAAAAATGAAAGTTATCTAAGTTGGTGGGGACAGGTAACTTGGGAACACTACTCCACCCGATCTTGATGCATCCCCCAAAACATAAACTTTTAATTTTTTTTCAATTATACCTAAATAAAGCTGCAAAAAACCAATGCAGAACAAAATGTTTTGAGTGTTACATCTTTAATTTCTTATTGGAAAAGTATAAAAAAGAGGGTAAAGCTGGAGGAAGTGCAAATTCCCGCTTTCCTGTTTTTCACCATGGAGTAATCCACCAGTCAGTGTCAGTTGTATAAGCAGAGATGTGAGAATTCTTTCTCTGTGGAGGATGCCCTAAACAAATATCCTTAACAGTTTTATGAACTTCATATTAGGTCGGAAGTAATGGTGAGAGGGCAAAGGTTATAGTAATGTAAGAATGGGGACCAGGATCCTCAAGATTTCCCCCTAAAATATTCTCAGCAAAGAAGTCTGAATAGCACTTGATCCCATGTTCTCAGAAGAAGAGTTCTAGTTAGGGAAATATAGATGTGGCATGAGAGACCAGAGGGCCTGAAACCTTTACTGAAATTCTCCTCAGAGACTGCACTGCACTGGCTGTCTAAAATCTGGTGTCTCAAATCTGGTGTATAAAGAGAAATGTTTCCCTCTGAGGCCTAATAAGTGAAGCTTCATAATTGTCTATGGGTAGGACTGAAAAATCATATACAGATTTTTAACCAGAAGGTGAACCCCTCAGTTTTGAACATAGAATATGAGATTTGTTAATAGATAGAATGTTTGAATATAAGAAGAGGAATAAAGGATAACACTCAGGTTGGGAATTTGAGAAAGTGGAACGATAAAATAGCAAATAATTGAAAAAAAGAATTGAAATTAGATTTGGGAACAGATCAGGAATTCAATTTTGAAGACATTGAAAGGTTAATTATTAAGGGGGCAAAATGGCGGAAGAGTAGGGTGCCCAAGTCACCTGTCCACACCAACTTACTTAGATAACTTTCAAATCATCCTAAAATCCTACAAATTCGACCTGAGATTTAAAGAGAGAACAGCTGGAAAGCTACAGTGAAAAGATTTCATGCCTCTATCAAGGTAGGAAGACAGGAAAAAATAAAGAAAGAAAAAAGCATCCAAGGGGAAGGGGCATCCCGAGGAACCTGGCTAAGACCGCCTGGCGAGTGCCCCCAGGAAAAGAAAGACCAGCCCTGGAGAAGCAGAAACTTTACTAATATTCCTGGAAGGAAAGGTGCTAGCAGGGAACTTGGGCAGGATTCCAGGAGGCACAGTGTTGCCCTCAGACTCCCAGAGGCACTAATAGAGGAACTGCACACCAGGGGAGAGTGCACTATACACTGCAGGCCGAGCTCCCTAAGGTACTGGAACGTGTGCCTGGCATAGCCTGGGAGCACCTCCGGTGACGGCTCAGGTGGCGGCTCCACACAGAAGGGGGCTGCGCTGCCCCGGGAGCGCGATTCCAGCAGTGCAGGCCCTAGAGCCAAGGGCGCCAAGGACACAGCCAAAGATCTGGCGCTCCCCCTGGGACAGGCAGAGGCCAGGAGGACAAAAGGCAGCAAGGACGCTCCTGGCCCCAGGCAGATTGGCGCCTCCTGCCCCAGGAGCATCCTGGACCCTGCAGACTGTGAGCTGCGGTAGTTACTGTGGGATCTGACTCAAGAGCTGGAAAGCTGGCTGCCACAACTGTTGTTGTTCCTCCTGGGGACACGTTGTACCTGAGACTGAGCTGGGCCACCAGGGAGCAGGGGCTTCACAGGAAAACCAGCTTCCACTGAGCTGTACACTTGGCAGGAGGCTGGGGAGCTCCTGCAGATGCACACAACAGAGAATCAGCACAGCAGGACCCTCCCCCAGAAGACAAGCTGGAAGGACAGGGGAAAAACAAGTTATGACCAAGCAGCACTGGAAAGTTCCAGGGGAGGTCGAGGGATTTAAAGTATATAGAATCAGAGGATACACCCCTTGGTTTTTTTTGTTTGTTTGTTTCCCTCCTTTTTTTTCTCTTTTTCTCTTTCTCCAGTACAACTGGTTCTTAGCGATCTGCACTGAGCAAAATGACTAGAAGGAAAAACGCACTACAAAAGAATCAGGAACAGTATGGCCTCCCACAGGCTACAAAATTGGTATGACAATTCAATTTCACAAAGCCAATTCAGAAGCACAATTATGAAGCTACTGGTGGCTCTAGCAAAAAGCATAAATGATTCAGGAGACTTCATGACTGCAGAATTTAGATCTCATCAGGCCGAAATTAAAAATAAATTAAATGAGATGAAATCCAAACTGGAGGTCCTAACCATGAGGGATATGAGGGAGAAGAATGAGTAAGTGACATAGAAGACAAGTTGATGACAAGGAAGGAAGCTGAGGAAAAGACAGACAATTAAAAGATCATGAGGGTGGTTAAGGGGAAATAAATGACAGCTTCAGAAGGAAAAATCTACGTTTAATTGGGGTTCCAGAGGGTGCCAAAAGGGACAGAGGACCAGAAAGTATATCTGAACAAATTATAGCTGAGAACTTCCCTAACTGGGGAAGGGAAACAGCCATTCAGATCCAGGGAATAGAGAGTTCCCCCCATAAAATCAATAAAAACTGTTCAACACCCCAACATTTAATAGTGAAACTTGCAAATTCCAATCATAAAGAGAGGATCCTTAAAGTAGCAAAAGACAAAAGATCCCTAAAATTTATGGGGAGAAGTATTAGGTTAACATCAGACCTCTCCACAGAGACCTGGCAGGCCAAAAAGGGCTGGCAGGATATATTCAGGGTCCTAAATGAGAAACATGCAGCCAAAAATATCTATCAAGCAAGGCTCTCATTCAGAATAGAAGGAGAGATAAAGAGCTTCCAAGAGAGGCAGAAAGTGAAAGGATATGTGACCACCAAACCAACTCTGCAAGAAATTCTAAGGGGGACTCTAATAGAAAGAGGAAGTCAAAGGAAACAATCCACAAAAAGGAACTGATTAGGTATCATGATGGCACTAACTGCATATCTTTCAACAGTAATTCTGAAAGTGAATCGGTTTAATGACCCCATCAAAAGGCAAAGTGTTTCAGACTGGATAACAAAGCAAGACCCATCTATTTGCTGTCTACAAGAGTCTCATTTTAGACATAAGGACACCTACAGCCTGAAAATAAAAAGTTGGAGAACCATTTACCATTCAAATGGTCCTCAAAAGAAAGTAGGGTTAGCCATCCTTATATCAGATAAATTAAAGTTTATCCCAAAGACTGTAGAAAGAGATGAAGAGGGACACTATATCATACTTAAAGGATCTATCCAACAAGAGGACTTAACAATTATGAATATTTATGCCCCAAATGTGGGAACCGCGAAATATATCAATCAACTAATAATCAAAGTTAAGACATAATTAGATAATAATACACTTATTCTTGGAGATTTGAACAAAGTGCTTTCTACAATCGATAGAACTTCTAAGCACAACATCTGCAAAGAAATAAGAGCTTTAAATGATACACCGGATCAAGTGGATTTCACAGACATTTACAGAACTTCACAGCCAAACACAACTCAATACACATTCTTCTCATGTGCACAAGGTACTTTCTCCAGAATAGACCACATACTGGGTCACAAATCACATCTTAACCAATGCCAGAAGATTGGGATTGTCCCCTGCATAATTTCAGACTTTAATGCTTTGAAACTAGAACTAAACCACAAGAAGAAGTTTGGAAGGATTTCAAACACGTCGAGGTTAAGGACCATCTTGCTACAAGATGAAAGGGTCAACCAGGAAATTAGGGAAGAATTAAAAAGATTCATGGAAGCTAATGAGAATGAAGATACAACCAATCAGAGTCTTTGGGATACAGCAAAACCAGTCCTGAGGGGGTACTACATCGCAATACAAGCACTATTGCAAATACTGGAAAGAACTCAAATACAAAATGTAACGTTGCACCTCCAGGAGCTGGAGAAGGAACAGCAAATTAAGCCTTCTTCCAGCAGAAGAAGACAAATAATAAAGTTTCAAGCAGAACTCAATGAAATAGAGACCAGAATAACTGTGGAACAGATCAACAAAACCCAGAGTTGGTTCTTTAAAAGAATTAATAAGATAGATAAACCATTAGCCAGCCTTATTAAAAAGAGGAGCGAAAAGACACAAATTAAAAAATCATGAATGAGAAAGGAGGGATCACCACAATTACCAAGGTAATAGAAATGATTAAAAAAACTTTTTATGAGTGGATATATGCCAATAAATTAGACATTTAGAAGAAATGGATGCATTTTTGGAAAACCACAAACTACCAAAACTGGAACAGGAAGAAATAGAAAACCTGAACAGGCCAGTCACCAGGGAGGAAATTGAACCAGTCATCACAAACCTCTCAAGACACAAAAGTTCAGGGCCAGATGGCTTTCCAGGGGAAGTCTATCAAACGTTTAAAGAAGAAACCATACCTATTCTACTAAAGCTGTTCCAAGAGATAGAAAGAGATGGAGTCATTCCAAATCCGTCCTATGAGGCCAGCATCACCTTAATTCCAAAACCAAAGACCCCTTCAAAAAGGAGAATTATCGACCAATATCCCTGATGAACACACATGCAAAAATTCTCAACAAGATACTAGCCAATAGGAATCAACAATTCATTAAAATATTATTCACCATGACCAAGTGAGATTTAGCCCCAGGATGCAAAGCTGGCTCAACACTCGTAAAACAATCAATGTGATTGATCATATCAGCGAGAGAAAAAACAAGAAACAATGTGATTCATCATATCAGCAAGAGAAAAACCAAGAACCATATGATACTCTCATTAGATGCAGAGAAAGCATTTGACAAATACAGCATCCATTCCTGGTCAAAACTCTTAAGAGTGGGATCCCTGGGTGGCGCAGCGGTTTGGCGCCTGCCTTTGGCCCGGGGCGCGATCCTGGAGACCCGGGATCGAATCCCACGTCGGGCTCCCGGTGCATGGAGCCCGCTTCTCCCTCTGCCTATGTCTCTGCTTCTCTCTCTCTCTCACTGTGTGCCTATCATAAATAAATAAAATTTAAAAAAAAAAAAAAAAAAAAACTCTTACGAGTGTAGAGATAGAGGGAACATTGCTCAGCATCTTAAAAGCAACATATGAAAAGCCTACACCAAAAATCATTCTCAATGGGAATACACTGGTAGCCTTTCCCCTACGATCAGAAACAAGAGAGGGATGTCCACTCTAACCACTGCTATTTATCATAGTACTATAAGTCCTAGCCTCTGCAATCAGGCAACAGCAAAAAAATAAATAAAATGTATTCAAATTGGCAAAGAAAATGTCAAACTCTCTCTCTTCACAGATGAGATGATGCTGTATATAGAAACCCCAAAAGAGCCCAACCAAAATGCTAGAACTCAAACAATTCAGCAAGCGTAGGATACAAAATCAATGCCCAGAAGTCAGTGGCATTTCTATACACTAACAATGAGACTGAAGAAGGAGAAATTTAGGAGCCAATCCCATTTACAATTGCACCCAAAGCACAAGATACCTAGGAATAAACATCACCAAAGAGGTAAAGGATCTATACCCTAAACACTACAGAAAACTTCTGAAAAAAATTGAGGAAGACACAAAGAGATGGAAAAATATTCCATGCTCACGGTTTGGAAGAATTAATTACTGCAGAATTTAGATCTAATCAGGCCGAAATTAAAAACCAATTAAATCAGATTCAATCCAAACTGGAGGTCCTAAAGACTAGGGTTAATGAGGTAGAAGAAGGAGTGCATGACATAGAATGCAACTTGATGGAAAGGTAGGGAGCTGAGGAAAAAAAGAAAAACAATTACACTCCCATGAGGAAAGGTTAAGGGAAATATGACAGCCTCAGAAGGAAAAATCTATATTTATTTGGGGTTCCAGAGGGTGCCAAAAGGGACAGAGGACCAGAAACTGTTTGAAAAAATCATAGCTTAGAACTTCCCTAACGTGGGAGGAAAACAGGCTTTGAGATCCATGAGATAGAGAGATCCCCCACTAAAATCAATAAAAACCGTTCAACACCCCGATATTTAATAGTGAAACTTGCAGATTCCAAAGATAAAGAGAAAATCCTTAAAGCAGCAAGAGACAAGAGATCCCTAAACTTTATGGGGAGAAGTATTTGATTAACAGCAGACCTCTCCACAGAGACCTGGCAGGCCAGAAAGGGCTAGCAAGATATATTCAGGGTTTGAAATGAGAAGAAATTGCAGCCAAGAGTACTCTATCCAGCAAAGCTCTCATTTAGAATAGAAGGAGAGACACAGTGCTTCCAAGATAGGCAGAAACTGAAAGAATATGTGACCATCAAACCAGCTCTTCAAGAAATATTATGGGGGGACTGTGTAAAAGAAAGAGGAAGTCCAAGGAAACAATCCACAAAACAGGGACTGAATAGGTATTATGATGACAATAAATTCATATCTTTCAGTAGTAACTCTGAACATGAATGGGTTTAATGGTCTCATCAAAAGGTGCAGGGTTTCAGACTGGATAAAAAAGTAAGACCCGGGAACCCTGGGTGGCGCAGCGGTTTGGCGCCTGCCTTTGACCCAGGGCACGATCCTGGAGACCCAGGATCGAATCCCACGTCAGGCTCCCGGTGCATGGAGCCTGTTTCTCCCTCTGCCTGTGTCTCTGCCTCTCTCTCTCTCTCTGTGACTATCATAAATAAATAAAAATTAAAAAAAAGTAAGACCCATCTATTTGATGTGTACAAGAGACTAATTTTAGAACTGTGGACACCTACAGCATGAAAATAAAAGTTTGGAGAACCATTTACCATTCAAAAGGTCCTCAAAAGAAAGCAGGGGTAGCAATTCTCATACCAGATAAATTAAAGTTTATCCCAAAGACTCTAGTAAGAGAAGTAGAGGGACACTATATCATACTTAAAGGATCAATGCGACAAGAGGATCTAACAGTCATGAATATTTATGGCCCTAATGTGGCAGCTGCGAATAATATCAATTAATAACCAAGTTTAAGACATACTTAGATAATAATACCCTAATACTGGAAGACTTCAACAGGCGCTTTCTGCAAATGACAGATCTGCTAAGCACAACATCTTCAAAGAAACAAAAGCATTAAATGATAAACTGGACCAGATGGATTTCACAGATATTTATAGAACTTTACAGCCAACTGAATATATATTCTTATCAACTGCACATGCAACTTTCCCAGATTAGACAACATATGGTTCACAAAAAAGGTCTTAACCAATACCAAGATTGGGATTGTCCCCTGCATATTTTCAGACCATAATGGTTTGAAACTAGAAATCAATCACAAGAAAAAGATTCAAAGAAATTCAAACACGTGGAGGTTAAAGACCATCCTGCTAAAAATGAAAGGGTTAAGCAGAATATTAGAGAAGAATTAAAAAGATTCATGGAAACTAATGAGAATGAAGATACAACTGTTCAAAATCTTTGGGATACAGAAAAGCAGTCCTAAGAGGGAAATACATCACAATACAAGCATCCCTCAAAAAACTGGGAAAAAATTCAAATACAAAAGCTAACCTTGCACCTAAAAGAACTGTATAAAGAACAGTAAATAAAATCTACACAAAGCAGAAGAAGAGAGTTAATAAAGATTCGAGCAGAACGCAATGAGATAGAGACCAGAAGAACTGTGGAACAGACCAACAAAACCAAGAGTTGGTTCTTTAAAAGAATTAATAAGATAGATAAACCATCAGCCAGACTTATTAAAAACAAAAGAGAAAGGACTCAAATTAATAAAATCACGAATGAAAAAGGAGAGAACGAAACAAATAACAAGGAAATACAAACAATTTTAAAATCATATTATGAGCAATTATATGCCAATAATTCAGGCAATCTAGAAGAAATGGACGCACTTCTTGAAAACCACAAACTACCAAAACTGGAACAGGAAGAAATAGAAAACCTGAATAGGCCAATAACCAGGGAGGAAATTGAAGCAGTCATCAAAAACCTCTCAAGACACGAAAGTCCAGGGCCAGATGGCTTCCCAGGGGAACTGTGCCAAACATTTTAAGAAAAAAAATACCTATTCTACTAAAGGTGTTCCAAAAGATAGAAAGGGATGGAATGCTTCCAAACTCGTTCTATGAGGCCACCATGGCCTTAATTCCAGAACTAGACAAAGACCCCACCAAAAAGGAGAACTATAGACTAATCCATGATGAACACTGATGCAAACATTCTCAACAAGATACTAGCTGATAGAATCCAACAGTACATTAAGAAGATTATTCTCCATGACCAAGTGGGATTTATCCCCTGGATGCATTGCTGTTACAACACTTGTAAAGTAATCCACGTGATAGATCATAGCAACAAGGCAAAAAACAAGAACCATATGACCCTCTCAATAGATGAAGAGAAAGTATTTGACAATATACAGCATCCATTCCTGATCAAAATTCTTCTGAGTGTAGGGATAGAGGGAACATTCCTCAGCATCTTAAAAGACATCTATGAAAGGCCCACAGCAAATATCATTCTCAATGGGGAAACACTAGGAGCCTTTTCCCTAAGATCAGGAACAAAACAGGGATGTCCACACTCACCATTGCTACTCAATATAGTACTAGAAGTCCTAGTGTCAGCAATCAGGCAACAAAAAGAAATAAAAGACATTGAATTGGCAAAGAAGAAAAACTCTCCCTTTTCGCAGATGACATGATGCTCTACTTAGAAAACCCAAAAGACTCCACCCCAAAACTGCTAGAACCCATACAGCAGGATACAAAATCAATGCCCAGAAGTCAGTGGCATTTCTATGCCTTAAGAATGAGACTGAAGAAAGAGAAATGAAGGAGTCAATCCCATTTCCAATTGCTCCCAAAAGCATAAGATACCTAGGAATAAACATCACCTAAGAGGTAAATGATCTATACCCTAAAAACTACAGAACACTTCTAAAAGCAATTGAGGAAGACGCAAAGAGATGGAAAAATATTCCATGTTCATGGATTGGAAGAATTAATACTGTAAAAATGTCAATGCTACCCAGGGCAGTTTACACACATATGTAATCCCTATCAAAATACCATGGACTTTCTTCAGAGTCTTGGAACAAATCATCTTAAGACTTGTGTGGAATTAGAAGAGGTCCCGATTAGCCAGGGGAATATTGAAAAATAAAACCAGAGCTCAGAGCATCACAACACCAGGTTTCAGGTTGTACTACAAAGCTGTGGTCATCACGACAGTGTGATATTGGCACAGAAACAGACACATAGATCAATGCAATAGAATAGAGAATCCCGAAATGGGCCTTCAACTTTATGGTCAACTAATATTCGACAAAGCAGGAAAGACTATCCCCTGGAAAAAGGACAGTGTCTTCAATAAATGGTGCTGGGAAAATTTGACAGCCACATGCAGTAGAAGGAAACTAGACCATTCTTTTACACCATACACAAAGATAAACTTGAAATGGATGAAAGATCTAAATGTGAGACAAGATTCCATCAAAATCCTAGAGGAGCACACAGACAACATCCATTTTGGACTTGGTTACATTAACTTCTTGCAAGATACATCTATGAAGGCACGGGAAACAAAAGAAATAATGAATTATTTGGACTTCATCAAGATAAAAGCTTCTGCACAGCAAAAGAAACAGTCAACAAAACTAAAAGAAAACCTATAGAATGGGAGAAGATATTTGAAAATGACCAATCAGATAAAGGTCTGGTGTCCAAGATCTATAAGGAACTTATTAAACTCAACAGCAAAGAAACAAACAATCCAATCATGAAATGGGCAAAAGACATGAACAGAAATTTCACCAAAGAAGACATAGACATCCCAACAAGCACATGACAGAATGCTCTACATTACTTGCCATCATGTAAATATGAATCAAAACCACAATGAGATACCACCTCACACCAGTGAGAATGGGGAAAATTAACAAGGCAGGAAATCACAAATGTTGGAGAGGATGTAGAGAAAGGGGAACCCTCTTGAACTATTGGTGGGAATGTGAACTCTTACAGCCACTCTGGAAAACTGTGTGGAGGTTCCTCAAAGAGTTAAAAATAGATCTGCCCTATGACCCAGCAATTGCACTGCTGGGGATTTACCCCAAAGATACAGATGCAGTGATATGGTAGGACTCCTGCACCCCAATGTTTATAGCAGCAATGTCCACAATAGCCAAACTGTGGAAGGAGCCTAGTTGTCCATCAAAAGATGAATGGATAAAGAAGATATGGTATATGTATACAGCGGAATATTACTCGGCCATTAAAAATGACAAACACCCACTAATGTCTTCGATGTGGAGGGTCCTGGAGGGTATTATGCTGAGTGAAATAAGTCAATTGGAAAAGGACAAACATATGGGCTCATTCATTTGGGGAATATAAAAAATATTGAAAGGAAAAAAAATTAGTGGGAAATGGCAGTGAGGGTTACAGAACAGGAGAGACTCCTAACTGTGGGACAGGTAAAGGGGTGGTGGAAAGTGCGGTGGGTTGGGGGTTTGAATGACTGGGTGACAGGCACTGATGTGGGCATTTGACGGGATGAGCACTGGGTGATATGCTCTATGTTGGCAAATTGAACTCCAATAAAAATAAATAATTTTTAAAAAAACAAAATAAATAAAAGGGAAGACTCGTAAAGCTAGCTGGAGATCTCTCAACATAAACTTGGCAAGTCAGAAACGAGTGATATGATGTATGCAAAGTGCTGAATGGGAAGTATCTGCAGCCATGGATCCTCTATCCAGGAAGGCAATCATTCAGAATACAGGAGAGATAGATTTTCCCAGGCAAAACTAAAGAAGTTCATGACAACTGCACCAGCCTTGCAGGAAACATTAAAGGGGCCTATTTGAGTTAGAAAGGAAACATGAAAAGTGACAAAGACAAGAAAGAAGCATAGAAAATCTCCAGCTAGCAATGACAATATAAATAATAAAATGGAACCAAATACATATCTATGAAAAATTACTTTGAATATAAGTGGACTAATAGCTTCAATGCAAACACATAGAGTATTAGAATAGATAAAAGTAAAATTAAACCCAAGACCCATCTATACTGTCTGCAAGATACTCATATTAGACCTAAAGACAACTACAGATTAAGAGAGAGGGGGTGAAGAAATATTTATCATGCAAAAGAACATCCAAAGAAAGGCAGAGTAGCAATATTTATACTGGAAAAACTAGATGTTAAACCAAAGTCTATAACAAAAATGAAGGGGACTATATAATCATAAAGAGGATTATCCAACAAGAAGACCTAGTAATTATAAATATTTATTCCCCCAACTAGGGAACACCCAAATATATAAAATATTTAATAAGAAACGTAAAAGAACACATTCATAATAATTCAATAATAGTAGGAAAATTAATACCTCACTTACTTCAGTGGACACATCATCTGTCTGAGAAGAATATCAATAAGAAAACAATGGCTTTGAATTACACAATGGACCAGATGGACTTAACAGATGTATTCAGAACATTTCATACTAAAGTAGCAGAATACACATTCTCTTCAAGTGCTTATGGAACATTCTCTAGAATAGATCACATACTAGGTCACAAATCAGGCCTCAACAAGTACCAAAAAATTTAGATCATATCATGCATATTTTCTCACTACAACACTATGAAACCTGAAGTGAACTACAAGAATAAATTTGAAAAGACTACAGATGCATAGATGTTAAAGAATATTATCCTAAATAATTTGTGGGTCAACCAGATAATCCAAAAAGAAATAAAAAAATACAGGGAAAGAAGTGAAAATAAAAATGCAATGTTCCAAAACCTTTGGGATGTAGCAAAAGTGGTGAAAAGTTGGAAATATATAGCAATACAGGCCTGCCTTAAGAAACAAACAAAAAAAAAAAACAAAAACAAAAGACAAAACCTAACCTTACACCTAAAGGAGCTAGTAAACGAACAACAAATGAAGCTTAAAGCCAGCAGAAGGGAAATGATACAGATTTGAGCAGAAATAAATGATATAAGGGAAGGGAGAAGAAATGTGTGGGAAATATCAGAAAGGGAGACAGAACATAAAGACTCCTAACTCTGGGAAATGAACTAGGGGTGGTGGAAGGGGAGGGGGGGGGTGAATGGGTGACGGGCACTAAGGGGTCACTTGATGGGATGAGCACTGGGTGTTATTCTGTATGTTGGCAAATTGAACACCAATAAAAAATAAACTTTTTATAAAAAAAAGAGAAAAAAGAAATAAATGATAGAAAAACTAAAAAAAAAAAAGAAGAAGAAGACAATAGAACAGATCAATAAAACCAGGAGCTTGTTACTTGAAAAATTTGATAATATTCATAAACCCTTAGCCAGAATTATCAAAAAGAAAAGGACCCAAATAAACAAAATCAGAAATGAGAGAAGAGAAATAATAATCAATACCATAGAAATACAACTATAAGAATACTATGAAAATTATATGCCAACAAATTGGGCAATATAGAAGAAATGGATAAATTTCTCAAAACATAAACTACCAAAACTGAAACAGGAATAAATTGAAAACTTGAACAGGTAATAACCAGAAATAAATTGAATCAATAATAAAAAATCTCCCAAGAAACAAAAGTCCAGGGCCAAATGGCTTTGGAGAATTCTACCAAACATTTAAAGAAGACCTAATAAATTATTCTTTTCTAACTGTTCCAAAAAATGAAGTGTAAGGAAAATTTCCAAATTCATTGTAGGAGGCCAGCTTACCCCAATACCAAAACCAGATAAAGACTGCACACAAAAAGAGAAAACTATAGGTTCATGTTCCTGATGAACATAGATACAATAAAGCTCAAAAATATCATCAAACCAAATCCAACAATACATTAAAAAATCATTCACCACAATCAAGTAGCATTTATTTCTGGGATGCAAGGGTGGTACAATATTCACAAATTATTCAATGTGATACATCACATTAACAAGAGAAAGAATAAAAACTTATGATAACTTCAATAGATACAGAAAACACATTGACAAAGAGCAACATCCATTCATGATAGAAACCCTCAAAGATTAGGTTTAGAGAGAATATACCTTAACTTAATAAAGGCTTTATATGAAAAACTCACAGCTAGCATTGTACTAAAGGTTCGAGAACTGAAATCTTCCCCCCTAAGATCAGGAAGAAAGCAGGGATGTCCATTCTCACCACTTTCATCAAACATAGCACTAGAATTCCTATCCACAACAATCAGACTAGAAAAGGAATAAAAGGCATTAAAATTGGTATGAAACAAGTAAAATTTTCATTATTTGTAGATTGCATGATAATCTTTATAGAAAACCCTGAAGACTCTACCAAAAAGCTACTAGAACTGATAAATGAATTCATTAAGTTTGGAGGATACATTAACAATGTACATAATTCTATTACATTTCTATACACTAATAATAATCAACAGAAAGAGATAGTAAGAAATAAATCCCATTTACATTTACATCAAAAATAATATACTACCTAAAAGTAAAAACCAAGGAGGTGAAAGATCTGTGTTATGGAAACTATAAAACATTTATGAAAGAAATTAAAGACAACTCAAGTAAATGGAATGATAATTACATGCTCATGTATTTGAAGAACAAATATTGTTAAAATATCCATACTTCACAAAGCAATGTATAGATTCAATGCAATCCCTATCAAAATACCAACAGCATTTTTCACAGAGCCATATGATTTCACTTACATGTGAAACTGAAGAAACAAAAGCAAATGAACAAAGGGCAAAAAGAGAGACAAGCCAAGAAACAGACTTAGCTTAGATAATAATCTGATTTTTGCGAGAGAGTAGGTGGGTGGAAGGATGGGTAAAATAGGTGATGGAGATTAAAGAGTACATGTCTCATTGTCAGCAGTGAGTGGTATTTAGAATTGCTGAATCACTATATTGTACACCTGAAACTAATATAACACTGGCCCCAACCACATCTCCACCCCATGCTCCCATCATTTTCAATGTGGCCTCCCCTTTAAGATTAACTGTGAAAAGTCTATTCTGATTATCTTTGGGTCACGTTCTGGTTGGTTTCACTGATATGACTGTTACCTAGGGGTATTCATGGGGCAAAGTGAGTTTAGAATCCTTCTACTGTGTCATCTTCCTGTTCTCTCCCCCTTGGTACATTTTTAAAATGCATTTTTTCTTCTTGAGCTTTATGAGTTTTTATGTATTTTGGAAATTTACCAATTATGAGATATAAGCACTGAAAATATTTTTGCAGATTCCATAAATTGCCCTTTCATTTTTCTGATTGTGCAGTAGCATTTTAGTTTGATGCAATCAGACTTAGTTCCTTTGCTTTTGCTGCCTGTGCTTTTGGTTATCATATCCAGGAAATCATTCTCAAAAACCAATGTGAAGGAGATTTTTCTCCTATGTATTCTTTTAGGATTTCTACAGTTTTAGGTCTTAGGTTTAATTATTTAATCTATTTCAAGTTAAATTTTTCAGTGTTGTAAGATAGGAGTCCATTTTTTTTGTCTGCATTTGGTTATATATACTTTTACCAACACCATTTTTTTGCAAAGACTATTTTTTCCCCATCGAGTACTCTTGGCACCCTTGTCAAATATCAGTTGGACATATGTATGAGTGTATATTTCTGAGCATTATTTGGTTCCACTGGTCTATATGCATATTTTTATACCAATACCATAACCTTTTTATTACTATAACTTTATAATATAATTTGAAATAAGAAAATGTGATGGTCTCCAGATTTTTCCTTCTTTCTCTGCATTGCTTTAGCAATTCACGAAATTTTGTAGTTCCATACAAATTTTAATTTTATTCTATTTATATGAAAATGATACTTGAATTTTGATAAAGATTTCATTGAATCTATAAATGTCTTTGGGCAGTATAAACATTTTAACTTTAATTCTTCTTATTCATGAACACGACATATTTCTCTATGTTTGAATCTTCATCAATTTCTTTTAGTAAAATTTGATTCAATTTTAGTGAGTTGTATATTTTTAGAAATTTATCCATTTTTCTAGGTATCTGGTTTGTTGGCATATTACTGTTAATCATAGTCTCTCATTATATTTTCTATTTCAGTATGTCTCTTTTTCCATTTCTGGTTTTATTTGTGTTCTCCTTATTTTCTGATTTAGTCAAGGTAAAGATTTATCCATTTCATTTGTCTTAAAAAAACAGCTCTTAGTTTTGGTGATCTTTTCTACTATTATTTATTTGTTTCTATTTCATTTTTTGTTTGAGGATAGTTGGCACACAATGTTACATTAATTTCAGCTGTAAAACTTGGTGATTTGACAAGTTTATACATTATACTATTTTCACCACAAGTATAGCTATCATCTGTCCCAAAACATCACTATTACAATATCATTCACTGTATTCCTTATCTGCTTCTTATACCTGTGACTTACTCATTCCATAACTGGAGGCCCATATATCTCTCCCCCCTTCACCAATTTTGCCCAACTACCCCCATTTGGGGGCATTGCCCCATTGCCCAAACTGGGACCATCAGTTTGTTCTCTGTATTTATATTTCAGATCTACTTTTTCTTTGTGTATTCATTTATTAGATTCCATTTACTAATAGAATCACATGGTAATTTCGTTTCACTCTGACTTACTTCACTTAGCAAAATATGCTCAAAATATGCTCTATGTCCATCCGTACTGTATCAAATGATAGCATCCCGTCCTTTCTTATGGCTATGTAGTATTCCATTACATATAATATAATATTCCATCATATATTTGTGTGTGTATATATATGTGTATATATATATATATATATATATATATATATATATATATATATCTTATCCTATGCTCACCACAACTGTAGTTACCATCTATCACATAAAACACTGATATAAGTATAGTTGCTCTTCTGTCTTTTGATTCCCATTTGCATGGAATAACTTTTTCCATCCTTTCATTTTGAGCCTATCTGTGTGAAACTGAAGTAAATCATTTGCTGGCGGCACATAATTAGGAATTTTTTAAAATCCATCAAGTAACTCTATGCTTTTGATTAAATAGTTAAAAACACATTCAAAAATTAAATACACTTTGGACAGCCCCAGTGGCTCAGAGGTTTAGTACCACCTTTAGCCCAGGGTGTGATCCTGGAGACACAGGGTCGAGTCCCACATCAGGCTCCCTGCATGGAGCCCACTTCTCCCTCTGCCTGTGTCTCTCTCTCTGTGTGTCTCTCATGAATAAATAAATAAAATATTTTTAAAAATTGAGATACACATTTACTTTTTTTATTTTTTGTTTATTTTACATATATCTATAGTTTTTATTAGATTTCAATTTGCCAACATATAGCATAACATTCAGTACTCATCCCACCAAGTGCCAACCCCAGTGCCCATCACCCCATCACCCCAATCTCCCATGCACCTCCTTTTCCACTACCCCTTGTTCGTTTCCCAGAGATAGGGGGTCTCTCATGTTTTGTCACCCTCACCGATATTTTCACTCATTTTCTTTCCTTTCCCCTTTATTCCCTTTCACTATTTTTCATATTCCCCAAATGAATGAGACCTTCATTTGTCCTTCTCCGACTGACTTACTTCACTCAACATAATATCCTCCAGGTCCATCCACGTCGAAGCAAATGGTGGGTATTTGTCGTTTCTAATGGCTAAGTAATATTCCATTGTCTACATATACCACAGGTTCGTTCTTGATTCATTTTTGATAGGCACCGAGGCTCCCTCCATAGTTTGGCTATTGTGGACATTGCTGCTATGAACATCACGGTGCAGGTGTCCCGGTGTTTCACTGCATCTGTATCTTTGGGGTAAATCCCCAGCAGTGAAATTGCTGGGTCTTAGGGCAGATCTATTTTTAACTCTTTGAGGAACCTCCACACAGCTTTCCAGAGTGGTTGCACCATTTCACATTCCCTCCAACAGTGTAAGAGGGTTCCCTATTCTCCGCATCCTCTCCAACATTTGTGGTTTCCTGCCTTGTTAATTTTCCCCATTATCACTGGTGTGAGGTAGTATCTCATTGTGGTTTTGATTTGTATTTCCCTGATGGACAGTGATGCGGAGCATTTTCTCATGTGCTTGTTGGCCATGTATATGTCTTCCTCTGTGAGATCTCTGTTCATGTCTTTTGCCCATTTCATGATTGGATTGTGTTTGCTGTTAAGTTTAATAAGTTCTTAAAGATCTTGGATACTAAGCCCTTTATCGGATAGGTCAATTGCAAATATCTTCTCCCATTCTGTAGGTAGTCTTTTAGATTTTTTTTATTTTGTTTTTATATTTCCAATCATAGAGATGATTTTAAATTTTATAAATTGATTGCAGATTACAGATTTGTTGACTGTTTCTTTCACTGTGCAGAAGTTTTTATCTGGATGAAGTCCCAAGAGTTCATTTTTGCTTTTGTTTCTCTTGCCTTCATGGATGTATCTTGCAAGAATTTTCTGCAGCCAAGTTCAAAAAGGGTGTTGCCTGTGTTCTCCTCTAGGATTTTGGTGGAATCTTGTCTCACATTTAGATCTTTCATCCATTTTGAGTTGATCGTTGTGTATGGTGTAAGAGAATAGTCTAGTTTCATTCTTCTGCATGTGGCTGTCCAATTTTCCCAGCACCATTTTTTGAAGAGACTGTCCTCATTCCAGTGGATAGGCTATCTTGCTTTGTTGAATATTAGTTTACCATAAAGTCAAGGGTCCACTTCTCGATCTCTATTCTGTTCCAATGGTCTATGTGTCTCTTTTTCTGCCAGTACCACACTGTCTTGATTACCAGAGCTTTGTAGTACAACCTGAAATCTGGCATTGTGATGCCCAGCTTTAGTTTTCCTTTTTAATATTCCCCTGGCTTTTTGGGGTCTTTTCTGAATACACATATATCTTTTTTTTATTACACATATATCTTAAGATGATTTTTTCCAATTCTCTGAAGAAAGTCATGGTATTTTGATAGGCATTGCATTAAATGCATACATTGCCCTGGGTAACATTGATGTTTTCACAATATTAATTCTTCCAATCCATGAGCATGGAATATTTTTCCATCTCTTTCTGTCTTCCTCAATTAATTCAGAAGTGTTCTATAATTTTTAGGGTATAGATCCTTTCCATCTTTGGTTAGGTTTAGTCCTAGGTATCCTATGCTTTTAGGTGCAATTGTAAATTGGATTGACTCCTAAATTTCTCTTTCTCCAGTCTCATTGTTAGTGTATAGGAATGCCACTGATTTCCGGGCATGGATTTTGTATCCTGCCACACTGCCGAATTGCTGTATGGGTTCTAGCAATCTTGGGGTGGAGTCTTTTGGGTTTTCTATGTACAGTATCATGTCATCTGCAAAGAGGGAGAATTTGACTTCTTCTTTGCCAATTTGAATGCCTTTGATTTATTTTTGTTGCCTGATTGTTGAGGCTAGGACTTCTAATACTATGTTGAATAGCAGTGGTGAGAGTGGACATCCCTGTCTTGTTCCTAATCTTTGGGGAAAGGCTGCCAGTGTTTTCCCATTGAGAATGATATGTCTTGTGGGCTTTTCATAGATGGTTTTGAGATGCAGAGGAATGTTCCCTCTATCCCTACACTCTGAAGAGTTTTGATCAGGAATGGACGCTGTATTTTGTCATATGCTTTCTCTGCATCTATTGAGAGAACCATAGGGTTCTTTTTTTTCTCTTGTTGATATGATCAATCACATTGATTGCTTTACGTTTATTGAACCAGCCTTGCATCCCGGGGATAAATCTCACTTAGTCATGGTGAAAAATCTTAATGTATTGTTGGATCCTATGGGCTAGTATCTTGTTGAGAATTTTTTATGCGTGGTCATCAGGGATACTGGTCTATAATTATCCTTTTCGTGGGATATTTGTCTGGTTTTGGAATTAAGGTGACGCTGGCCTCATAGAATGATTTTGGAAGAATGCCATCTCTTTCCATCTTTCCCAATAGATTTGTAGAATAGGTATGGTTTCTTCTTTAAACGTTTGATAGACTTCCCCTGGGAAGCCATCTGGCCTTGGACTTTTGTGTTTTGAGAGTTTTATGATGACTGCTTCACTGTCCTCCCTGGTTATTGGCCTTTTCAGGTTTTCTATTTCTTCCTGTTCTATTTTGGTAGTTTGTGGTTTTCCAGAAATGCGTCCATTTCTAAATTGCCTAATTTATTGGCCTATGGCTGCTCATAATAAATTTTGAAAATCGTTTGTATTTCCTTGGTATTGTTGGTGATCTCTCCTTTTTCATTCATGATTTTATTAATTTGAGTCTTCTCTCTCTTCTTTTTAATATGACTGGCTAATTAATGGTTTATCTACTTATGAATTTTTTAAAGAACCAATTCCTGCTTTTGTTGATCTGTTCCACAGTTCCTCTGGTCTCTATTTCATTGAATTCTGCTCTAATCCTTACTAATTTTCTTCTGCTGGGTGAAGGTTTCATTTCCTGTTCCTTCTCTAGCTCCTTTAGGTGCAGGGTTAGCTTTTGCATTTGAGTTCTTTCCAGTTTTTGGATGGATGCTTGCATGGCAATGTATTTCCCTCTGAGGGCTGCTTTTGCTATATCCCAAACATTTTGAACAGTTGTATCTTTATTCTCATTAGTTTCTGTGAATCTTTTTATTCCTCCCTAATGTCCTGGTTGACCCTTTCATCTTTTAGCAAGATGGTCCTTTTTTTAAAAAAAAATGAATTTATTTTTTATTGGTGTTCAATTTGCCAACATATAGAATAACACCCAGTGCTCATCCCATCGCATTCCCCCTCAGTGCCCATGACCCAGTCACCCCCACTCCCGCCACATCCCTTTCTAACACTCCTAGTTCGTTTCCCAGACTTAGGAGTCTCTCATGTTCCATCTTCCTTTCTAATATTTCCCACCCATTTTTTTCTCCTTTACCCTTTATTCCCTTTCACTTTTTTTATATTCCCCAAATGAATGAGGCCATAAAATGTTTGTCCTTCTCCGATTGACTTATTTCACTCAGCATAATATCCTCCAGTTCCATCCACGTCAAAGCAAATGGTGGGTATTTGTTATTTCTAATGGCTAATATTCCATTGTATACATTAGCCACATCTTCTTTATCCATTCATCTTTTGATGGACACCAAGGCTCCTTCCACAGTTTGGCTATTGTGGACATTGTTGCTATAAACATTGGGATGCAGGTGTCCCAGAGTTTCACTGCATCTGTATCTTTGGGGTAAATCCCCAGCAGTGCAATTGCTGGGTCATAGGGCAGATCTATTTTTACTCTTTGAGGAACCTCCACACAAGATTTACAGAGTGGCTACACTAGTTCACATTTCCACCAACAGTGCAAGAGGATTCCCCTTTCTCCACATCCTCTGCAACATTTGTTGTTTCCTGCCTTGTTAATTTTCCCCATTCTCACTAGTGTAAGGTGGTATCTCATTGTGGTTTTTTTTTTTTTGATACTAAATTTATTTTTTATTGGTGTTCAATTTGCCAACATACAGAATACCACCCAATCCTCATCCCGTCAAGTGCCCCCCTCAGTGCCCATCACCCATTGACCCCCAACCCCTGCCCTCCTCCCCTTCCACCACCCCTAGTTCGTTTCCTAGAGTTAGGAGTCTTTATGTTCTATCCCCCTTTCTGATATATCCTACCCATTTCTTCTCCCTTCCCTTCTATTCCCTTTCACTATTTTCCACATTTCCCAAATGAATGAGACCAAATAATGTTTGGCCTTCTCTGATTGACTTATTTCACTCACCATAATACCCTCCAGTTCCATCCACGTTGAAGCAAATGGTGGGTATTTGTCATTTCTAATGGCTGAGTAATATTCCATTGTATACATAAACCACATCTTCTTTATCCTTCATCTTTTGATGGACACCGAGGCTCCTTCTACAGTTTGGCTATTGTGGACATTGCTGATATAAACATCAGGGTGCAGGTGTCCCGGCGTTTCATTGCATCTGTATCTTTGGGGTAAATCCCCAACAGTGCAATTGCTGGGTCGGAGGGCAGGTCTATTTTTAACTCTTTGAGGAACCTCCACACAGCTTTCCAGAGTGGTTGCACCATTTCACATTCCCTCCAGCCTGCAAGAGGGCTCCCTATTCTCCGCATCCTCTCCAACATTTGTGGTTTCCTGCCTTGTTAATTTTCCCCATTATCACTGGTGTGAGGTGGTATCTCATTGTGGTTTGATTTATATTTCCCTGATGGACAGTGATGCAGAGCATTTTCTCATGTGCTTGTTGGCCATGTCTATGTCTTCCTCTGTGAGATCTCTGTTCATGTCCTTTTCCATTTCATGATTGGATTGTTTCTTCTTTGCTGGTAAGTTAATAATAGCATGATGGTCCTTAGCCTCCACGTATTTGAAATACTTCCAAACTTCTTCTTGTGGTTTAGTTCTATTTAAAACTGTTAAGGTCTGAAAAAATGCAGGTTACAATTCCAATCTTTTGGTATCGGTTAAGACTTGATTTTTCATCCAGTATGTGGTCTGTTGTGGAGAAAGTGCCATTTGCACTTGAGAAGAATGTGTATTCAGTTGTGTTTGGATGTAAATTCTTCTAAATATCTGTAAAATCTATCTCGTCCAGTGTATCATTTAAAGCTCTTGTTTCTTTGGAGATGTAGTGCTTAGAAGATATCTCAATTGTAGAAAGCGCTATGTTGAAGTCTCCAAGTATTCATGTATTATTATCTAAGTATATCTTAACTTTGGTTATTAATTGATTGATATACTTGGCAGCTCGCACATTCGGGGCATAAATATTCATGATTATTAGGTCTTCCTGTTGGATAGATCCTTTAGTATAATATAGTGTCCCTCTTCATCTCTTACTAGAGTCTTTGGGATGAACTTTATTTTATCTGACATAAGGATGGCTACCCCTGCTTCCTTTTGAGGACCATTGGAATGGTACATGGTTCTCCAACCTTTTATTTTCAGGCTGTAGGTGTGTTACATCTAACATGAATATCTCGTAGAAAGCAAATAGACGGGTTTTGCTTTTTTATCCTGTCTGAAACCCTGTGCCTTTTGATGGGGTCATTAAGCCCATTTACGTTCAGAGTTACTGTTTAAAGATATGAGTTTAGTGTCATCATGATACCTATTCAGTCCCTGTTTTTGTGGATTGCTTTTTTGGACATCCTCTTTCTTTTACAGAGTCCCCTATAATATTTCTTGTAGAGCCGGTTTGGTGGTCACATATTCTTCCAGTTTCTGACTATCTTGGAAGCTCTTTATCTCTCCTTCTATTCTGAATGAGAGCCTTGATGGATAAAGTATTCCTGGCTGAAGGGTCTTCTCATTTAGGCCCGTGTTTATATCCTGTGAGCCCTTTCTGGCCTGCCTGGTCTATGTGGAGAGGTCGGCTATTAACCTAATAGCTCTCTCCATAAAGTTTAGGAATCTCTTGTCTCTGGCTGCCTTAAGGATCCTCTCTTAATCATTGAAATTTGCAAGTTTCACTATTAAATATCGAGGTGTTGAGTGTTTTTTATTAATTTGGGGGGGAAATCTCTCTACCTTCTGGATCTGAATGCCTGTTTCCTTTCCCAAGTTAGGGAAGTTCTCAGCTATGATTTATTCAAATACACTTTCTGGTCCTCTGTCCCTTTTGGCGTCCTCTGGAACCCCAATTAAACATAGATTTTTATTTCTGAGGCTGTCATTTTTTTCCCTTAACGTATGCTCATGATCTTTTTATTGTTTTTCTCTTTTTTTCCTCAGCTTCCTTCCTTGCCATCAACTTGTCTTCTATTTCACTCACTCATTCATCTGCCTCATTAACTCTCATTGTTAGGTCCTCCAGTTTGGATTGCATCTCATTTAATTGATTTTTAATTTTGGCCTGATGAGTTCTAAATTCTGCAGTCATGAAGTCTCTTGAATCCTTTATGCTTTTTTCCAGAATCACCAGTAGCTTTATAATTCCGTTTCTGCATTGGTTTTCTGACATTGAATTGTAATCCAAATTTTCTAATTCTGTGGCAGAGAGTACTGTTTCTGATTCTTTCTCTTGTGGTGAATTTTTCCTTCTAGTCATTTTCCTCAGTTCAGAGTGGCTAAAAACAAGTTGTACTGGAAAAAGGAGAAAAAGAGAGAAAGAGAAGGCGGGAATAAACAGAAAACAAAAAACAAGGTGGTATTCTCTGATTCTATATACTCTAAGTCCCTCGGCTTCCCCTGGAACTTTTCAGTGCTTCCTGGTCAGTAACTTGCTTTCCCCCTGTCCTTCTAGCTGGTTTTCTAGTGGAGGGGCCTGCTGCGCTATTCTCAGGTGTGTGCACCTGGGGGAGCTGCCCAGTCCCCTGCCAGGTGCACGCCTCAGCGGGAGCTGTTTATCCTGTGAGGCCCCTGCTTCCTGGTGGCCCTGCTCAGTCCCAGGTCCAAGGTGACCCCAGGAGGAACAACAACAGTGGTGGCAGCCAGCTCTCTAGCTCTCGTGTTAGCTACCACAGTAACTACCACAGCTCACAGTCTGCAGGGGCCTGGATGCTCTGGGGGCAGGGGGCGCCGACCTGCACAGCTGGGGTTCCTCTGGTGGCAGGAGCGTCCTTGCTGTCCTGTGTTCTCCCAGCCTCCACCTGTCCCAGGGGGAGCACCAGATCTTTGGCTGTGTCTCCTAGCACCCTGAGCTCCAGGGCCTCCACCACCGGAATCGCCCTCCTGGGGCCACGCAGCCCCCTCTGCTTGGAGCTGCAGCCTGAGCTGCACCCTGAGCTGGTCTTGGGGCCCACCAGGGGTGTGTTCCAGCCCTTTAGGGAGCTCACTCCGAGTTGGGTGGCGTGTTCTCTTCCAGGGCGCAGTTCCTCTGTTAGTGCCCCCTGGGAGCCTGAGGGCATCACTGCCCCTCCTGGGATCCTGCTGGAGTTCCCTTCCAGTGCCCTTCCTTCCAGGAAGATTGGTAAAGTTTCTGCTTCTCCGGGATTGGGCTTTCCTATCCTGGGGGCTCTCCTGGAGCTGGCCTTAGCCCGGATCCTTGCAGGGGCCCATCCCCCTTGTATGATTTTTTATTTCTTCATTTTTTACGTCTTCCTATGTTTTATATAAATTTATTTTTTATTGGTGTTCAATTTGCCAACATATAGGATAATACACAGCCATCTTCCTATCTTGATAGAAGAGTGAACTCTTCTCAATGTAGCATTCCAGCTGTTCTGTCTTTAAATCTCAGGCCATATTCATAGGTTTTCAGGATGATTTGAAAGTTATTTAGGTAAGTTGGTGGGGACAGGTGACTTGGGCACCCTACTCTTCCGCCATCTTGCCCTGCCTCCAGTTCTTTATATATTTTAGATAGTATCCTTTTATCATGTATGTCCTTTGCAAATATATTCTCCCTTCTGAAGATTGCCTTTTATTTTTGTTACTTGTTTCCTTTGTTCTGTAGATGCATTTTTATCTTGATGAAGTCACAATACTTCATTTTTGCATTTGTTTCCCTTTGCCTCAGGAAATGTATCTGGTAATTGGTTGCTAGCACCAATGTCAGAGGTACCCCCTGTTTTCTTTTCCTCTAGTATTTTGATTGTTTCAGTTCTCATATTTATGTATTCAGTCCATTTTGAATTTATCCCTTCTGTGTCGCAGTCCTGGTTTCCCAAAACCATTGTTGAAGACACTATTTTTTAGGGAAAAATATTTTTATTTTAGAGATAGAGAGTGCATATGGGGAGTGAGGCAGAGGAAGAGAGATTCTTTTTTTTATTTTTTTAAAGATTTTATTTACTTATTCATGAGAGACAAAGAGAGAGAAATAGAGACAAAGACATAGGCAGAGGTCAAAGCACGCTCCCCTCAAGGAGTTCAATGTGAGACTCTATCCCGGGTCAAGACCTGATCCAAAGACAGATACTCAACTGCTCAGCCATCCAGGCATCTCTGGAGAGAGATTCTTAAGAAAACTCTAAACTGAGCATGAAGCCCTATCCAGTGCTTCATACCAGGACTTTGAGAATATGACCGAATATTGTTCCCAGCTTTGTTGAGGACTAAGTAAAATATAGTTGTGGGTTCAATTCTGGACTTATATTCTGTTCTATTTGATTTATGAATTTATTTTTGTGTCTGTAATCTACTCTCTTGATCACTACAATTCTGTAATACATAGAGTATCATGTCATCTGTGAAGAGGGAGGGTTTGACTTCCTCTTTGACCATTTGAATGCCTTTTATTTCTTTTTGTTGTCTGATTGTTGAGGCTAGGACTTCTAGTAATATGTTGAATAGCAGCGGTGAGAGTGGACATCCCTGTCTTGTTCCTGATCTTAGGGGAAAGGCTCCCAGTGCTTCCCCATTGAGAATGATATTTGCTGTGGGGTTTTCGTAGATGGCTTTCAAGATGTTGAGGAATGCTCCCTCTATCCCTACACTCTGAAGAGTTTTTATCAGGAGTGGATGCTGTATTTTGTCATATGCTTTCTCTGCATCTATTGAGAGGATCATATGGTTCTTGTTTTATTCTCTTGCTGATATGATGAATCACGTTGATTGTTTTACAAGTGTTGAACCAGCCTTGTGTCCCAGGGATAAATCCTACTTGGTCATGGTGAATAATTTTCTTAATGTACTTTTGGATCCTATGGGCTAGTGTCTTGTGGAGAATTTTTGCATCCATGTTCATCAGGGATATTGGTCTGTAATTCTCCTTTTTGGTGGGATCTTTGTCTGGTTTTGGAATTAAGGTGATGCTGGTTTCATAGAATGAATTTGGAAGTACTCCATCTCTTTCTATTTTTCCAAAGAGCTTTAGTAGAATAGGTATGGTTTCTTCTTTAAAGGTTTGGTAGAATTCCCCTGGGAAGCCATCTGTCCCTGGACTTTTGAGTCTTGGGAGGTTTTTGATGACTGCTTCAATTTCCTCCCGGATTATTGGCCTGTTTAAGTTTTCTATTTCTTCCTGTTCCAGTTTGGTAGTTTGTGGTTTTCCAGAAATGCGTCCATTTCTTCTAGATTGCCTCATTTATTTGGCGTATCCCTGCTCATAATATGTTTTTAAAATTGTTTGTATTTCCGTGGTGTTGGTAGTGATCTCTCCTTTCTCATTCATGATTTTATTAATTTGAGTCTTTTCTCTCTTCTTTTTAATAAGGCTGGCTAATGGTTTGCCTATCTTATTAATTCTCTCAAAGAAACAACTCCTGGTTTTGGTGATCTGTTCCATAGTTCTTCTGGGCTCTATTTCATTGAGTTCTGCTCAAATCTTTATCAACTCTATTCTTCTGCTGGGTGTAGGATCTATTTGCTGCTTTTTCTCCAGCTCCTTTAGGTGCAAGGTTAGTTTTTGTATTTGAGTTCTTTCCAGTTTTTGGATGGATGCTTGTATTCTGATGTATTTCCCCTCAGGACTGCTTTAGCTGCATCCCAAAGATTTTGAATGGTTGTATCTTCATTCTCATTAGTTTCCATGAATCTTTTTAATTCTTCCTTAATTTCCTTGTTGACCCTTTCATCTTTTAGCAGGATAGTCCTTAACCACGTGTTTGAAATCCTTCCAAATTTCTTCTTGTGATTTAGTTCTAATTTCAAATCATTATGGTCTGAAAATATGCAGGGGACGATTCCAATCTTTTGGTATCAGTTAGGACCTGATTTGTGACACAGTATGTGGTCTCTTCTGGAAAAAGTTCCATGTGCTCTTGAGAAGAATGTGTATTCAGTTGCGTTCGGATGTAAAGTTCTGTAAATATCTGTGAAATCCATCTGGTCCAGTGTATCATTTAAAGCTCTTGTTTCTTTGGAGATGTTGTGCTTAGAATACCTATCGAGTGTAGAAAGCACTATATTGAAGTCACCATTTATAAGTGTATTGTTATCTAAGTATGTCTTAACTTTGGTTATTAATTGATAGACTTGGCACCTCCCACATTCAGGGCATATATATTGATGATTGTTAAGTCCTCTTGGTGGATAGATACTTTAAGTATGATATAGTTTCCCTTTTCATCTCTCACTACAGTCTTTGGGATAAACTTTAGTTTATATGATATAAGGATGGCTACCCCTGCTTTCTTTTTAGGACCATTTGAATGGTATATGTTTCTCCAATCTTTTATTTTCAGGCTCCAGGTGTCCTTATGTCTTAAATGAGTCTCTTGTAGACAGCAAATAGATGGGTCCTGCTTTTTTATCCAGTTTGAAATGCTACGCCTTGATGGGGTCTTTATGCCCATTCACGTTCAGAGTTACTATTGAAAGATATGAGTTTAGTGTCATCAGGATACCTATTCAGTCCCTGTTTTTGTGGATTGTTACCTTGGCCTTCATCTTTCTTTTACAAGGTCCCCTTTAATATTTCTTGCAGAGCTGGTTTGGTGGTCACATATTCTTTCAGTTTCTGACTATCTTGGAATCTCTTTATCTCTCCTATTCTGAACGAGAGCCTTCCTGGATAAAGTATTCTTGGTTGCATGTTCTTCTCAGTTAGGACCCTGAATATATCCTGCCAGCCCTTTCTGGCCTGCCAGGTCTCTGTGGAGAGGTCTACTGTTAATCTAATATTTCTCCCCATTAAAGTTAGAGATTTCTTGTTTCTTGTTGCTTTAAGAATCCTCCTCTCTTTATCTTTGGAATTTGCAAGTTTCACTCTAAATGTCGAGGTGTTGAGCAGTTATTATTGATTTTAGGGGGGGATCTCTCTATTTCCTGGATCTGAATGCCTGTTTCCCTTCCCAGGTTAGGAAAGTTTTCAGCTATGATTTGTTCAAATACATATTCTGGACCTCTGTCCCTTTTGGCGTCCTCCAGAACCCCAATTAAACATATATTTTTCTTCCTCAGGCTGTCACTTATTTCCCTTAATCTATCGTCTTGATATTTTGTTTGTCTTTTTCCTCAGTTTCCCTCTTTGCCATCAACTTGTCTTCTTTGTCACTCACTCGTTCTTCTACTCATTAACCCCCGGTGTTTGGACCTCTAGTTTGGATTGCATCTCATTCAATTTATTTTTAATTTCTGCCTGATTAGATCTAAATTCTGCAGTCATGAAGTCTCTTTAGTCCTTTATGCTTTTTTCTAGAGCCACCAGTAGCTTTATAATAGTGCTTCTGAATTGGCTTTCTGACATTGAATTGTAATAGAAATTTTGTAACTCTGTGGGAGAGAGGACTGTTTCTGATTCTTTTTTTGAGGTGATTTTTCCTTCTAGTCATTTTGCTCAGTGCAGAGTGGCCAAAAACAAGTTGTATTGGGAAAATGAGAAAAAAAAGAGGAGAGAAAGAAGAATAGAAAAAAAGAAGGAAAAAAAAAGAGAAGAAAAGAAAAATAGGGTGGGGGTGAAGCAAACCGAAAACAAAAAACAAGGGGGTATATAAACTGAAGTCTGGAATTGTGATGCTTTCAGCTTTTCTTGTCCTTTTAAAGATTTTTTGGGGGCTATTTGGTGTCTTTTGCTGTTCTGTATAAGTTTTTAGATTGTTCCACCTCAATGAAAAAATGCTGTTGGTATTTTGATAGGGATTTCATTAAATGTGTAGATTGCTTTGGGCAGTATAGACATTTTAACAATATTTTTTCCCCCAGTCCATGAGTATGGAATGATTTTACCATTTCCTTTTGTTATCCTTAATTTCTTTCATCAGTTTTTTATAGTTCTCAGAGTACAGAAATTTTTCCTCTCTAGTTTGGTTTATTTTTTTCCGATTTAATCTATTTTATTTTTTTTTCCTTTTATTTCCTTATGGGTTTTTTTGTTTTGTTTTGTTTTGTTTTGGTTCAATTGTAAACGAGATTGATTCTTTGATTTCTCTTTATGCTGCTTCATTATTGATGTATAGAAATGCAACAGGTTTTCTTTTTTATGCTGATTTTGTATTCTGTGACTTTACTGAATGTTTCAGTTCTACAAATTTTTGGTATAGTCTTGGGTTTTCAAAACAGAGTATCATGTCCTCTGCAAATAGTGAAAATTTGACATCTTCCTTGCAGATTTGAATACTTTTAATTTATTTTTGTTGTCTTATTGCTGAGGCTAAGACTTCTACTACTGTGTTAAATAACAGTGGTAAGATTGGACACTCTTTTGTTCCTGACTGTAGAGGACAGCCTCTCAGTCTTTCCCCATTGAGGGTGATATTGTCTGTGATTTTTAATTTTTGTATATGGCATGTATTATGTTGAGGTATGTTCCCTTTAACCCTAATTTCTTGAGTTTTTTATCATGAATGATGGTGTACTTTGTTAATACGTTTTCTTCATCTATTGAAAGAATAATTTTTTTAACTAATGTATTTTATCATTTTGATTGATTTGCATATATTTTATCACCCTTGTAACCCAGGAAAAATCCAACTTGATTGTAGTGAGTGATTCTTTTAATGTGCTGTTCATTTAATTTCGTAGTATGTTCAGAATTTTTGCATCCGCTTTCATCAGGAATATTGGATTGTAGTTCTATTTTTTAGTGATATCTTGGTCTGGCCTTGGGATAAGGGTAATGCTGGCCTCCTGGAATAAAATTGGTAATTTCCCCTCCTTTTCTATTTTTTGGAATAGTTTTAGAAAAATAAGTCTTAACTCTTCTTTACATGTGTGGTAGAATTCACTTGGGAAACCATCTCGTCCTGCACTTTAGTGTTTTGGGAGATTTTTAATTACTTATTCAATTTCTTTGCTGATTATCAGTCTGTTCAAGATTTCTCTTTCTTCTTCTTTCAGTTTTTGGAGTTTATATATGCCTAGGAACTTATACTTTTCTTCCAATTATTCCAACTTGTTGGACTACAATATTCCCTTATAATTGTATTTATGTGGTTTTAATTATTATTTACCCTCTCTCGTTTGTGATTTTATTTATTTGGATTCTTTATATTTTATTTTCAATAAGTTTGGCTAGGAACTTATCAGTTTTATTAATTCTTTGAAAGAACTGGGGATCCCTGGGTGGCTCAGGATTTTAATGCCTGATTTTGGCCTAGGGCATGATCCTGGAGTCCCGGGATCTAGTCCTACATCAGGCTCCCTGCAAGGATCCTGCTTCTCCCTCTGCCTGTGTCTCTGCCTCTCTCTCTGTTTATCTCGATCTCTCTCTTTGTCTCTCATGAATAAATAAAATCTTTAAAAGTATTCTTTGAAAGAACTGCTGCTTTCTTTGATCTGTTCTATATATTTAGGTTCTGTATCATTTATATCTGTTGTAATATTGATTATTTCCCTTCTTCTCCTGGATTTAGGTTTCATTTGTTGTTCTTTTTCTAGCCCCTTTTAAAAATTATTTTATTTATTTATTCATGAGAGACTCAGAGAGAGAGAGAGAGGCAGAGACACAGGCAGAGGAAGAAGCAGGCTCCATACAGAGAGTCTGCTGTGGGACTCTATCCCAGGACTACAGGATCACACCCTGAGCCAAAAGAAGACCCTCAACCACTGAGCCACCCAGGCATCCCTAGCTCCTTTTGATACAAGTTGGGTTGTTTTAGATTTTTCTTGTTTCTTGACATAGTCCTTTATTTCTATATACTTCCATATTATGACCTCTTTTGTAGCATCTGAAAGGTTTGGGACTGTCATGTTTTCATTTTCATTCATTTCTATGCATTTTAAAATTTCTTCTTTGATTTCCTGGTTGACCCTTTCATTGTTTTTAGCATGTCATTTAAACATCTATTTGTGGTCTTTCAAAATTGTTTCTTATGGTTGGCTTCTAATTTCACAAAGTTATGATCACAAAATATGCATGGTATAATTTTAATCTTTTTGTAGTTGCTGAGGCCTGATACATGACCTAGTATATTATCTATTCTGAAGAATGCCCTAGGTAATTGAAAAGAATGTGTATTATGTTGCTTTAGGATGAAATGATCAGAATATATCTGTTAATCCATCTGTTCTATCAAGTCATTGAAAGCTTTTGTTTCCATGTTGATTATCTGCTTAGATGATCTGTTTTTTATGTAATTTGAGTGACAAAGTTCTCTAGTATTATTTTATTATTATAATTTATTCCTGTATTTTTGTTATTAGTTGTTTTATATATTTGGGTGCTTCCATGTTGGGGGCATAATTATTTACAATTGTTATATCTTGTTCAATATTCCACTTTATCATGATTTGGTTCACTTCTTCATCTGGTATAGTCACTGATTTAAAGTCTAGTTTTTCTGATAGAAATATTGCTACTGCAGCTTTCCTTTGATGTTCATTTGCATGATAAGTATTTAATTTGTATCATAGTAATTCCAGAATATGGAGGGAGAAAGTGGCAGAAGATTTATTTGAACAAATTTTCACTGAAAACTTCCCTAGTCTAGGGAAGGACAGAGACATCAAATTTCAATAAGTGCAGAGAACTTCCATTAAATTCAATGGAAGTTAATCATCATCAAGGCATATCATAGTCAAGTTCACAAAATACACAGACAAGGAAAGAATCTTGAAGCAGCAAGGGAAAAAATGTCCTTAATCTACAAAGATAAGGTTCACAGCAGATCTCCCCATAGAAACATGGCAAACCAGAAAAATGTGGCAGGAAATATTCAATGTGTTGAATGGGAAAAACATTCAGACAAGAATTCTTTCCCCAGGAAGCCTGTCATTCAGAATAGAAGGAGAAAGAGTTTCCCAGACAAACAAAAAACAAAAGGGGTTTGTGACCACAAAACAATCCCTACAAGAAATTTTAATGGACATTCCTTGAATGAAGGAAACAAAAGACCAAAAGGAAGAAAGACCAGAAAAGACAATAAAACATCACCAGAAACACCAACTCTATGAGTAACACAGTGACACTAAATTCATATTTTCCAAACATCACTATGAATGTGAAATCAAAAGACATAGAGTATCAGAATGGATTTTAAAAATGAGCTCCATCTCTGTGCTGCCTATAAGATACTCATTTTAAACTTAAAGACATCTGCAGATTGAAAGCAAGGGGATAGGGAACCACCTATCATGATAATGGATTTCAGGAGAAAATTGGCATAGTCATACTTATATCAGACAAACTATATTTAAAACAAAGACTGTAGAAGGGCATTATATCACCATTCAGGAGTTTACCCCTCAAGGAGGTCTAACAGTTACAAATATTGATGCCCTCAACTTAGGAGCACTGAATATATAAATCAGTTAATAATAAATATAAAGAAACTCACTAAAAATAATATAATAATACTAGGGGATTTTAATACCCGACTTACAGCAATGCAAAGACTATATAAACAGAAAATCCAAAAGGAAAAACAGCTTTGAATCACACACTGGACAGGATGGGCTTCACAGATATATTCAGAGCATTTCATCCTAAAGCGGGAGAGTACACATTCCCTTCAAGTGCACAAGGAACACTCTAAAGAATAGATAATATAGTCAGTCACAAATAAACCATCAAGAAGTATAAAAATATTGAGTTTAGACCACAATGATATGAAACTTGATGTCTCCCACAAGTAGAATTTTGGAAAGACCACAAATACATGAAGATTAAAGAACATCTTACCAAATAATGAATATGTTAACAATGAGATTAAAGAAGAAATTAACAAAATACATGGAGCAAAATGAAAATTAAAATGTGATAGTAAAAAAACTTTTGGGATGCAGCAAAGGTAGTTCTAAGAGGGAAGTATATTACATGTAAAACAGGCATACCTCAGGAAGCCAGAAAAGCTTCAAAAACCCAATTTAATCTTAACACTTAAATCAGCCAGAAAAAGAATCAGCAAATAAAGGCTAAATCCATCAGGATAAGGGAAATAATAAAGATTAGAGCAGAAATACATGATATAGAAACAAAAAAATAAAATGGATTAACAAAATTAAGCTTAATTCGTTCCTCAAAAGATTAACAAAATCAGGGTGCTTAGGTGGCTCAGTTGGTTAAGCATCTGCCTTTGGCTCAGGTTATGATCCCAGTGTCCTTGGATTGAGCCCAAAGTCATTGGGTTCCATGGTCAGCAGGGAGTCTGATTCTCCTTCTCCCTCTGCCGGACTCTCCATGCTCATGCTCTTTTTCTCATTCTGCTCTCTCATAAATAAATAAAATTGGGGTACCTGAGTGGCTCAGTGATTGAGTGTCTGCCTTTGGCTCAGGGCATGATACTGGGATCCAGGATTGAGTTCCACATTGGGCTTCCCTGTAAGGAGCCTGCTTCTCCCTCTTCCTGTGTCTCTGCCTCTCTCTCTGTGTCTCTCATGAATAAATTAATTAAATCTTTAAAAAAAAATTTTAAATCTTTTTAAAAATTAATAAAATTCCTAAACCCTTAGCCAGACTTTCCAAAAAGAAAAGAGAAAGTAGTGAAACATATATAATCACAAATGAAAGAGCAGAAATTACAACCAACAACAAAGAAGTAAAAACAAATAGAATATTAGGAAAAATTACATGCCAAAAACACTTGGAAACATGGATGAAATAGACAAATTCCTAGAAACCTACAAACTACCAAAACTGAATAAGGAAGAAATATGAAATTTGAACACACATAGTTAGCAAAGAAATTGAATAAGTAAGCATAAATCTCCCAACAAGCAAAAGACCAGGTCCAGATGGAGTCACAGGTGAATTCTACCAAAAATTTTTTTTTGAATTCTACCAAAATTTAAAGAAGAGTTAATACCTATTCTCTTCCAAATGTTTCAAAGAATATAAATGGAAGGAAACTTTCCAAACTTATTCTAGGAGGCCAGTATTACCTTGATTCTAAAACAAGACAAAGATCCCACTAAAAAGGAGATTTATAGGTCAATATCCCTGTTTAACATGGATGCAAAAATTGTTAATAAATTACTAGTGAATTGAATTAAACAGTACATTACAAAAATTATTCACCACGATCAAGTGGAATTTATTCCGGAGCTACAGGGGTGGTTCAGTATTCACAAGTTAATCACTATGATGCCCTATATTAATAAAAGAAAGGATAAGAACTATATGATCCTGTCAATAGATTTTAAAAAGCACTTAGAAAATACAGTATCATTTCTTGATAAAAACCCTCAACAAAATAAGGATAGATGGAACATACCTTAACATCATAAAAGTCATATCCAAAAGACCCACAGCTAATATCATCCCAAAGGGGAAATCTGAGAGCCTTTCCCTAGGGTCAGGAATGAGACAAGTACATCCACTCTCACCATTACTATTTAACACAGTACTGGAAGTCTTGGTCTTAGCAATCAGACAAGAAAAATAAATGGAAGGCATCCAAATTGGCAAGGAAGAAGTCAAACTTTTATTATTTGCAGGCAACATGATGTTCTGTAGAATACCCATAAGGCTCCAAGAAAAATTGCTAGAACTCATACATGAATTCAGCAGAGTCACAGGATATAAAACCAATGTGCAGAAATTTGTTGCATTTCTATACACCAATAATGAAGCATCAGAAAAAGAAATAAAGAAATCAATCCTATTTGCAATTGGACCAAAAACAATAAGATGCCTAGGAATAATCCTAAATAAAGAGGTAAAGCAAAAACTATACAACACTTATGAAAGAAATTGAAGAGGACACAAAGAAATGGAAAAGCATTACATGCTCATGGATTAGAAAAACAAGCATTATTAAGCTGTGTATATTACAGAAAGCAATCTACATATCTAATGCATTCCCTATCAAAATGCCAAAAGCTTTTCTCATAGAGCTGGAACAAATAATTCTAAAACTGGTATGAAACCACAAAAGACCCTGAATAGTCAAAGCAATTCTGAAAAGAAAAACAAACCTGGAGGCATCATGATTCCAGATTTCAAGCTGTATTACAAACCTCTAGTTATCCAGATAGTACGGTACTAGAACAAAAACGGGCATATAGATTAATGGAACAAAATGGAACCCCCCCAAAATAGACCCACTACTATGTGTTCAACTAATCTTTGACAAAGTAGGAAAGACTATTCAATGGAAAAATACAGTCTGCAAAAATGGTGCTTAGAAAACTGGATAGCATCATGAAGAAGAATGAAATTGGATCACTTTATTACACCATATAGAAAAACAATTTCAAAATGGATGAAAATGCTAAATGAAGACAATAAACAATAAAAAATCTAGAGGAAAACATGCGCAGAAACTTCTTTGACCTTAGCCATAGCAACTTCCTATTAAACACATCACTGGAAGCTAGGAAAAAAAAAAACAAAAATGAACTATTGGGACGTCATTAAGATAAGATTAAGTTTCTGCACAGTGAAGGAAATAATCAACAAAACTAAAAGTCAGTCTATAGGATGGGAGAAGATATTAGCAAACAGCATATCTGATAAAAAGTTAGTATACAAAGTCTATAAGGAACATTTCAAACTGAACACCCAAAAAGCAAATAATCCAGTTTAGAAATGAGCAGAAAACATGAATAGAGGTTTTCTAAAGATGACATCCAGATGGCTTACAGACAAATGAAAAAATGCTCAGCGTCACTTGGTATCAGGGAAATACAAATCAGAACCACAATGAGATACAACTTCACACCAGTTGGAATGAAAAAAATTAACCAGTCATGAAACAACAGATGTTGACCAGGATACAGGGAAGGGGGAAATCTCTTACACTGTTGGTGAGAATGCAAACTAATGCAACCACTGTGATAAACGGTATGGAGGTTTCTCAAAAAGTTAAAAATAGAACTTCCCTGTGATCCAGCAGTTGTACTACTAGGTATTTACCCAAAGTATACAAAAATGCTGATCCAAAGGGGTGCATAACCCTGATGTTTATAGCAGCATTTTCAATAATACTATACGCACACACACACGCATGCGTGCACACACACACACACACACACACAATCAAATACTACTCAGGACCAAAAAGAATGAAACCTTGTCATTTGCAACAATGTGGATGGAGCTAGAGTGTATTATGTGGAATGAAATAACTCTGTCAGAGAAAGACAAATGCCATATTATCTCACTAATTTGAAAAAGAAAACAGGTGAATATATATATACATATATGAAAGTTGAAGAAAAAAAGGAGAGCCGGGGGGGGAGCCATAGGAGGCTCTTAACAACTAAGAATAAACTGAGGGTTGATGAAAGATGGTGGTTAGGTATAGGCTAGTTATATGATGAGTATTAAAGAGAGAACTTGTGGGACTCATGAGTGGCTCAGCAATTGAATGTCTACCTGCAGCTCAGGGCATGACCCTAGAGTCCTGGGATAGAATCCCACTTAGGGTTCCCCTGCAGGGAGTCTGTTTCTCCCTCTGCCTATGTCTCTGCCTCTCTCTCTGTGTCTCTGATGAATAAATAAGTAAAATATTTTTTAAAAAGAGGTAACTTGTGATGAGCATTGATTGTTGAATATAAGTAATGAACCACTGAACTATATTTCAGAAACCAATATTGCACTGTATGTTAACTAACTAAAACTTTAGAAGTCTGTTGTTTATTTGTTTGTTAATTTGTTTTGTTTTTTAGATTCTGCATATAAATGAAATCATATGCTATTGCCTTTCCCTTTCTTATTTCACTTCAATTAAAAGAAAGAAAGAAAAAAAAATTTAAAAAAAAAAAAAAAAAAAAGAAAGAAAGAAGGAAAGAAATCATTATGACTCTCCCAACCTTACAATGAGTATTAAAGGCTTTTTTTTTTTGTATCTGAAAGGAAATGCTAATTAGTAACAAGAAAACTTATCAAAGAAAAATCTTACTGGAAAAGGGAAATATATAGTAAAGGTATAGCTTAATCTCTTTAAACCTCCTAAAAGGTTAAAAGACAAAAGTATTAAATTAACCAAAATCATAATAATTAGTTAAGGGATACATAAAATAAAAAGATGTAAAAATAACATCAAAAACATAAAATGTAGAGGGGGAATTAAGATGTAATTTAGGAATATGTCAAAATTTAAGTAGACATCAACCATCAAAAAGAATTATATACATAGGATGATATATATTAAAATCATGGTAAGCACACACACACAAAAAAAGCTTACAGCAAATAGACAAAAGAAAATGAGAAAGAAATTTAAATATAACCCTAAAGAAAGTCACCAAACACAGGGCAAAGAAAAAAAAGATAAGAAATAGAGAAGAACTACAATAACACCAAGAAACAGTTGTAAGTACATACTTATCAATAATTACATTAAATATAAATGGACTAAATTCTCCAATAAAAGACATAGAATGGGGAAATCCCAGGGTGGCTCTGCAGTTTGGTGCCTGCCTTTGGCCCAGGGCGCAATCCTAGTGTCCCGGGATCAAGTCCCATGTCGGGCTCCCAGCATGGAGCCTGCTTCTCCCTCTTCCTGTGTCTCTGCCTCTCTCTCTCTATGTCTATCATAAATAAATAACTAAATAAATCTTTTTGAAAATCTCTAAAAAAAGACATAGAATGGCTGAATGAATTTTAAAGAAGAAGAAGAAGAAGAAGAAGAAGAAGAAGAAGAAGAAGAAGAAGACATATATACATACTGCTTACAAGAGACTCATTTAGGTGGTAAAGACACTCAGACTGAAATTGAAGGAATGAAACTATACTCCATGCAAAACAAAACAAAGAGAAAGCTGGTGTAGTATGCTTATATCAGACAAAATAGAATTTAAGATAAAGACTATAATAAAAGACAGTGGGGCACTACATAATGATGAAAGGGTCAATTAATCAATAAGATACGGGATCCCTGGGGGCTCAGTGGTTTAGGGCCTGCCTTCAGCCGAGGGCATCGTCAGGGGTCCCAGAATTGAGTCCCACAATGGGGTCCCTGTGTGGAGCCTGCTTCTCCCTCTGCCGGTGTCTCTGCCTCTCTCTCTGTGTCTCTCATGAATAAATAAAATCTTTAAAAAATAATCAAGAAGATAAATTTGTAAATATACATGTATCCAACATAGAAACACTAAAATATATAATTAACGAACCTAAAGGGAGATTGACAGCAACAATATTTTATTATGAAATTTTACTATTTCACCTGCATCAAAAGATACTCCTGACAGAATATCAATAGAGAAACATTGGCTTTAATTTACACATTATACAAGATGGAATATATATATGTATATACACATATAAACATTCCATAAAAAACCCAACAGAATGCGTAGTCTTCTTAGTGCACAATGAACATTCTCCAAATTACAGGTCACGAACCAGGTGTCAATAAATTCAAGAAGATTAAAATCATCAGACACCTACCTTTTCTGGCCACAATCCTATGAAACTAGAAATTTATTACAAAAAGAAAATGAAAACAAATGCGTGGAGACTAAAAACCTTGTTGCTAAACAGCTATTGTGTCATAAATTAAATCAAAAGTGAAATTAAAAAAAAAATACCTACAGGACAACAGGCAAGATGGTGGAAGAGTAGGATCCCCAAGTCACGAGTCCCCACCAATTTACCTAGATAACCTTCAAATCATCCTGAAAATCTACGAATTCGGCCTGAGAGAGAAGAGCTGGAATGCTACAGTGAGAAGAGTTCATGCTGCTATCAAGGTAGGAAGACGGGGAAAAATAAATAAATAAATAAACAAAAGGCATCCAAGGGGGAGGGGCCCCATGAGGAGGCGGGCTAAGGCTGGGGCGAGTGTCCGCAGGACAGGAAAGCCCCACCTGGAGAAGCAGGAGTTTCACCAATCTTCCCGGTCGGAAAGGCACTCGCAGGGAGTTAGAGCAGGATTCCAGGTGGGGCGGGGATGCCCTCGGGCTCCCAGGGGCATTAACAGAGCACATGCGCCCCAGAGAGAGTGCGCCACACCCGGCGGCTGAGCTCCCTAAAGGGCTGCAGCACGTACTGCTGGAACCTGGAGCAGCTTGGAGGGGCTTGGACGGTGACTCTGTGGAGAGGGGGCTGCCTGGCCAGGAGTGCGAATCCAACAGTGCAGACCCGGGAGCCCAGGGCGCCAGGGACACAGCCCAGGATCCGACCTCCCCCCAGGACAGGCAGAGGCCAGGAGGGCCCAGGACAGCAAGGACACTCCTGCCGCAGAGTGTCAGGGAGCCCAGCAGATCAGCGTCCAGCCCCGGAGCATCCAGGCCCCTGCAGACTGAGAGCTCTGTAGTTCCTGCCGGAGCTGAATAAAGGGCTCCAGAGCTGGCCACCGCCACTGTTGTTCCTCACAGGATAAACAACCCCCACTGAGACTCACAGTGGCCTCACCAGATAAACAGCTTAAACTTCTTTCACTGAGCCCTGCACCGGGCAGGGAGCTGAGCAGTTCCCCCAAGTGCTAACACCTGAAAATCAGCACAGCAGGCCCCTCCCCCAGGAGACCAGCTAGGGGGACAGGGGAAAAACAAATTATTCACCAAGCAGCACTGGAAAGTTCCAGGGGAAGTCGAGGGATTTACAGTATACAGAATCAGAGGATACTCCCCCTTGTTTTTCTGTTTTTTGATTTCTGTTTGCTAACCCACCCCCACCCCCTTTTTTCTTCTATTTTTCTTTTTTTCTCTTTTATTTTCTTCCTTTTTTCTTTTTCTTTTTTTCTTTTCTTCTTTCTCTTCTCTTTCTCCTTTTCCCAACACAACTTGTTTTTGGCCACTCTGCACTGAGCAAAATGACTAGTAGGAAAACTCACCTCAAAAGAAAGAATCAGAAAACAGTCCTCTCTCCCACAGAGTTACAAAATTTGGATTTCAATTCAATGTCAGAAAGCCAATTCAGAAGCACTATTATAAAGCTACTGGTGGCTCTAGAAAAAAGCATAAAGGACTCAAGAGACTTCGTGACTGCAGAATTTAAATCTAATCAGGCAGAAATTAAAAATTAATTAAATGAGATGCAATCCAATTTAGAGGTCCTAACGCCGGGGGTTAACGAGGTGGAAGAACGAGTAAGTGACATAAAAGACAAGTTGATGGCAAAGAGGGAAACTGAGGAAAAAAGAGACAAACAAAAATCATGAGGATAGATTAAGGGAAACAAGTGACAGCCTGAGGAAGAAAAATATATGTTTAATTGGGGTTCCCGAGGGTGCTGAAAGGGACAGAGGTCCAGAATATGTATTTGAACAAATCCTAGCTGAAAACCTTCCTAATCTGGGAGGGCAAACAGGCATTCAGATCCAGGAAATAGAGAGATCACCCCCTAAAATCAATAAAAACCGTTCAACACCTGGACATTTAATAGTGAAGCTTGCAAATTCCAAAGATAAAGAGAAGATCCTTAAAGCAGCAAGAGACAAGAGATCCCTAATTTATATGGGGAGAAATATCAGATTAACAGCAGACCTCTCCACAGAGACCTGGCAGGCCAGAAAGGGCTGGCAGGATATACTCAGGGTCCTAAATGAGAAGAACATGCAGCCAAGAATATTTTATCCAGCAAGGCTCTCATTCAGAATAGAAGGAGAGATAAAGAGCTTCCAAGAAAGGCAGGAACTGAAAGAATATGTGACCACCAAACCAGCTCTGCAAGAAATTTTAAGGGGGGGAATCTTAAAATTCCCCTTTAAGAAGAAGTCCAATGGAACAATCGACAAAAACAGGGACTGAATAGGTATCATGATGACACTAAACTCATATCTTTCAATAGTAACTCTGAACGTGACTGGGCTTAATGACCCCATCAAAAGGCACAGGGTTTCAGACTGGATAGAAAAGCAGGACCCATCTATTTGCTGTCTACAAAAGACTCATTTTATTTTATTTTTTATTTATTTATTTTTTATTTATGATAATCACACACACACACAGAGAGAGAGAGAGGCAGAGACACAGGGAGAGGGAGAAGCAGGCTCCATGCACCGGGAGCCTGACGTGGGATTCGATCCCAGGTCTCCAGGATCACGTCCTGGGCCAAAGGCAGGCGCTAAACTGCTGCACCATCCAGGGATCCCAAGAGACTCATTTTACACATAAGGACACCTGCAGCCTGAAAATAAAAGATTGGAGAACCATTTTCCATTCAAATGGTCCTCAAAAGAAAGCAGGGGTAGCCATCCTTGTATCAGATAAACTAATATATTTTGTCAGTAAAATCAATCTGTTAATTAATTAAGGAAAGAATTGGTTTCTCAATGAACAGTGTCACAATTCTGTTAAGATTGACAGTTGACAGATTGACCCAACTTTAGGGAAAACATTTGGATACTTATTTCCAACACAAAAATAGCAAAAAGAGTATTAACGTAGTTCAGGATCAGAAGAAACATTAAAGTTGTAGTGTGTGAAATTGCATAGTAGATGATTCTTAAAATGTGGAGGGAGGCCCCGGAACCTGCGTCGCCAGCCTCGGGCCCTCGGGCGGCGGGCATAGTGGCCCGGCAGGCCGCCAGGTCCAAGGCGTCTCCCTCCCACCACAAGATCGCCTTCCCTGTCCTGGACATCCTGGACCCGCAGGATTCACGAACGCTGCGCTACCGGCCGTGCGCCCTGCTCCCCGGGAAGCCAAGAGAAGTTTGGCAGAGGCCGAAGCGGGGAAGGACGACTCATGGGACTGAGCAGGGGACTCAGCTAGGCAGCGGGAGACCTCTGATGCTGCTGACCGTGGCTCCGGCGAGGCGTCCCCCTTGGAAGGCTTGGAGGACTAGGAGGCGGAGGACGAGGAAGAGGAAGCCGAGGACGCAGGTGCGCGGCGGCCGCAAGAGCGGGCTGAGCGCCTGCAGGTGGACCCGGCGTGCTCCCCGAGTTCTGGGTGGTGGCGCTGGAAGCGGCGGAGCGTGGCCCCCGCGGGCTCGCCGGCTCGCGGGCTCCCCGGGCTCGCCCGGCTCCCCGCGGCCCCGGCGCTGGCGGCCGAGCCCTGCTGCGCCCAGCCGAGGCGCGCGCCCCGCCTTCACCTACAAGCAGCTGGTGGCCCTGGAGAACAAGTTCCGGTGCCGCACTACCGGTTGGTGTGAGAGCGCCTGAACCTCGCGCTGTCGCTCAGCCTCACTGAGACGCAGGTCCCAATCTGGTTCCAGAAGCGGAGGACCAAGTGGAAGAAGCAGAAGCCCAGCGCCGATTTTACTTTTCTGAGAAGACCGCCTGGCCCGCCGCGCTGCCCTTGCAGACTTTCCCCTCCTCCTCGGCGCCCGACGTCCTCTTTCTGGCGGCCAGCTCCTTCCACCGAGGCCGCAGCCACTGGGGGCCCCTTTGCATCCTTCCTCGGGCCCTCCTACCTGACCCCTTTCTTTGCCCCACACCTACGAACCTGGCGCCTCTCGGGGGTCCACCGAGTGGGAACTCAGGAGTCATTGGCGTGGTCAACCGGCTCCCGGTTCCACCAAGGTGCGCCCACGCGCAGGGACCGCCCCCTCGGGGTGAGCGGCTGTCTGCGTGCACCTTCCCTCCGGGCTGTCGGGAGGCGCCAGCAGGGGGCACGGCCGCCTGCCCACTATGGCCTTTTCTCCCCTCGACTCCCCCCGTCCCCCGCCAGAATCCACGCGGTCCACAGAGGGGTTCAAGGAGGGTCCCGACAACAAGGCTGTCTTCTGTGCTTCCCGCTTCTGCACCTGGCTCTTCTCTTTCGCTCAGGCTCCATTCAGCTCAAGGGTCTGGGTGTCCGGAGCAGGGCTGCTGCAGCTGCTGCGGGGATGGAGATTCCGGGGAGCCAGGACATCCTCCTGCCCGCCTGTCGCTCACACTAGAATGGAATCTTCTTCCAACATTTTAGCTCAATCGGAGGGTAAGCAGCCTCCCCCCTTCCGAAGCGATGGTTTCCCTTTTCATACTCGTTGTTTGGCCCAAACCCAGCGATTCCTTCCAGATACTGAATGAGCTGTGTCCGCGAACACACACTGCCACTGTGAAATGGACTATTTTTAAATGCACAAAACTGCACATTTTTAGATTTTCATTTAAGATTGGGACATGAGCGCAATTCTTGTTCCAAACAGATTGCACACAGCCTGTTCCTGAGAGAATAGGTATTTTACTTTTCTGAGAAGACCAGAAGTTTCTTTTTGATTTAATAATAAATTTATTTTTTATTGGTGTTCAATTTGTCAACATACAGAACAAAACCCAGTGCTCATACCGTCAAGTGCCCCCCTTACTCCCCGTCACCCACTCAACCCAACCCCCCACCTCCCCTTCCACCACCCCTAGTTAGGAGTCTTTATGTTCTTTCTCCCTATATTAGATAACTAAATCTTACCCTGAAGACTGTAGAGAGAGATGAAGAGGGACACTATATCATACTTAAAGGATCTATCTATCCAAGAAGAGGACTTAACAATCATCAATATACATGCCCCAAATGTGCCAAAATATGAATGAATTAATAACCAAAGTTAAGACATATTTAGATAATAATACACTTATACTTGGTGACATCAATCTAGCGCATTCTACACTTGATAGGTCTTCTAAGCACAACATCTCCAAAGAAACAAGAGCTTTAAATGATACACTGGACCAGATGGATTTCACAGATACCTACAGAACTTTACACCCAAACTCAACTGAATACACATTCTTCTCAAGTGCACATGGAATGTTCTCCAGAATAGACCACATACTGGGTCACAAACCAGGTCTTAACCAATACCAAAAGATTGGGATCGTCCCTTGCATATTCCAGACCATAATGCCTTGAAATTAGAACTAAATCACAACAAGAATTTGGAAGGATTTCAAACACGTGGAGGTTAAGGACCATCCCGCTAAAAGATGAAAGGGTCAATGAGGAAATTAAGAAAGAATTAAAAAGATTCATGGAAACTAATGAGAATGAAGATACAACCATTCAAAATATTTGGGATACAGCAAAAGCAGTCCTGAGGGGGAAATACGTTGCAATGCAAGCATCCATCCAAAAACTGGAAAGAACTCAATACAAAAGCTAACATTACACCTAAAGGATCTGGAGAAAAAAACAGCAAACACATCCTACACCCAGCAGGACAAGAGAGTTAATAAAGATTCGAGGAGAACTCAATGAAATAGAGACCAGAAGAACTATGGAACAGATCAACAAAACCAGGAGTTGGTTCCTCGAAAAAATTAGTAAGATAGATAAACCATTAGCCAGCCTTATTAAAAAGAAGAGCGAGAAGAGTCAAATTAATAAACTCGTGAATGAGAAAGGAGAGATCACTGCCAACACCAAGGAAATACAAATGATTTTAAAAACATATGAGCAGCTATAGGCCAATAAATTAGGCAATCTAGAAGAAATGGACGCATTTCTGGAAAACCTTAAACTACCAAAACTGGAACTGGAAGAAATAGAAAACCTGAACAGGCCAAAAACCAGGGAGGAAATTGAAGCAGTCATCAAAAACCTCCCAAGACACAAAAGTCCAGGGCCAGATGGCTTCCCAGGGGAATTCTATCAAATGTTTAAAGAAGAAACCATACCTATTCCACTAAAGCTGTTTGGAAAGATAGAAAGAGATGGAGTACTTCCATCCTCGTTTTATGAGGCCAGCATCAACTTAATTCCAAAACCAGACAAAGACCCCACCAAAAAGGAGAATTATATACCAATATCCCTGATGAACATGGATGCAAAAATTCTCAATTAGATACTAGACAATAGGATCCAACAGTACATTAAGAAAATTATTCATCATGACCAAGTAGGATTTATCCCTGGGATGCAAGGCTTGTCAACACTCGTAAAACCATCAATGTGATTCATCATATCAGCAAGAGAAAAAACAAGAACCATATGATCCTCTCAATAGATGCAGAGAAGGCATTTGACAAAATACAGCATCCATTCCTGATCAAAACTCTTCAGAGTGTAGGGATAGAGGGAACATTCTTCAACATCTTAAAAGCCATCTACGAAAAGCCCACAGCAAATATTATTCTCAATGGGGAAACACTGGGAGCCTTTCCCCTAAGATCAGGAACAAGACAGGGTTGTCCAATCTCACATCTGCTATTCAAAATAGTACTTGACGTCTTAGCCTCAGCAATCATGCAACAAAAAGCAATAAAAGCATTCAAAATGGCAAAGAAGAAGTCAAACTCTCCCTCTTCACCGATAACATGATACTGTACATAGAAAATCCAAAAGACTCCACCCCAAGATTGCAAGAACTCTTACAGCAATTCAGCAATGTGCAGGATACGAAATCAATACCCAGAAATCAGTGGCATTTTAATACACTAACAATGCGCCTGAAGAAAGAGAAATTAAGGAGTCCATCGCATTTACAATTGCACCCAAAAGCATCAGAAACCTAGGAATAAACCTAACCAAAGAGGTAATGGTTTTATTCCTTAAAAAATACAGAACACTCCTGAAAGAAATTGAGGAAGATGCAAAAATATGGAAAAATATTCCATGCTCATGGATTGAAAGGTTAATATTGTGAAAATCTCTTTGCTACTGAGGGCAATTTCTATGTTCAATGCAATCCCTACCAAAATACCATGGACGTTCTTCAGAGTTGGGACAAATCATCTTAAGATTTGTGTAGAATCAGAAAAGACCCTGAATAACCCATTGAATATTGAAAAACAAAACCAGTGCCAGGGACCTCAAAATGCCGGATTTCAAGTTGTACTACAAAGCTCTGATCATCCAGACAGTGTGGTACTGGCACAAAAACAGACAAATATATCAGTGTATCAGAATAGATAACCCAGAAATGGGCCCTCAACTCATTGGCCAACTAATATTCGACAAAGCAGGAAAGACTTTCCACTGGAAAAAGGACAGCATCTTCCAAAAATGGTGCCATGAAAATTGGACAGCCACATTCAGAAGAATGAAATTAAACCATTCTCTTACACCATGTACAAATATAAACTCAAAATGGATGAAAGATCTAAATGTGAGACAAGAATCCATCAAAATCTTAGAGGAGAACACAGGCAACATTTTTTTTAACCTGGCCACAGCAATTTCTTGCAAGATACATCTATGGAGTCATGGGAAACAAAAGCAAAAATGAGTTATTAGGACTTATCCAAGATAAAAACTTCTGCACAGCAAATGAAACAGTCAACAAATCTAAAAGACAACCTACAGAATGGGAGAAGATACTTGCAAATGACATATCAGATAAGGGGCTAGTATCCAAGATCTATAAAAAACTTATTAAACTCAACACCCAAGAAGCAAACAATCCAATCATGAAATGGGCAGAAGACGTGAACAGAAATTTCACCAAAGAAAACATACACACGGCCACCAAGCACATGAAAATATGTTCCATATCACTTGCCATCAGGGAGATACAAATCAAAACTACAATGAGATACCACCACACACCAGTGATAATTTTCAAAATTAACAAGACAGGAAACAAAAATTGTTGGAGAGGATATGGAGAAAGGGGTACCCTCTTGCATTGTTGGTGAAAATATGAACTGGTACAGCCACTGCAATACTGGCTGGTGGTTCCTCAAAGAGTTAAAAATAGAGCTACCCTATGTCCCAGCAATTGGACCGCTGGGGACTTACCCCAAATATACAGATGCAGTAAAGATGCGAGACACCTGCACCCCAATGCACCTGTACCAGCAATGTCCACAATAGCCAAACTGCGGAAGGAGCCTCGGTGTTCATCAAAAAATGAATGGATAAAGAAGATGTGGTCTATGTATAAATGGAATATTACTCAGCCATTAGAAATGATGAATACCCACCTTTTGCCTTGACATGGATGGATCTGGAGGGTATTATGCTGAGTGAAGTAAGTCAATCAGAGAAGGGCAAACTTTGTATAGTTTCACTCATACAGGGAATATAAAAATAGTGACATGGATTATATGGGAAAGAAGAGAAATCGAGTTGGAGAAATCAGAGAGGGTGATAGAACATGAGAGACTCCTAACTCTGGGAAAGGAACAAGGGCTAGTGTTAGGGGAGGTTGGTGGGGGGTGGGGTGACTGGTTAATGGGCACTGAGGGGGACACTTGACTGGTTGAGCACTGGGTGTGTTATGTTTTGTCAAATTGACCTGCAATAAAAAATACAATAAAATTATCATACAGATAGAAATAAACCATAAAATCTTGTGATGAACATTTATAGATTTTGCTCTCTTTTTATTTTTATTTCTACTTTTTAAAATTTAAATTCAAATGAGTTAATATACAGTGTAATATTAGTTTCAGATGTACTATTTAGTGATTCAACACTTACATGCCACATCCAGTGCTGATCACAACTTTACTCCATAACCCCCACCACCTTTTAAAACCAAACCACCATCCACCTCCCCTCCAGTAATTCGTTTCTTTTTTCCTCTATAGTTAAGAGTCTGTTTCTTGGTTTTCCTCTTTCCCCCTCTATATTCATATGTTTTGTCCCTTAAATTCCACATATAAGTGAAATCTTACAGTATTTATCTTTCTCTGACTGACTGATGTCACTTAACATAATACTCTCTAGCTCCACCATGTCATTGCAAATGGCAAGATTTCATTCATTTTAATGGCTAATATTCCGCATATATGGAATACTACACACACACACACACACACACACACACACACACACACATCTCACATCTTCTTTATCCATCCATCAGTCCATGGACATTTGGGCTATTCCCATAAGTTGGCTATTGTGCTATGTTGATCACCCTGCTATAAACATCAGGGTGCATGTATCTCCTTGAATTAATATATTTGTAGGATAGCTCTATTTTTAACTTTTTGAGTAACCTCTGTACTGTTTTCCAGACAAGCTACACCGGTTTGCATTCCCACCAGCAGTTTAAGAGTAGTCCCCTTGTTCTGCAACTTCGTCAACACCTGTTGTTTCTTGTGGTGTTGGTTTAGCCATTCTGACAGGTGTGAGGTGATATCTCATTGTAGATTTGGATTGTATTCCACTTATGATGAGTGATGTTAGTATCTTTTTAGGTGTCTATTGGCCATCTGTATGAATTTGCTTTCTTGACAACTTTCATATCTACCATACAGTAGTGTAAACTGTAGTCATCATTTTGTACATTACATTTCTACTCTCTATTTATCTTATAAATGGAAATTCGTGCCTTTTAACCAGGTTATCATACATGGCAGGATTTCTTTATTTTTATGGCTGAATTATAATATTTATAATTAATATAATATATAATTTCGCAACTTCTCTATTTGTCTGTCAAAGGACACAGGCTATTTCCATCTCTTGGCTATTGTAAATAATGGCTGCTATAAACAATGGAGTGAAGATCTATCCCTAATATAGTGATTTTATTTCCTTTGCCTATATTCCCTGAAGTGGAATTTCTGGATCATATTGTAGCTCTATTTTTAAGTTTTTTGAGGAAAATTCATATTGTTTCCCATAGTGTTTGTGCCAGTTTACAATTTCATCAATAATGCGTAAGGGTGGAGGAGGGGCAAGATGGTGGAACAGTAGGGTCCCCAAATCACCTGTCCCCACCAAATTACCTAGATAACCTTCAAATCATCCTGAAAATCTACGAATTCGGCCTGAGATTTAAAAAGAGACCAGCTGGAATGCTACAGTGAGAAGAGTTCGCGCTTCTATCAAGGTAGGAAGACGGGGGAAAAAGAAATAAAGAAACAAAAGGCCTCCAAGGGGGAGGGGCCCCGCGAGGAGCCGGGGTAAGGCCAGGGCGAGTGTCCGCAGGACAGGAAAGCCCCGTCCCGGAGGAGCAGGAGCTGCACCAATCTTCAGGGGCGAAAAGGCGCCCGCAGGGAGTTAGAGCAGGACCCAGGAGGGCGGGGATGCCCTCAGGCTCCCTGGACACTAACAGATACCTGCTCCCTAGAGGGCTGCAGCGCGCACTCATTGACCCGGGAGCAGCTCGGAGGGGCTTTCCAGGAATGCGTCCATTTCTTCTAGATTTCCTAATTTATTGGCGTACAGCTGTTCATAATATGTTTTTAACATCGTTTGTATTTCCTTGGTGTTGGTACTGATCTCTCTTTTCTCATTCATGATTTTATTAATTTGAGTCTTCTCTCTCTTCTTTTTAAAAAGGCTGGCTAATGGTTTATCTATCTTATTTATTCTTTCAAAGAACCAACTCCTGGTTTTTTTGATCTGTTCCACACTTCTTCTGGTCTCGATTTCGTTGAGTTCTTTTTTTTTTAATTTTTTAATTTCTTTTTAATTTTTTATTTATTTTTTTATTTACGATAGTCACAGAGAGAGAGAGAGAGAGGCAGAGACACAGGCAGACGGAGAAGCAGGCTCCATGCACCGGGAGCCCGATGTGGGATTCGATCCCGGGTCTCCAGGATCGCGCCCTGGGCCAAAGGCAGGTGCCAAACTGCTGCGCCACCCAGGGATCCCCCTCGATTTCGTTGAGTTCTGTTCAAATCTTTATTAACTCTCTTCTGCTGGGTGTAGGATCTATTTGCTGGTTTTTGTTTTGTTTTGTTTTGTTTTGTTTTGTTTTTTTAGCTCCTTTATGTGTAAGGTTAGCTTTTTATTTGAGTTCTTTCCAGTTTTTGGATGGATGATTGTATTGCGATGTATTTCCCCCTTAGGACTGCTTTTGGTGCATCCCAAAGATTTTGAACGGTTGTATCTTCAATCTCATTAGTTTCCATGAATCTTCTTAATTTTTCCTTAATTTCCTGGTTGACCCTTTCATCTTTTAGCAAAATGGTCCTTAACCTCCACGTGTTTGGAGTCCTTCCAAACTTCTTCTTGTGATTTCGTTCTAATTTCAAGGCATTATGGTCTGAGAATATGCAGGGGTCGTTCCCAATCTTTTCGTATTGGTTAAGACCTGATTTGTGACCCAGTATGTGGTCTATTCTGGAGAAAGTTCCATGTGCACTTGAGAAGAATGTGTATTCAGTTGAGTTTAGATGTAAAGTTCTGTAGATATCTGTGAAATCCATCTGGTCCAGTGTATCATTTAAAGCTCTCGTTTCTTTGGAGATGTTGTGTTTAGAAGACCTACAAGTGTAGAAAGCGCTAGATTGAAGTCATCAAGTCTAAGTGTATTATTATCTAAGTTGTCTTCACTTTGGTTATTAATTGACTGATATATTTGGCAGCTCCCACATGCAAGGCATATATATTGGGGATTGTTAAGTCCTCTTGTTGGATAGATCCTTTAAGTATGATATTGCTTCCCTCTTCATCTCTCACTACAGTCTTCGGGGTAAACTTTATTTTATCTGATATAAGAATGGCTACCCCTGCTTTCTTTTGAGGACCATTTGAATGGTAATAAATGGTTCTCCAACCTTTTATTTTCAGGCTATAGGTGTCCTTCTGTCTAAAATGAGTCTCTTGTAGACAGCAAATAGATGGGTCCTGCTTTTCTATCCAGTCTGAAACCCTGCGCCTTTTGATGGGGTCATTAAGCCCGTTCACGTTCAGAGTTACTATTGAAAGATATGAGTTTAGTGTCATCATGTTATCTATTCAGTCCCTGTTTTTGTGGATTGTTCCATTGGACTTCTTCTTAAAGGTTAATTTTCAGAGTCCCCCTTAATATTTCTTGCAGGTCTGGTTTTGGGGTCACGTATTCTTTCAGTTCCTGCCTGTCTTGGAAGCTCTTTATCTCTCCTTCCATTCTGAAGGAGAGCCTTGCTGGATAAAGTATTCTTGGTTGCATGTTCTTCTCATTTAGGAACGTGAATATATCCTGCCAGCCCTTTCTGGCCTGCCAGGTCTCTGTGGAGAGGTCTGCTGTTATCCTAATACTCCTCCCAATAAAAGTCAGGGATCTCTTGTCTCTTGCTGCTTTAAGGATCTTCTCCTTATCTTTGGAATTTGCTATCTTAACTATTAAATGTCGAGATGTTGAACGGTTTTTATTGATTTTAGGGGGGGATCTATCTATTTTCTGGATCTGAATACCTGTTTCCCTTCCCAGATTAGGAAAGTTTTCAGCTAGGATTTGTTCAAATACATATTCTGGACCTCTGTCCTTTTCGGCGCCCTCAGGAACCCCAATTAAACGTAGGTTTTTCTTCCTCAGGCTGTCACTTATTTCCCTTAATCTATCCTCATGGTCTTTTAATTGTTTGTCACTTTTTCCCTCAGTTTCCCTCTTTGCCTTCAACTTGTCTTCTATGTCACTCACTCGTTCTTTCACCTCATTAACCCTTGTCATTAGGACTTCTAGTTTGGATTGCATCTCATTCAATTGATTTTTAATTTCTGCCTGTTGAGATCTAAATTCTGCAGTCATGAAGTCTCTTGAGTCCTTTATGCTTTTTTCTAGATCCACCAATAGCTTTATAATAGTGCTTCTGAATTGGCTTTCTGACATTGAATTGTAATCCAGATTTTGTAACTTTGTGGGAGAGAGGATTGTTTCTGATTCTTTCTTTTGAGGTGAAATTTTCCTTCTAGTCATTTTGCTCAGTTCAGAGTGGCCAAAACAAGTTGTATTGGGAATAGGAGAAAAAGAGAGGAGAGAAAGAAGGAAAGAAAAGAGAAAAAGAAAAAAAGAAAAAAGGAAGAAAAAAAGAAAAAAAGAGAAGAAAAAGAAAGAATAAAAGGGTGGGGGAAGCAGACAGAAATCAAAAAGCAAAAAAAAAAAAAACAACAACCATAAAACAAAACAAAACAAACAAACAAACAAACAAAAACCACGGGGGGTGTCTTCTCATTCTGTATACTGTAAGTCCCTTGACTTCCCCTGGAACTTGTCCGTCTAGCTGGTGTTCTGGGGGAGAGGCTTGTTGTGTTGATTTTCAGGTGTTAGCACTTGGGGGAGCTGCTCTGCCCCCTGCCTGGTGCAGGGCTCAGTGGGGGTTGTTTTCCCCGTGAGGCCCCAGGAGGAACAACCACAGTGGCGAGGCCAGCTCTGGAGCCCTTGATTTAGCTCCTGCAGTAACTACGGAGCTCTCTGTTTGCAGGGGCCTGGATGCTCCGGGGGCGGGTCTGCTGACCTGCTCAGCTCAGGGCAGGAGCGTCCTGGCTGTCCTGGGCCCTCCTGGCCTCTGCCTGTCCCGGGGGGAGGTCAAATCCTGGGCTGTGTCCCAGCACCCGGTGCTCCTGGGCTTGCGCTGTTGGATTCATGCTCCCCGCAGAGCTGCCCCCTCTCCGCGGAGCCGCCGCCCGAGCCCCTCCGAGCTGCTCCCGGGTTCAGCCTTGCGTACGCTGTAGCTCTTTAGGGAGCTCGGCGCACTCTCCCCGGGGCGCAGGTGCTCTGTTAGTGTCCCAGGGAGCCTGAGGGCATCCCCGCCCTCTTGCAATCCTGCTCTATCTCCCTGTGAGCCCCTTTCTGTCCGGGAAGATTGGTGCAGCTCCTGCTTCTCCGGGTCGGGGCTCTCCTGTCCTGGGGGAACTCGCCCCGGCCTTAGCCCAGCTCCTGGCGGGACCCTCCGCCTTGGATGACTTTTATTTCTTTATTTCTTTTTTCCCCCATCTTCCTACCTTGATAGAGCCGCGAACTCTTCTCACTGTAGCATTCCAGCTGTTCTCTCTTTAAATCTCAGGCCGAATTCGTTGATTTTCAGGATGACTTGAAGGTTATCTAGGTAATTTGGTCGGGACAGGTGACTTGGGGACCCTACTCTTTCGCCATCTTGCCCCTCCCTACCAGTAGGTTAGGTATTGTTTCTTCTTTAAGTGTTTCTTAGAATTCACCTGGGAAGCCATCTGGCCCTAGACCTTTGTGTCTTGGGAGTTTTTGGAGGATTCCTTAAATTTCCTCCCTTATTAGTGGCCCATTCAGCTTTTCTATTTCTTCCTGTTCCAGTTTTGGTAAATTGTACTTTTCTCGAAATGCGTCCATTTCTTCTAGATTGCCTAATTTATTGGTGTATAGCTGCTCATAATACCTTTTTTAAAATTCTTTTTGTTTCCTTGGTATTGGTTTTGATCTCTGCTCTTCCATTCACAACTTATTGAGTCTTTTCTCTTTTGTATCTAATAAGGCTGTGTAATGGCTTATCTATCTTATTAGTTCTTTCAAGAACCAACGCCTGGTTTTGTTTATCTGTTCTACAGTTCTGGTCTCTATTTCATTGTGTTCTGCTTCAATCTTTATTAACTCTCTTCTTCTGATTGGTGTAGGTTTTATTTGCTGTTCTTTCTCCAGTTCCTTCCATGCAAGGTTAGCTTGTGTATTTGTGTTTTTTCCAATTTTTTGAGGGATGCTTGTATCCTGATATATTTCCCTCGTAGGACTGCTTTTGTTGTATCCCAAAGATTTTGAATGGTTGTATCTTCATCTTCATTAGTTTCCATGAATCTTTTTAATTCTCTAATTTTCTGGTTGACCCTTTCATCTTTTAGACGGATTGTCTTTCACCTCCACGTGTTTGACTTTCTTCAAAATTTCTTGTTGTGATTGAGTTCAAGTTTCAAAGCCTTATGCTCTGAAAATATGCAGGGGAAAATTCCAATCTTTTGATATCATTTGAGACCTGTTTTGTGACCCAGTATATAGTCTATTCTGGAGAAAGTTATGTGTGCACTTGAGAAGGATGTGTATTCAGTTGTGTTTGGATGTAAATTTCCGTAAATATCTGAAATTTTTCTGGTCCAGCATATAATTCAAAGCTCTTGTTTCTTTGGAGATCTTGTCCTTAGAAAATCTGTCATTTGTAGAAAGCGCCGTGTTGAAGTCGCTCAGTATAAATGTATTATTCTCTGAATATGTTAATTTTGGTTATTAATTGATTGGTATACTTGGCAGCTCCCACATTCGGGGCATAAATATTCATGATTGTTAGGTCCCCTTGTTGGATAGATCCTTTAATTATGATATATTTCCCTCTTGATGTCTTACTACAGTCTTTCGGATAAACTTTAATCAATCTGATATGAGTATGGCTACCCCTGCTTTCTTTTGAGGACCATTTTTTTTAATAGAATATTTTTTTAAAATTTTTATTTATTTATGGTAGTCAGAGAGAGAGAGAGAGAGAGGGAGAGAGAGAAAGAGAGAGAGAGGCAGAGACACAGGCAGAGGGAGAAGCAGGCTCCATGCACCAGGAGGCCGACGTGGGATTCAATCCCGGGTCTCCAGGATCGTGCCCTGGGCCAAAGGCAGGCACTAAACTGCTGCGCCACCCAAGGATCCCTTTTGAGGTCCATTTGAATGGTAAATGGTTCTCCAAAGTTTCATTTTCTCGCTGGAGGTGTTTAGGTCCAAGGAAAGCAAACAGATGTGTCTTGCTTTTTTAATCCTGTCTGAAACCATGTGTTGTTTGATGGGATCATTAAGCCCATTCCCGTTCAGATTTACTAATGAAAGATCTGAATTTAGTGTCATCACAATATGCATTTAGGCCCTGTTTTTGTGTTTTTTTTTCTTTGGGTGTCCTCTTTCTTTTACAGAATCCCCCCTAATATTTCTTGCAGAGCTGGTTTGGTAGTCACAGATTCTTTCAGTTTCTACCTCTCTTGGAAGCTCTTTCTCTCTCCTTCTATTCTGAAAGAGATCTTTGCTGGATAAAGTATTCAGCTTCATGTTCTTCTCATTTAGGACCCTGTATATATCCTACCAGCCATTTCTGGCATTCCAGTTCTCTGTAGAGACATCTACTGTTAATCTAAGATTTCTCCACATATAATTTAGGGATCTCTTGTCTCTTGCTGCTTAAGGATTTTCTCTTTATCTTTGGGATTTCCAAGTCTCACTCTTAAATGTTGAGTTGTTGAACAGTTTTTATTGATTTTTTGGGGAGGGGAATCTCTCTATATCCTGGATCTGACTGCCTATTTCCCTCCCCAAATTAGGGATGTTCTCAGGTATGATTTATTCAAATATGCTTTGTGGTCGTCTGTCCCTTTTGGCGTCCTCTGGAACCCTAATTAGATATAGATTGTTCCTTCTGAGGCTGTCATTTATTTCCCTTAACCTTTCCTCATGATCTTTTGTTTTTCTCTTTTTTACCTCAGCTTCCTTCCTTGCCATCAACTTGTCTTCTATGTCATTCACTCTTTCTTCTACCTCATTAACCCTCATCGTTAGGACCTTCAAGTTGGTTTGCATCTCATTTAATTGATTTTCAATTTCGGCCTGATGAGATCTAAATTCTACAGTCATTAAGTCTCTTGAATCCTTTATGCTTTTTTTTCTAGAGCTACCAGTAGCTTTGTAATTGTGCTTCTGAATTGGCTTTCTGACATTGAATTGTAATACAAATTCTATAACTCTGTGGCAGAGAGTACTGTTTCAGATTCTTTCTTTTGTGTTGAGTTCTTTCTAGTCATTTTGCTCATTGAAATGTGGCTCTATGAGTGGGTTGCATCAAGAATATCAACCATGACCTACGTAAATTTCACCCTAGATGATTTTGCTGAGGTCAGAGACCTGAAATTGAAAAGAAAGATCAGAATGAAATAAAACAGAAGGACAACTAAAATGAAAAACAATTTTTGAAACAAAGTAGTAAAAAATAAAAGGCCAGGAATCCTAACAAAGAAGAGGAAAAAAAGGAAATAAATAAAAGAAAAGAAAAAGAAGAAAAGAAGAAAAGGGAGAAGAAAAAGAAATGGTGGGGACTGGGATAGGGTGGTGGTAAGGAAGTTGTAGTGGAGGGAGAATGTAGTCTACCTGAGGGGTTCTAGAAGGTGATCCTCTTGTTTCTGAGTATATCAAATTCTGTATATTAGAAGGTGATCATTCCCAAAGTTATCTAAATCAGAAATACTTGTAGAGTGCCCCAACATTGAACATCAAAACATAAATGAGATAAAAGAGGGGGGTATAATGGGAATGTGGAATCTCACAGAATGAACCAGCATGGCATACCACTTGGTTCTGGGTGCATACTGATCATGTTTTAGAAGGTATAATCTTCCACCACTGTACAACAAAATAAGGCAGAGAAAATAAAACAACACAAAACAACAACAACAAATAACATATCTTGTATATCTCCCAAAATTACATTGAGTATGTTGAAGGGACTGTAAAAGTGGAAAATATATCTAAGACCTATAATTGTAGAAATATGAATGTCAAAAAGGAAGAATCTTAAAAATGAGGAGGTGGTAACAATTTAGTTAAGGTGGGAAAAGAGAAAAAAATTGGAAATTTATAGTCTGATATAAAATTGGGTCATACTAGAAAAAGGAAGAAAAAAGTAAAAAAAAAAAAGGAGGGGTATCTTCTGGTTCCATATACTGTAAATCCCTCGACTTCCCCTGGAGCTTTCCAGAGCTGCTCAGTGAAGAACTTGCTCTTCTCCTTTCCTTCCACCTGGTCTTCTGCGGAGGGGCTTGCTATTCTGATTCTCGGGTGTGTGCACCTGGGGGAGCTGCCCTGCCCCCTGCCAGGTGCATGGCTCATTGGGAGCTGTTTATCCTGTGAAGCCCCTGTTCCCTGCCAGCCCTGCTCAGTCTCAGGCACAGGGTGACACCAGGAGGAACAACAACACTGGCAGCAACTTGCTCTCCAGCTCTGGAGTGAATTCCTACAGTAACTACCATAGTCTCCCAGTCTACACTGGCTTAGATGCTCCGGGGGTGCAGGGCGCTGATCTGCACAGCTTGAGGGCACCCAGTGGCAGAAGAGTCCCCACTGTCTTGTGCCCTCCCTGCCTCTGCCTGTCCTGGGGGGAACGCAGGATCCTGGGCTGTGTCTGCCTGGTGCCCTGGGATCCGGGGCCTTTGCTGCTGGAATCCCACTCCAGGGGCTCCAGGCCTTTATCTAGATTGGCTCACAGTCTGTGGCGCACTCTCCCCTGGGGTGCACTTCCTCTATAGTGACTCCAGGAAACTGGATGCTCCATTGCCCCTCTGGGGGTCCTGCCCTATTTCCCTGCTAAGTGCCTTTTGGTCTGGGAAGAATCTGGTGCATATTTTTAAAGTTCTTGCTTCTCTAGTACTAGACTTTCCTGTCCCGGGAGGCTTTCACTACCTGGCCTTAGCCTGGCTCCTCACGGGGGTCCCCTCCCCGACTTGATTCTTTTTTTTCTGCCTTTCTACCTTGTTAGAAGCAAAAACTCTTGTCTCTGTAGCATTCCATCTGTTTTCTCTTTAAATCTCAGGTTGAATTTGTAGGTTTTCAGGATTATTTGAAAGTTATCTAGGTAAGTTGGTGGGGACAGGTGACTTGGGGACCCTACTCCTCCCAGGAAAGTTATTTTGAATGCCTTTATAAAGAGTCCATCATTGAAAATTCTGAAAAGTAAAATATGTGCCTTGGTTATTATCAGTAACATCTGCAACTCTGAAGGAGACAAGGAGTATTATGGTAAGAACTTCTATTTTGTCCTTGCTATATGTAGAGCCATATATAACCTTGGTTTATATTTTGGATATCTGTGAAGTAAGAGATTTCCATAGTCCTTTACCCAGAAGGGGGCAACTCTTAGGCAGTGGTCCAACAATCTTCAATAAATATGAGGATGAAGCCAATTGTTAGCCAAGGAATTCTGTGCTAAAATGACTCACTGAAATTTGGCCAGTTGTGCTGACTACAGGATCCCATACTTTATGAGGGACATATTGGTTAAGAAATGGAAATCAGAACTATTCCACTGAGCTACATTATTTATGACGGTGGAAATGCTTTTCATATAGTCTACAAACTATCCTTGTTGTTAACTCAGTTAATCCCAAAGGGCTTCCCAGGTAGCCAAGTGGTATAAAGCAGGAGTGATCTCCTCTAGCACCATGGCATCTGACAAGGGACTAAAGACAAGGGAGGACACTACCTCCTATAGGTAGAATATGCTATAGAGCCAGGGTTTGTCTCCATCCAGTATGAAGTAGACCTCACTAAGTATGCTGAGCTTGTGGGCTGCTACTTCCATGACTCAGAATATAATAAGAACCTGGGTACAGAGAGTCACAGGATCAGGGGCTGTGAGACTCTATTTCCAGAAAAGCTCAGTATGTAGTCATAATTCTATTCAGTGTTATACGGCCTGAAGCCAGAGAGGCAACTTCTTGCATCAGAAGGTTTGGGAAATTTATGGGCATTATGGGTGGTCCAGAGATTCCAAGAGGTTGCCAAAGCCTATACAGTGAAGGATTTTCTGAGCTATTTAAGTAACAGCATCAGTGAGATAAGCAAAATTTGTAAATGAGGAATAGTTTGTTATCTGAACTCCAAAAGGACTAAATGAGTTTGGATTTGTATGTCCTTAATGAATATGTCAAATAAATATTCTTAGAGGAAAATGTTATCAATGTATTACCTTACCTTTTCTCCTGGAGAACAGTAGATGCAGTAAAGATCTTGCCTGCCAAAATTGTGTGTGGTGGCAAAGTGACAAGGTACCACCATGGGTCGTCTAGGAAAGTTGTATTATATCAAGGTAAGCTGTGACTAAGAGGCTATTGAAATAGGCACTAAACAGAACGTATGAGCCAGATCTAGAATACCAGTACTTTATGAATAAATATTGATTGGATAGTTGTTAATTTTGTTTACTGCTGTGGTATCTTTAATGGATGAGATCACATAATTAAAGTTTTAGTCATTCACTGTGAGTTACCATTCATTTTGGTTTTTTGTTTGTTTAAGAACAAAGTTGGGATATTAGATGGAGAAGAAGTAGGGATAATTATGCCTTCATTAATTAGGTCTTATAAAATAAGTTTTAATATTTGAAGACTCTGTTTTAACTTAAACTGAGCCATATTAACTGTTATACCTAAGGAGTTCATGGGATCATATTTTATCAACTCATTTATAAATGCCAAAAAATTTACTTTATTACCCCTTGTGTTAAAACATTTACATCCAATATGGTATATTATAGGGCAATGGGTACTATATGATTATGGATAACTTAGGCAAGGGTATAATTTAAGTAAAGTATATCTATTTTTACTCTATTTTAGTTGCTTACTTTCCAAAGAATATAGAGGATACCATGTGTAAATTTAGTGGAATCTCTAGGTATAACCATAATTTGATCAAGTCTACGAAGCTTTGTCAAGTGGTACATTATAGCAGATGTTAATTTAGCAATATTTCTGTAGAGACACAAAACCAATTAGCACTCTTTATGTTTTTTTATATAAAACTTTTGAGTAAATTTGGTTTTTTAATTAGGTGAAATTATAAACATTTATTTTAAGTTATTTATATATGTTATTTATATTTTAAGATATATATATATATATATATATATATATATATATATATATATATATATTTACCTTATAATAGTATACATTATTTACTTTTAATTTTCTCTTCCTCTATCCAGGGTTTTTGTTTTGTTTTTCTTTTCTTTTTCTGTTTTAGACTTCTAATCATCTGAAACTGCAGTTTCAGTTTCTGTCTTTATTTGATAACTCATATTGTGGACTTTCTAGGTAGCTATAAGAAAAGAAGAAGCCAGAAGGAGCCCAGTGGTCTGTCTTTGTCATCTGCTGTTCCAAACTCACAGGGTTTGGGGTTTGCATTTAGAAAGCTGTATCAGCCTCTCTTTGGAAAGACGTGATTCACCTCCTTATCTGAAATGCCATGCTTCATTTCATTGTTTTTTTGAACAAAATTTTAAAAATAGCCTATAATATATTTTTCATTTTTTAAAGATTTATTTACTTATTTTAGAAAGAAAGAGAGGGTGAGTGTCGGCTGGGACAGAGGGAGAAAGAGAGAGAATCTCAAGCAGATTCCACACTGAGCCTGGAGCCCAAAGTAGGGCTCCATCTCAATCTCTGAGATCATGACCTGAGCCAAAGTCAAAAGTCAGACACTTATCCAACTTAGCCACCCATGTGCCCCTTTTTCATTCTTTAAGTTTTTATTTTAATGCCTGCTTGTTATGTGTTATATTAGTCTCTAATGACTCAACACTTCAATACATCACCTAGTGCTCATCACAAGTGCACTACTTAATCACCATCATCTATTTAATTCATCCCTACACACCCCTCCCCTTGGTAACCATCAGTTTGTTCTATATAACTAAGAGTTTGTTTATTGATTTCTCTCTATATATCCCTGTCTCTCTTTTACTTTTTCCCTTTGTTTTGTTTCTTAAATTCCACATATGAGTGAAATCATATGGTATTTGTCTTTACTGTTTTGACTATTTCACTTAGCATTACACTCTGTAGTTCCACGCATGTCATTGCAAATGGCTAGATTTCATTGTCTTTTGTGGCTGAATAGTATTATGTATGTATCTCACTGAATAATATTATACATATATATACATATATATATATATATATATCAATCTTCTTCATCCATTCATTATTCAGTGGATACTTGTGGGGCTTCCATGTCTTCACTATTGGAAATATTCCTGCTATTATCTGAGGGGTTGTATGTATCACTTAAAATTAGTGTTCTTGTATTATTTGGGTAAATACCCACTACTACCATTGCTGGGTCATAAGTAGTTTATTTCAAAATTTTTTGGGGTTTGGGAACCTCCATATTTTTTTCCACAGTGACAGCACCAGTTCACATTCCCATCAACAGTGAACAAGTGTTCCTCATTTTCCACAGCCTCAGCAACACCTGTTGCTTCCTGTGTTGCTCATTTTAACTATTCTGACAGGTGTGAGGTGATATTGTAGTTTTGATTTTCATTTCCTTGATGCTGAGAGATGATGAATATTCCCATGTCTATTGGCCATCTTCCATGACTTCTTTGGAAAAACATCTATTCATTTCTTCTGCCAATTTTTAAATTGGATTATTTCCTTTTTGGGTGTTCAGTTTTATAATTTCTTTATATATTTTGGATACTAGCCCTTTATCAGATATGTAATTTGCAAATATCTTCTCTCATTCCATAGGTTGCCTTTTAGTTTTGTTGATTATTTCTTTTGCTGTGCAGAAGCTTATTTTTATATAGTTCCAATAGTTTATTTTAGCTTTTGTTTCCCTTTCCACAGGAAACATATTTAGAAAGAAGTTTCTATGGGTAATGTGAAGGAAGTTACTGCTTGTGTTCTCTTCCAGAATTTTTATGGTTTCAGGTTTCACAGTTAAATCATTTTTAATTTATTTTTGTGTAAGAAGAAAGTTTTCCAGTTTCATTCTTATGCATGTAGGTGTCCAGTTTTTCCAATACCTTTTGTTGAAGAGACTTTTCCATTGGATATTTTTTCCTACTTCATCAAAGTTAAATTGACCATATAATTATGTGTTTATATCTTGAATTTCAATTCTGTTCCTTTGATTTATATGTCTATTTTTCTCCCAGCTCAATAGTGTTTTTTATAACTATACCTTTGTAATAGAACCTGAAGGAATGGTGATGCCTCCATTTTTGCTTTTCTTATTCAAAGTTGATTTGGACATTCAGGGACTTTTGTAGTTCTACACACATAGAAGGATTCTTTGCTCTAGTTTTGTGAAAATGCTGCTGGTATTTTGATAGGTATGACATTAAATGGGTAGACTGCTTTAGGTAGTTCAGATATTTGAACAGTATTTGTTCTTCCAAACCAGTAGCATGGGATATCTTTCCATTTCATTGTGTCATCTTCAGTTTGTCTACCAGTGTTTTATAGTTTTCAGAGTAAAGATATTTCACCTCTTTAGTTAGGTCTATTCCCAGGCATCTTATGATTTTGGATGTAATTTTACATAGGATTGTCTTCTTAATTTCTACTTCTGCTGCTTCATTATTGGTGTGTAAAAATCAATAGATTTCTGTACATTGATTATATACCCTGTGACTTTACTAGATTTTTTAACAGTTTTTTTGGGGGGTCCTTTGGATTTTCTATATATAGTATCATGTCATCTGAAAATAGTGGAAGTTTTACTTCTGTCTTACTGATTTGTATTCCTTTTATTTATTTTTGTTGTCTGATTGCTGGGCTAGGACTTCCAGTACTATGTTGAATAAAAGTGCTAGGAGTGCACATCCTTGTCTTGTTTTGCTCTTAGGGGAAAAGCTCTCAATTTTTCCCCATTGAAGATGCTGTTTGCTGTGGGTTTTTCATAGATTGCCTTTATTATATTGGGGCATGTTCCCTCTAAATGCACTTTGTTGAGAGCTTTCATCATGACCATCCTTGCAACTCAGGAATAAATCCCACTTGATTGTGGTGAATGTTTTTTTTTTTCAATGTACTATTGGATTTAATTTGCTGGTATTTTATTGAGATCTTTTGCATCTATGTTCATCAAGGATATTGCAGTTCCTGCAGTTCTCTTTTTTAGTAGTGTCTTTATCTGGTTTTAGTATCGCTGTGATGCTGGCCTCATGGAATGAATTTGGATGTCTTCCTTCCTTTTTATTTTTTGTAATAATTTGGGAAGTATAGGCATTAACTCTTCTTTAAATGTTTGGTAAAATTTGCCTTTGGGGACATTTGGTCCTGGAATTTTGTTTGTTGGGAATGTGTGTGTGTGTGTGTGTGTGTGTGTGTGTGTGTGTGTGTGTGTTTAACTACAGATTCAATTTTATTGCTGGTTATCAATATGTTCAAATTTTCTATTTCTTCTCATTTCATTTTTGGTAGTTTTTATATTTCAAGGAATTTATCTATTTCTTCTAAGGTTTTTCGTTTGTTGGCATATAGTTTTTCATTATACTCTCTTATGATTGTTTGTATGTCTGCAGTGTTAGTTTTTATTTCTTCTCTCTCATTCATTAATTTATTTATTTGAATTCTTTTTCTTTTTTTCCTGATAAACCTGGCTAGAGGTTGATCAGTTTTATTGATTTTTTCCCTAAGAATCAGTTCCTGGTTTCAATGATTTGTTCTATTGCTTTTTAAATTTCTATAACATTTATTTCTGCTCTAATTGTTATTTTCTTCCTTCAGCCGATTATAGGTTTTGACTGTTGTCCTTTTCTAGCTCTTTTAGATGTAAGGTTAGGTTATTTATCTGAGATTTGTCTTGGTTCCTGAGGTAGGCCTATAATGCTATAAACTTCAATCTTATAACCTTTGCTGCATCCCCAAGGTTTTTGACCAATGTATTTCATTTTCATTTCTTCTTTTATTTTCCAATTGACCCATCCATTGTTTCATAGCAATTTATTTAATCTCCATGTTATGTGTGGTCTTTCCAGATTTTTTCTTGTGGTTGACTTCTAGTTTCATAGCATTGTGATCAGAAAACATGCATGGTATTATTTCAATCTTCTTAAATTTGTTGACATTTGTTTTGTGAGCTAATATGTGATCTTATTCTGGAGAATGTTCCACGCGCACTTGAAAAGAATGTGTATTCTTCTGTTTTAGGTTGGAATGTTCTGAATATATCTGGTAAATCCATCTGTTTCAATGTGTCATTCAAAGATATTGTTGCCTTGTTGATATTTGTTTAGATTATCTATCCATTGATGTAAATGGGATGGTAAAATCCCCTCCTATTACTGTATTATCAATTAGTTCTTTTATGTTTCCTAATAACTGTGTTATATATTTGGTGCTTCTATGCTGGGTGCATAAATGTTTACAATTGTTACATTTCATGATTTATTGTCCATTTTATTATTAAATAGCATCCTTCTTTGTATACTATTACTGTCTTTATTTTAAAGTCATTTTGTCCAATATAAGTATTGCTACTCTGGCTTTCTTTTGACACCCTTTTGAGTGATAAATGTTTCTCCATCCCTGGTGTATTAAGGTCTAAAATAAGTCTATTTTAGGCAGTGTATAGATGGGTCTTATTTTTTTCATCCATTCTTCATTATATGCCTTTTGATTACAGTGTTTAGTCCAATTACATTCAAAGTAATTATGGATAGATATGTAATTATTTCCATTGTACTACTTGTTTTGTCGTTGTTTTTAAAGTTTTTCTCTGATCTTTTCTTGCTTTTTTTTCTTTCATATTTTGCTGATATTCTTTTGTGATACATATGGATTTCTTTCTCTTTATTATTTGCATGTTTATTAGTGGTTTTCTGATATTGGATACCATTAGGGTTGTAGATAACCTCTTTTGCATATCACAGTCTATATTAAACTGATGGTCATTAAAGTTGGAAATCATTCTTCTGCGTCTCCTCCTCACATTTTACTTATATGTTATTATTTTTTAGATCCCTTTTTTTGGGGAGTTCCTTTTTTTTGTGTGTGAGTTCCGTTTTTTATAGAAATATTCATTTATGGGCAGCCCTGATGGCTCAGTGGTTTAGCGCCGTCTTTGGCCCAGGGTGTGATCCTGGAGACCTGGGATTGACTCCCACATCAGACTTCCTGCGTGGAACCTACTTCTCCCTCTGCCTGTGTCTCTGCCCCCACCCTGTGTGTCTCTCATGAATAAATAAATAAAATCTTTTTTAAAAAGAAAAAAAAATATTCATTTGTGCTAAAATATTCATTTGTGCTCCTTTGTGTTTCCTACTTCTGTGCTGTCACTTTTGGTCTCTCCTTCCCACTCATAGTGTCCTCTTTAATATCTCCTTCAGGGCTAGTTTCATGGTCACAAACTCATTTAGTTTTTGTTTTCCTGGGAAACTTTATCTCTCCTATTCTGAATGATAATTACCTTTGTTGGATTAAGTATTCTTGGCTGCAAAGTTTTCTTATTCAACTCTTTGAATATATAAGGTCAATCTCTTCTTGGCTGCAAATTTCTGTTGAAGAATCTCCTGCTAGCCTTCTGGACTTTAAATTGTTAGTTACTGACTTGTTTTGTCTTGCTGCTTTTTTTGGTTGTTATTGTTAATCATTATATTTTGCAAATTTAATTACAACATGTCTTGGTGCGATTATACTTTTGTGGATGATGGTGGGAGTTCTCTGTGCCTCCTGGATCTGGTTATTTGTCTCCCTCCACAGATTAGGGAAGGTTTTATATTATTTTTTTAATTAATTTTTTATTGGTGTTCAATTTACCGACATACAGAATAACACCCAGTGCTCATCCCATCAAGTGTCCCGCTCAGTGCCCGTCACCCATTCACCCCCACCACCCGCCCTCCTCCCCCTCCACCACCCCTAGTTCATTTCCCAGAGTTAGGAGTCTTTATGTTCTGTCTCCCTTCCTGATATTTCCCATAGATTTCCTCTTGCTTCCCTTACATTCCCTTTCACTATTATTTATATTCCCCAAATGAATGAGAACATACACTGTTTGTCCTTCTCCGATTGACTTACTGCACTCAGCATAATACCCTCCAGTTCCATCCACGTTGAAGCAAATGGTGGGTATTTGTCGTTTCTAAGGGCTGAGTAATATTCCATTCTATACATAAACCACATCTTCTTTATCCATTAATCTTTCATTGGACACCGAGGCACCTTCCACAGTTTGGCTATTGTGGACATTGCTGCTATAAACATCAGGGTGCAGGTGTCCCAGCGTTTCATTGCACCTGAATCTTTGGGGTAAATCCCCAACAGTGCAATTGCTGGGTCGAAGGGCAGGTCTACTTTTAACTCTTTGAGGAACCTCCACACAGTTTTCCAGAGTGGCTGCACCAGTTCACATTCCCACCAACAGTGTAAGAGGGTTCCCTTTTCTCCGCATCCTCTCGAACATTTGTGGTCCCCTGCCGTGTTAATTTTCCCCATTCTCACTGGTATGAGGTGGTATCTCATTGTGGTTTTGATTTGTATTTCCCTGATGGCAAGTGATGCAGAGCATTTTCTCGTGTGCATGTCGGCCGTGTCTATGTCGTCCTCTGTGAGATTTCTGTTCATGTCTTTTGCCCATTTCATGATTGGATTGTTTGTTTCTTTGCTGTTGAGTTTAATGAGTTCTTTATAGATTTTGGAAACTAGCCCTTTATCTGATATGTCATTTGCAAATATCTTCTCCCATTCTGCAGGTTGTCTTTTAGTTTTGTTGACTGTATCCTTTGCTGTGCAAAAGCTTCATATCTTGATGAAGTCCCAATAGTTCATTTTTGCTTTTGTTTCTTTTGCCTTCGTGGATGTATCTTGCAAGAAGTTACTGTGGCCGAGTTCAAAAAGGGTGTTGCCTGTGTTCTCCTCTAGGATTTTGATGGAATCTTGTCTCACATTTAGATCTTTCATCCATTTTGAGTTTATCTTTGTGTATGGTGAAAGAGAGTGGTCTAGTTTCATTCTTCTGCATGTGGATGTCCAATTTTCCCAGCACCATTTATTGAAGAGACTGTCTTTCTTCCAATGGATAGTCTTTCCTCCTTAATCGAATATTAGTTGACCATAAAGTTCAGGGTCCACTTCTGGACTCTCTCTTCTGTTCCATTGATCTATGTGTCTGTTTTTGGGCCAGTACCACACTGTCGTGATGACCACAGCTTTATAGTACAACCTGAAATCTGGCATTGTGATGCCCCCAGATAAGGTTTTCTTTTTTAAAATTCCCCTGGCTATTCGGGGTCTTTTCTGATTCCACACAAATCTTAAAATGATTTGTTCTAACTCTCTGAAGAAAGTCCATGGTATTTTGATAGGGATTGCATTAAACGTGTAAATTGTCCTCGGTAACATTGATATTTTCACAATATTAATTCTGCCAATCCATGAGCCTGGAATATTTTTCCATCTCTTGGTGTCTTCCTCAATTTCTTTCAGAAGTGTTCTATAGTTTTTAGGGTATAGATCCTTTATCTCTTTGGTTAGGTTTATTCCTAGGTATCTTCTGCTTTTGGGTGCAATTGTAAATGGGATTGATTCCTTTATTTCTCTTTCTTCAGTTGCATTGTTAGTGTATAGAAATGCCATTGATTTCTGGGCATTGATTTTGTATCCTGCCATGCTACCAAATTGCTGTATGAGTTCTAGCAATCTTGGGGTGGAGGCTTTTGGGTTTTCTACGTAGAGTATCATGTTATCGGCGAAGAGTTAGTGTTTGACTTTTTCTTTGCCAATTTGAATGCCTTTAATGTCTTTTTGTTGTCTGATTGCTGAGTCTAGGACTTCCAATACTATGTTGAATAGCGGTGGTGAGAGTGGACATCCCTGTCTTGTTCCTGATCTTAGGGGGAAGGCTCCCAGTGCTTCCCCATTGAGAATGATATTTGCTGTGGGCTTTTCGTAGATGGCTTTTAAGATGTCGAGGAAAGTTCCCTCTATCCCTACACTCTGAAGAGTTTTGATCAGGAATGGATGCTGTATGTTTTCAAATGCTTTCTCTGCATCTATTGAGAGGATCATATGGTTCTTGGTTTTTCTCTTGCTGATATGATGAATTACGGTGTTTATTTTACGAGTGTTGAACCAGCCTTGTGTCCCGGGGATGAAACCTACTCCGTCATGGTGAATAATTTTCTTAATGTACCGTTGGATCCTATTGGCTAGTATCCTGTGGAGAATTTTTGCATCCATGTTCATCAGGGATATTGGTCTGTAATTCTCCTTTTTGGTGGGGTCTTTGTCTGGTTTTGGAAGTAAGGTGATGCTGGCCTCATAGAACGAATTTGGAAGTACTCCATCTCTTTCTATCTTTCCAAACAGCCTTGGTAAAATAGGTATAGTTTCTTCTTTAAACGTTTGATAGAATTCCCCAGGGAAGCCATCTGGCCCTGGACTTTTGTGTCTTGGGTGGTTTTTGATGACTGCTTCAATTTCCTCCCTGGTTATTGGCCTGTTCAGGCTTTCTGTTTCTTCCTGTTCCAGTTTTGGTAGTTTGTGGCTTTCCAGGAATGCGTCCATTTTTTCTAGATTGCCTCATTCATTGGCGTATAGCTGTTCATAATATGTTTTTAAAATCGTTTGTATTTCCTTGGTGTTGGTAGTGATCTCTCCTTTCTCTTTCATGATTTTATTAATTTGAGTCTTCTCTCTCTTAAATAAGTCTGGCTAATGGTTTATCTATCTTATTAATTGTTTCAAAGAACCAACTCCTGGTTTTGTTCATCTGATCCACAGTTCATCTGGTCTTGATTTCATTGAGTTCTGCTCAAATCTTAATTAACTCTCTTCTTCTGCTGGGTGTAGGATCTATTTGCTGTTTTTTCTCTAGCTCCTTTATGTGTCAGGTTAGCTTTTGTATTTGAGTTCTTTCCAGTTTTTGAATGGATGCTTGTATTGCGATGTATTTCCCCCTCAGGAGTGCTTTTGCTGCATCCCAAAGATTTTGAACGGTTGTATCTTCATTCTCATTAGTTTCCATGAATCTTTTTAATTCTTCCTTAATTTCCTGGTTGACCCTTTCATCTTTTAGCAGGATGGTCCTTAACCTGCACATGTTTGAGGTCCTTCCAAACTTCTTATTGTGATTTAGTTCTAATTTCAAGGCATTATGATCTGAGAATATGCAGGGGACGATCCCAGTCTTTTGGTTTCTGTTCAGACCCGATTTGTGCCCCAGTATGTGGTGTATTCTGGAGAAAGTTCCATGTGCACTTGCGAAGAATGTGTATTCAGTTGCGTTTGGATGTAAAGTTCTGTAGATTATCTGTGAAATCCATGTGGTCCAGTGTTTCATTTAAAGCTCTCGTTTCTTTGGAGATGTGGTGCTTAGAAGTCCTATCGACTATAGAAAGAGCTAGATTGAAGTCACAAAGTATAAGTGTATTATTATCTAAGTATATATTAACTTTGGTTATTAATTGTTTGATATATTTGGCAGCTCCCACATTCAGGGCATATATATTGAGGATTGTTATGTCCTCTTTTTGGATAGATCGTTTAAGCATGATACAGTGTCCCTCTTCAGCTCTCACTACAGTCTTTGGAGTAAATTTTAGTTTATGTGATATGAGGATGGCTACCCCTGCTTTCTTTTGAGGACCATTTGAATGGTAAATGGTTCTCCAACCTTTTATTTTCAGGCTGTAGGTGTCCTTACATCTAAAATGAGTCTCTTGTAGACAGCAAATAGATGGGTCCTGCTTTTTTATCCTGTCTGAAACCCTGTGCCTTTTGATGGGGTCATTAAGCCCGTTCACGTTCAGAGTTACTATTGATAGATATGAGTTTAGTGTCATCATATGTATTCAGTTCTTGTTTTTGTGGATTGTTCCACTGAACTTCTTCTTAAAGGGTCATTTTAAGAGTCCCCCTTAGAATTTCTTGCAGAGCTGGTTTGGAGGTCACATATTCTTTCAGTTGCTGCCTGTCTTGGAAGCTCTTTATCTCTCCTTCCATTCTGAAGGAGAGCCTTGCTGGATAAAGTATTCTTGGTTACATGTTCTTCTCATTTAGGAACCTGAATGTATCCTGCCAGCCCTTTCTGGCCTGCCAGGTCTCTGTGGAGAGGTCTGCTGTTAATCTAATACTCTTCCCCATAAAAGTCAGGGATTTCTTGTCTCTTGGTGCTTTAAGAATCTTCTCTTTAGGGATCCCTGGGTGGCGCAGCGGTTTGGCGCCTGCCTTTGGCCCAGGGCGCGATCCTGGAGACCCGGGATCGAATCCCACATCAGGCTCCCGGCGCATGGAGCCTGCTTCTCCCTCTGCCTGTGTCTCTGCCTCTCTCTCTTTCTCTCTGTATGACTATCATAAATAAATAAAATTAAAAAAAAAAAAAGAATCTTCTCTTTATCTTTGGAATTTGCAAGCTTCACTATTAAATGTCTAGGTGTTGAACTGTTTTTATTGTTTTTAGGGGGGGATCTCTCTATTTCCTGGATCTGAATGCCTGTTTCCCTTCCCAGATTAGGAAAGTTTTCAGCTAGGATTTGTTCAAATACATATTCTTGCCCTATTGCCCTTTCAGTGCCCTTGGAAACCCCAATTAAACTTAGGTTTTTCTTCCTAAGGGCTGTCATTTATTTCCCTTAATCTATCCTCATGGTCTTTTAATTGTTTGTCTCTTTTTTCCTCAGTCTCCCTCTTTGCCATCAACTTGTCTTCTATGTCACTCACTGGTTCTTTCACCTCGTTAACCCTCATCATTAGGACTTGTAGTTTGGAATGTGTCTCATTCAATTGATTTTTCATTTCTCCCTGATTAGATCTAAATTCTGCAGTGATGAAGTGTCTTGAGTCCTTTATGCTTTTTTCTAGAGCCACCAGTAGCTGTATAATAGTGCTTCTGAATTGGCTTTCTGACATTGAATTGTAATCCACATATTGTAACTCTGTTGGAGAGAGGACTATTTCTGATTCTTTCCTTTTAAGTGAGGTTTTCCTTCTAGTCATTTTGCTCAATGCAGAGTGGCCAAAAACAAGGTGTATTGGGAAAAGGAGAAAAAGAGAGGAGAGAAAGAAGAAAAGAAAAGGGAAAAAGAAAAAAGAAAAAAGGAAGAAAAAAAGAAAAAAGAGAGAAGAAAAAGAGAAAGAAAAAGAAAGAAAGGAAAAAAAGGGTCGGGGAAACAAACAGAAATCAAAAATCAAAAAAAGGAAAAAAAAGAAAAAACACGGGGGAGTATCTTCTGATTCTGTATACTTTAAGTCCTTTGACTTCCCCTGGAACTTGTCCAACTAGTTGTTCTTCTGCGGGAGGGGCCTGCTGTGCTGATTCTCAGGTGTTAGCACTTGGGGGAGCTGCTCTGTCCTCTGCCTGGTGCAGGGCTCAGTGGGGGTTGTTTACCCCGTGAGGCCCCAGGAGGAACAACCACAGTGGCGGTGGCCAGCTCTGGAGCCCTGGATTCAGCTCCCGCAGTAACTCCGGAGCTCTCAGTCTGCAGGGCCTGGATGCTCCAGGGTCGGGGCCGCTGATTTGCTCAGCTCGGGGCAGGAGCGTCCTTGCTGTCCTGGGCCCTCCCAGCCTCTGCCTGTCCTGGTGTGATGCCGGATTCTGGGCTGTGCCCTGCGCGCCCTGTGCTCCCGTCATGCGCTGTTGGATTCGCGCTCCCAGTGGCGCAGCCCCCTCCGTGGACCCGCCGCCCCAGCTGCTCCGAGCTGCTCCAGGGTCAATGCGTGCGCGGTTGCTGACCTTTAGGGAGCTCAGAGCATTCTCCCCGGTGCGCAGTTTCTCTGTTAGTGTCCCAGGGAGCCCTAGGGCCTCCCTGCCCTCCTGGGGTCCTGCTCTAACTCCCTGCGAGCGCCTTTCTGCCCGGGAAGATTGGTGAAGCTCCTGCTTCTTGGGGACGGGGCTCTCCTGTCCTGGGGTCACTCGCCCCAGCCTCAGCCCAGCTCCTCGTGGGGCCCCTCCTCCTTGGAGGCCTTTTGTTTCTTTATTTCTTTTGTCCCGTCTTCCTACCTTGATAGAAGCGCCAACTCTTCTCACTGTAGCAGTCCACCTGTTCTCTCTTTAAATCTCAGGTCGAATTAGTAGATTTTCTGGATGATTTGAAGGTTATCTAGGTTATTTAGTGGGGAGAGGTGACTTGGGGACCCTATTCTTCCGCCATCTTCCCCCTCCTCCCCTCATTGTGGTTTTGATTTGTATTTCCCTGATGGAAATTGATGCAGAGCATTTTCTCATGTGGTGTTGGCCATGCCTATGTCTTCCTCTGTGAGATTTCTGTTCATGTCTTTTGCCCATTTCATGATTCGATTGTTCATTTCTTTGGTGTTGATATTAATACGTTCTTTATAGATCTTGGAAACTAGCCCTTTATCTGATACGTCATTTGCAAATATCTTCTCCCATTCTGTAGGTTGTCTTTTAGTTTTGTGGACTGTTTCTTTTGCTATGCAAAAGCTTCTTATCTTGATGAAATCCCAATAGTTCATTTTTCCTTTTGTTTCTCTTGCCTTCGTGAATGTATCTTGCAAGAAGTTGCTGTTGCCAAGTTCAAAAAGGGTGTTGTCCTCTTGGATTTTGATGGAATCTTGTCTGACATTAAGATCTTTCATCCATTTTGAGTTTATATTTGTGTATGGTGTAAGAGAACAGTCTAGTTTCATTCTTCTGCATTTGGATGCAGCATCCATTCCTGATCAAAACTCTTCAGAGTGTAGGGATAGAGTGAACATTCCTCAACATCTTAAAAGCCATCTACGAAAAGCCCACAGCAAATATCATTCTCAATGGGGAAACACTGGGAGCCTTTCCCCTAAGATCATGAACAAGACAGGGATGTCCTCTCTCACCACTGCTATTCAACATAGTATTGGATGTTCTAGCCTCAGCAATCAGACAACAAAAAGACATTAAAGGCATTCAAATTGGCAAAGAAGAAGTCAAACTCTACCTCTTCACAGATGACATACTTTACGTAGACAACCCAAAAGACTCCACCCCAAGATTGCTAGAACTCATACAGCAATTTGGCAGTGTGGCAGGATACAAAAATCAATGCGCAGAAGTCAGTGGCATTTCTATACACTAACAATGAGACTAAAGAAAGAGAAATTAAGGAGTTAATCCCATTTACAATTAAACCCAAAAGCACAAGATACCTAGGAATTAACTTCACCAAAGAGGTAAAGGATCTATACCCTAAAAACTGCAAAACACTCCTGAAAGAAATTGAGGAAGACACAAAGAGATGGAAAAATATTCCATGCTCATGGATTGGCAGAAATAATTTTGTGAAAATGTCGACTCTACCCAGGGCAATTTACACATTTAATGCAATACCTATGAAAATGCCATGGACTTTCTTCAGAGAGTTGGAAAAAATTATCTTAAGATTTGTGTGGAATCAGAAAAGACCCCGAATAACCAGGGGAATATTAAAAACTAAAACCATAGGTGGAGGCATCACAATGCCAGATTTCAGGTTGTACTACAAAGCTGTGGTCATCAAGACAGTGTGGTACTGGCACAAAAACGGACACATAGATCAATGGAACAGAATAGAGAATCCAGAAGTGGTCCTTCCATTTTATGGTCAACTAATATTCGACAAAGGAGGAAAGACTATCCACTGGAAAAAGGTCAGTCTTTTAAATAAATGGTGCTGGGAAAATTGGACATCCATATACAGAAGAATGAAAGTAATTATTTTAAAAGCAAAATTGGTGTGAAAGAGAGAAATTATACTGTTTTTCAAAGTCATACAAAATTGCATTTCAGATATTTTTCTTGTGGTATTAATTTAGAAATTAATGCAATTAAGTTTTTCAAATCTCTAGTTGTAAAAGAGGATGTTGCTTTGGAAAAATAAATAGAAAGAAATGATAATACTTGATTCTAATTCTTGTGTGTGTGTGTGTGTGTGTGTGTGTGTGTGTGTTACCTGCCTACAATTCCTGTCTGGTTTAAAATTTTCTGAATGATTCATAGACCTAAGATAATGTGTGTATGTGAGTGTTTGAACAGGTATGGGGGCAACAGATTTTTTATCTCTACAAAAATGAGGGGATTGTTTTCAAAGATAATCATATTCTGAAGTCAGATGTATATATGCACTTCAGAATTGATAGAGGTGACTGCATTTTATGGCTTCATTAAAAGAAAACAGTCCTTATGACTCTAAGATCATGACCTGAGCCAAAACCAAGAGTCAGACACTTAACTGACTGAACCACCCAGGGAATTGCACCCCAGTTTTTAAAAGTCTATTTATTAAATTTCATAACCCAGATTGGTCAAATTTGGACATAAAGTTTTTCAGTATAATCACTAAGCGATTTTTTTTCACTAATTTGAGCAGCTAGTTGATGGTGACATCTTAATTCTTAAGATATATAATATGGATGTGCAGAAGGACCATTAAAAGGGAAGAGGAGAATGAAAAGGAGAAAAATATAAAGCAAGTTTAATAATTTGAGGAATGAGTGTCTATTAAAATCAAAGGAACTAGTTTACAACTACAGGTCTTGCCTTATATGTATCAGCTATGTTTAATGTGGGTATGTTACTGTTTTTTTCTAATTATATATGATTATTACAAGCATTTTTTCATTATTAAAAATTGAAGATTTCTTCACCATTATCCAGTTCCCCATTTCACTTCCTACATAGAGGCTACCCTCTTATTTTTGGAAAATATGTTTCCATAATCTGGACTATGCATTTCCATATATAAAACATGTTCTATTGTTTTATAAAGATTTTTCATAAATGGTATACAGTACATATGGTCCTACAATTATATTTTTATATTTTTATATTTTTAATAATAAATTTATTTTTTATTGGTGTTCAATTTGCCAACATAGAGAATAACAGCCAGTCTCATGTCGGGCTCCCTGCAAGGAGCCTGCTTCTCCCTCTGCCTGTGTCTCTGCCTCTCTCTCTCTGTGTGTGTGTCACTCATGAATAAATTAATAAAAGACTAAGCAGACCTTTGTCTCCATAATTTGGTGTTTAGGTATCAACTTGGAAAAATCTCTAGATTTTTTATGGAGACAAAGGTCTGCTTAGTCTTTTTTAAAGAGATTTTATTAATTTATTCATGAGTGACACAAAGAGAGAGAGAGAGAGAGAGAGAGAGAGAGGTAGAGACACAGGCAGAGGGAGAAGCGGGCTCCTTGCAGGGAGCCCAACGTGGGACTCAATTCCAAATCCCGGGATCATGCCCTGAGCCAAATACAAATGCTCAACTGATGAGCCACCCAAGGGTCCCTTAGTATTTTATTTTATAAATATATTACAGTTTCATAAGTCATTTTCCTTCTGAATGATATGTAGTTTTTGTATTTTTCTTTATTACAACAATGCTGATAAAAACATGCCATTTTGCATGTTTCTTTCATATTTTCAAGCAAAAATACTGAGAAGTAGAATTACTGTAACATAGAAAACACACATAATTAAAAATTTTAATACATGCTGGTAAAATAAACAATTGAGCTTCCCATTGACTTGAATACCTGCCCCTGATTCCAGTCCCCTCACATCCTTCCAATATGTAACCATTGTTATAGGTTAGCTTTATATACTTTCATGTTTTTGTCTATATATTCATATATACATTATACATTTACAAATATATTAGGATTTTTTTGTTAAAAGAAAAGAGAAAGGAAACAAAATCATGGATGAAAGAAGAGAGATCACCACACCAACACCACATAAATAGAAACAATTATAAGATAATATTATGAAAATTATATGGTAAAAATTGCACAATCTGGAAGAAATAAATAAATTCCTAGAAACATACAAAATGCCAAAACCGAAAGAAATAGAAAATTTAAAGAAACCCATAACCAGCAAAGAAATTGCATAAGTAATCAAAAATGTCCCAACAATAATGGTATAAAACTATGATCTTAGAAGACATGACTAGATATTATTCCATATAAGACATCCAGATAGCCAACAGACAAATGAAAAGATAGTCAACATCACAGGTCATCATGAAAAATACAAATCAAAACTACAAAGAGGGCAGCCCAGGTAGCTCAGCGGTTTAGCGCCGCCTTCAGCCCAGGGCGTGATCCTGGAGACCCAGGATCCAGTCCCACAACTGGCTCCCTGCAGGGAGCCTGCTTCTCCCTCTGCCTGTGTCTGTGCCTCTCTCTCTCTCTCTCTCTCTCTCTCTCTCTCTCATGAATAAATAAAATATTTTTAAAAACTACAAAGAGATATAACCTCACACCTGTCAAGAATGACTAAAATCAACAACACAAGAAACAACAGGTGTTGGTGAGGATGCGGAGAACTGGGAAAACTCTTACACTGTTCGTGGGAAAGCAAATTGGTGCACCCACTCTAGAAAACCTTATGGAGGTTCCTCATAGTTACAAATAGAAGTACTCTGTGATCCAGCAATTACAATACGAGGTATCTACCCAAAGAATACTAAAATACCAATTCAAGGGACACATGTATCCTGATGTTTATAGCACCATTATCTACAAAAACCAAATAATGGAAACAGCCCAAATGTTAATCAACTGATGAATGAAAAAAGAAGATGTGGTGTATGTACACAATGGAATATTACTCAGTTATTAAAATGAATGAAATCTTGCCATTTGCAATGATGTGGGTGGAGCTAGAGGGTATTATATTAAGTGAAATACACCAAGTACCATATGATTTTACTCATTTGTGTAATTTAAAAAACGAAACAAATGAAGAAGGGGGAAAAAAGAGTGAGGCAAACCAAGAAACAGACTCTTAACTATAGAAAAGAAACCAATTTACCAGAGGGGAGTTGTTTGGGGGATGGGATAAACAGGTGACACAAATTAATAGTGCATCTATTGTCACACTTGGATGGTTCAGTGGTTGAGCATCTTCCTTTGGCTCAGGTCATGATCTTGGGGTCCTGAGATCGAATCCTACATCAGGATCCCTATAGGGTTCTCCCTCTTCTTATGTCTCTGCCTCTGTGTCTCTCATGAATAAATAAATTAAAAAAATAATAGTGCACCTATTGAGATGAGCACGAGGTGATATATGGAACTGTTGAATCACTAAATTGTACACCCAAAACTAATACACTCTATGTTAACTAAGTGGAATTTAAATTAAAACAAACAAACAAAAAAGGATCATACAGCATGATCAGTGGCCATCAATCCTGGGATGCAATGATGGTTCAAAATATTTAAATAAAAAAATGTTATATAATGTTATATACCACTTTAACAGAGTAAAAAATAAAAATCATACAATTATTTCAATTGATTTAGAAAAAGAGTTTGACAAAATTCAGCATCCTTTAGTGACAAGAACTCAAAATTTAGATATAGAAGAAATGTACCTCAACATATGACAATTTTACAGTTAATGTCATTCTCAATAGTGAGAAGTTAAATGCTTTCCCTCTAAGGTCAGGAATAATACAAGGATGCCCCTTGTTATCATTTTTATGGAACATAGAACTAGATATCTTAGCTAGAGTAATTAGGGCAGAAATAAAAAGCATCCAAATTGAAAAGGAAGTAGTAAAATAATCATTTGTAGATAACATGATCTACATGTAGAAAATCCAAGACTCACAAAAAAGCTTTAGAACTAATACATATTCAGTAATGTGACAGAAGACAGGGCAGCCTGGGTGGCTCAGTGGTTTAGTGTCATCTATAGGGCACGATCCTGGGGACCCGGGATGGAGTCCCACATCAGGCTCCCTGCATGGAGCCTGCTTCTCCCTCTACCTGTGTCTCTGCCTGTCTCTAGCTCTCTGTGTCTCTCATGAATAAATAAATAAAATCTTTAAAAAAAGAAGACAAAATTAACATGCATAAATTATTTTTGTTTATATACATTCACAAAAAATTATTTATAAAGAAATTAAGAATATAATCCCATTTACAAGAGCCAAAGGTGTAACATATATAGAAATTGAATAAACCAAGGTTGAGAAAGATTTACGGTTATAATTATAAAACATCAATGAAAGAAATTAAAGCAGATTTCAAGACAAATTAGAAAGCTACGGTAATCAAAATAGTATGGTACTACAATAAAGAAATGGGTAGGAAATATCAGAAAGGGAGACAGAACATAAAGACTCCTAACTCCGGGAAATGAACTAGGGGTGGTGGAAGGGGAGGAGGGTGGGGGGTGGGGGTGAATGGGTGACAGGCACTGAGGGGGGCACTTGACGGGATGAGCACTGGGTGTAATTCTGTATGTTGGCAAATTGAACACCAATAAAAAATAAGTTTATTATTTAAAAAAAAACATATAGACCAATGGAACTGAACAGAGAACTCAAAAATAAATCCAGACATTTATGATCGACTGATCTTCAACATGGGTGCCAAGACCACAAAATAGAGAAAGCGTGGTCTCCTTAATAAATGCTATGGGGAAAACTGGATATCCATATGCAAAAGAATGAAATTGAACCTTTATCTAACACTATGAAAATCAACTCAAAATGGAAAACCTAAATGTAAAGACTTGAAACATTAAAATTTCTAGAAGAAAACCTAGGGAAAAAATGTTCTTGACATTGGCTTTTGCTATGATGTCTTGGATATGACCCCAAAAGCACAAACAATAACACACAAAAAATAGAAAAAATGGAATTACATCAAATTTGAAAATTTCTGTCAGCAAAGGAAACAATCAAGTTATGAAAACGTACTCTATGAAATGGAAGAAAATATTTTTAAACCAAATATCTGATAAAAGTTAACACCTAAACTATAAAAGGAACACTGATAACTCAATAATAAACACAATCTGATTTAAAGATGGGGGAGATAATTTAAATAGACATTTCTCCAAGGAAGACGTAAGAATTACCAACAGATGTATGAAAAAAAATGCTTAATATTACAAATCGTTAAGGAAATGAAGATAAAACCACTGTGAGATATCATACCTGTTAGGATGGCTATTATATATATATATATTATATACATATATTTTATAATCTATTTCTACATATTTTTATAATATATATAACTAGTGTATATTTTATAGATTATATATAATATATATTTTATAATATATAACTAGTATATATTATATGTGTAGTATATATATGTAGTATAAACTATATTTAATAATATTTATATAAGGGATCCCTGGGTGGCACAGCGGTTTGGCACCTGCCTTTGGCCCAGGGCGCGATCCTGGAGACCCGGGATCGAATCCCACGTCGGGCTCCCGGTGCATGGAGCCTGCTTCTCCCTCTGCCTATGTCTCTGCCTCTCTCTCTCTCTCTGTGTGACTATCATAAATAAATAAAAATGTAAAAAAATACTTATATAATAATATATATTTTATAATATATATAACTACTAAACATTTATATATATTTTATATATATAACTGGTATATATATTTTATATTTTATACATATAACTAGTGTTGGTGAGGGTGTAGGGAAATCCCTATACACTCTTAGTGGAAATGTAATTTGGTGAGGTGCTATTGAAAAAAGCAGGGATGCCTGGGTGGCTCAGTGGTTGTGTCTGCCTTTGGCTCAGGGCGTGATCCCGGGTTTGGGATCAGGCTCCCTGCGAAGAGCCCACTTCTCCTTCTATCTGTGTCTCTGCCTCTCTCTCTATGTCTCTCATGAATAAATAAATAAAATCTCAAAAAAGAGAAAAAATCATAGCCATTAACAAAAAAAGAATAAAATAAAAAGAGAACTACCTTATGATCCAGGAATCTTATATCTTATACATATATGATCTAATTCCAAAGGCATCAAATGCACAATATATAAAATAAATAGTTGAAAAGCTGGATTTTATTAAAATTGTTAATTTAAAGTTAGCTCTTTTTTTTTTGTTTTGTTTTGTTTTAATTAACTTTTATTGGTGTTTAATTTACCAACATACAGAAAAACACCCAGTGCTCATCCCGTCAAGTGTCCACCTCAGTGCCCGTCACCCATTCCCCTCCAACACCCGCCCTCCTCCCCTTCCACCACCCCTAGTTCGTTTCCCCGAGTTAGGAGTCTTTATGTTCTGTCTCCCTTCCTGATATTTCCCAACATTTCTTTTCCCTTCCTTTATATTCCCCTTCACTATTATTCATATTCCCCAAATGAATGAGAACATACACTGTTTGTCCTTCTCCGATTGACTTATTTCACTCAGCATAATACCCTCCAGTTCCATCCACGTTGAAGCAAATGGTGGGTATTTGTCGAAAGATGAATGGATAAAGAAGATGTGGTTTATGTATACAATGGAATATTACTCAGCAATTAGAAGCTCTTTTTATATAAGTTGGTATATATGCTTTCTGGTCAATTGGAAGTACCACACAAAGCACAACTTATCCTTGCATAGGAAAGGATTAAGAAACCATTTTGCAGCGATGCCTGTGTGGCTCAGTTAGTTGAGTATCCAACTCTTGATTTCAGCTCAGGTCATGATCTCAGGGTCATGAGATTGAACCCAGTATCCGTCTTAATGCTGGGTGTGGAGCCTGCTCAAGATTCTCTCTCTCCCCTTCCCTCTTCCCATCTCCCTTCTCCCTCTCAAGAAAAAGCAAGCAAAAACAATAAAACTGTTTTGTGTCAGTGGGTCATTCTGTTTTTTTTTATTCATCAATTTTGCTTTTAGATTTAGTAATCTGATAATTTATAATATGTAGAGGAAATATGCCATCTTTAGCATAACTGTATTTACTGATATATTGCTCTATATTTCATGTAAAATAATTTTCCAGTGTAGAGTTGCTAGGCTATTGTTAAAACTGTAGAAACCTCAAGCAAACCATATCAAATGGTGTTTTATCTCTCCAGTCCCTTTTATTATAGTTCTTAATTCTTCCAATTAACACTGTACCCTAATCTATTTTCCACTCTATAGGGTGATCACTTAAGGCCATTGCTTGAATGTGTGGTCAGAATACCTTAGTAGATACACTATCTAGCTTTGCTAAATGTATGGTGCTGGGGTGTGTGTGTGTGTGTGTGTGGGGGTGCACATGTGCATGTTGGGAGGGATTCAATATAATGTCATATCATTTTGATTTATTTCCTAAATGAAACTGCCATTTAATTTATTTCACCACCAATTACGTTCTTATCCAATGTATAATAGGTACTGCTTATTTGAGAGGGAGGAAAATATAAGTAAATTTTACTAGTAAAAAATCAAATGAAGTTTGGGAAATTAATGAATGTTATCTTTTGGTTAATATAAACAGCATAAGTCAATTATATAGAGCCAGAGTATAGTGTAGATCAGTACCTTCTCATTATCAATTGGGATTCTGTACAAATTTCAGGGTAAACTCCCTTTCTAAGTGATTAAACAAACACTGCCAACAATTTGGTAGTATTTGAAATAGGCACTTGCCATTTTCCAGTTGGGACATCACTACACATTTCACAATGAATTTATTTCAAAAACTCAATTACTCTAATAAAATAATCTCTATGGTGCTCTTTCCACAGACTGTACAAAAGCATGAGACAAAGTAAATGAAACAGGTATGAGAGCTATTAGATAAATGACAAAACTACACTTATTGTGGTATAATCTATTTTAAAAATAGTTTCCACCAGAAAAAAAACCTTCACTGTTCATGTAACATTATTTTTTTAACAGTAAAATACATTTTCCAACATAGTACATACATGTCTCAGAACTATATGAGAAATAACATGGTAAAAAATAATCCAATTTAACATACAGTCAACATTAAAGCAAAGACGTGTGTTTCACTCAACTCTGGACATTTCATTCTTCTCTTTTTTTCATTCATCTGTGAAATACTCCATTAATACTCGAAATTTTCATTTACAGAGACACAGTGTATCTTGTAATAGATCACAATTGGTTATGTGAATTATAAGGCTAAAAAGTGACCTAAAAACATTTTAAAAGCTATATTTATATTCAGTGCTTTCCTGAAATGAATTGTTTAATGATAAAATGTAGGTCTGTCTTGAAGTAGTGTAGGAAATCATACCAGCAATTTTATTGGGTGTTGGACAACTATGTTTAGATGTTTCAATTTCATTTCCCACTCAGTAACTATAATTCCTTTTACTAGTATTTGCATTAATACCAAAGAATTGGATTGCAATTAACTGAAATTCGAAACATATATTTGAGATAATTTCTTAAGCATTCCATTTGTTCTCTAAGCTCTGAAGTTAGACCTTTTTTTAACTTTAAATTTACTATTTATTGGCTGAATCATTTTACATCTAGTGCAATGGCATTGTAAGGGTTTTCTCATACCAATTAATAATTTTTGGTCTGGTCTATACTGATAAATGCAGTTATGCAATGATTTGGACTGTAAATAATTTAAAAACACTTTTACTTATTCATTGCTTAATGAAATAAATGTTTCTAGCCTGAAATATCTGGATAATTGCTTTGTTTTTACAAGTTGAAACATTCAACATTCAGAAATTTAAGAAAAGAAATTTCTATTTGCTAATGCTTTTCAAACTAGAGAAAAGTTACACTGATTTCATTCTAAACAAAGACTATGTGAGATAAAACAACTACAATCTGTCAAATAAAACTTTACTTTTCAATTAAATTTAGTAGAAGTATATGGATATAACGTGGATATATTTTTAAGAGATATATAAAATTTGTTTTAAAATGGCAGAATAGGGACGCCTGGGTGGCTCAGTGGTTGAGCGTCTGCCTTCTGCTCAGGGCATGATCCCACAGTCCCCGGATCGAGTCCCACATCAGGCTCCCTGCATGGAGCCTGCTTCTCCATCTGCCTATGTCTCTGTCCTCCTGTCTCTCATGAATAAATAAATAAAATGTTAAAAATAAAATAAAATGGCAGAATATTTTTATTTAAAGAGCAAGATAGTTTGCTATTTAGCCTACATTTTAACATTAGTCACTTATAAATTGAAAACTTTGAGAACATAAAGACAAATTTGAAGAGATAGCCATAAGACAATATCATCCAATATAATGGATTGAGATCTGGAAAATACAGGTAATTCGCATAATCCAATATGTTTCCAATATTTATTGGAAAACACTTAAGCTTTTTGAGTCAGAAATAGCTATTAAAAATTCTCAATAATACAGGATTATAATTAATGAAAGTGAATAATCTAGTAATAGTGTTATATATTAATATAACAAATTCCATAGAAATGTAAAAATTTTGTAAGTTTGTATATTCTGACATATAATTTTATGTATTAAATCTAAGTTAATAAGAGGCATTTGTCTTTTTAAAATAAAGTTTGGGGCACCTGGGTGACTCAGTGGTTGAGCGTCTGCCTTTGGCTTAGGTCTTGATCCTGGGGTCATGTGATTGAGTCCTGCATCAGGCTACCTATAGGGAGTCTACTTCTCTCTCTGCCTGTGTCTCTGCCTCTCTCTCGGTGTCTCTTATGAATAAATAAAATATTTAAAAAGAAAATAAAATTCAATTGTTTTGGCTTACAATATCCATATATACTAATTGACATTGAAATTCAACTTCTTTGAGGAACCTCCACACAGTTTTCCAGAGTGGCTGCACCAGTTCACATTCCCACCAACAGTTCCCTTTTCTCCGCATCCTCTCCAACATTTGTTGTTTCCTGCCTTGTGAATTTTCCCCATTCTCACTGGCATGAGGTGGTATCTCTTTGTGGTTTTGATTTGTATTTCCCTGATGGCAAGTGATGCAGAGCATTTTCTCGTGTGCGTGTTGGCCATGTCCATGTCGTCCTCTGTGAGATTTCTGTTCATGTCTTTTGCCCATTTCATGATTGGATTGTTTGTTTCTTTGGTGTTGAGTTTAATAAGTTATTTATACATCTTGGAAACTAGCCCTTTATCTGATAGGTCATTTGCAAATATCTTCTCCCATTCTGTAGGTTGTCTTTTAGTTTTGTTGACTGTATCCTTTGCTGTGCAAAAGCTTCTTATCTTGATGAAGTCCCAATAGTTCATTTTTGCTTCTGTGTGGAGGTTCCTCAAAGAGTTAAAAATAGACCTGCCCTACGACCCAGCAATTTCACTGTTGGGGATTTACCCCAAAGATACAGATGCAATGAAACGTGGGGGCACCTGCACCCCGATGTTTATAGCAGCAATGTCCACAATAGCCAAACTGTGGAAGGAGACTCGGTGTTCATCGAAAGATTAATGGATAAAGAAAATGTGGTTTATGTATACAATGGAATATTACTGAGCCATTAGAAATGACAAATACCCACCATTTGCTTCAACATGGATGGAACTGGAGGATATTATGCTGAGTGAAGCCAGTCAATCGGAGAAAGACTCCACTTAGACTGCATCTCAGTTAAAGTATTTGTAATTTGGGCCTGATTGGATCTCAATTCTGCAATAAGAGAATCTCTAGAGTCCTTTAAGATTTTTTCCAGAGTCACCAGTAATTTTATATTGTACTTCTGAATTGTATCTCTGACATGGTATTTAAATCAATATCTAGGGGTGCCTGGGTGGCTCAGATGGTTGAGTGTCTGTCTTTCACTCAGTGATCTTGGCCTCCTTGGATAGAGCCCCATGTTGAGCTCTCAGCTCAGTGGGGAGTCTGCTTCTTCCTCTCCGTCTCCCAATGCTTGTGCTCTCTCTCAAATGAATAAGGAAATCTTAAAAATATCTATCAGTATGTTAAGAAAATTAAATAAGAAAATAAATCCACATGTAGCAGATCTGTGGCAGAGAATATTACTTCCGGTTCTTTTATGTGTGTGTGTGTGTGTGTGTGTGTGTGTGTGTGTGTGTGGTGAATTCTTTCTTCTAGTCATTTTGTCCAGAAAGCTGTATGAGCAAGCAGAGTCAAAAATATCAACCATGACCAAAGTTAAATAAATCCTAGACAATTCTGAAGATGGCAGAGACCAGAAAATAGAAGGAAAAAAAGAACAAAACAAAATACAATGGAATATTAGTCAGCCATTAGAAACGACAAATACCCACCATTTGCTTCAACGTGGATGGAACTGGAGGGTATTATGCTGAGTGAAGTAAGTCAATCGGAGAAGGACAAACATTATATGTTCTCATTCATTTGGGGAATACAAATAATAGTGAAAGGGAAGAGAAGGGAAGGGAGAAGAAGTGTGTGGGAAATATCATAAAGGGAGACAGAACATAAAGACTCCTAACTCAGGGAAACGAACTAGGGGTGGTGGAAGGGGAGGAGGGAGAGGGGTGGGAGTGAATGGGTGACGGGCACTGAGGAGGGCACTTGATGGGATGAGCACTTCGTGTAATTCTGTATGTTGGCAAATTGAACACCAATGAAAAGTAAATTTATTATAAAAAAACAAAAAAACCCAAAAATGCATGAATGTGAAAAACAAATTAAAAAAATAGTAAAAATTAAAAAAGGGGGAGTGGGGAGGATGAGCTAGTGGAGAGAGAATGGACCTAGAGGGTGATCCTCTTTGCTCTGAGTGCATTTTGTTCTTTATTAGAAGGTGATAAATTCCAAATTTATATAAACCATCAAAACCTAACAGAGGCCCAACATTGACCACAAAAACAGAAATAAGATACAAGAGAGGGGGAGAATGGGAAGAAAGATAATATAATCTTACAGAATGGACCAAAACGGTGCCCCACTTCATTCTGGGTATATTTTGGCCCATATGTTAGAAAGTACTAACTTCCACAATCATAAAACAAAACAGGACAACCCCCCCCAAAAAAAAACCCATAACATAGATCTACCAAAATTAAATTGAATATGTTGAAAGGAATCCAAGACTGAATATTATATCTAAGACATGTAATTGTAGAAATATGAAAGAGTTAAAAACTTAAAAATGCAGAGTTGGTAAAATATTGTAGTGAAGGCTGGAAGAGAAAATATATAGGAAATTTTTAACCTGAAAGGTAAACGAATCATAAGGAAAAAACTTCTAGTTCTGTATACTATTTTCGCTCAGGCCTGGGGCTTTCCAGTGCTGCTTGGTCAGTAAACTTGCTCTTCTGTTCTTCCAGCAGTTCTGGAGGAGGGGCCTGTTGTGCTGATTCTAAGGTGTCTGGGTAGAGATGCCTGTCCTTTGGCAGGTGTCCCAGCTCAGTGTGAAGCTGTTTGTCCTGTCAGGTCTTTGTTCTTTTGAGGCCTTGCCTCTCCCAGATGAAAGGCAAAACAACCAACTGGCAACAGCCAGATATGCAGCCCCAGAACCAAGATCTCCCTGCCTGTACTGAGCCACAGTCTGTCATTGCACACCACTGGCTCAGATCCTCCTGGGAGCAAGCACAGCAGCAGAGATCTGTACAAATTGCAGGGAGCCTAGTGGCAGGAGAGCTTTTGCTGTCTTGAGTCCTCTCTGGTTATCAGGGAAAGGAAGAGAGCCGGCTTTGTCCACAGTGGCTCCCTGGGACCAAGAGTCCTGCACTGCTGGACTTGTGCTTCCAGGGTCCACGTCTCCTGGAGGGAACAGATAACCTGCCTTGGTCTGTTTCCCGGCTCTGCAGTAAAGAGAGCTCTGGTGCTGGCCTGCGGACCCAGTGCACCTCTTCCAGATGCCCCAGGAGGGTTGCAGCATTCTAGCCCTTTACCATGATCCAACCAAAGTTTGTGGTAAGCTTTCCTCCAAGGTGCTCCTATTCTTACTCTGTCTCTGAGGAATATTGGGACTTCACAGCCCCTCCTGCAATTCTGCCCTATTTCCCCACTGAGCATTATTCAGTCAGGGAAGACTTTCAGGAACGGATTTCTAAAGTTCCCAGTTTTGCGCTGAGATGCTTTCCTACAGCTACTTTCCTGCAGTGGCTTTCCACCTCTCCCCCAGTATATCCACCTCATTCGTCTTCTCCACCCTCCTATCTTGTCAGAAGTAATCACTTTTCTCTCTGTAGTGTTCCAGCTATTCTCCCTTTATATCTTAGATTGATTTCATAGGTGTTTAGGATGTTTTAAAAGTTATCTACCTAAGTTTGGGGGAACCAGATGTATTGAGGACCCCTACTCTTCTGCCACCTTGCCTCCCTTTCCTGCTTTTTGAAGGCATTTAATCCTAAGTGTTCCAAAGCTATCCTACAAAAGTCCCCAAAACCATAAAGAAAATAATTTATGTAGAAATCTTTTGTTCAATGAGGCCACATGTTGGCTTAAAGAAATTTTTTTTCCAATCCTGTTTATTCAAATATCCAATAATATATGTTTGGGTTGAATAATTTCATTGGGGGGAAATGAACATTTGTAAAAACTTTTCAAACATTTTAAATGTAAATGAATAACAGATACCAGTTTTTATGTAAAATAACATTTTATAAGTGCCTACCAAAAATATACTGGAATTCCTTTCTTAACCGATTTTACAAGTTAAAGGTATTACAATATTTTTATTATTTTTCCATTTGAGGTTGAAGCCACATTATATATAGAAAAGTTTTTCTTTTGTCTTTCTAGAATAAAAATGTAGTTTCTGAATATGTTCAAACTTGTATCACTCCCTGCTATCATTTTCATGGAGACCAATCTCCAATACTCATTATCTCCAGGGGTGTACCGATGCTAAAAGAAGAATTCAATCTTTGGATTCTGGGTTCTCTAGTTGAGCTAATGGACCAAGTGTGACTTGCTCACACTTTATTATAATGTAGACTACTCACTAGAATTTTGGAGAACAGTTCAAATTCTACCAGCAGTCTACAATGAGTAACAAGTATATTTTCATAAATCATCACAAAACCACTTGAATTAGATTTAACAGGGTTATTCAATTTACCACTTTTACTTTGGAAACATAAAAGAAAACTTTGCAAAGAAGATCCTCTCATGGCACTTCTGTTTTAGGACACTTATGCATTTATAGGAGTTAATTTCTTGGCCCAGAAGCACTGAAAGATATATCTATATGGTGCTCTTTTTCTAGGATAGGGAGTTTGTTTTCCTGAGGGATCATAAAAAACACATATACAAAAAAATTTCAATAAATTATTTGTTGCTCTTTCAAAGGCTATATCTAAACAAAAAAGGGGTTTCTGATGTTTGATACACTAATGCAATTCATGTAACTCTACCTTTGACACAACAATTTTATAAGAAATAACTTCACATTTTGCCATGTTAAAGAAAAACAAAACAAAAAGTATAATGTGTTGAGCTTAAAAATAATCTGATGGGCACTGAGGTGGACACTTGACGGGATGAGCACTGGGTGTTTTTCTGTATGTTGGTAAATTGAACACCAATAAAAATTAATTTAAAAAAATTAAAAATAATCTGTTACAAGTTTTTTTTTTTTTTTTTTTTTTTTACAAACACCACAATTGGTTTTCACTCAAAATGACAAAATTCAAGGAAAACTGTTTCCTTAAGGAGGCACCTAAGAGCAATACATTGACATCTCAACAAATTAGTTCCTTCCAATTATACATGCTGAAAAGTGTTCAGAAAAGGGAACATTGGATCAACAATACAATTTCCTATACTTATTGCATAAGTTTTAACATTGTAACATATAGAATATGACCACAAAAATAAGTGAAAACAAAGCATCAATAAATGTATTTTCTTTTACAATGGTAAAGCAAATGAATCCTAAAGCACTTTAAAATATCGGGTTTTAGGCCTTTCCAAGATGGTCTTCATAAGACTGCTTATCAAACTTCAAACTGTAGTCCCATAAATTTCCCAATCTTGTTTTAAAGTTAATTTACAGGCCAATACTTTTCTTTAAAATCTTCTATAAATGGAAATGTCATATTAATAGATCAATATAATTTTGATAATCATTACAGACTTTAAAACTTTAAACGTTTTCTCAATTATAAATTTTAACTCCCTATATTTTCAAAGTTGGATGAATATTTCCAGATAATAGATCTGCTGAATAAAAAGAGTCATAATCATATCTTGGGCATTTTGCATATTGCAGCTGTATCAATGTCTAAAACTAAAATATGGCTAAAGACAAATTTTAAAAACTTCTAATTTGCATACATTTTAATAGAACGTTTCTGAAATGATATTGAAAAATGGAATTTGGGACTAGAATGTTTTCCCAATATTTTTGAGAAGTGCACAACTGTTCTAGCTCTGATATTTTGTCTTTAATAGTTCCACTATCTTTGAATTAAAATAAGGAGTTAGGGGCACGTGGGTGGCTCAGCTGGTTAAGTGTCTGCCTTCAGCTCAAGTCATGGTTGCAGGGGCCTGGGATAAAGCCCCTCGTGGGGCTCCTGCTCAGCAGCGAGTCAGCTTCTCCCTCTCCCTCTCTGCTCCTGCCCCAGTTATTGCACAGACTCTCTCTCATACTCATTCACTCTCTCTCAAATAAATAAAATCTTTAAAAAATAAATAACTAGTTAAACTTTGTCTTCAATTTTCTTTGACAAACTGGACATCAGTCACTATGAGAAGAATACCTCTAAATTTAAAAGTTACAAATAGTCTAGAACTTTGATAATAATGTGAAGACATTTGTGAAATGCAGTAATATTTTGGTTTGAAAATATGTAGCTATAACTAACACCAACTGTATCCCACTGATATGAATGCTAGTACTCTATAAAATGGTTTTCTTTTTCAGTTTTGGTTAGGTTTCTGAGAAGAAAATAAAATAATTCCCAAACTAAGACCCAGTCTTGAACTTGTATAAAATAAAAGAGGAAAAGACAACATAATTTCTCTCTTGCAATGAGATGACATATGCTCTAGAGTCAAATTTAACTAACCTCCATTAACACTTTTCGGCCAAGAAGCTAGCACATTTTTCATAGGAAAACTCTTCCATTTATTATCTCTAATGAACAGAATGAGATAATACTGTCTTTAAGACAACTACCCTAATCCTGAGGAGATACTCATATGCAAGAGATAAATATTTTTGTTTGAAAAATTGATAAATATTTTTCTGTTTGAAAAAGCAAAATTTTGCTTCTGTTGGAAGCAAAGGACAGCCTCACTTGGTGATGGTATCTATAGAAAGAAAACCATGAAAGATAAACCTATAGCCTTCTCTTAGTGATGCCATTTCCATTCAACAGGTTTGGATTATCTCCCTTGAAAAAACTATATGACAATTCTGAGCTTTCCTACTATAGTGAAAACACATATTTGAAATGTCAGGAGGAAGCTGGTAGCTTTCAGGCTACCAGTGGGACTTAAAGCTTTATGAGAACACCATAGACAATTTGCTTTTTAGGGGAAAAGGTGTTCAAATTCTCAACTGGACCAAAGGAAGCTAAGGGAGCACATGGGGGAGGTTTCCAAGCAGCTTCAGAATTCTGATATTCAGCATAAAATACTATGGAAATACTGAATCTTTACCTATTACTCATAATTACTATAGTTCTTTTATTCCTAAATACTTCTCCTATATCTCTTTGGAATTGTTTCTTGGTACTGTTAATATAGCATGTACTCCTTCAGTTTCATGTGTAAGCACTTATACTAACTTAAAACTAAAGATTGTACTTTACTGCAGAAAGATAAATAATTTTTTAGCCAATACATTCATTGTGTTAATATATTACTGAATTTTCTCCTTAATATATTATTTATAAATCCTTTATTTGTCCCAAGCAAGGAGGTGAATCCACATAATGTTTAAAAGCTTCAGAGTTGTATGCTTGATAAATATGTGCATGTATATATACGCATAAATTTATTTTAAATATAATCCTTTAAAAATATACTGATGGCTAGTGGTGTGGTGGTATAAAATATCTTGGAAATATTGGTTATTTGAAAATGCTATATTTTATGTACTTTCTTTGTCCAGTATTGTAATACAGAGAATAAAGATTAAGCACAGTTTATAAGTGACAAATTCTCAGAATATGCCTCTTGGATCATACGGTGATGAAAAAGTTCTGATTGTCAATGAAAACTGAGATGGTAATAAAAAATCAGAAGCAAGTTAAAATTATGATATTTTCTGATGGTCTTCTATATCCATTCAGAACAGTTCCCCTTCTATCATCTCAGTTAATATTGGTCATGAAATATTTTCTTCCCATAATGAAGAAAATATTTTAATTCCACTGGTAGATTTGCTAGCAGCATATTTGATGTAGTGAGTAGATATTCAGATAACTAATGAACATGTGCAATTGCTGGATGTATTATATTATTATGCAAAAACTCATATAAGGAGGCATTTGAGTGGTAAGTTAGAAACTGATGTTCAGTAAGAGCAAAATGAAAAAAAGAGTTTCATCTCGCAATAATGAAAATATTTTCACTTACTAACAATGAATGTCTCCAGATATATTTTAAGATTTTAGACAATAGGTCATAAAAATGGTAAATACAACGTATGGCTAAAAGAAACACTACCTATTTTTTGCTATTTGCCATTTAGAGTCACTAACAGAGATAGGAAATATTCACATTCCATTCAGAGTTGGCCATTTTCACTCTTTTCAACTTATTCAGGGGGAAAAATGAAGAAACCTATAAAACTGATGACAGTATTGGTTTTAGAGCTGGATGCTATTATTCTTCAGATCAACAAATTAATTTATTTGATAGCTGACAAATAGCTAATGTGCAGTGTTTGCCAGAATCAGTTTTTTCAGTGTTCCTTCAAACCATTCTAGGATTTTGTGTCTAACCCAATTTAATTTGAAAACAAAATACGTGCTTGTAAAGTCCAGAGTTTTAATCTCTTCTGAATCGTTGTCTTTGAAATTAGGCATTTTTGTTAAGTATTGAAAATTCATTGATGGTGATATTCACTACAAAAAAATGAAGTGAATGAAACAAAGGAGTTGGTTTAATAAAAAAATGTGGCACTTTACCTTTGGATTTTAATACATGAATCTGTTCTTTTATATTTTAATCAAAGATGTAGGCATCTGCAATGTATTTGTCAGAGTAAATTTGAAAGTCTTACTTAAGACTGAGTGAGATTTGAAAATCATTTTAAGTGATCCACAATATTTGAAAATTATTAGAGCTAATAAATAACACTTGAAAATCATATAAAGTAGCCAGTTCATAGATGATATTGTATTTACTATAATGGTGTAAGCTATAATTGATGGAAAATAGTTGGCAACTGCACAAAAATAAAAATAGATCTTATATTTTACGGATTTTGGAAACTTGCTTTATGAGGTGTTTAATTAAAGCAAAGTTTCTGGTGTGTGTGTGTGTGTGTGTGTGTGTGTGTGTGTGTTTGTGTGTGTGTGTGTTTAAACCATACCATTTGGCACATGAAAGTGCAGTGGGTGGTATGGCTGAAAGAAAATAGGTGGTGGTCCAGATGTCACATAATAAGTAGGGTGCCCTCCCTCAGCAGCAAAGTATGGAGCAGGCTGATAAAAGCAAGTTACATTATCTGTATTGGGTAGGATATTCTGTTCTCCAAGTACTTTTAAAGCCATAAGGGTGATCATATTGAGGGTCTGCCTTCTTTCATGTCCCATGAGACAAACAGTGCTTTCATTCACAACTCCACGCAAGGTCATAAGGTAGTCATACTTGCTCTTTTCTTCACCTATGAAATGGTTACGAAGGTATGATTCAATCTTCATTTGCTGTTCTGCTACATCAGGAAAATCAATAAAGAACCTAGAACACATATAACGTTCCAGTGTCTTGATTTCTGCTTCACAAGCTGGCTTAAAGTCACGAACCAGCAAGTTGCTGTACTTCAGAAGGCCACCACCTCTAATCTCTTCAGGTTTTCTAGTAGATATAAGCTTGAATTGCAAATGTGTCATTGCTTCCCGGAAGTCTCCATACATGCTTTCAGCTACCACAACAGGATAGGATTCTTTGGTTAGTTTAGCATTTTTGTCACTGTAGAATTCTAACATGGGATCCAAAACAATTTGAAAGGAATCAACGCTAAATTCAAATTGTCGTCTGAGTGAATTCACAAATTTTAGCTCTACATTCTTTCCAGTGTTGTTTGAAAGAGAAATGAGACTCCAACGATCGTGCTTATTGCAAACTTTGACCATCTTTTGCACATAAGCCTCTTTCATGGTTTTCAGGGTGATCTTTTCCTTTTTCACACCTTTTGGTAAAAAGTCAAGTAGACAACCAAGAACTGCATCCTTAACAACTTGAAATTCCTGATCACTTGGTAGTTCAACACCAAAAATAACATCTAGATCCTTATAGCTGATTCCATTGTGACTTGCAAGTATATAACTTGCTGTGGAACCATTCAATCGGGTATCTTTAACAATAATTCCTTGCTCTATCAATTGCTCTTTCACAACCTGAATGATATCTTTTGGTTTTACCTCCAATGTGGGGAAATTCCCCCTTCCATGAATTGGAATTACTTCATCTAATACTTGATCCAGTGTTATAAGCTGATCCCAAGTGAGATTGCTAAATCTGATTTCAGACATTGTAAAGTCAGTAGATCAACTAAAAAGCAAGCAAAACATTAAAATCAGTGTTAAACCTAAAGCATGTAAAAAGTTAACAGACTTCTCTCAACATAAAGCTAATGTTAGAAAGTTAATTATCACTGTACCTAATTGTGTTTAAATATATTTTTTAGTTTTTATTTAAATTCCAGTTAGCATACAGTGTAATATTAGTTTCAGGTGTACAATATAGTGATTCAACACTTTCATACAACAGCCAGTGTTCATCACAGCAAGTGCACTCCTTAATCCCCATCACCAATTTTATACATCTCCCTACCCACCTCCCCCCTGGTAACCATCAGTTTGTTTTCTATAGTTAAGCAAGTGAAATAAAACCCATTATGATTATGTCAGAATTGTTAGATCCATTGGTACATGCAAACAAACATTCTTAGGGAATTCTTACAGTTGCAATTACTTTTTATATAAAATGGTGGTCTTCTCAATCTCCTCCATGTAAATACTATAATGATTATATTTGGTACACATTTTTTCATGAAATTACCATAGTACATCATTGATATTATTTGTCATGAATTTAAAGCGAGGTCAAAGAGCATGTCTATGTGTGTTAGATCCAGCTGACTGAAGGTATAATGTTTAGAAATATATAGCATCTTTAATACAAAAACTTTAGGGCAATAACCGCTGAGCCACTCAGGTGTCCCAGACTTACTCATTTTGAATTGACTTTGACAGTCCATACCATACCATATATATATATGGTATAGTTTCATATATATTATTGCTCAAATTTTAAAGACTATCCATTAGGCTATGAATTCCCTGAATTTGAGGATAAGGATGGTACCTAATTTATGACCTCTTCTACTATGTGCCCATAACCTTATAAGAAATGTTGAAGGAAATAATATGTAGTCACTTTAAAATGAAAACTAAATGAGGCTACTCGATGTGTCTCTAAAATAAGATAAGAATATATAAAACCATAAGATTCCTGAGCTCTAAACACATTTTCTGCAGATGTACAATATGACATGCTGAGAAAATTTTACAATTTGGAGGTGTTAAGAAATTAAAGTTATAAATACTATAAATGCAATTGTTAAATATATTATTAGGTACAATTACAGTTACTACATGGATCTTCAAATACTCTATTAAGCTGTCTAAGCAAATAAATCTAGGAAAATAAAGTGCTAGTTATGGATGTAGCTTTGGGTTTAGGCTTCCTATCTTGAATTCCAGAAATAAAAAATACTTGAAATTTAAGGCAGATTTGTATAGAGTATTCATATTTTGCCTATATAAGGAGTTATTGGAAAAAATCTCAATATTTAGAATTTTGTGTTGTAGAAATAGAACAAATATCATTATATTTGACATGTATAGAATCAACTTTTTTTCTTTTCTTGATTTACTTATTTGCTTGTTTGTTTACTTAATTCCAGTACAACTAGGGGGCACCGGATGGCTCAGTGGTTGAGCATCTGCCATTGGCTCAGGTAGTGATCTTAAGGTCCTGGGGTCAAGTCCTGCATTGGGCTCCCTGTGGGAAGCCTGCTTATCCCTTTGCCTATGTCTCTGCCTTTCTCTCTGTGTCTCTCATGAATAAATAAATAAAATCTAAAAAAAAATAATTCCTGTATAACTAACATACAGCATTAGTTTCAGGCACACAATATAGTGATTCAACTATTCTATACATTACTCAGCATCATAAGTGTACTCTTAATCCCCTTTAGCTATTTCACCCATCCCTCTCATCACTTCCCCTCAGGTAACCATCAGTTTGTTCTCTGTATTTTAGAGTGTGTATTTTCTGTTTTTTTTTCTTTGTTCATTTGTTTCTTATATTCCACTCATATCTTGGACCTACTTGTTTTTTTTATTCATTCTTATTTTTTAAGACTTTATTTATTTACTCATGAGAGACACAGAGTGAGAGAGGCAGAGACATAGGCAGAGACATAGGCAGAGGGAGAAGCAGGCTCCATGCAGGGAGCCTGATGTGGGACTTGATTCCAGGACCCGGGTACCATGCCCTGAGCCAAAGGCAGACACTCAACCGCTGAGCCACCCAGGCAACCCAGACTTACTCATTTTGAATTGACTTTGACAGTCCAAGCATTTTTGCAAAAGGCCAATTAAGCAATTGCAAATCTATGTCAGTGGGATGATAACACTAAACCTATTCTGTTTCTGCATATGAAATCTCCATATATGTGTATTAAAGAAAACTTATTTTTATTAATTATGGGATAATCTGTCTCACATAAGGTATTCGTTGTTTCATTTTAAACCACTTTAATTACTAATGTTCAGACAGTTTTATTGGCAATGTCAATATCCACATCAATTACTTAAAAATGATTAAGTTGAATTGACTATACACCAGGCTGTTGGATTTTAGCTATTCACATATCAAGTGAAATGGTCTGTATATTGACATTAAGATATTGGAAAAAATAAAATGTTACACAAAGAATAGAATATATAGCAAGAACTGGCATGCCAATTTCCTAATTTCTCTTCCTGGAATTATCACTGAATTGTTTTAAACTAACAAACTTTGTTATTCTCAAATTCTCAATCTAGAACATAACATTGGCTGGTTTCATGTAAAGGACTAAAAAGGATCAATAATTTACTATTATTTTAGAAATATCACATGTAAACTATACAACTTTGATTGATATAGAAAAAGTTCCCAGGGATGCCTGGGTGGCTCAGTGGTTGAGCATCTGCCTTTGGCTCAGGACATGATCCCAGGTCTGGGGATTGAGTCTCACATCGGGCTCCCTGCAGGGAGCCTGCTTCTCCCTCTGTCTATGTCTCTCCCTCTCCCTCTGTGTCTGTCATGAACAAATAAAATCTTTAAAAAATAAAGTTTCCGCATTTCTTTTTAATATGTAAATTTTTTTTGCAAGCAGAAGTTTTTCCTTTCCTTATGGCAGATTTCCTTTTTCAATATTAGTTAAAAGTTTAAAATTCACTGGTCAAACACCAGGCCTACAATCCCCCTGTAAAGCTATACCTTTAATCACCAATGATCTGATAATAAAGATCATTTACATTGGTTTACTGACATTATTAAAATTACCACGTTCTTTCTCATACAAAAGTTTCCAGGATATTTATGTGCAAATAAAACCTCAAAGACATAACTTATCTAATTGTCAATATGTAGGAGTCCTTGATCAAAATGGTATCCTTTAAATCAAGATATAGGAGGTTTTACTTTATTTCTTAAATCTACTCATAGATATAAAAGGAGGAAGGGAAGGGTCAGAATTTTATTTCTCAGACAGAATCATACTGTGATCTTGCAAAGACAAGAAAAGGTCGTCCAAATCTTAACTTCACTATACACTAGAGAAGTGGTGTAGGAAAACTGATCATCATTAAATAACTATTTAGCTGCTGCTTGATCACCTATGTTAACAATACCCAAACTTCTGTTTTTCAGAATTATCTAGAGAACTTAAAAGATACACATATTGAATATCCACCAATGCTCACCTCTATTAACATGGATAATTAAGATCTGAGAGCAATATTATACTTCTTTGGAAAGTCTACTATTTTCACATAATGCACAATATCAATATAATGTTGTAACTATAGGTTTCACATATGACATTAAAATGATAAGACTTATCTTCATGTATGGGTTATTGCTCAGCAGTTAACAGTCATACTTCATATAGCAGAGTCAACTACTTATATATCAATAACAAAAACATTACAAAACTTGGAAATTTTAATTTGAAAGAGCACAGCGAAATATAAACTTTGGATGACTACCATATAAACGATGGGAAAACACCAACAAAATCATTCACATTGCTTACGTTTGTCTTGGCACAATACAGTTCTTAGTTACTGAAAGTGAGTTTATTGAACATGAAATATAAAGCTAAATTTTCCCAGACTAAAAGCTCAAATTCAAGGCAGAAATCTTTCACTATTGTGTAACATAAATCCAGACAGAAGTACAAAATCTGAAATTCCTAATTATTTTTCTCAAAGTATGGAAATCAATAGTAGGTCACTATTTTGCAGAGCATATAAATCTTATTCTGACTCTCTGATTTCTCCCAAAATAGTCATCCTTAAAGCTATCACTTTTTCTTTCTTTTTTTTATTTTTTATTTTATTTTTTTGCTATCACTTTTTCTATCTAGCTTAACCAATATTAGTATGCCCATATTGTACCCAACTGTAGTAAACACAGAAAGTAGTTTCCATTATTCAACTGGTTATATTCACTGGAATTTAAGGCAAGATGAGTGAGTTGGCAAGACTTCACAAAGAACTGAAAATAATACCTGCATAATAAAGTATAAGAGTTCTCCCTATTACCATTCTATGGTCCTTCTGACTATAGGAAGAAAAGGGAAGCTTAGCCACTATTTTCATATTTATATTAATACTAGAATAATATTTTAAAAGAATTAAAAAAGGCTTAAGACTTACATTGGAAGGATTACTTCAAGAATGCAACACAGTTGAATTAATATGATGATTTAGTGGATCCTTTAATAAGGATAGTAATTTTCATTTTATCACTGAATAAAATAATGAAACAACCAGGAAAACTACAGGAAGAAAAAAAATGCAACGATGGAGTTCTTCAATAAATGTTATATGCAAGCAATCTGGTGACCCCTTTTCAGTACTCCTACAAGTTACATACACAGAGACACAGATACACAGGGAAAAAGAGACAGAAAGTCTGACAGAAGAAATTATTTTAGCATACATAAGAATTACATTGACGGCCTGTAAACACACATATTCCTGAGTCATGCCTTCAGAGTTTCTCATCCAGATCAGAGGTAAGGCCTAAATATTTGCATTTTTACTAACTTCCCAGGTGATGTTGATGCTGCTCATCAGGGAACCACACTTTAAGAATCACTAATTTATAGAAAACTGAGAAAGAAGAGTAATCCCAATAGCAGTACATAGTCTCTCATAATTTGGCTAGTTCTATTTAATTTCAAGCATTACTTTGAATAATCTAGCTAATTCTAATAAAAGTAAATGTTCTTTTAGAATATAGGCTTTTTTACATTTTAACAGTTAAATATTATTTTCTCAACTAAATATTTAATAGAAAGTGTTTACAAACTTTGTATCAGTATTCTAAAATACAGGGACAGCTGGATGGCTTAGCGGTTGAGCTTCTGCCTTTGGCTCAGGGTGTGATCCTGGAGTCCCAGGATCTAGTCCCACATCCAGCTTTCAGCATGGAGCCTGCTTCTCCCTCTGCCTATGTCTCTGCCTCTCTCTCTCTGTGTCTCTCATGAAAAATAAATAAAATATTTTAAAAAAGGATTCTAAAACACAAGTCTAATAGTACCACTATCATAAATGATTGCATACAGAATTGGATTCTCTGCTTTGGACATTGTCACTACATATATACATATATACCTACATATAGATAAACAGATTTTTTCTTCAAAACTTCAACATTTAATCAGGCCCTGGGCTGAAGGCGGCGCTAAACCGCTGAGCCAGCTGGACTGCCCAAACAGATTTTCATTATAATGTATTTTACTAGTTAAACGAACTGTTATATATTATTTCTCTATTGGAAAGAAGTATTGAATATTTTATCTGGTATACTGCTTTTGTTTCTAAGAGGAAATACTACCATCTGTGAGAAATGTTAAGAAGTGACAATCCAGTAATTTATTAAGCTATGCTTTATTCACAACCAACCATTATCTTTTTAAAAAAATACAGATACCCATTTCAGAAAAAAATAGTATTTTGGTATATCAAGAAGAAAATATTATGGTTGCCAATTAATATTACTTTGATGTTTCCATGCTATATTCAGTAACACAGTGGAATACCTTGGATGACATTAAGAGTATAATGCACTAAATAGAAAATAAAAAGAAAACAGTATCTATGAACGAAGAGTGTTAGTTATCTCTTATTCTTGCACAGTTTTCACCCTGCCAAAAATAAAGAGTGACATATTGCATTATCCAAAGAGAAAACTCCTACTGAAATTTGAAATCACTTAAATCTGAAAGAATAGTTAATAAAATTTTGATTGGGATACCTATGTACCCATAGTCTAGGCCAGGATCGGGAAAAAAACCCCTCACCCCATCATGGTCACTGCTTTGTGTCTGGTTCAGGGATGAAAAATGTAAAACATCTACTGTTTTGTGATTTTCCATTTCAATAGTAAAGTTGTAATGTCAAACAAATAGTTGGTTAATCAAACTACACTTTATTTATTTTTTAAATATTTTATTTATTTATTCATGAGACACACACAGAGAGAGAGAAAGAGAGAGAGGCAGGCAGAGACACAGGCAGAGGGAGAAGCAGGCTCCATGCAGGGACCCTGACGTGGGACTCAATCCCGGGTCTCCAGGATCACACACTGGGCTGAAGGCTACACTAAACTACTGAGCCACCTGAGCTGCCCTCAAACTATAATTTAAAATTTACTGGGGGGAGGAGGGGCAAGATGGCAGAAGAGTAGGGACCCCAAAACACCTGTCCCTACCAAATTACCTAGATAACCTTCAAATCATCCTGAAAATCTACGAATTCGGCCTGAGATTTAAAGAGACAACAGCTGGAATGCTACAGTGAGAAGAGTTCACGCTTCTATCAAGGTAGGAAGACGGGGGAAAAAAGAATTAAAGAAACAAAAGACATCCAAGGGGGAGGCGCCCCACGAGGAGCCGGGCTAAGGCCGAGGCGAGTACCCCAGGACAGGAAAGCTCCATCCCAGAGAAGCAGGAGCATAACCAATCTTCCCGGGCGGAAAGGTACTCACAGGGAGTTAGAGCAGGATCCCAGGAAGGGCAGGGATGCCCTCGGGCTCCCTGCGACACTAACAGACACCTGCGCCCGGGGGAGAGTGCGCCAAGCTCCCTAAAGGGCTGCAACGTGCGGTCGCACTGACCCGAGAGCAGCACTGAGAGGATCGAGTGGCGGCTCTGCGTGGAGGCGGAGGGGGCTTCGTGCCCTGGGAGCAGCTGAGAGGCGGCTCCGGCAGAGGAAGAGGCTCCGTGAGGAGGGAGCTGTGTGGCTCCAGGAGCAGCTCGGAGGGGCTCCGGCTGCGGCGCCGCGGAGAGGGGGCTGCGCGGCCGGAGCGTGAATCCAACAGTGCAGGCCCGGAAGCACAGGGTGCCGGGGACACAGCCCAGGACCCGGCCTCCCCCCAGGACAGGCAGAGACCAGGAGAGCCCAGGACAGCAAGGATGCTCCTACCCCGAGCTGGGCAGATCAGCGGCCCTGCCCCCGGAGGATCCAAGCCCCTGCAGACGGAGAGCTCCTTAGTTACTGCAGGAGCTGAATCCAGGGCTCCAAAGCTGGCCACCACCACTGTGGTTGTTCCTCCTGAGGCCTCACGGGGTAAAAAAAACCCCAACTGAGCCCTGAACAAACTAGGGAGCAGAGCAGCTCCCCCAAGTGCTACCACCCGAAAATCAGCACAACAAGCCCCTCCCCCAGAAGACCAACTAGACCGACAAGTTTCAGGGGAAGTCAAGGGACTTAAAGTATACAGAATCAGAAGATACTCCCCCATGTTTTTTTATTCTTTCTTTTCTTTTCTTTTTTTTTGCTTTTTGATTTCTTTTTGCTTCCCCCACCTTTTTTTCCTTTCTTTTTCTTCTCTCTTTTTTCTTTTTTCAATCCTTTTTTCTTTTTCTCTTTTCTTTCCTTCTTTCTCTCCTCTCTTTTTCTCCTTTTCCCAATACAACTTGTTTTTGGCCACTCTGCACTGAGCAAAATGAAAGAAGGAAAACTTCAACTGAAAAGAAAGAATCAGAAACAGTCCTCTCTCCCACAGAGTTACAAAATCTGGATTACAATTCAATGTCAGAAAGCCAATTCCGAAGCACTATTATACAGCTACTGGTGGCTCTAGAAAAAAGCATAAAGGACTCAAGAGACGTCATGACTACAGAATGTAGATCTAATCAGGCAGAAATTAAAAATCAATTGAATGAGATGCAATCCAAACTAGAAGTCCTAACGACAAGGGTTAACGAGGTGGAAGAACGAGTGAGTGACATAGAAGACAAGTTGATGGCAAAGAGGGAAACTGAGGAAAAAAGTGACAAACAATTAAAAGATCATGAGGATAGATTAAGGGAAATAAACGACAGCCTGAGGAAGAAAAACCTATGTTTAATTGGGGTTTCCGAGGGCGCTGAAAGGAACAGAGGTCCAGAATATGTATTTGAACAAATCTTAGCTGAAAACTTTTCTAATCTGGGAAGGGAAACAGGCATTCAGATCCAGGAAATAGAGAGATTCCCCAATAAAATCAATAAACACCGCTCAACGCCTTGAAATTTAATAGTTAAGCATGCAAATTCCAAAGATAAAGAGAAGATCCTTAAAGCAGCAAGAGACAAGAAATCCCTGACTTTTATGGGGAGGAGTATTAGGGTAACAGCAGACCTCTCCACAGAGACCTGGCAGGCCAGAAAGGGCTGGCAGGATATATTCAGGGTCCTAAATGAGAAGAACATGCAACCAAGAATACTTTATCCAGCAAGGCTCTCATTCAAAGTGGAAGGAGATATAAAGAGCTTCCAAGACAGGCAGCAACTGAAAGAATATGTAACCTCCAAACCAGCTCTGCAAGAAATTTTAAGGGGGACTCTTAAAATTCCCCTTTAGGTAGAAGTTCAGTGGAATAATCCACAAAAACAAGGACTGAAGAGATATCATGATGACACTAAACTCATATCTTTCAATAGTAACACTGAACGTGAATGGGTTAATGACTCCATCAAAAGGCGCAGGGTGTCAGACTGGATAAAAAAGAAGGACCCATCTATTTGCTGTCTACAAGAGACTCATTTTAGACAGAAGGACACCTACAGCCTGAAAATAAAGGGTTGGAGAACCATTTACCATTCAAATGGTCCTCAAAAGAAAGCAGGGGTAGCCATCCTTATATCAGAAAAACTAAAATTTACCCCAAAGACTGTAGTGAGAGATGAAGAGGGACACTATATCATACTTAAAGGATCTATCCAACAAGAGGACTTAACAATCCTCAGTATATATGCCCCGAATGTGGGAGCTGTCAAATATATCAATCAATTAAAAACCAAAGTGAAGAAATACTTAGATAATAATACACTTATACTTGGTGACTTCAATCTAGTGCTTTCTATACTCAATAGGTCATTTTTTTTTAATTTATGACAGTCACACAGAGAGAGAGAGAGAGACACAGAGACACAGGCAGAGGGAGAAGCAGGCTCCATGCACTGGGAGCCTGAAGTGGGATTCAATCTGGAGGCTCCAGGATCACGCCCTGGGCCAATGGCAGGCGCTAAACCGCCGCGCCACCCAGGGATCCCTCGACAGGTCTTCTAAACACAACATCTCCAAAGAAACGAGAACTTTAAATGATAGACTGGCCTGGATGCATTTCACAGATATCTACAGAACTTTACATCCAAACGCAACTGTTTACAAATTCTTCTCAAGTGCACATGGAACTTTCTCCAGAATAGACCACATACTGGGTCAAAAATCGTGTCTGAACCAATACCAAAAGATTGGGATCCTCCCCTGCATATTCTCAGACCGTAATGCCTTGAAATTAGAACTAAATCACAAGAAGTTTGGAAGGACCTCAAACACGTGGAGGTTAAGGAGCATCCTGCTAAAAGATGAAAGGGTCAACCAGAAAATTAAGGAAGAATTAAAAAGATTCATGGAAACTAATGAGAATGAAGACACAACCATTCAAAATCTTTGAGATGTAGCAAAAGCAGTCCTGAGGGGGAAATACATCGCAATAAAAGCATCCATTCAAAAACTGGAAAGAACTCAACTACAAAAGCTAACCTTACACCTAAAGGAGCCACAGAAAAAACAGAAGATAGATCCTACACCCAGCAGAAGAAGAGAGTCAATAAAGATTTGAGAAGATCTCAACGAAATCGAGACCAGAAGAATTGTGGATCAATCATCAAAACCAGGAGTTGGTTCTTTGAAAGAATTAATAAGATAGATAAACCACTAGCCAACCATATTTAAAAGAAGATAGAGAAGACTCAAATTAACAAAATCATGAATGAGGAAGGAGAGATCACTACCAACACCAAGGAAATACAAACGATTTTAAAAACATATTATGAACAGCTATCCGCCTATAAATTAGGCAATCTAGAAGAAATGGACACATTCCTGGAAAGCCACAAACTACCAATACTGGAACAGGAAGAAATAGAAAACCTGAACAGGCCAATAACCAGGGAGGAAATTGAAGCAGTCATCAAAAACCGCCCAAGACACAAAAGTCCAGGGCCAGATGGCTTCCCAGGGGAATTCTATGAAACCTTTAAAGAAGAAACCATACCTATTCCACTAAAGCTGTTTGGAAAGATAGAAAGAGATGGGAGTACTTCCAAATTCATTGTAGGAGGCCAGCATCACCTTAATTCCAAAACCAGACAAAGACCCCACCGAAAAGGAGAATTACCGACCAATATCCCTGATGAACATGGATGCAAAAATTCTCAACAAGAAACTAGGCAATAGGATCTAACACTACATTAAGAAAATTATTCACCATGACGGAGTAGGATTTATCCCCGAGACACAAGGCTGGTTCAACACTCGTAAAACAATCAATGTGATTCATCATATCAGCAAGAGAAAATCCAAGAATTACATGATCCTCTCATTAGATGCAGAGAAAGCATTTGACAAAATACAGCATCCATTCCTGATCAAACTCTTCAGTGTGTAGGAATAGAGGGAACATTCCTCAACATCTTAAAAGCCATCTATGAAAGGCCCATAGCAAATATCATTCTCAATGGGGAAGCACTGGGAGCCTTTCCCCTAAGATCAGGAACAAGACAGGGATAACCACTCTCACCACTGCTATTCAACATGGTACTGGAAGTCCTAGCCTCAGGAATCAGACAACAAAAAGACAATAAAGGCATTCAAATTGGCAAAGAAGAAGTCAAACTCTCCCTCTTCACCGATGACATGATACTCTACATAGAACACCCAAAAGCCTCCACCCCAAGATTGCTAGAACTCATACAGCAATTTGGTAGCGTGGCAGGATACAAAATCAATGCCCAGAAGTCAGTGGCATTCCTATACACTAACAGTGAGACTGAAGAAAGAGAAATTAAGGAGTCAATCCCATTTCCAATTGCACCCAAAAGCATAAGATACCTAGGAATAAACGTAACCAAAGACGTAAAGGATCTATACCCTAAAAACTATAGAACACTTATGAAAGAAATTGAGGAAGACACAAAGAGATGGAAAAATATTCCATGCTCATGGATTGACAGAATTAATATTGTGAAAATGCCAATGTTGCCCAGGGCAATTTACACATTTAATGCAATCCCTATCAGAATACCATGAACTTTCTTCAGAGAGTTATAACAAATTATTTTAAGATTTATGTGGAATCAGAAAACACCCCAAATAGCCAGGGGAATTTAAAAAAATAAAACCATAGCTGGGGGCATCACAATGCCATATTTGAGGTTGTCATCTAGACAGTGTGGTACTGGCACAAAAGCAGACACATAGATCAATGGAACAGAAGAGAGAGTCCAGAAGTGGACCCTGAACTTTATGGTCAACTAATACTCGATAAAGGTGGAAAGACTATCCATTGGAAGAAAGACAGTCTCTTCAAAGGAGGTGCTGGGAAAATTGGACACCCACCTGCAGAAGAATGAAACTAGACCACTCTCTTTCACCATACACAAAGATAAACTCACAATGGATGAAAGATCTAAATGTGAGACAAGAGTCCATCAAAATCCTAGAGGAGAACACAGGCAACACCCTTTTTGAACTCAGCCACAGTCCCTTCTTGCAAGATACATCCATGAAAGCAAAAGAAACTAAAGCAAAAATGAACTATTGGGACTTCATCAAGATAAGAAGCTTTTGCACAGCAAAGGATACAGTCAACAAAACTGAAAGACAACCAACAGAATGGGAGAAGATATTTGCAAATGACCTATCAGATAAAGGGCTAGTTTCCAAGATGTATAAAGAACTTATTAAACTCAACACCAAAGAAACAAACAATCCAATCATGAAATGGGCAAAAGACATGAACAGAAATCTCACAGAGGAAGAGGTAGACGTGGCCAACGTGCACATGTGAAAATGCTCTGCATCACTTGCCATCAGGGAAATACAAATCAAAACCACAATGAGATTCCACCTCACACCAGGGAGATTGGGGAACATTAACAAGGCAGGAAACCACAAATGTTGGAGAGGATGCGGAGAAAAGAGAACCCTCTTACACTGTTGGTGGGAATGTGAACTGGTGCAGCCACTCTGGAAAACTGTGTGGAGGTTCCTCAATGAGTTAAAAATAGAACTGCCCTACAACCCAGCAATCGCACAGTTGGGGATGTACCCCAAAGATAGAGATTAAATGAAATGCGGTGACACCTGCACCCCAATGTTTATAGCAGCAATGTCCACTATAGCCAAACAGTGGAAGGAGACTCAGTGTCCATTGAAAGATGAATGGATAAAGATGTGGCTTATTTATACAATGGAATATTACTCAGCCATTAGAGATTACAAATACCCAGCATTTGCTTCAACGTGGATGAAACTGGAGGGTATTATGCTGAGTAAAGTAAGTCAATCGGAGAAGGAGAAACATATGTTCTCATTCATTTGGGGAATATAAATTATCGTGAAAGGGAATAGAAGGGAAGGGAGAAGAAGTGTGTGGGAAATATCTGAAAGGGAGACCTAACATAAAGACTCCTAAATCTGGGAAACGAACTAAGGGTGGTGGAAGGGGAGGACGGCGGGGGGTGGGGGTGAATGGGTCACGGGCACTGAGGGGGCACTTGACTGGATGAGCACTGGGTGTTATTCTGTATCTTGGCAAATTGAACACCAATAAAAAATAAATTCATTCTAAAAAAATAAAATAAAATTTATTGGTTTCTGGGGAGTAGAAGGGTACCTGTAAAAGGAATAAAAGTTTTGCAATAGATAAGTAATCATAAATAAAATAAACCTTTTAACAAAATTATCTTAACAGGTTTATTTTTTTCCTTTATTCGCAATAATGCAGAAAACTTTTTCTTGCTTCTTTATTGTGCTATCAGAAAGCACAGAGATACCATCAGAGATGACAAAGCAGTGAAAAGCAAATGCAAATTAAAAGTGGAGGTATCTTTCTAGTAGTCATTATATTAATAAGAGCGCAATTAAAAATTAATGCACTTAAAAAAAGAAAATTAATGCACTTATAACCTACTTTGCAATATAATCCTAAAGTAATGCTTAAAATGGCCACCAAATCAGAATATATATCCCTTCAAAAAGACAGAGATGACTCCAAAGAATATTTCAGATTATATGACAGGTGAAACTAATAGCTGGATGTAATAAAATATAAGTCCATGTACTTAAAGTTGACCTCATGTAGTCTGGTCTATCTTTAAATTAAGATTCTTAGTGGGATCCCTGGGTGGCGCAGCGGTTTGGCGCCTGCCTTTGGCCCAGGGCGCGATCCTGGAGACCCGGGATCGAATCCCGCGTCGGGCTCCTGGTGCATGGAGCCTGCTTCTCCCTCAGCCTGTGTCTCTGCCTCTCTCTCTCTCTCTCTCTCTCTGTATGACTCTCATGAATAAATAATAAAAAAATTAAAAAAAAAAAAAAAAGATTCTTAGTTATAACTTGAAGCAGACTCCTCCTCTATGGCTCTCATATTAATTTATGCTGATGACAGCTGAGTTTATTTTTTAATTTCAGTATAATTGACACACAATGTTACATTAGTGTTATGTGTACAATAGTTATTCAACATTAGTATTAGGTGTACAAATAGTGATTCAACTTCTCTGTATCTTATGCTATGCTCACCACAAGTCTGATGGCTGAAGTTTTTAAAATGGGATAGATGAAATTTTAAATATATATATATGGATTTTGTCCTGTTTTGTTTTATCCAAACTGAAACTGTATGTCTTTATATTGGAGTATATACTCCATTTACATTTAAAGTAATTATATATATATAATTATATTATTATAAATTTTAATATTATAATCATATAAAAATGCATATATATACAATATATATATCGGACAATGGAAGTTAAAAAAACTCTAAAGAACTAGTTTTTCTTTTCAATTGAATTAATTCCTTGTTCCACTAAAATCAGAATAGGCCTTACCTAAAAGGAAACATAAAAGTAAGTCTGTGTTTAGAATCCAATTGTAGATGCAAAATATTTTAAGGTAATATTTTCTTTTTATTTATTTTTATTTTGATTCCAGTATAATTAACATAAAGTGTTATATTAGTTTCAGGTATAACATATAGTGATTCAATAATTCCATACATCACCCAGTGTTTATCTTAACAAGTGCACTCAAACCCCAGCAGCTATTTCACCCAACCCCCTACCCACCTCCCCTCTGGTAACCATCAGTTCTCAATAGTTTAAATTCCATTTCTTGGCTTATTTCTATTTTTCCCCTTTGTTAATTTGTTTTGTTTCATACATTCTAAACATAAGTGAAATCATATGGTATTTATCTTTCTATGACTGACCCATTTCACTTAGCATTATACTCTCTAGCTCCATCTATGTCATTGCAAATAGCAAGATTTCATTCTTTTATATGGCTGAATGATATTCCATTGTACTCTTAATAACTAGTACTAACATTAAGTTTTGTGGAAAATCCTGAAAATTCTTTTTATAAACACCATAATCACAATACATTCATCAATCTAAATAGGTGGCTATTTTATAATCTGTTAAAAATAAACATTCTGACTAAAAGTCAGTTCACCCTTGTGTATTATTCTATTAATCCACATATTGAATTTAAGAAACAAAACAGATGAACATAGGGAAAGGGGGGAAAAAGAGAGGCAAGTAAACCATAAGAGATTCAACTGTAAAGGACAAACTGAGCATTGATGGAGGGGGGGTGAGCCGGGGATGGGCTAAATGGGTGATGAGTATTAAGGAGGGCACTTGTGTTAAGCACTGAATCACTAAATTCAAATCCTGAAACCAATATTACACTATATGTTAACTAACTAGAATTTTATGAAAATTTGAAAAAAAAAGATTTTGATGGGATGAGCACTGGGTACTATACTATATGTTAGCAAGTCAAACTTCAATTAAAAATGGATAGGAAATATCAGAAAGGGAGACAGAACATGGAAGACTCCTAAATCTGGGAAACGAACTAGGGGTTGTGGAAGGGGAGGAGGGCAGGGGGTGGGGGTGACTGGTTGGCGGGCACTGAGGGGGGCACTTGACAGGATGAGCACTGGGTGTTATTCTGTATGTTGGCAAATTGAACACCAATAAAAATAAATTTATTATTAAAAAATTTTTAAAGCATAAAGGATAAAAAGGAGAAAAAAGGATTTAATTTAATTACAAAGAGATCTTAAAACATATTTCAGTTTAAAATCTGGCAAAGGGTGAAATGTTTTAAAAGAAAAAGTGTAAACATTTAAAAAGAAAGCTGCACACTTCCAACATGTTTAATATAGATAAATAGAATGGTCAAACTGTGGAAGGAGCCTCGGTGTCCATTGAAAGATGAATGGATAAAGAAGATGTGGTCTATGTATACAATGGAATATTACTCAGACATTAGAAACGACAAATACCCGCTATTTGCTTCGACGTGGAGGGACCTGGAGGGTATTGAGCTGAGTGAAATAAGTCAATCGGAAAAGGACAAACATTATATGGTCTCATTCATTTGGGGAATATAAAAATTAGTGAAAGGGAATAAAGGGAAAGGAGAAAAAAATGAGTGAAAATATCAGCGAGTGTGACAAAACATGACAGATTCCTAACTCTGGGAAATGAACAAGGGGTAGTGGAAAGGGAAGTGAGTGGAGGGTTGGGGTGACTGGGTGATGGGCATTGAGAGGGGCACTTGGCTGGATGAGCACTGGGCGTTATGCTATATGTTGGCAAATTGAACTCCAATAAAAAATAAAAAAAATTAAAAAAATAAAAAAAGATAAATAGAATGGAATGTTACCATAATATTTGTTTATAATTTAATTTAAAATGCTTATATGAAGTTTCTGTTATTGTGTGTATGCAATTTTTATATGATTGAACACTGTGCTTAAGTCCTAGAACAATACTTACATCACAAACACTGTATTAATTATCCACAATTCCCTACAGCAAGGTTAAAGCATTTAAAGTTTTGAGAGGGACTTCTCAATACCAGCTCACTTTAGCATTAATCATTTTCAAATTTGGTACTGAAGAATAAATCTCATCATACTGATGTTAAAACAGTTCCTATTTAGATTAATTTACAAATTATTTCATCTGTTATTTTACTAATGAAATAAATGGGTTCATTTTCCAAATTAATAGTCTCTTACCAATGAACCTCAGATAATTATGAAATGAGACAAAAAGTATTTATTTTTAAATTTTCTTAATTTTAATGTTTTTAGTTATGTTAAAAACGTGATAATTTCATTTTTAACTACTAGTAGTGGCAAAGTGCTCAGAGATGTTATTGTACTTATTATAATTAGGCTTGACCCATGGAGGGAGGGGTAAAGAAGCATGAATTTCTCCTGTACCAAAAGATGGCAGTAGAAATGTTCATTATTTCTAGTTTCTATTCATACCCACAAAAAGGCAGGCAGATAGATTCTACTTTAGTGTTACTCATATCCTGATCTGCCATTCTCTTTACTTTACGACCATCTCTTTTCAAACACTATGCTTAGCTCCAATTTTTGTTCTAACAGTGTTATTACTAAGAATTAACATGAATTCCTGGTTTCCTGTCATTGATGAATAACTTGTGCTTGAAATTCTTATATGTGGATGGACCCATGCAAAAAGAGGGGTTTTCTATGGAAATCATCTCCCAAGTCCTTCCAGGTTTAGTGTCAATCCCTTATAGTGGGAAGTGTGAGAGAGCTCAGTAGCACAACTTTTTTTCTTTCCCACTGCTCCTTACAATGGCTGGTAGAGGCTGATAGCAATGCAAATTCTACAGTCAGATTTCTTTTGCTTTAAGATACCTGATGCTTGGGGATCCCTGGGTGGCTCAGCGGTTTGGTGCTGCCTTCAGCCCAGGGTCTGATCCTGGAGACCCAGGATCAAGTCCCACATCGGGCTCCCTGTATGGAGCCTGCTTCTCCCTCTGCCTCTCTCTCTCTGTCTCTCATGAATAAATAATTAAAATCTTTAAAAAAATAAGATACCTGATGCCAAGAGTTGCTGCCTCTTCAAACTGCCATTAACCTCAAGGAGGGGATCTGGACAGAGAGAACTCTAGTTCCCTTTGGAGGGAATGACAGGGTAGGGAAATCACTAAGACTGAAGTACAATAGGCTCAAAGGCAAGTTGTGAGCTAAAGATACCTACTGAGATCAAAGCTCCACCCCCTCTGCACTAGACTGTTCAGCTCACTATGACTCTCACAATATACTCAGTAACCAGGTAATCATTCTTCAAGTCATCCCAGATCTGTTACCTCTTTGTGGATAACCCTATCAACACACATGAATCAAGGATTCTCTGGAGGCTGAATGGGACTCCAGAATGATAGCCAACAATATATTTACCTTCCATATGACTCAGGAACATGATCTGAAGAGGCAGTAAAGTAGGAACCTACCAGAATGCTCCAGGAAAAAGCCTTAGCATTAAAAAAATCTATTAGCTTATTTCCCCTTCTCCCTTCACAGCACCTTCTGGACCGTAATAACTCAGTCCACCAACCGTTGCTCTCTTCAATTCCATTCAGACAACTGGAGTGGGGCAGGGATGTGGTGCTAGAATGAGGCTCTGGAGGGGGGCCTGCTGTTAAGCACAGAGGAGAAGGGGAAGCGTGGCCAAAGAAAAAACAAAGAGAAATGCAAAAAAAAAAAATTAAAAGAAGGAATAAAGGGAGAAGGAAGGAAAGAAAGAAATTAAGGAAGGAGGGATGCCTAGGTGGCTCAGTGGTTGAGCATCTGCCTTTGGCTCAGGGCATGATCCCAGGGTTCTCTGCGAGGGGCCTGCTTCTCCCTCTGCCTATGTCTCTGTCTCTCTGTCTCTCTATCTCATGAATGAATAAATAAAATCTTTAAAAAAAGAAATTAAGGAAGTAGGAAAGAGAGCACAGACAGCAAGCACTTGTAACAGCTGCCAGGGCCCTTAAGCCACTGCTGTCCAAGGACAAGTGGGTACTGACACTACTTCCTCCAACAGACTCCTCCAGTCCCACTCAACCACTTTACAGACTTCCCGTCCTCCCAGGCTCATGTCCCTTGTAGGGTAAAACTATTTCCATGGTGACCTATGGGCACACAAATTAAGGTGGTCTATAGTATTGAGTCATAGGAGTTCCACATACTCCAGGCCAGTGACCTCTCCATTAATTTTCTTTCGCCCTTAGTGTTGAACTTTGTCCAGTAGAATAATACTACCTTTTCTCTCTCCCCACACAGAAAAACAATCTACTCTCCTTTCCCAAAATGCTCTGACAAATGTCTTTCCCCAACACACACTCTCCTCCTGCCTATACCTCTTCAATCATTGCCAGCATAAACACTAACTTAAATTCATGCTCAGAGGGCAGTTTTTCTGAAACAGGGGGCTTTTGTTCACTGGTGTCTTTTTTTCCCTTAACAATTTGTGTCATGAGGACTTCCCTCTCTTACTTAATACCTTCTGCTCTTCATTTGGGCTAGAAATATTTAGGGCCTTATGTTTCCTTCCATATGTATAGCCCCTTCTAACAAAAGAAAACAGCTGGATGGCATTTTAAAAAGAAAGTTTCAAAATGCCTTCTTTAATAGCTTAAAGTAGACCTTGCCCTAATGAAATTCTCTAAGTTTATAATTAGTAATATTAAATGTATCAATTGGGTTATTGTTTTTAAACTTTACTTCCATTAAAATTTTCTAACTAGCATAAAGTTCATTTTTAAGGTACCTAAAGATTATATAAGAGAGATAACTAATGAGCATGTTATAGAAGGAAAAATAAATCTTGAAAGTTTAGGATTACAGAAAATATATATGTAAATATTCCTGGTTAGATGGCTATAACATTCTTTCACTAATACATAGTAAACACACTTGATATCTAAAAAAACTGAGGTACAGACTTTAATATTTCGCTTTAGAAATGTGTGAGATTAAGGTTTTCAAAATCATTCACTATCTGGCTATTTATTGACATGTAAACGTGTTAGTCAATTACTCTGGAGGAGTTATAATTCCCTTACCCTACAGCCGTGAATTAACATAATTCTTGATACCACATCAGCACAGAAAGTAAAATACAAAAAAAATTACTAATGCCTTTTTCATCACACTGAGTTCAATTTTAGTCATAATTATAGATACAATTATTAACAAAAGAGCTAATTTTCTACAAAATTCAGTGTATATTTTAGTTAAATAAGTTTTTGAAGGAATTTTAATTCTAATGTCAACTTCAATGTCTACTCATAGTTGAAACTAAAAGGAAAAGTAATGAAACTCCCTTTCTATGAGATTTCTCACCGTGTCTTTGGTTGCACACTTTTTTGAATTTAACAACACTACTATTCTGAAGATTAACTTTCTTCTCCAGAGTTCCCCATCAACTGATCTCCCCACATTCTCTGCACCTCACCTGCCACAATACCACGGATTCTGTTGCCAGGAGACAAAGAATATTACTGTTGCATCATTAATGCTCTTACAGTTAAAAAATATTTTCAAATGAGAAATTTATATAAGGCAATTCTAAGTATGAAATCTCAAAAAAATCCAGTGCTACACAGGATATATTAAAGATTAAGAATGTATTCATTATATTACTTTGAATTTAATAAAAAATAGTAACAATAAATAGATACCCATACAAAAGGAGAGAAAATGAGGGGGAAAATCAGAGAGGGTGACGGAACATGAGAGACTCCTAACTCTGGGAAATGAACAAGGGGTAGTGGAAGGGGAGGTGGGTGGGGGCATGGGGTGACTGGGTGACGGACACTGAGGAGGCACTGGATGGGATGAGCACTGGGTGTTATACTATATGTTGGCAAATCGAACTCCAATAAAAACATATACAAGAAACCCCCCAAAAAGCCAAAACAAAAACCAAAACAAAACAAAACAAAAAACAAAAAGCCAACAGGAAATAACAAGTGTTGGTGAGGATGTGAAGAAATCAGAACCCTCCCCAGGGCGTGATCCTGGAGACCCGGGATAGAGTCCTATGTCAGGCTCCCTGCATGGAGCCTGCTTCTCCCTCTGCCTGTATCTCTCTCTCTCTCTCTCTCTCTCTCTGTCTCCCTCTCTCTGTCTCTCATTAATAAATAAATAAAATCTTAAAAATAATTGGAACCCTTGTACACTGTTGGTGGGAATGTAAACTTGGGTAATTATTATGGCAAATATGATGGCAGTTCCTCAAACATATAATTCCCATATGATCCAGCTACTCCACATCCGAATATATACTCAAAAAATTGAAAGCAAGGTCCTCGAAAGAGAATTGTACACCTGTGTTCATAATAGCATTCTTCACAATAGCCAAGAGGTGGAGGCAACCCAGGATCTATCAGTGGATGAATGGATAAACAAAATATAGCACATGCATACAATGAAATATTATTCAGTTATTTTAAAAAGAAATGAAGTTCTGACACATGGGTGAACCTTGAGGACATTATGCTAAGTGAAATAGCGAGTGACAAAAAGACAAATACGGTGTGATTCCCACTTACATGAAATATCTAGAGTGGTCCATTTATAGAGACAGAAAGGGGAATGATGGTTGCCAGGGACTGGGGAGAGGAGGAAATGATATTTTGTTGCTTAATGAGAATAGGGTCTCAGTTTTACAAGATGCAAAGGTTCTGGAGATTGATTGCACAACAAATACACTTAACATTACTGAACTGTACACCTAAAAATAATTAAGATGATAAGTTTTATATAATGCGTACTTTTCTAGAAATTTTTAAAAGGCTATCAAAAAATGCTTAACTATGTTTCCAGAAATGTGAGGTGGTGAGATATTACATCATTTATCATATTTGAGACAATTTTTCTCTGTGAACCTTGACTTATGTACTTCAACCTCTAACTATGTCTACCTGGTTACACAAAAATTAACCTGACAGCTATCAAATAAAAACATGTACACACAGAACCAAATACTATTTTGTAATAGTCTATATGCAAAATCAAAATTAAGTTGTAGTTTTCTGGAATGCAAACTTTGAGGACATACTATTTAATTTTCATCTCCCAAATGAAAATTGTTTTGAAAATCCTTTAACAGTTTCAAAGTATTGTAGTTGTTTAGCATTTGATATTTGTTCTGAATGCCAAAAATTAATATAAAACCATTTTAAGAGAGAGTTCTTTCCAACATAAAATCATGTTATAGTATGACCAGTTAATAGAAATCATCACATAATTGTTTTTAATAAAAATATCAAAATTGAGAAAATAGGCAAGCAAATAAATTATAGGGAGGAAATTATTTTTCAAAGCCAATGATCCAAATGACATGTTTTGGATAGCCAATGTAGTCATTTTGCTGTGAAATGTAAAAGGTAATTAGTATACACTTTGGAAGGGCCAAAGATGAAATAAGATAGTTTCTCAATTTTCTCTTGGCACTACAACATATATCAAAGGAAGAAGAAAAAATTAACACCATCTAAGAATATAAATCATGTATATGAAGAGATAATGTTAAATCAGAACTTAATTTGAATAGGAAAATATATCTGTAAAATTTCTAAAGGAAAACATAGAAATTATATGTTCCTGATATATAATAATGATACAGATCTTAAAATTTTACTTTTTGAGTGCAGAATTTTTAAACATGTAATTAAATGGTAAAAATTCCAAAAATTATACAATGCTCATAATATGTCAGGTACTAAGTGCTTTAATTAACTCACTTAATTCTCACTGAGAAAAATATAATCAAAAGGCTCAGGATTCATGTAAAAGAAAGAGAATGAGTTCTACAAATAATTTAATGAATAGAATAATAGATAAAATAGCCCAGAATTAACTAAGAGACCAATAGGCACAAGTTGGGGGAGGGATTTTAAGTAGAATTAAAAAGTTAAAACAATGTAGTAATAAAAGAAGACAATAAAAAGAAGACATGTAAGAGTGAATAAGATGAAAAGAGTCTTAGGAAAACAAAAATACAAAAGAGAAGTCAAAAGACAACTATCACTAAGTAGCTGTTTAGTGATCCAAATGTCTGATTTAAGTCCCATTGGTTCCAAGCTTAAAATTCCCAATTCAACTAATTGTGCCATATCTCTTTTTTTTTAAAAAAAAATTATTGGAGTTTAATTTGCCAACATATAGCAAAACACCCAGTGCTCATCCAGCCAAGTGCCCCCCTCAGTGCCCATCACCCAGTCACCCCAACACCCTGCCCACCTCCCCTTCCACTACCCCTTGTTCATTTCCCAGAGTTAGGTGTCTCTCATGTTTTGTCACCCTCACTGGTATTTTCACTCATTTTCTCTCCTTTCCCTTTATTCCCTTTCACTACTTTTTATATTCCCCAAGCCGTCTCTCTTTTGACTCAGTTTGATACATTAAAAAATCATTAAAGATCCTTTTCTTAAACAGAAGGGATTTTAAAACTTATTGAGTGAATTGTCACATTTTCGGGCAATTCAATTCCTTCCCTGAGCTCCTAAGAAAAGTGATAGAGGAATCATGCTCTGGAGAGCCAGAAAGGTAGAAATCAAGATAATGGACATTGGATGTGGTAGAGAAAGGGAAAAAGCATTCTTTTTTTTTAATTTTTATTTATGATAGTCACAGAGAGAGAGAGAGAGAGAGAGGCAGAGACACAGGCAGAGGGAGAAACAGGCTCCATGCACCGGGAGCCCGATGTGGGATTCGATCCCAGGTCTCCAGGATCGTGCCCTGGGCCAAAGGCAGGCGCCAAACCGCTGCGCCACCCAGGGATCCCGGGAAAAAGCATTCTTAAATGGGTTTTGGAAAATGAGCTGCTAGGAAACAAAAAAACCCTCAATATCTGAAGTCCATCTTTGACCAGTGATATCTATCCTGAATGAAAACTATCTATTGTCAGCTAAGAGCTAGTTGAATAAAAAGCAGTAACACTTCCCTGGCGGGCATATCAGGATGAACAGTTTGCTTAATATTTTTCATTTCACCTTCTTTTACCAGTAATGCTGCTATATTTTGTTTTTTAAAAGCTTTATTATAGGGACACCAGGGTGGCTCAGTGGTTGAGCATCTGTCTTTGGCTCAGGGCATGATCCCAGGGTTCCGGGATTGAGTCCTGCATCCAGCTCCCTGTGAGAAGCCTGCATCTCCCTCTGCATATGTCTGTGTCTCAAATAAATAAATAAACAAATACATAAAAAATAAAATCTTTTAAAAAATCTCTACTATGTTTTAGAGTGGAGAGTTCAGCATGATTTTAATATTTATTTTTGCCTTTTTGTTTCACTCAGATTGACTGGCCTTTTTAAAATATTCTTATTAGGGGATCCCTGGGTGGCGCAGCGGTTTGGCGCCTGCCTTTGGCCCAGGGCGCGATCCTGGAGACCCGGGATCGAATCCCACATCGGGCTCTCGGTGCATGGAGCCTGCTTCTCCCTCCGCCTGTGTCTCTGCCTCTCTCTCTCTCTCTGTGACTATCATAAATAAAAAAAATTAAAAAAAAATATTCTTATTGGAGTTCAATTTGCCAACATATAGCATAACACCGAATGCTCATTCCGCCAAATCCCCCCTCAGTGCCCATCAGCCAGTCACCCCAAAACCCCACCCACCTCATCTTCCACTACCCTTTGTTCATTTCCCAGAGTTGGGTGTCTGTCATGTTTTGTTACCCTCATTGATATTTTCACTCATTTTCTCTCCTTTCCCTTTATACCTTTTTACCAATTTTTATATTCCCCAAATGAATGAGACCATATAATGTTTGTCCTCTCTGATTGACTTACTTCACTCAGCATAATACTCTCCAGTTCTATGCACGTTGAAGCAAATGGTGGGTATTTGTCTTTTCTAATGGATGAGTCATATTCTATTGTATACATATACCACATCTTCTTTATCCATTCATCTTTCGATGGACACTGAGGCTCCTTCCACAGTTTGGCTATTGTGGACATTGCTGCTGTAAACATTGGGGTGCAGGTGTCCTGCCATTTCACTGCATGTGTATTGTTGGGGTAAATCCTCAGCAGTGCAATTGCTGGGTCGTAGGGCAGATCTATTTTTGACTCTTGGAAGAAACTGCACACAATTTTCCAGAGCGGCTGTACCAGTTCACAATTCTACCAACAGTGCAAGAGAGTTCCCCTTTCACCACATCCTCTCCAACATTCGCTGTTTCCTGTCTTAATTTTTCCCATTCTCACTGGTGTGAGGTGGTATCTCATTGTGGTTTTGATTTGTATTTACCTGATGGTCAGTGATGCGGAGCATTTTCTAATGTGCTTGTTGGCCATGTCTATGTGTTCCACTGTGAAATTTCTGTTCATATCTTTTGCCCTTTTCAGATTGGATTGTTTGCTTCTTTGCTGTCGAGTTTCATAAGATGTATATAGATCTTGGATACTAGCCCTATATCTGATATGTCATTTACAATATCTTCTCACATTAGGTAGGTTGTCTGAGTTTTGTTGACTGTTTCTTTTGCTGTGCAGGTTGTTATCTTGATGAAGTCCCAATAATTAATTTTTGCTTTTGTTTCCCTTGCCTGCATGGATGTATCTTGCAAGAAGTTGCTGTGGCCAAGATAAAAAACGGTGTTGCCAGGAAGCATGGGTGCCTCAGCGGTTTAGTGCTGCCTTCAGCCCAGGGCGTGATCATGGAAACCCAGATCGAGTCCCATGTTGGTCTCTCTGCATGGAACCTGCTTCTCCCTCTGCCTGTGTCTCTGTTTCTCTCTCTCTCTCTCTCTCTCTCTCTCTCTCTCTCTCTCTCCGTCTCTCATGAATAATTTTTTTAAAAGGAAAAATGTGTTCTCCTCTAGGATTTTGATGGATTCTGTCTCACATTAAGATCTTTCATCCGTTTTGAGTTTACCTTTGTGTATGGTGGAAGAGAATGGTCTAGTTTCCTTCTACTGCATGTGGCTGTCCAATTTTCCCAGCACCATTTATTGAAGAAACTATCCTTTATCTAGGGGATAGTCTTTCCTGCTTTGTCAATTATTAGTTGACCATAGAGTTGAGGACCCATTTCTGGATTCTCTATTCTGTTCCATTGATCTGTTTGTGTCTATTTTGGTGCCAGTACCACACTGTCTTCATGATCACAGTTTTGTAGTACCACTTGAAATGTGACATTGTGATGTCCCCGACTCTGGTTCTCTTTTTCAATATTCCCCTGGCTATTAGGGGTCTTTTCTGATTCCACACAAATCTTAAGATGATTTGTTCCAACTCTGAAGAAAGTCCATGCTATTGTGATAGGGATTGCATTAAATGTGTAAATTGCTCTGGGTAACATTGACATTTTCACAACACTAATTGTTCCAATATATGCGCATGGAATATTTTTACATCTCTTTGTGTCTTCCTCAATTTCTTTCAGAAGTGTTTTGTAGTTTTTAGGGTATTGACCCTTTCCCTCTTTGGTTAGGTTTATTCCTATGTATCTTACGCTGTTCGTGCAATTGTAAATGGGATTGACTCCTTAATTTCTCTTTCTTCAGTCTCATTGTTAGTGTATAGAAATGCCACTGATTTCTGGGCATTGATTTTGTATCCTGCCACACGGCCGAATTGCTATAGGAGTTCTAACAATCTTGGAGTCGAGACTTTTGGGTTTTTGTATGGACAGTATCATGTCATCTGTGAAGAGGAAGATTGTGACTTCTACTTGTCCAATGTGAATGTCTTTTATTTCTTTTTATTGACTGATTGCTGAGGCAAAGATTCTAGTACTATGGTTAATAGCAGTGGTGAGAGTGGACATCCCTGTCATGTTCCTGATCTTAGGGGAAAGGCTCCTAGTTCTTCCCCGTTGAGAATGATATTTGCTGTGGGCTTCTCGTAGATGACTTTTAAGATGCTGAGAAATGTTCCCTCTATCTATACACTCTGAAGAGTTTTTTTTTAATTTTTATTTATTTATGATAGTCACACAGAGAGAGAGCGAGAGAGAGAGAGACAGAGACACAGGCAGAGTGAGAAGCAGGCTCCATGCATTGGGAGCCCAATGTGGGACTCAATCCCGGGTCTCCAGGATCGTGCCCTGAGCCAAAGGCAGGCACCAAACCGCTGCGCTACCCAGGGATCCCCTGAAGAGTTTTGATCAGGAATGGATGTTGTATTTTGTCAAATGCTTCCTTTGCATCTATTGAGAGGATCTTGTGGTTCTTGTTTTTTCTCTTGTTGATATGATCTATCACATTGATTGCTTTATGAGTGTTGAACCAGCCTTGCATCCCGGGGATAAATCCCACCTGGTCATGGTGAATAATCTTCTTAATGTATTGTTGGATCCTATTGGCTAGTATGTTGTTGAGAATTTTTGCATCCGTGTTCATCAGGAATATTGGTCTGTAATTCTCCTTTTTGGTGGGGTCTTTGTCTGGTTTTGGAATTAAGGTGATGCTGGCCTCATAGAATGAGTTTGGAAGAATTCCATTCCTTTCTATCTTTTTGAACTGCTTTAGTAGAATAGGTATGGTTTCTTCTTTAAACGTTTGATAAAATTTCCCTGAGAATCCATCTGGCCCTGTACTTTTGTGTCTTGGGATGTTTTTTATGACTGCTTTAATTTCTTCCATGGTTAGTGGCGTGTTTAGGTTTCCTTTTCTTCTGATTCCAGTTTTGGCACTTTGTGGTTTTCCAGAAATGCTTCCATTTCTTTTAGATTGTCTATTTTATTGGCATATACCTGCTCAGAATACCTTTTTAAAATCGTTTGTATTTCCTTGGTATTGTTTGTGATCTATCCTTTTCCTTTTTTTATTTTTATTTTTTTATTTTTTATCTCTCCTTCTCCATTCGTGATTATATTAATTAGAGTCTTTTCTCTTTTGCTTTTAATAAGGTTGGCTAATGGTTTATCTATCTTATTAATTTTTTCAAAGAACCAACTCCTGGTTTTGGTGATCTGTTCTACAGTTCTTCTGGTCTCTATTTCATTGAGTTCTGCTTGAATCTTTATCTCTCTTCGGCTTGGTGTAGGTTTTATTTGCTGTTTTTTCTTCAGTTCTTTTAGGTGCGAGGTTAGCTTGTGTATTTGAGTTTTTTTCCAATTGTTTGAGGGATGCTTGTATTGCGATGTACTTCCCTCTCAGGCCTGCTTTTGCTGTATCCAAAGATTTTCATTGGTTGTATTTTCATCCTTATTAGTTTCCATGAAACTTTTAATTCTTCTCTAATTTCCTGGTTGACCCTTTCATCTGTTAGCAGGATGCTATTTAACCTACACGTGTTTGTGTTTCTTCCTAATTTCTTCTTGTGATGGAGTTCAAGTTTCAAAGCATTATGGCCTGAAAATATGCAGGGGACAATCCCAATCTTTTGGCATCAGTTGAGACCTGATTTGTGGACCAATATGTGGTCTATCCTGAAAAAATTTCCGTGCACTTGAAAAGTTGCGTTTGGATGTAAAGTTCTGTAAATATCTGTGAAATCCATCTGGTCCAATGTATCCTTTAAAGCCCTTGTTTCCTTGGCGATGTCGTGCTTAAAAGATCTGTGATTTGCAGAAAGTGCCATGTTGAAGCCTCCCAGTATTAGTGTATTATTATCTAAGTATGTCCTTACTTTGGTTATTAATTGATTGATATTCATTGCAGCTCCCACATTCAGGGCATCAATATTCATGATTGTTAGATCCTCTTGTTGGATAGATCCTTTAAGTATGGTATATTGTCTCTCTTCATCTCTTACTGCAGTCTTTGGGATAAACTTTAATTTATCTCATATAAGGATGGCTACCCATGCTTCCTTTTTAGGACCATTGGAATGGTAAATGGTCTTTTATTTTCAGGCTGTAGGTGTCTTTATGTCTACAATGAGTCTCTTGTAGACAGCAGATAGATGGGTCTTGCTTTTTTATCCAGTCTGGAACCCTGCGCCTTTTGATGGGGGTCATTAAGCCAATTCACATTCAGAGTTATGTTAAAGATATGAATTTAGTGTCATCATAATACCTATTCAGTCCCTGTTTTTGTGGATTGTTTCCTTGGACTTCCTCTTTCTTTTACAGAGTCCCCCTTAATATTTCTTGCAGAGCTGGTTTGGTGGTCACATATTCTTTCAGTTCCTGCCTATCTTGGAAGCTCTTTATCTCTCCTTCTATTCTGAATGAGAGCCTTGCTGGATAAAGTATTCTTGGCTACATGTTCTTCTCGTTTAGCACCCTGAATATATCCTGCCAGCCCTTTCTGGCCTGCCAGGTCTCTGTGAAGACATCTTCTGTTATTCTAATATTTCTCCCCATATAATTTAGGGATCGATTTTTTCTTGCTGCTTTAAGGATTTTCTGTTTACCTTTGGAATTTGCAAGTTTTACTATGAAATGTCGAGGTGTTGAATGGTTTTTCTTTTTTTTACAGGGGGATCTCTCTATCTCCTTATTCTGAATGCCTGTTTCCCTCCCAATGTTAGCGAAGTTCTCAGCTATGATTTGTTCAAATATGCTTTCTGGTCCTCTGTCCCTTTTAGCACCCTCTGGAACTCCAATTAAACGTAGATTTTTCCTTCTGAGGCTGTCATTTATTTCCTTTAACCTTTCCTCATGATCTTTTAATTTTTTTTCTCTTTTGTCCTCAGCTTCCTTCCTTGCCATCAACTTATCTTCCTTCTCACTCTCTCTTTCTTCTACCTCATTAATCCTCATCGTTTGGACCTTCAGTTTGGATTGCTTCTCATTTAATTGATTTTTAATTTTGGCCTAATTAGATCTAAATTCTGCAGTCGTGAAGTCTCTTGAATCCATTATGCTTTTTTCCAGAGCCACCAGTTGCTTTATAATTTTGTTTCTGAGATGGGTTTCTGACACGGACTTGTAATCCAAATTCTGTAACTCTGTGGCAAAGAATAATGTTTCTGATTCTTTCTTTTGTGGTGAGTTCTTTTTTCTAGTCATTTTGCTCAGTGCAGAGTGGCTAAAAATGAGTTGTACTGGGAAAGGGAAGGGGAAAAAAAGGAGGGGTATCCTCTTGTTCTATATAGTGTAAATCGGTGTTTTCCAGTGCTGCTTCTGAGGAACTTGCTCTTCCCCTCTCCTTCAAGCTGTATTCTGGGGGAGGGGCCTGCTTTGCTGATTCTCAGGTGTGTGCACCTGGGGGAGCTGCCCGCCCCCCCATCCGTCCCCCTGCCCGCCAGTTGCACGGCTCAGTGGGAACACTTTATCCTGTGTGGCCCCTGTTTCCTGGCAGCCCAGCTCTGTCCCAGGCACAGGGTGACACCAAGAGGAACAACCACACTGGCGGTGGCCAGCTCTCCAGCCCTGGAATCAGCTCCTGCAGTAACTACTGCAACCACCCAGTCCGCACTGGACTAGATGCTCCAGGGGCGGGGGATGCTGATCTGCACACCTTGAGGGGGCCCAGAGGCAGGAGAGTCCTTGCTGTTCTGTGCCCTCCCCACCTCCGCCAGTCCGGTGGGGAGTGCTGGATCGTGGGTTGTTTCCCCTGTTGCACTCAGATCTGGGACCTGTGTTGCTGGAATCGCACTGCCAGGCCACGGCTCCTGAAAGGAGCAGGGCACAGCACCCTCTGCCAAGACCCACCTCATGACCTCCTGTGGCCCCACGGTGCACTCGCCCTAGCCCTTTACTAAGCAGGGCTGCGGTGTCTGGTGCTCTTCCCTTGGGTGCACTTCCTCTGTTAGTGACTGTGGGAGACTGGGGCCTCCACTTCCCCTCCTGCAGTTCTGCCTGAGTTCCCTGCTAAGTGCCATTCCGTCCAGGATTAATCCAGTGTGGATTTTTAAAGTTTCTGCTTCTCTGGGACTGGACTTTCCTGTCCTGGAGGCTTTGCCGCCTGGCCCTAGGGTGGCTCCTCGCGGGGGCCCCCCTACTTGATTCTTTATTTTTTTCCACCTTTCTACCTTGTTAGAAGCACAAACTCTTCTCTCTGTAGCGTTCCAGCTGTTCTCTCTTTAAATCTCAGGTCGAATTCATAGGTTTTCAGGATGATTTGAAAGTTATCTAGGTAAGCTAGTGAGGATAGCTGACTTGGGGACCCTACTTCTCCACCATCTTGCCCAGCCCCTGATTGGTCCTTAAAAACAGACACTCCCTGTAGTAAACTCAAAAGATCTGAGTTTACACTTGGTCAACAACTTTAATATACAAAAGCAGATGCCAATATCCATCTAATATCATTTGGGCAAGGGAAATGAGTAAGAGCAAATTGAAGGTATCAAAATATCTTGGATAAGAAATTAGAACATTTTAAACAACAGGAAGTTATTGTGACGCAGTATAAGGCTCTGCTCTTAGCCTCTAATTTATCTTTGTCTCTACTGATTTTTAAAACAACTAGATAGGGATCCCTGGGTGGCGCAGCGGTTTAGCGCCTGCCTTTGGCTCAGGGCACGATCCTGGAGACCCGGGATCGAATCCCACGTTGGGCTCCCAGTGCATGGAGCCTGCTTCTCCCTCTGCCTGTGTCTCTGCCTCTGTCTCTCTCTCTCTCTCTCTCTCTCTCTGTGACTATCATGAATAAATAAAAATTAAAAAAAAATAAAACAACTAGATAGGCAGTGGGAGTGAAGATAAAAATGGGACTATATAAATGCTACTATAACCCCTTCTCTGAATTGGTTTGGTATTGGCAGGGCATCTTTTAAATATCAAAAGTTTGCAGATATTAAAAAGGCAATATGGGAGTACATAGCATATATTATATAACATCTCCACTGGGATCTGGAGTAGCACCTACTAATAAATACTTTTAATATTTTTATGGGAAACATGACTATTCACACTAAAGGGACTAAATAAATATAATAATTAGCATCTCGTATTTCTAGGCTTTGCTATCAAACCAGTTCCTGCTAAGTCAGACGTTGCCACCAAAATTTTAGATTTTCCAAAATTTAAAAAAAATTCTCAATTGTGGATAAGGGACTATGGATCCATATATAAAGTATGATTTTAATTAGGATAGAAGTCTCTAGTCGAGAAAACCAGTTAAGAATCCCAATAATTCCAATTCCTATTTATACATCTATTATCCAAAGCCAGAGTTTTGTTTATAATACTTATGATAAATATTTTTTGAATTTTTATAATTACACTTGAATTTCACTGATGGAACCCATATACGTAGTCAATACTTTTAAACTGAAATTTTACCTGACTACAATCAGTCACTAATTCATCTTAATCATATTTCCTCATATTTCAACAACTATCCAGTGTTTACACACTATATTTAAATATACCATAAGCCTGAAAAGTAGGTGGGACTACTACTATAATGTAATTTCATGGATGGTGGAAATATATTCATAGTTTCAGTGCTAAAAACATGATAGAAAAGAAAACAAAACATTGTGGATAGGTCAAAGAGTTAGAAATCTGTGGAGGAATGGCTAAGGAATGTTCACTCATGTGCTCAGTGCCTTAATGCCCAATGCAAGACCTCTCAGAGTGCCCTCTTCTACTTAAAGATACAGCTTTTCACCTGGCTTTGAGACATAATTCATTACCCTCACAGCAGAAAAAAATGTAACCAGAACCCTGATTCATTACTTTATTAATTAGTATTTCCAGCATAGACATATACAAGCGATAGTATTTGGTACAATTACTTCTCGTTATTAAAGAATACAATGCTCTTCATCATGCTTTACTTTTGCACAAGTAATGTCTCATAGCTGACTTTCATCCTATAAATGAAATTACACTCAGAAATAAAAAGGAAATATCATTTATAATAAGATCTAAGAGTTGTAAAAGACCTAAAATCCATCTAGTCCAATCATCCAACCAATTATTGAATTCTCCATGCAACAGGCCTGTCTAACATGCATACAAATCCAACTCTAAATATCCCCCAATGACAAGTAATAAACTCTAAATCAAGCCATTACAGCTTTGGATAGCTGTTTCAGAAAGTTCCTATACCTAACTGAAATCTGTCATTCTGTTACTTTTACCCAGTAGTTCTAGTTTTACTGCTTAGGTGGGTAGATGAGAAGTTATTTTTCATTACCACGAACACTCTTCAAATATTTGAAGACTGTGTTCAGGTCTCCCATGAGGTATCTTTCCATTAAGCAATAAATAACCTAATTTCTCCAACAATGCTTTATATTGCATGGTTTTGAATCTCTTTAACATACTGATCACAATATTCTGAACATGCTCCAGTTCTCCTGCTTTTCTGTTTATGTATTCAATAGATTTTACTAAGTAACTCTCACATGTCTATAGACCCCTTAAAAGTACAGCATACATTACAGAGATTCCTATTTTAAGTTATGTATTTCACTATACATTATGATCTTGTTGGTAACCACTGTTTTCTATTTTTAAGAGAAGAATCACTTAATTAGTAAAAATGTATTCAAGAAAAAGCTGCTGGTAGAAAATGTAAATAAATAAAATGATGCATTTTAGGTATGATTTGTAAGGTAAAACAAGTTACCTAATTGGGTGTTGAGCCTTAATTCAATTTTATAACTTAAAACTCCTGATTGTCAAAATGTTTAACTATGTAACAGTTTATGAGAGATCTAGATAATGTGATTCATTGTCATAGATATTAAAATTATATCATATAAGCAGCCTTATTTATTATTATTATTATTATTATTATTATTATTATTATTATTGTTATTATTTCCTTGTGTGTTCCCATGTGTGCTCCACTCTTTCTCTCACCTCTCCCTGGGACCAGGTTTCCCTCCCTTCCATAGCACCAGTTACCCCTAGTAAGCAGAAGTGTGAAAGAAATTTAACTGTTTATGTTGCAAAGGAGAAAAGAAAATATCAAGCTGTCATTGACATCAGAGGTATATTTTAAGAGAGAGAAAAACACAGAAAGAAAATAAACTAAGACCTATAAGTCAGCAAAAATCCAGCTAAGCTGGCTGAGTTGTATATAATGACTAGTTTAGAATTAATATCAAAGAAAGAAGGTAGGTAGAACATAAATACAAACAATTATGAAAAAAATTGATTTGTTCTTAACAAGGTAGTCTATGAAGTAGTGAATATAGTAGACCACCAATACTCAAACATTTTGGCCTCAGGATATCATTACACTCTTAAGAACTGAGGAACCCAAGAGCTTTTGCTTACGTGGATTATATTTATACATATTTACCCATCAGAAATGAAAATAGAGAAATTAATTTTAAAAACCCAAAATTCTAATTTGCACTTGCAAGCTTACATTTCTTCCTTTGGCAATGAATACTGTCAGTTGCCTTGCTTGAAGTGAGAGAGACTCCATTCACTTTTGAAAATATGTCTGCCAAAAGTACAAGTCAGAATAACTAAAGTTTGTTGGTAGTTCTTTCAAATAAAAATGATATTCCATGAAAAAAAAGTCCCATAGTTCAAACGATCTTATAAGTGCTTTTTCTTATGAAATAAGAAATTATTAATAATAATAATAATAATAATAAGGCTGCTTATATGCTATGATAACCATCATACTTGGTAACTTGATATGAGGAAGTGCTTTCTGCTCATTTTCTACTCTGCTGTATAGATTATTAAATAGATGTATACTCAAAGGTCTAAATCTAATAAAATTAATAATTTTAGTGTTTCCTCAAGGACATTAAATGAAAATGGCTTCCCCCAAGTGCATTGTGGTAAAGAATACAAATGGTGGCTCTCTAGTAGAGTACCAGTGCTTTGATTCATGCTAAGGCAGTAGTACTTTCCCTCATCATTGCTTTTGCACCACTGTGCAAATGTCAACATAGTGTATAGTGAAAATAATGTTTTAGCACTATGAAAACAGTTTTGATCTCATGGACTCATACAAGTGTCTCAGGGATTCCTTGGATCCTTGGACTACAATTTGAGAATCACTACAAAGGACTATACTTAAAAGCATGAGTTTCTCATTCATTTTTATTTGAACTCAAAACTCATTTTATGTTACCATATGTATTCTTAATGAAATTGTAAATACTTTTATTTAATTAAAAGCTTTTTGTGGTTGATCTTATGAGAAAAGGGTAACTACAATCCAGTAGGTATTTTCAATTCCAAAACTTATCTACACTTGAGAACCATAAAATTCTCTACTGCCACTTGGATATAGCAAACTCACATTACAAGGCAGGACAAAGATGAATGGAAAATATATAGTAAATACAAAATAATATTTCACTGGGTATGGTGGTAATTTAAAATGAAACAAACAATTAGAAAGAAAAATCTATAAAACTCAAAAAGAATACTTTTAAATAAGTTTTGATTTTATAAGATTAAAAAGCTGCAAAGGAGCTAAGATGGCAGAGTAAGAGAAGGACTCCAGACTTGCTTAGTTCCTTGGAACACAGCTAGGTAAATATCAAATCATTCTGAATACCCATGAAATCAATCTGAGGACTGATGGAACAAACTGCACAACTAGAGGGAGAGCAGAGGCCACATTGTGGAAGATAGGAGATACAGAGATGTTGTTTGGGGGGGGGTAGGGATGGCTGGTGCTATAGAGGGGAGGGAGCCCTGGTCTCAGAGAGACGTGAGAGAAAGAGAGGAGAGCACAGGGGAACATAGAAGGAAAACACTTCCCCAAAGCCATTGACTGGAAAAACAAGAGTGGTTGACTTTCATGAGTATTGGAACCAGTGGTGCTCAAAACCTAGAGTTTATTTTTTATTTTTTAAAGATTTTATTTATTTATTCATGAGAGGCACAGACAGAGAGAGAGAGAGAGAGAGAGAGAGAGAGAGGGGCAGAGACACAGGCATAGGGAGAAGCAGGCTCCATGCAGGGAGCCTGATGTGGGACTTAATCCCGGGTGTCCAGGATCATGCCCTGGGTTGAAGGTGGCGCTAAACCCCTGGGCCACCAGGGCTGCCCAAAACCTAGAGTCTAGAGGTCTGTTCCATGGCTGGTATAAAGCCCTAAGCACTACAGTGCTCCCATAGAGAAAACAAGAAGGTAACTGGGGGCAGAGGACATGATCTGTGGATCACCTGAGACATATCAGTAGACATGTTTCCCCTTTTTGGAATGCATCTGAGAGAGGCAGCATTGCAACTCCAGGGACAAAGGAGCCAGTAGGTGCTATTTTCAGTCCACCCTCAGCATAGGTGCAGAGACACCTGCTGAAGGTGGCTAACCCGGAGACTGGTTCTTTAGTGTACTTGGCTCCAAGCCCCACACTCCTGCACTATGGTGTGAATGCCCTTCTGAATTAAACCTGCATCAATCCCAGTGCAGCAAGACACATCCCCAGAAGACCAGTTGAGGTCCTCACCACACCACATCAAATTAAAGATTGCAGTTTTAAACTCAGCCAGTCTGTCTGGGATAGAGTTCAAAGTGCTCTATGTGGGTTCAGGCAGGCAAGCAACCTGGACACAGACACATGAAAAAAAGTGATCAGAAAACACCTATGATGAATGAAGGGAAATTATTTGCTGTTCTGGGAGAGCTTCTCTGACAGCAGAGAGCAGGAACTCCCCTATCCAGGGACAAAGGAGCTGGTTAGTGCATTCCCCTCCTCCTTTCAGCATAAAATAACTTCAATAAACAGTGCAGTGCCAACACTGGCTGCTTCAGTTGTTCACAACAAATCCCAATGCCCTGTGCTCTGGTGGTATTGCTATTCCCAGGGAAGTGGGCCTGAGAATCAGTGCAGGAGGTCTCACCCTCTGAAGACCAGCACAAACCGTTGCACACATCACATCTGTCTATTGACCAGAGAGTTCTGCAAAGCTTCAGCTCTAATGATAATAGTTTCAGGTCTCTTTTAATAAGAAGATCAGAGCATACATAGTTAAAACTCATGATACTCTGGCCAAGGTCCAAACACTCCCCACTACAGGAAAGGAGAAACCCTGCAGAGGACTGACTTGAGGGATACCATAACACAGCCACAGATTGCATGCAGCATACACCAGAAACAGCAAGAGGCTTTGGAAATATAATTCATATGCCTTCTTCTTCAGAAGGTCATTACTCTCAGTAGCAGGAAACATAGCAGGCTTTCCTGACACAGAGAAGTGTCCTGCACAAAATGAAAAGACAGAGGAATTCATTGTAAAAGAAAGAACAAGGAAAGCTCATGGCCAGGAATTGAATCAAAACAGATATAAGTAATATGCCTGATCCAGAATTTAAAGCAAGAATCAAAAGAGTACTAGTTGGTTGTGATAATAGTATAGAAGACAACAAGGAGTCCATTACCACACAGATAAAAAGAACTTAAAACTAAATAGGCTGAAATGAAAAAAATGCAATAACTGAGATTTAAAAAAGACTGGATGCAAGAACAAAAGAATGGAAGAAGTAGAAGAATGAATAAATGATATAGATAGAATTATGGAAAATAATTAAGCTAATAAAAAAGAAAGAAAAATATTATATCATGAAAGAGACATAGGGAACTGAGTGCATTCGTGAAACAATAACATTAATATCATAGGAGTCCCAAGGAAAGAAGAGAAAAGAGAGAGCATAAGGTTATTTGAGGAAATTATAGATGAAGATTTCCCACTCTGGGGAAGTTCTGGGGTTCTTTGAAAACTCAACAAATCTGATAAGGCTTCGAAATCCAGGAAGCACAGAGAACCCCTATCAAAATCAACAAAAGGAGGCCAATGCCAAGACATATTGTAGTTAAATTTGCAAAATATAGAGATAAAGAAAAAAAATCCTATAAAGAAGCAAGACAAAAGAAGTCCGCAACTTACCAGGGAGGACAAATAAGGTAAGCAGGAGATATTTCCAAAGAAACCTGGCAGGTCAAAGAGAGTGAGTGACATGATATATTCTATGTGTGGAATGGAAATATCTACAGCTAAGAATACTCTATACAGCAAAGCTATCATACAGACTAGAAGAGGTAAAGAATTTTCAAGACAAACAAAAACTAAAGGTATTCATGACCACTAAAGTAGACCTGCAAAAAATATTAAAGGGGACTCTTTGGGGAAAAAAGCTAGAAAGGAACAGAGAAAATCTCTAGAAACAACAATAAAACAATCAATAAAATTACAATATATTCATATATATCAATAATTACTGGGCGGGGCAAGATGGGGAAAAGTAGTGTCCCCAAGTCACCTGTCCCCACCAACTTACCTGGATAACTTTCAAATCATCATGAAAACCTACGAATTCAGTCTGAGATTTAAAGAGAGAATAGCTGGAATGCTACAGTGAGAAGACTTTGTGCTTTTATCAAGTACAACTTGTTTTTGGCCACTCTGAACTGAGCAAAATGACTAGAAGGAAAAACTCAGCACAAAAGAAACAGTACTCTCTCCCACAGAGTTACAAAATTTGGATTATATTCAATGTCATAAAGCCAATTCAGAAGCACAATTATAAAGCTACTGGTGATTCTGGAAAAAAGCATAAAGGATTCAAGAGACTTCATGACTGTAGAATTTAGATCTAATCAGGCTGAAATTAAAAATCAATTAAATAAGATGCAAACAAAACTGGAGGTCCTAACAATGAGGGTTAACGACGTAGAAGAACGAGTGAGTGACACAGAAGACAAGTTGATGGCAAGGAAGGAAACTGAGGAAAAAAGAGAAAAACAATTAAAAGATCATGAGGATAGGTTAAGGGAAATAAATGACAGCCTCAGAACGAAAAATCTACGTTTAATTGGAGTTCCAGAGAGCGCCAAAAGGGTTCCAGAGGTCCAGAAATTGTATTTGAACAAATAATAGCTTAGAATTTCCCTAACTTGGGAAGGGAAACAGGCATTCAGATTCAGGAGATAGAGAGAACACCCGCCTAAAATCAATAAAAAATGCTCAACACCTCGACATTTAATAGGGAAACTTGCAAATTCCAAAGATAAAGAGAAGATCCTTAAAGCAGCAAGAGACAAGAAGTCCCTAAACTTTATGGGGAGAAATATTGGGATAACAGCAGACCTCTCCACAGAAACCTGGAAGGCCAGAAAGGGATGGCAAGATATATTCAGGGTCCTAAATGAGAAGAACATGCAGCCAAGAATACTCTATCCAGCAAAGCTGTCATTCAGAATGGAAGGAGAGAACAGAGCTTCCAAGATAGGCAGGAACTGAAAGAATATGTGACCACCAAACCAGCTCTGCAAGAAATATTAAGGGGGACTCTGTAAAAGAAAGAGGAAGTCCAAGGAAACAATCCACAAAAACAGGGACTGAATAGGTATTATGATGACACTAAATTCATATCTTTAACATAACTCTGAACGTGAATTGGCTTAATGACCCCCATCAAAAGGCGCAGGGTTCCAGACTGGATAAAAAAGCAAGACCCATCTATTTGCTGTCTACAAGAGACTCATTGTAGACATAAAGACACCTACAGCCTGAAAATAAAAGACCATTTACCATTCCAATGGTCCTAAAAAGAAAGCATGGGTAGCCATCCTTATATGAGATAAATTAAAATTTATCCCAAAGACTGCAGTAAGAGATGAAAAGAGATACTATACCATACTTAAAGGATCTATCCAACAAGAGGACCTAACAATCATGAATATTTATACCCCGAATCTGGAAACTGCCAAGTATATCAATCAATAAATAACCAAAGTTAAGACATACTTAGATAATAAGACACTTATACTTGGTGACTTGAATATAGTGCTTTCTACAATCGACAGGTCTTCTGAGCACAACATCCCCAAAGAAACAAGAGTTTTAAAGGATACACTGGATCAGATGGATTTCACAGGTATTTACAGAACTTTACATCCAAACGCAACTGAATACACATTATTCTCAAGTGCACATGGAACTTTCTCCAGAATTGACCACATACTGGGTCACAAATCAGGTCTTAACTGATACCAAAAGATTGGGATAATCCCCTGCATATTTTCAGACCATAATGCTTTGAAACTAGAATGAAATCACAAGAAGACGTTTCGAAGGATTTCAAACACGTGGAGGTTAAGGACCATCCTGCTAAAAGATGAAAGGGTCAACCAGGAAATTACAGAAGAATTAAAAAGATTGATGGAAACTAATGAGAATGAAGATACAACTGTTCAAAATCTTTGGGATACAGCAAAAGCAGTCCTCAGAGGAAACACATCGCAATGCAAGCATCCATCCAAAAACTGGAAAGAACTCAAATACAAAAGCTAACCTTGTACCTAATGGAGCTTGAGAAAAAACAGCAAATAGATCCTACACCCATCAGAAGAAGAGAGTTAATAAAGATTCGAGCAGAACTCAATGAAATACAGACCAGAAGAACTGTAGAACAGGGGGAACTTGGTAGGATGAGCACTGGGTGTTATGCTATATGTTGGCAAATTAAACTCCAATAAAAAATTTAAAAATAATTTATCTGAAAGTAAACGGACTAAATGGTCCTATTGGAATAAAAAAACCAAGACCCATCTATAAGCTTTTTCGAAGAGACTCATTTAAGACCCACAGACATCTGCAGATTGAACGTGAGGGGATGGAGAAATATTTATGAGGCAAATGGGCATCAAAAGAAAGCTGGAATAGCAATACTTACATTAGATAAACCAGATATTAAACCAATGACTCTAAGAAGAGATGAAGAAGGGCATTATATCATAATAAAGGAGTCTCTCCAGAAGAAGAACTAACAATTGTAAATATTTATGCCTCGAATGTGGGAGAATTCAAATATATAAAACAATCAATAACGAACATAAAGCAACACATCTAATTATACAATAATAGTAGGCAACTTTAACAACCCATTTACATCAATGGACAGATAATCTATGCAGAGAATCCACAAGGAAACAATGGGTTTGAATGACACCCTGGACTAGCTGGACTTAACAAATATATTCAGAACATTTCATCCTAGAGCAGCAGAATGCCCATCATTTTCAAGTGCACATTGGATATTCTCCAGAATAAATCAAATACTAGGTCACATATCCAGCCTTAACACGTACAAAAAGGTTGAATGGGTCATTAAGGAAATTAAAAACGTAGTTAAAAATATAATAGTGAAATAAGTCAATCGGAGAAGGACAAACAGTGTATGTTCTCATTCATTTGGGGAATATGAATAATAGTGAAAGGGAATATAAAGGAAGGGAAAAGAAATGTTGGGAAATATCAGGAAGGGAGACAGAACATAAAGACTCCTAACTCGGGGAAACGAACTAGGGGTGGTGGAAGGGGAGGAGGGCGGGTGTTGGAGGGGAATGGGTGACGGGCACTGAGGTGGACACTTGACGGGATGAGCACTGGGTGTTTTTCTGTATGTTGGTAAATTAAACACCAATAAAAGTTAATTAAAAAAATATAATAGAACAAATGAAAAAATGAAATCATTACAGTCCAAACCCTTTGGGATGCAGGAAAACTGGTCATAAGAGAAAAGTATATAGCAATACAGGCCTACATCAAGAAGCAAGAGAAATCTCAAATATACAACCTATCCTTGCAGCTAAAGGAGATACAAAAAGACCAACAATGAAGCCTAAAGCCATCAGAAGAAAGGGAAAAAAAGATTATAGGAGAAATAAATGATACAGAAACAAACAAACAAAGACTAAGTAGAACATATCAATGAAAGCAGGACTTGGTTGTTTGAAAAATCAACAAATCTGATAAGCCCCTAGCCATACATACCAAAAAGAAAAGGGAAAGGACCCCAAAAAATATAAGCACACATGACAGAGGAGAAATTATAACCAACACCACAGAAATACAAATAACTATAAGAGAGGATTATGAAAAAAAAATGGGTAATCTGGAAGAAATAGATAAATTCCTAGAAAGATTTAACTGCCAAAATTTAAACAGGAAGAAATAAAAAAAAACTTGAATATAATGATAACCAGCAAAGAAACTGAATCGGTCATCAAAAATATCCCAAAAAGAAACTTCCAGGGTCAGATGGCTTCCCAGCGAAATTCTACAAAACAGTAAAAGTTAATACCTATTTTCTCGAACTGTTCCAAAAAATAGAAATGGAAGAAAAACTTCCAAACTCATTCTAGGAGGCCAGCACTACCTTGATTCTAAAACTAGACAAAGACCTACTAAAAAGAACTATAGGCCAATATCCCAGATGAACATGGATACAAAAATTCTCAACAATGGGGTGACTGGGTGATGGGCACTGAGGACGGTACTTGACGGGATCAAATCGAGCTTCAAGTATATATATGCGTGTGTGTGTATAATTCTCAATAAAATACTAGCAAATTGAACCCAACGGTACATTAAAAGAATCCTTCAACTTGTTCAAGTGGTATTTATGCCTGGGCCACAAGGCTGGTTCAATATTTGCAAATCAATCATTAGGATAACACCATATTAATAAAAGAAAGGATAACAACCATATGATCCTCTCAATGTGTGCAGAAGAGGTATTTGACAAAGTACAACACCCATTCATGATAAAAACCCTCAAAAAAGTACAGATAGAGGGAACATACCTAAACATCATAAAGACCATATGCAAAAGATCTTGAGCTAATATCATCCACAATAAGGATAAACAGAGCTTTTCCTCTATGGTCAGGAAAGAGATAAGGATATCCACTCTCATCACGTTATTTAACATAGTACTGGAAGTCCTAGCCACAGCAGTCAAACAACAAAAAGAAATAAAAGGCATCTAAATCAGTAAGGAAGAAGTCAACTTTTTATTATTTGCAGATGACATGATCATCTATGTAGAAGACATGAAATATTTCATAAAAAAATTGTTAGAACTATTACACAAATTCAGCAAAGTTGCAGGATACAAATTCAATGTACAGAAATCTGTTGCATTTCTGCACACCAATAATGAAGCAACAGAAAGAGAAATCAAGGAACTGATTCCATTTACAATCGCACCAGAAACTATAAGATACCTACTAATAAACCAAAGATGTTGAAGATCTGTACTCTTAAAAGTATAAAATATTGATAAAAGAAACTGAAAAGACACAGAGAAATTGAAAAATATTCCATGCTCATGGATTGGAAGAACAGATATTGTTAATGTCTATAACTACCCAAAACAATCTACACATTTCATGGAATCCTTATAAAAATAACAAAAGTATTTTTTTAAATTTTTTTTTAAATTTTTTATTTATTTATGATAGTCACAGAGAGAGAGAGGCAGAGACACAGGCGGAGGGAGAAGCAGGCTCCATGCACCGGGAGCCTGATGTCGGATTCGATCCCGGGTCTCCAGGATCGCGCCCTGGGCCAAAGGCAGGCGCCAAACCGCTGCGCCACCCAGGGATCCCAACAAAAGTATTTTTCACAGACCTAGAACACACAATCCTAAAATTTGTATGGAACCACAAAAGACCCCATATAGCCAAAGCAGTCTTGAAAAAGAAAAGAAAAGCTGGAGGCTTCACAATTCTGGAATTTAAGCTATATTACAAAGCTATCATCAAGACAGTATGGTAGTAGCACAAAAACAAACAGACACATAAATCAATGAAATACAACCCAGAAATGGGCCCACAACTGTATGGTCAACTAAGCTTCAACAAAGCAGGAAATCATATCCAGTGGAAATAATATCCAGTGGAAATATCCAGACAGTCTCTTCATAAAATGGTGTTTGGAAACCTGCACAGCAACATGCAGAAGAATGAAACTAGACCATTTTGGTACATCATACACAAAAATAAATTCAAAATTGATGAAAGACCTAAATGTGAGATGGGAAACCATCAAAATCTTAGAGAAGAACACAGGCAGTAATCTCTAACATCAGCCATAGCAATTTCTTACTAGACACGTTTCCTGATACAAGGAAAACAAAAGAAAAAAAGAAATATTAGGACTACTTCAAGACAAAAAGCTTCTCAACAGTGAAGTAAGTAATCAAGAAAACTAAAAGGCAATCTTTGGAATGTGAGAAGATATTTACAAATGGTATATGTGAGAAAGGGTTAGTAACTATAATCCATAGAGAATTTATCAAACAACTCAAAAAAGAGAAATAATCCAATCATAAAATGGGCAGAAGACACGAATAGACTTTTTTTTAAAAGATTTTTTAAAATTTATTTATTCATGAGAGACACACTGAGAGAGGTAGAGACACAGAAAGAAGGAGAAGCAGGCTCCATGCAGGGAGCCCAATGTGGGACTCGATCCTGGTACCCCAGGATCACGCCCTAGGCCAAAGGCAGGCGCTAAACCACTGAGCCATCCAGGCATCCCACATAGACATTTTTCTAAAAAAGACATCCAGATGGCTAATGGATACATGAAAAGATCTTCAACATCACTAATAATTAGGGCAATACAAATCAACACTATGATGAGATATCACTTCCCATCTGTCAGAATAGTTAAAATAAACACAGAAAATGACACATACTGGGGAAGATGTGAAGAAAGGAGAACTAACCCTTTCATGCTGTTGGTGGGAATACCAACAGATGCAGCCACTTTTGAAAACAGTATGGAGTTTCCACTAAATGTTAAACATAGAACTACCCTATGAATCAGCTATTGCACTACCAGGTATTTATCCAAAGATACAAAAATACTGATTTGAAGGGATACTTCCTGATATTTATACCAGCATTTTCAACAATAGCCAAATTACAGAAAGAACCCCAATGATGAGTGGATAAATAAGGGGTGATATATATATATATATATATATATATATATATATATATATATATATATAATGGAATATTAACTATAAAAAAGAATGAAATATTGCCATTTTCAGTGGTGTGGATGGAGTTAGAAGGAATTATGCTAAATGAAATAAGTCAGAAAAAGACAAACAATAAAGGGGAAAGGAGAAAAAATGAGTGGGAAATATCAGAAAGGGAGACAGAACATGAGAGACTCCTAACTCTGGGAAACGAACTGGGGGTGGGGGAAGGGGAGGTGGGTGGGAGGTGGGAGAAGAGGAGGTGGGCGGGGGGTGGGGGTGACTAGGTGACGGGCACTGAGGGGAGCACTTGATGGGATGAGCACTGGGTGTTATTCTATATGTTGGCAAATTGAACACCAATAAAAAATAAATTTATAAAGAAAGTAGAGAAAAAAAGAAAGAAAGACCCTATGATTTCACTCATATGTGGAATTTAGGGAAAAAAACAGATGAACATAGTGGGGAAAAAAGAAAGAGGCAAACCATAAAACATACTCTTAACTATGGAGAACAAACTGAGAGATGATGGAGGGGATGTAGGCAGCAGGCTGAGTTGAAAGGAATGATGGGTATTAAGGAGGGAGCTTGTAATGAGTACTGGGTTTTATATGTAAATTGAAAAATCATTACATTATATTCCTTAAACTAATATTATGCTGTATGTTAACTTGAATTTGCATAAAAATTGAAACTAAAAAATTATGCAGATAATAGATATTTAATAGAAAAAGACTGCCACAAAGAGTCCCTTTGCTTTAATATCATTTTTCAAATATTTACTATACTCAAAATTTCTCACAAATTTACACAGATCCCTTACATAGAACATCATGGTCTCTTTGACGCCAAGGATGTTGCAGTCTGGCAGAAATAAAAAATATAACACAATTTTAATTAAGCAATTTCTAAAGTGTTTTATATTATCAACAGTTTGATATTTCCAGAACATACTTTAGGCTTTTCTGACTCCCAAAAATTTGTTCTTCACTCCTCAATACTTCCCTAAAACTATGCCTATAAAAACCCTTTCATACCTTCTGCTCTCCCCAATATGCCTGACAGCCATCCTTCTGGCCCATTTAATTGTTTGAAAAGATTTTATTGATTCATGAGGGACAGAGACGGGGTTGGGGGTAGAGACAGACACAGGCAGAAGGAGAAGCAGGCTCCATGCAGGGAGCCCAATGTGGGACTCTATCCCGGGACTCCAGGATCACACCCTGGGCCGAAGGCAGGTGCTAAACTGCTGAGCCACCCAGGGATCCCCATTCAGGCCCATTTCAAAAGCCATTTCATCCTTGAATCCTTTCCTATCTCTCTTACATTTGGCATTTTCTGTACCTTTTTAAAATGGCTTTTGGCATATTCCCGCTATTAATGATTTTATATATTTATTTTAGCCCTGTTACTTATGTTTCTTGAAGGAGCAGACTATTCTTTCCCATAATTGTATATTCTTCAAGGCCTAGCACAATGCTTTTCTCAAGAAAAATAGATTGAAGAGAATCTATTTACTGAACTCATATAATGTGTGAAGTATAAGCTACACAACATATATATGAACTAGACAAAATACAGCATCCATTCCTGATCAAAACCCTTCAGAGTGTTGGGATAGAGGGAACTTTCCTCGACATCTTAAAGGCCATTTACGAAAAGCCCACAGCAAATATCATTCTCAATGGGGAAGCACTGGGAGCCTTTCCCCTAAGATCAGGAACAAGACAGGGATGTCCACTCTCACCACTGCTGTTCAACATAGTTCTGGAAGTCCTCGCCTCAGCAATCAGACAACAAAAAGACATTAAAGGCATTCAAATTGGCAAAGAAGAAGTCAAACTCTCCCTCTTCGCCGATGACATGATACTCTACATAGAAAACCCAAAAGCCTCTACCCCAAGATTGCTAGAACTCATACAGCAATTTGGTAGTGTGGCAGGATACAAAATCAATGCCCAGAAATCAATGTCATTTCTATATACTAACAATGAGACTGAAGAAAGAGAAATTAAGGAGTCAATCCCATTTACAATTGCACCCAAAAGCATAAGATACCTAGGAATAAACCTAACCAAAGAGGTAAAAGATCTACACCCTAAAAACTATAGAACACTTCTGAAAGAAATTGAGGAAGACACAAAGAGATGGAAAAATATTCCATGCTCATGGATTGGCAGAATTAATATTGTAAAAATGTCAATGTTACCCAGGGCAATTTATACGTTTAATGCAATCCCTATCAAAATACCATGGACTTTCTTCAGAGAGTTAGAACAAATTATTTTAAGATTTGTGTGGAATCAGAAAAGACCCCGAATAGCCAGGGGAATTTTAAAAAAGAAAACCATAGCTGGAGGCATCACAATGCCAGATTTCAGGTTGTACTACAAAGCTGTGGTCATCAAGACAGTGTGGTACTGGCACAAAAACAGACACATAGATCAATGGAACAGAATAGAGAACCCAGAAGTGGATCCTGAAATGTATGGTCATCTAATATTCGATAAAGGAGGAAAGACTATCCATTGGAAGAAAGACAGTCTCTTCAACAAATGGTGCTGGGAAAATTGGACATCCACATGCAGAAGAATGAAACTGGACCACTCTCTTTCACCATACACAAAGACAAACTCAAAATGGATGAGAGATCTAAATGTGAGACAAGAGTCCATCAAAATCATAGAAGAGAACACAGGTAACACCCTCTTTGAACTCGGCCTCAGTAACTTCTTGCAAGATACATCCACAAAGGCAAAAGAAACAAAAGCAAAAATGAACTATTGGGACTTCATCAAGATAAGAAGCTTTTGCACAGCAAAGGATACAGTCAACAAAACTAAAAGACAACCTGCAGAATGGGAGAAGATATTTGCAAATGACATACCAGATAAAGGGCTAGTTTCCAAAATCTATAAAGAACTTATTAAACTCAACACCAAAGAAACAAACAATCCAATCATGAAATGGGCAAAAGACATGAAGAGAAATCTCACAGAGGAAGACATGGACATGGCCAACATGCACATGAGAAAATGCTCTGCATCACTTGCCATCAGGGAAATACAAATCAAAACCACAATGAGATACCACCTCACACCAGTGAGAATGGGGAAAATTAACAAGGCAGGAAACAACAAATGTTGGAGAGCATGCGGAGAAAAGGGAACCCTCTTACACTGTTGGTGGGAATGTGAACTGGTGCAGCCACTCTGGAAAACTGTGTGGAGGTTCCTCAAAGAGTTAAAAATAGACCTGCCCTATGACCCAGCAATTGCACTGTTGGGGATTTACCCCAAAGATTCAGATGCAATGAAACGTCGGGACACTGGCACCCCGATGTTTCTTTTTTCTTTTTTTTTTTTTAAAGAAATTATTTTCTTTTTTTTTTAAACACATTTTTTTTTTTATTTAATTATGATAGTCACAGAGAGAGAGAGAGAGGCAAAGGCATAGGCAGAGGGAGAAGCAGGCTCCATGCACCGGGAGCCTGATGTGGGATTCGATCCTGGGTCTCCAGGATCGCGCCCTGGGCCAAAGGCAGGCGCCAAACCGCTGCGCCACCCAGGGATCCCTCACCCCGATGTTTCTATCAGCAATGTCCACAATAGCCAAACTGTGGAAGGAGCCTCGGTGTCCATCGAAAGATGAATGGATAAAGAAGATGTGGTTTATGTATACAATGGAATATTACTCAGCAATTAGAAACGACAAATACCCACCATTTGCTTCAACGTGGATGGAACTGGAGGGTATTATGGTGAGTGAAATAAGTCAATCGGAGAAGGACAAACAGTGTATGTTCTCATTCATTTGGGGAATATGAATAATAGTGAAAGGGAATATAAAGGAAGGGAAAAGAAATGTTGGGAAATATCAGGAAGGGAGACAGAACATAAAGACTCCTAACTCAGGGAAACGAACTAGGGGTGGTGGAAGGGGAGGAGGGCGGGTGTTGGAGGGGAATGGGTGAGGGGCACTGAGGTGGACACTTGATGGGATGAGCACTGGGTGTTTTTCTGTATGTTGGTAAATTGAACACCAATAAAAATTAATTAAAAAAAAAGATCATTCTTGACTTATGAGTTCTTATAATCTATTGGAAGAAAACAAAGGATGAAAATAGCATGATATAATGGTAGACAAAAAGTATATTGATTCAGATAACAAGGTCAGAGGAAGATTTTGGGCAAGAATTTATTGAAGTTTTCTCTTAGTTATAGCTGATGATAGGGTCATATAAGAACGAACAGTTCCTCCAAAGTTCTGTTACCGTGGTCCTGAACTAGGAGTAATTTTGCCCCTTAGTGGATATCTAGCAATGTCTCAAGATACATTTGTTTGTTACAGCTTATAGGAGCTATAGGGAGATTGGTATTGGCATCTAGTGGTTAGAGGTTAGGGATATCCTCAACATCTCTCAAAGCACAGGAAAACTTTTCACAAGAATTATCCAACCTAAGTGTCTATAGTAGGAAGACTGATAAACCCTGTATTATTAGAAAGTACACAGATATTTACTTATATTCAATAAGAAGTATTTCTATTAAAGGATATTAAAGTATTTCTATAAAGGTCTTTAAAATTGCAAGGTTCCAGGCAGCCTGGATGGTTCAGCAGTTTAGCACTGCTTTCAGCCCTGGGCATGATCCTGGAGACCTGGGATCAAGTCCCACGTCAGGCTTCCTGCATGGAGCCTGCTTCTCCCTCTGCCTGTCTCTCTCTCTCTCCTTTCTGTGTCTCTCATGAATAAATAAATAAAATCTTTCAAAAAATTGCAAGGTTCCATTTTATAAAGCTATCAAAAACTCCCGGTTTTTAAGAAGGGGGAATGATAGTCATGATATGAGGTAATTAACAGTATATTAAAAGTATTTCACATTTTCATCTCGCTGATTTTTATGGCAGATTCAATTTTTTAAACTTTAGAAAGCTATCAGATTACATTTAATTTTCACTTAAAATGCATTTAAATGATATTTTTAAACCTGTGACTTTATTTTAGAGAAATGATACATGTTCACTTAAAACTATTTAAGAACAGGGGCACCTGGGTGGCTCGTTGGTTAAGTGCCTGACTTATTTTCTGCTCAGGTTATGATCTCAGTGTTGTGAGGCAGAGCCCCATGTCAGGTTCCATGCCCAGTGTGGAGTCTGCTTGAGATCCTCTCCCTCTGCCCCTCCCCCCACTCTCTCTCCCTCTCTCTCCCAAATAAGTAAATAATAAATCAAAAAAATAAAATAAAATAAAAAAATAAAAAATAAAATCAAACTGTTAAAAAAAAGTATAAATAGGATAGAAACAATTTACCTGGAATCTTACCAGGGCCTACATTTGAGGACACACACTCCGTAACACTTTGTTCTTTCTGTGCATATGGAAGGTTAGAAGTAAATAATTTTACACAAAAGGATCATATGATATTATTTTAAATGTTAAATGTAATTTAATTTTAATTTTAAAAAGATACTTATTCATGAAAGAGAGAGGGAGAGAGAGAGAGAGATTGAGAGGCAGAGACACAGGCAGAGAGACAGGCAGGCTCCATGCAGGGAGCCTGATCTGGGACTTTATCCCGGGACTCCAGGATCACACCCTGGGCTGAAGGCAGGCGCTAAACCGCTGAGCCACCCAGGGATCCTCTAAATGTAATTTTAGTTAACTTTTTAGGCAAGGAAATTGAAATTAAATGGAAGAAATTGCTTAATATAAGACAGATACTCCACAGCAAGATAGATTCATTTTTTCAATATTCCTCTAAAGTTAATATACTTTTGAATTTTTAACTACCTATTTTAACTTTGTCAGAATTTATTGATAATTAAATTAATATAATGACATTTCATCTCTTTCATGATTATTAGCTATGTAATCATTTTCACATCACGGAAGTTCAAAGCATTTACACTTTATAAACCAAAATTTTCTTAATTTCTCTATTTCCTTTCCCTTCTAATTTCCTAATACAGTATGTATCCAAATGTTCTCTGTATGCTATAGTATGTTTACTATATTTCCTATTATTCTTACGGTCTGTCCACACATTTTAGATCTTACTAGATCCTATTATACTAAGAAAAAACATTGTAGATGTTGTCATCACTTCCATCTACGTATAAAGAATGGTGTAGAGTATCATTCCCACCCTAACAACAAGAAAAACTGGATAATACATAAAATCATAAATTTTCACGAACCTATCAAAAAGGCAAGGTCACGGAGCAATAATATGGCCTGAAACATAAGGAAAGACAGGTGCTTCCAAGAAGAGATGGGACATGAGCACTGGCTAACTTGGGGAATAACATGGAAGGGTAACAGGCAGCCATACAGGCAAGAACATGTTTAGATGAATTTTTAAACAAATTGCTGCAGACAGTGTGAGCTATCATGAAAGTACAGAACCACTGAGACCTGTAGATTGTGGAAAGCTCAAACCCATTTGCAAGTTCTTCTCCACAAACTTCTTTGGCTGCTCTATCACCACCAACCTTCCCCCACCCCCAAGAAAAAAAGATTGAAGGAAGATCACGAGACCAGAGAAGACCTACTTGGTGGTATAGGCCTAGGGGAAGGGAGTGGTTACTGATATGGGAAAAACATGAATTTCTGACCAGATTACTTTCCCCTATAGAACAAATGCCTAAGATGCAGCAAACTTTGCCATTTCCATGGCACATTTGAAGACCCACTGTGGCTAAAGAAAAGCTATAGAAAATAACAACAACAACAACAACAACAAAACTCTACCACTAGGTGAAGGGCAGGATCACTGAGGAAGTCTTCTTCAGGAGAACCAGGAGCACATGGTTGGTGGAGGACAGAAGCTAAAGCAAAGACAATAGAGAACATTTTCCCCTTCCTCCTACCAACATCATGTTTCAAGTAAAAATGAGAAGAGACACCTTTCTAAGGTACAGGATCACAGGAAAGACTAAAACTGAGGGTGTAAAAAAACACTGAAAAAACCCTCCAGGAATGTAGCATTCACCTAAGTACAAGGTAACCAGTGGGAACTGAAGCTGGCAGTATACTGAGAATAATCACACCTAGAACAAAACCTACACCTGAGTACAATTCCTGATTACATTATCTAAACTTTAATTTCTAAATTATAATAATGTGATTACCTCAATTACAATATCTCAACCCACACACTAAAACCCTGACAGAACATACACGCCCCTTTCCAGGCATAAATATTATTCACCCCTATCTGTTCTGTTGTATGCATATTATTCAATTATAAAGCAAAAATTGAGTCACAGAAAAGGCAAGAAAAAATACAACAGAAGATTCAAATATAAGTGCTATAAATGGTGAAACTATCAGAGAATTTAAAATAACTTCAGTTAAGTGTCACCTGGGTGGTTCAGTTGGTTAAGCGTCTGACTCTTGATTTCAGCTCAGCTTGTGATCTTGGGGTTGTGGGATTGAGCTCCTCATTGGGCTCTGTGCTCAGTGTTTAGTCTGTCTAAAATAAATAAATAAATCTTGAGATGCCTGGGTGGCTCAGCGGTTGAGTGTCTGCCTTTGGCCCAGGGCATGATCCTGGGATCTGGAATCAAGTCCTGCATTGAGCTCTCTGTGGGGAACCTGCTTCTCTATCTGCCTCTCTCTCTCTCTATGTCTCTCATAAATAAATAAATAAATCTTTAAAAAATGAATAAATCTTTAAAAAAAGAACTATGGTTAAATATTCCAGTGAAAATGTGGACAATAGCCTCGGTGTCCATTGAAAGATGAATGGATAAAGAAGATGTGGTTTATGTATACAATGGAATATTACTCAGCCATTAGAAACGACAAATACCCACCATTTGCTTCAACGTGGATGGAACTGAAGGGTATTATGCTGAGTGAAATAAGTCAATCGGAGAAGGACAAACAGTGTATGTTCTCATTCATTTGGGGAATATGAATAATAGTGAAAGGGAATATAAAGGAAGGGAAAAGAAATGTTGGGAAATATCAGGAAGGGAGACAGAACATAAAGACTCCTAACTCAGGGAAACGAACTAGGGGTGGTGGAAGGGGAGGAGGGCGGGTGTTGGAGGGGAATGGGTGACGGGCACTGAGGTGGACACTTGACGGGATGAGCACTGGGTGTTTTTCTGTATGTTGGTAAATTGAACACCAATAAAAATTAATTTAAACAAAAAGAAAACAAACTTTAAAAAAATAAATAAGTCAACTAAAAATATACAAAATGAATTTTAAGAAAGTAAAATAGAGAAAGGCTATTAAGGGCCAAGATGGCAGAAGAGTAGGGTCCCCAAGTCACCTGTCCCCACCAAATTACCTAGATAACCTTCAAATCATCCTGAAAATCTATGAATTCGGCCTGAGATTTAAAGAGAGAACAGCTAGAATGATACAGTGAGAAGAGTTCACGCTTCTATCAAGGTAGGAAGATGGGGGAAAAAAGAAATAAAGAAACAAAAGGCATCCACAGGGGAGGGGCCCCGAGAGGAGCCGGCTAAGGCCAGGGCGATTGTCCCCAGGACAAGAGAACAGGAGCTTCACCAATCTTCCCCAGAAAGGCGCTCGCAGGGAGTTAGAGCAGGATCACAGGAGGGCGTGGATGCCCTCAGGCTCCCTGGGACACTAACAGAGCACCTGTGCCCTGGGGAGAGCAGCGCCACACCACGCGGCCAAGCTCCCTAAAGGGCTGCAGCGCGCACAGCTGGAACCGGGAGCAGCTAGAAGGCGGCTCAGGCGGAGGCTCCATGGAGGTAGCTGCAGGGCCCTGGGAGCAGCTCGGGCGGCTCTGGCAGAGGCTCCATGCGGAAGGGTCTGCGGGGCCATGAGCGTGAATCCAACAGCGCAGGCCCAGGAGCACAGAGCGCCTGAGACACAACCCAAGATCCGGCGCTCCCCCCAGGACAGGGAGAAGCCAGGAGGGCACAGGACAGCAAGGACACTCCTGCCCCGAGCTGAGCAGATCATTGGCCCCGTCCCCCGGAGCATCTAGGCCCCTGCAGATTGAGAGCTCTGTAGTTACAGTGGGAGCTGAATACAGGGCTCTAGAGCTGGCCGCCACCATTGTTATTGTTCCTCCTGGGGCCTCACAGGGTAAACAACCCCCACTGAGCCTCACAGTGGCCTCAACAGATAAACAGCTTAAACATCTTTCACTGAGCCCTGCACCAGTCAGGGAACTGACCAAGTCCCCCAAGTGTTAACACCTGAAAATCAGCACAGCAGGCCCCTCCCACAGAAGACCAGCTAGACTGACAGGGGAAAAACAAATTATTGACCAAGCAGCACTGGAAACTTCCAGGGGAAGTCCAGGGACTTACAGTATACAGAATCAGAGGATACTCCCCCTTGTTTTTTTATTTTGTTTTGTTTTTTGATTATTGTTTGCTTCCCCCATTCTTTTTTTTCTTTTCTTATCTTTTTTCCTTCCTTTTTTTCTTTTTCTTTTCTTCTTTCTCTTCTCTATTTTTCCCCTTTTCCCAATACAACTTTTTTTTTGCCACTCTGCACTGAGCAAAATGACTAGAAGGAAAACCTCACCTCAAAAGAAAGAATCAGAAACAGTCCTCTCTTCCACAGAGTTACAAAATCTGGATTACAATTCAATGTCAGAAAGCCAATTCAGAAGCACTATTATACAGCTACTGGTGGCTCTAGAAAAAAGCATAAAGGACTCAAGAGACTTCATGACTGCAGAATTTACATCTAATCAGGCAGAAATTAAAAATCAATTGAATGAGATGCAAGCCAAACTAGAGGTCCTAACGACGAGGGTTAATGAGGTGGAAGAACGAGTGAGTGACACAGAAGACAAGTTGATGGCAAAGAGGGAAACTGAGGAAAAAAGAGACAATTAAAAGATCATGAGGATAGATTAAGGGAAATAAGTGACAGCCTGAGGAAGAAAAATCTATGATTAATTGGGGTTCCCTAGGGAGCAGAAAGGGACAGAGGTCCAGAATATGCATTTGAAAAACCATAGATGAAAACTTTCCTAATCCGGGAAGGGAAACAGGCATTCAGATCCAAGAAATAGATCCACATTAATATTAATAAAAACTATTCAACAACTCGACATTTAATAGTTTAAGCTTGCAAATTCCAAAGATAAAGAGAAGATCCTTAAAGCAGCAAGAGACAAGATATCCCTAATTTGTATGGGAAGAAATATCAGATTAATGGCAGACCTTGCATCAGAGACCTGGCATGCCAGAAAGGGCTGGCAGGATATATTCAGGGTCCTAAATGAGAAAAACATGCAACCAAGAATACTTTATCCAGCAAGGCTCTCCTTCAGAATGGAAGGAGAGATAAAGAGCTTCCAAGACAGGCAGGAACTGAAAGAATATGTGACCTCCAAACCAGCTCTGCAAGAAATTTTAAGGGTTGACTTTTAAAATTCCCCTTTAAGAAGAAGTCCAGTGGAACAATCCACAAAAACAGGGACTGAATAGATATCATGATGACACTAAACTCATATCTGTCAATAGTAACTCTGAACGTGAACAGGCTTAATGACCCCATGAAAAGGGGCAGGGTGTCAGACTGGATAAAAAAGCAGGACCCATCTATTTGCTGTCTACAAGAGACTCATTTTAGACAGAAGGACACCTACAGCCTGAAAATAAAAGGTTGGAGAACCATTTACCATTCAAATGGTCCTCAAAAGAAAGCAGGGGTTGCCATCCTTATATCAGATAAATTAAAATTTACCCTGAAGACTATAGTGAGAGATGAAGAGGGACACTATCTCATACTCAAAGGATCTATCCAACAAGAGGACTTAACAATCCTCAATATATATGCCCCAAATGTGGGAGCTGCCAAATATTTAAACCAATTAATAACCAAACTGAAGAAATACTTTGATAATAATACACTTATACTTGGTGACTTCAATCTAGCTCTCTCTATACTAGATAGGTCTTCCAAGCACAACATATCCAAAGAAACAAGAGCTTTAAATGATACACTGGACCAGATGGATTTCACAGATATCTACAGAACTTTACATCCAAACTCAACTGAATGCACATTCTTCTCAAGTGCACATGGAACTTTCTCCAGAATAGACCACATACTGGGTCACAAATCGGGTCTGAACTGATACCAAAAGATCGGGATAGTCCCCTGTATATTCTCCGACCATAATGCCTTGAAATTAGAACTCAATCACAACAAGAAATTTGGAAGGACCACAAACACGTGGAGGTTAAGGACCATCCTGCTAAAAGATGAAAGGGTTAACCAGGAAATTAAGGAAGAATTAAGAAGATTAATGGAAACTAATGAGAATGAAGATACAACCGTTCAAAATCTTTGGGATGCAGCAAAAGCAGTCCTGAGGGGAAAATACATCGCAATGCAAGCATCCATTCAAAAACTGGAAAGAACTCAAATACAAAAGCTAAACTTACACATAAAGGAGCTAGAGAAAAAACAGCAAATAGACCCTACACCCAGCAGAAGAGGAGAGTTAATAAAGATTCAAGCTGAACTCAACGAAATTGAGACCAGAAGAACTGTGGAACAGATCAACAGAACCAGGAGTTGGTTCTTTGAAAGAATCAACAAGATAGATAAACCATTAGCCAGATTTATTGAAAAGAAAAGAGAGAAGACTGAAATTAATGAAATCATGAATGAGAAAGGAGAGATCACTACCAACACCAAGGAAATAGAAACGATTTTAAAAACATATTATGAACAGCTATACGCCAACAAATTAGGCAATCTAGAAGAAGTGGACGCATTTCTGGAAAACCACAAACTACCAAAACTGAAACTGGAAAAAATAGAAAACCTGAACAGGCCAATAACCAGGGAGGAAATTGAAGCAATCATCAAAAACCTCCCAAGACACAAAAGTCCAGGGCCAGATGGCTTCCCAGGGGAATTCTATCAAACGTTTTAAGAAGAAAGGATACCTATTCTACTAAAGCTGACTTAATCAAGATAAAAAGGTTTTGCACAACAAAGGATATAGTCAACAGAACTAAAAACAACCTACATAATGGGAGAATATTTTGCAAATGACGTATCAGATAAAGGGCTAGTTTCCAAGATCTATAAAGAACTTATTAAACTCAACACCAAAGAAACAAACAATCTAATCATGAAATGGGCAAAAGACATGAACAGAAATCTCACAGCGGAAGACATAGACATGGCCAACATGCACAAGAGAAAATGCTGTACATCACTGGCCTTCTGGGAAATAGAAATCAAAACCACAATGAGATATCACCTCACACCAATGAGAATGGGGGAAAATTAACAAGGCAGGAAACCACAAATGTTGAAAAGGATGCAGAGAAAAGGGGACACTCTTGCAAAGGATGCAGAGAAAAGGGAACACTCTTGCACTGTTAGTGGGAATGTGAAATGGTGCAGCCTCTCTGGAAATCTGTGTGGAGGTTCCTGAAAGAGTTAAAAATAGATCTGCCCTATGACCCAGCAATTGCAGTGCTGGGGATTTACCCCAAAGATACAGATGCAATGAAATGCTGGGACACCTGCACCCCAATATTTGTAGCAGCAATGTCCACAATAGCCAAACTGTGGAAGGAGCCTTGGTGTCCATCGAAAGATGAATGGATAAAGAAGATGTGGTTTATGTATACAATGGAATATTACTCAGCCATTAGAAATGACAAATACCCACCATTTGCTTCGACATGGATAGAACTGGAGGGTACTATGCTGAGTGAAATAAGCCAATCGGAGAAGGAGAAACATTGTATGGTCTCATTCATTTGGGCAATATAAATAATATTGAAAGGGAATAAAGGGGAAAGGAAGAAAAATAAGTCTAAATATCAGAAAGGGAGATAGAAACGAACTAGGGGTGGTGGAAGGGGAGGTGGGTGGGGGGTGGGGGTGACTGGGTGGTGGGCACTAAGGTGGGCCCTTGACGGGATGAGCACTGGGTGTTATTCTGTATGTTTGCAAGTTGAACACCAATAAAAAATAAATTTATTATTAAAAAATAAAAAAATAAAAATTAAAAAAAAGGGAAAGGCTATTAACTTTTCTAAGATTTAGGGCTTCACAGAAAATGACCGAGCCAAGCTAGAATTCAATGTTTCTGTCTCAAATCTGCTCTTTTTCTCTGATATAAGAAAGAGCGAAAAGGATTATAAGGGGACAGATTGGAATTCAGTGGGAAAAATTAGAATTGGAGACAAACTATGAGAGACTCCTAACTCTGGCAAACAAAGAACGGGTTGTGGAAGGGGAGGTGGGCGAGTGGATGGGGTAACTGGGTGATGGGCACTGAGGAGGGCAGGCCAATAAATTAGAAAATAATCAGTTATGCAGTGTCTACATAGGCTATATATTGCTTTACTCTAAGCAATATCTTTCACATAAACTAGGATGTGAATGTGGGGACTCTAAGCATAAGCCCTGAATGTGCGATCTCTATCTTACATTCTTCTACCTTAAATCAAGATTAGGTTGGCTTCCTTAAGACAGGCTGAGCAGATCTTTTTTCTTTTCCTTTCTATTCCCCCTATACTAAATCAGTTTTGTTAAAACAGGACATTCTATTATCTATTACATTTTTCTCATTTTTGCTTCTGCCCAGGCCTATCCATGGGGTACTGGTCCAAATTACTCTATTTTGAGGGTAAAGAAGAGCCATCATCTCCCACTGCCCTAAAATCATAATGCTAAACTACATTCTATAGCATAGAATGCAGCATAGCCTTACATTCAGTTATCAGATGCTAGGCCAGCTAATAATGAAGTGAAACTTAGATTCCCATTCTGTTTTGTTGGTTGGTTGCAGAGAAACCCTGCAGAGAGAAAGGGCAATTAGCAAAGTAGGGTATAGGATTATCTGGGTTCCTATCCATTACACCACACAACATACATGTAAAAATTTAGCAGAAACTATCATTTAGTTTCTCTACAAGGATTCAGGATTAATCATTTCTCTAAAAAAATAAACTGGTATCTTTGCATTGTTGCTGTGCAGGATTTAAGTTAAAAATTAAATGATTTTCCTTATAGTTTTCATTAAAGCACACAACAACACTCTCCTTGAAGGAATAAGGATAATGACTGCCACTTGAATCCTTCCTCATGCCTATCTTTGTACTTAATGAGCTCTGTTAATATTTGACTATGTCTCATCGTCCAAAAATTTCATTTTTTAAGAGTGATCCAAAATAGAAATAAAGAAGAAGACTAATTTAGAGAATAAAATCAGAAAAAAAAATCCCAGAAAGGGTAATAGAAGTAAAATAAGATGAATAATAGAACATATTTAGGAAGGAAAAAGACAATAAATTCTATGTAGCCCTGTTCAGTGAGAATATTTAAAAACAAATACAATTATGTTTTGTACATTCTTTTTCACAGAAAGCTAATGAAAGAACGAGAATTTGATATGAGGGACTTATTTAGAAAAGTAACCATCAGTCACAGGGTTAGTATAGCTTCATCTAAATATTGTATACCTTTCTATACCTTATAAATTCAAAGCATCATATACAGTGATTAATATTTTTAATGATGATCCTGAGATTCTACGAAATCTTCAGATGTCTTCTAAATTACACAAGATTAAGTTTAAAACAGTTATGATGCTATATATATTTTATTATAACTTATTTCTCTGAGAAATGATAACCCATAAATGGTATCTGTAGCAATTTAAAGTTAATCACAATATTTCATCAAACAAAATATCTCACTGCCCAATATTTTAATTATATGGGATTTACTGCATACAAATTAAATATAGATAGCCAGTCTTCAGGTCTCAAATTTCAACTTAAAATACATTTGGTCATTACCAAAATATGAATTCTCCTCACTCACTTATGTGATCTGTGGCCACTGTCATGTCGTTATCAGAGAAGGAAAGGAAGCCAGAATTCAGACCCATTTGTTAGAAAATATCCCCACTGAATAGAAAATTTGGAGTTCTAGCTGATTTTATTGGAGAACAGAGATCAAAATATCTTACTGGTGTGTCACTGTGTTACTTATTCTGATTTTGTATCTCACATACTGGTTCTTACTCAAAAACAGCTTGTGAGTCACTGTAAATACCACTCTAATGAACAGAATAAGTACAGGATAGTTAACAAGCCTGAAGGGTTCTCTTCAAACAGCCTAGTTTTTAAAAAAATAAATATTTTCAGTTATCTCAATATCTCTGGGGAAAAATAAGTTGTCAAAAACAGTTACTTTGTGTAGATTTTTCCAGGATTTTTGTTTGTTTTGCAGTGTTCTGTAGATTCCATAGCCTAAAATGAAGGCACTGACATAATAAGATATAGCCACACAAAATACTAAAAGCATAAACATAAAGACCTAATTTTATAAAATAAAGAATTGACTAGGATTTGATAAAATATTTTCTATTTTTTAAAACAGCAAAAAAACATAGCCTATATGTAAAAGATTATATATTGGGAAATATTTAAAATAAAGTCTTTTATCCACCAAATAGTTCCAATATGGTAATTCAATGATAACCAGCAAGGTCTGATTGAACCATGACTAAGGGGGAATCCTGTCTTTAGATTATTCCCAGTTTATATTTTGTACAGTCAAAATGATGATATTGATGGCAGAATTTTGACATCACCAACTTCATTTTTAACATGAAATAAATATGTATGTATTAAGAGGAATTTATTATTGAGTAACTATTATTCACAGGCACCATTCCAAGTGTTTTAAACATATCATTTATCTCATGGAAACCCTATGAGATACATATTACTACAACCACTTTACAATGAAAAAACTAAGAATAAAAAATTCTAAGGGCTCCCAGTGATTCTAAGGTGCCAAATCAAGAATGTGAACAACTGTTCTATGTGCTTACTGTATTTTCTAGATCTAGTATTTTATGAGAAAAAAGGTCATTTCTTTCACTCAAAAAAGATATGATACAAGAAATCCAACTAAAAGCACAAACTACGTTATGAAAAAATATCCATAGATTAAAGCCAAATACTGTTTACATATCTGCACAAAATATGGTACAAATGAATATACAGTTTGGCTTCTTTTTAAGCAAAAAAATACTTACAAAATAGATGAAATGCTGGTTGATTTTATTAGAAAATGTTCCCCCACTGTGTTTCTTTGGGAGTTCCACTATGAACATAAGTCATGATTTAGTCAAATGTTTTTTTCACATTTCTGAAAGCAAGGTACATGAATTGCAAAAATCCCCCCCCCAAAAAAACAAAACAAAACACCTGGCAATGATGTAAATTCTATTTATAAGCAATCAAAAATGAGTTAATAAATAAAGTACTAGGGATGCCTGGGTGGCTCAGTGTTCGGGCGCATCTGCCTTCATCTCAGGGTGTGATCCTGGAGTACCAGAATCGAGTCCTGCATAAGGTTCTCTGCATGGAGCCCGCTTCTACCTCTGCTTATATCTCTGCCTCTCTCTTTCTGTGTCTCTTATGAATAAATAAATAAGGAGGGTATTATGTTGAGTGAAATAAGTCAATCGGAGAAGGACAAACAGTGTATGTTCTCATTCATTTGGGGAATATAAATAATAGTGAAAGGGAATATAAAGGAAGGGAAAAGAAATGTTGGGAAATATCAGGAAGGGAGACAGAACATAAAGACTCCTAACTCTGGGAAACGAACTAGGGGTGGTGGAAGGGGAGGAGGGCGGGTGTTGGAGGGGAATGGGTGACGGGCACTGAGGCGGACACTTGACGGGATGAGCACTGGGTGTTTTTCTGTATGTTGGTAAATTGAACACCAATAAAAATTAATTTAAAAAAATCTTAAAAAAATAAAGTACTAAAACAGTATATAAATACTTTAAAAAGCAGTATTTAGAATAAGATGATATTTAACAGGGAATACTCCCTAGAATATGGGAGTTTTGAATTCGTTCTGTATAGAGTGTGAAACTCAAAACAAAGGAGAGGAAAGCGGATGACATTACTGATACAAGACAAAAGAAAAATCATGGCCTGTGGAGAAGGGTGCAGGGAATGGGAGGGAAGAACAGTGGAAAGGGAAAGATAGGAGGAAAAAGGAAGGAAAAATGCATGGAAAATGGAGCCTTAAAGATGTGGCATTCACAGAGAATCTGGGTGGCTCAGTGATTGAACGTCTGCCTTTGGCTGAGGTCATGATCCTGGGGTCCTAGGATTAAGTCCTGCATCAGGTTCCCCATAGCGAGTCTGCTCCTCCCTTTGCCTATGTCTCTGCCTCTTTCTCTGTGCCTTTCATGAATAAATAAATAAAATCTTTTTTTAAAAATGTGGCATTCACAAATTTGAAAGGATACGCATCATAGGGGCAAAAGTAGTGTGAGATAAGGAGAAGGAAGATGGTGGCGGCATAGGAGAATCCCAGGTTCATCTTGTCCCAAGAACACAAGTATATAAATATCAAATCATCCTACATATCACATAAATAGACCTGAAGACCAACAAAAAAATTCCACAACTAAAAGGAGAGACAAGTTCATATCAAGGGAGGGAGGAAGTGTAGAAACTTGGTTTAAGGGAGAAAAGTGTGCTACAGAGGGAAGGGAGCTGTGGTTGTAGAGAAGAGCAAGAGAGAGAGGAGCACACAGTGGAAAGCACAAGTAGAACATTTCCCCAAATCCACCGGCTTGGAAATGAGAGGGGCTGAATTTTGTGAGTTTTTGCAAACAGAAGGGCTTTAAGCCTGGAGTTTAAATGTCAGCAAGCTTGCCTGGGATAGAGCCCTGTGATGCTACCCTGAGGTAACTGGGTAATGCGCATTAAGGAGGGCACGTGATGGGATGAGCACTGGTGTTATATACAATTGATGAATTATTGAGCTCTACATCTGAAAATAATGACGTACTATATGTTTGCTAATTGAATTTAAATTAAAAAATAATGAAAACAAGAAGCAAGACGAATCTCAAATAAACAACCTAACTTCACACCTAAATGAACAAGAAAAAGAACAAAAAATTGAAGCCTAAAGCCAGCAGAAGACAGGAAATAATAAATATTAGAACAGAGATAAATGATACTGAAACTGAAAAAATAGAACATATCAATGAAAGCAGGAGCTGGTTCTTTGAAAAAATAAACTGATAAACTATAGCCATACATATCAAAAAAAAAAAAAAAGAAGAAGAAGAGGGAAAGGAACCAAATAAATAAAATCACAAACAAGAGAGGAGCAGTAACTACCACCATCACAGAAATATAAAAAAATGATAAGAGAATATGATGAAACACTACATGCCAAAAATTGGACAAACTGCAAGAAAAGGTTAAATTTCAGGAAACATAAACTACCAAAAGTGAAAATGGAAGAAATAGAGAACTTAAACAGACTTATAACCAGTAAAGAAACCATTAACCAAAAATCTCCCCAAAACAGAAAAGTCCAGGGCTAGAGGGTTCACAGGAAAATTTTACTAAATATTTAAAGAAGAGATAATATCTATTCTTCTCAAACTATTCTAAAAAAGTAGAAGATGAAGGAAAACGTCCAAACTCATTCTAGTAGGCCAGTTTTATTTACCCTGATACCAAAACCAAAGACTCTTCTCAAAAAGAGAACTACAGGCCAATACCATGATAAACATGGATGTAAAAATTCTCAATAAAATACTAGCAAATGCAATTCAACAATATATTATATAAATCATTTGGGGCACCTGGGTGGCTCAGTGGTTGGGTGTCTGCCTTTGGCTCAGGTCGTGATCCCAGAGTCCTGGAATCAAGTCTTGCATTGGGCTCCCTACAGGGAACCTGCTTCTCCCTCTGTCTATGTTGCTGCCTCTCTCCGGGACTCTTGTGAATAAGTAAATAAAATCTTTAAAAAATCATTCACCACAATGAAATGGGATTTATTTCTGGGTTGAAAAGGTGGTTGAATATTTGCAAATCAATCAACATGATATACCACATTGATAAAAGAAAGAATAAGAACTATATGATCATTTCAATAAATGTAGAAAAAGCATTTCACAATGCACCATGTCCATTCATGATTCTATATGAGGGAACATACCTCAACATAATAAATGCCATGTATGAAAAACTCACAGCTAACATCATCCTCAATGAAGGAAAGCAGAGCTTCTCCCCTAAAGGCAGGAAAAAGACAGGGTCGTCTATTCTCATCACTGTTATTTATCATAGTACCGGAAATCCTAGTCACAGCAATTAGACAACATAAAGAAACAAAAGTCATCCAAATAGGCAAATAAATAGTAGAACTTTCACCATTTGCAGATTACATGATATTCTATACAGAAAATTCAAAAGACTCCACCAAAAAAACTTCTAGCACTGATATACAAATTCAGTAAAATAGAAGAATACAAAATCAATGTACAGAAATCTGTTGTATTTCCATACACCAATAATGAAGCAGTAGAAAGAGAAATCAAGGAATCCATCCCATTTAAAATTGTGCCAATAATAAGATAAGTACAAATAAACCTAACCAAAGAGATGAAAATAAATACTTTGAAAACCATGAAACAGTGATGAAATAAATTGATGGTGACACAAAGAAATGGAAAGACATTCCATGCTCATGAATTAGAAGAACAAGTACTGTTAAAATGTCTATAATACCCAGAGCAACCTACACATTTAATACAATCCCTAGCACAGTTCCAACAGCATTTTTCAGAGAGCTAGAACAAACAATCCAAAATCTTATATGAAACCACTAAAGTCCCCAAATAGTCAAAACAACCTTGAAAAAGACAAAGAAGCATCACAATTATGGACTTCAAGTGTATTACAATGCTGTAGTGAGCAAAACAGTATGGTACTGGCACAAACTAGACACACGTATCAACAGAAAAGACAACCCAGAAAAAACCCACAACTCATTTGGTCAATTAGACTGTAACAAAGAAGAAAATATCAAATGGGTAAAAGATAGTGTCTTCAACAGATAGTATTGGGAGAAATGGATAGCAACACACAAAAGAATGAAACTGGACTATTTCTTATACCATACACAAAAATTAATTCAAAAGGGATAACCTAAATGTGAGACCTCAAACCATCAAAATACTAGAGGATAACACAGGCAGGTATGTTTTTGACAAGGGCCATAACAATTTCTCTCTAGATATGTCTTCAGATACAAGGGAAACAAAAGCAAAAGTAAACTATTGGGACTACATGAAAATAAAAAGCTTTTGCACAGTGAATGAAACCACCACTGGAACTAAAAGGCAACCTAAGGTATTGGAGAATATATTTGCAAATGACATATCTGATAAAAGGTTAGTATTCTAAATATATAAAGAACTTATAAAATTCAACACCCAAAAATGAATAATCCATTTAAAAATGGGCAGAAGACATGAATAGACATTTTCAAAAGAAAACATACAACAGACACATGAGAGCTAACAGACACATGAAAACAGAGAAATACAAAGCAGAACTACAGTGACTTATGTTCCCCATCACCTGTTAGAATGGCTAAAATCAACAACACAGGAAACAATAGGTGTTGGTGAGGAGGTGGAGAAAGGGGAACTTGCTTGCACTGTTGGTGGGAATGCAAACTGGTGCAGCCACAATGGAAACAGTATGGAGTTTCCTCAAAAAGTTAAAAATAGAACTGCCCTACAATCCAGCTGTTGCATTATTATGTATTTACCCAAGAAATACAAAAATACTAATTCTAAGGGATACATGCACCCTGATGTTTATTACAGCATTATCTACAATATCCAAATTATGGAAATACCCCAAATTTCCGTCAACTGATGAATGAATAAAGAAGTGGTATATATACACACAATGAAATATTACTCAGCCATAAATAACAATGGATCTTGTCATTTTCAATGACATAGCATTAAAGACTAATGCTAAGCAAAATAAATCAGTCAGAAAAACACAAGTAACATATGATTTCACTCATATGTGGAATTTAAAAAACAAAAGAAATGAGCAAAGAGAAAAAAAGAGAGTGAAAGAAACCAAAAAAAACATACTCTTAACTACAGAGAACAAACTGATGGTTACCAGAGGGGAGGTACATGGGGGAATCGATTAAATATATGACGGAGATTAAGGAATGCACTTGCCATGATGATCAGCAGGTATTGTATGGAATTGTTTAATCACTATATTGTATACCTGAAACTAACATTAGACTGTACAATAACTAATGGAGATTTAAATAAAAACTTCTAAAAAGTAGATATGAGGCTCTGGAGTTGCACTAACTGAGATTATTTCCTATTTTTAACATTTACTAGCTGCCTATACTTAAGGTAGTTATTTTGCACCCTTGTGAATAGGTTTCAACACCACTAAATTAGGGCGAATAACATCTGTATGTCATGGAGTATTTTGATGATTATATGAGTCATATAAAAATTATTTATTTATTTATTTATTTATTTATTTATTTATTTATTTAATTTATTTATGAAAGAGCAGAGGAGCAAAGGGGGACAGGGAGGAAGGGGGAAAGGATCTCAAGTAGATTCTGCGCTGAGCATGGAGCCAATGCAGGGCTAGATGTTAGGACCTAGAGATTAGGACCTAAACTGAAATCAAGAATCTGACACTTAACCAACTGATCCATTCAGGAAGGCATCCCGATATAAATTCTTTATTTTTTTTTAAATTTTATTTTATTTATTTATGATAGGCACACAGTGAGAGAGAGAGAGAGAGAGGCAGAGACATAGGCAGAGGGAGAAGCAGGCTCCATGCACTGGGAGCCTGACGTGGGATTCAATCCCGAGTCTCCAGGATAGCGCCCTGGGCCAAAGGCAGGCGCCAAACCGCTGCGCCACCCAGGGATCCCCCCGATATAAATTCTTTAGGACAGTACCTAGAACATCATGTTAGCTCTGTGTGTTTGTGTGTGAGTGTGCATGCATGCATGCATGTAAGAGTGTTTGCTGAGTGTGGGTGTGTAATCAGGCATGTGAAATGACTTGGGGTAAAACAGCTAGGATGGATTATACAATAAGCATTATAATGAAGGTATAGGGACTAATTTTAAGAATTTGACATAAACATAAATATTTGTTTTTGGATATTAAGCAGTTAAACAGTAAAACATTTTAGGTGTTTAGAGTCATGAGTGAAGACTGCAGAGAAAGTTAGGCTACTTATTAAATTAGATATTGGAACAAATTGAATTATTGATAAATAATCCCCTGGTTATTTTGTGCAAGAAAGGGTTAACTTATTATCCTTAAAGATCTAATATATTCTTTTAAAATTTTTTGCTAATGCCTGTTCTTGACCTGGAAAAACAGGGGAAATAGGCAGAGTGGCCCTAGAAGCCCTTATGAAGGTCTTCAGCACTAATGATGGTACCTTCTGCTTGACTCAGTTGTTTATCATATTTTTAACATGTCTTGACTTTCCCATTATAATTAACTGTGTATAATGATCCAGGAAGTTAACTAATTACTTTTGATTTTTAGTGGTAGAGTGGGAGTGAAAAGACAGATAATTAAAAACAATGGATAATTCCAATAACTACCATGTTTAACTTTAAAATTTATTACAGATTTCTGATAACACATTTGCCTTTTTAAGGAAGTTTCTGATTATGGACAAAAAATTAAATTATATTCCTTGAATAATCATATCCTGGCAACCTAGCAAGGAAAACCTACATGATAAAATGATGACAGATGGGGAAAGCTGAGATCTAGAAAGGAGTTTATTAACAAAATAACCAACACATGAAAAATTGAGATCTGGGATCCCTGGGTGGCGCAGCGGTTTAGCGCCTGCCTTTGGCCCGGGGCGCGATCCTGGAGACCCGGGATCGAATCCCACGTCGGGCTCCCAGTGCATGGAGCCTGCTTCTCCCTCTGCCTGTGTCTCTGCCTCTCTCTCTCTCTCTCTCTGTGTGTGTGACTATCATAAATAAATAAAAAATTATTAAAAAAAAAGAAAGAAAAATTGAGATCTGAGTACAATGACAATAGCCAGATTCAAAACAGATCTTTAAATATTTATTTTTATTTATTTATTTATTTATTTATTTATTTATTTATTTGAGAGAAGTCGAGAACATTAGAACATACACCAGCGGGGGGGGGGTGGAGGTTAAGGCAGAGGGAGAGGGAGAGAATCTCAAGCAGACTTCCTGTTAAATGGAGGCTGACACTGGGCTCAATCTTAGGACCCTGAGATCATGACCTGAGTTGAAGTCAAGAGCTGGATGCTTTAATGACTGAACCACTCAGGTGGTTTGAGGGATACTCAAATAGGCTTTTTTAAAAAGATTTTATTTATTTATTCATGAGACACAGAGAGAGAGAGAGAGAGAGAGAGAGAGGCAGAGACACAGGCAGAGAGAGAAGCAGGCTCCATGCAGGGAGCCCAATGTGGTACTCGATTCCCCAACTCCAGGATCATGCCCTGGGCTGAAGGCAGGCGCTCAACCATTGAGCCACCCAGGAGTCCCATAAAAAGGAAAGTTTAGATACGTTATGGGAAACAGACTATTTAGCAGACATTTAAAATCATTTCAACATAGTTGTTTTGAAGGGGCACATTAACCCCAATATTTATTGCAGCATGGTTGCAATAGCCAAAATATGGAAAGAGCCCAGGTGTCTAATTACAGGGGAATAGATAGAGAAATGTGGTGTATTAATATAAATATAAATAATGAAATATTACTCAGCCATCAAAAATATGAAATCTTGCCTTTTGCAACCACGTGGATGGAAATGGATGGTAATTTGCTAAGTTAATTAAATTAAAGAAAGACAAACACATAATTTCACTTATATGTGGAATTCAATAAACAAAACAGATGAACATAGGAGAAGGAAAGGAAAAATAAGATAGAATGAAAACAGAGAGGTAGAAAAACTATAAGAGACTCTTAACTATAGGAAACCACCAGAGGGTTGCTGGAAGAAGGGCGGGGGTGGGGTAATTAGTTGATGGGCATTAAAGAGGGCACTTGATGTAAAGAGCACTGGGCATAATATGCAAATGATGAGCCACTAAATTCTACATCTGAAACTAATAATACACTCTATGTTAACTAAATTGAATTAAATTCAAACAATTTTTAAAGTATATAATAATTTCATCATCACCGTGAGGTTTAGTTGTGGTATATCATATCACAGTTGAATGCCAACATTTTTGCACTGTCTTTATTTGCTTCTTATGATAAATAAATGTTTATGGAGAAACTAGGTAACTATAATGCTAGGTGATAGGAATGAAGAGTATCCCAAAACCATTTTCCTTAGAATTTACCAATTGGCATATAACTTTTCTTTTTAAATGATAGGTAACATTTTATTTTTAAATATTTATTTATTTATTCATGAGAGACACACACACAGAGAGAGAAAGAGAGAGAGAGAGAGAGAGAGAGAGGCAGAGACACAAGCAGAGGGAAAAGCAGGCTCCATGCAGGGAGTCTGATGTGGGACTCGATCCTGGAACTCCAGGATCACGCCATGGGCCGAGGGCAGACCCTAAACCCCTGAGCCATCCAGGGATCCCAGTAACATTAAATTAAATATTAAGAGTCTATCATATTTCCGTCTTGAGTTTTTCCTGATGAATTTTCAAAATCCCTTTCATTTCATTCAGAATGAAATGTTTCTTTAAGACAAAGATAAAATCTAAGTACAATTCTTAGTATGATTCTCTTTACATTTAGATTTTTATTTTTAAATTTCTACTTCTGAACTATGAAATACCTCGTTCCTTTTCATCAGGATAAAGAATGAACAATATTCATGATATGAAAAACTTCCTTGTTAATCTTTTTGATTAAAATGTACTTAACAGAAAAAGAAACAGCATCCAAATAAAATAAGATACTATTTGAGTAATCCAAGCCCCCCAAATCTCTTGTATCTGATGTTTACAGATAACTGAAGTAAAAATCTTCAGGATGTGTATATTTAAGTGTAAGTCTATATACCTTTTATATATCTGAGTTCCCTTTACAGCACCTAGTGAAAGAAAGGCCTGGCAAAAGTAAGTGCTTAACACTGAGTGAAATAGCATAACTATCATATTTAATTATTATCATTCTCTAGTGCCAGTAATTGGTATTATTTTTTCAAATAAATATTTTATTTTAGAATAAATTTAGATTTATAGGGAAGTTGTGCACATAGTAAAGAGACTTCTTATATCTCATTTCTCCTATCACCAATGACTAGATTCCTTTATTATTAATATCTTACCTTACTGTGCTATTTGTCCCAATTAATAAAGCAATATTCATACATCATTATGCCCAATCATTATTCAGACATTTTTATGTATATTTTATTGGAGTCCGATTTGCCAACATATAGTATAGCACCCAGTGCTCATCCTGCCAAGTGCCTCCTTCAGTGTGCATCACCCAGTCATCCCATCCCCCCGTCTACCTCCCTTTCCACCACCCCTGGTTCATTTCCCAGAGTTAGGAGTCTCTCATGTTCTGTCACCCTCTCTGATGTTTCCCACTCATTTTCTCTCCTTTCCCCTATAATCTCTTTCACTATTTTTTATATTCCCTGTATGAGTGAAACCATATAATGTTTGTCCTTCTCTGACTGACTTATTTCATTCAGCATAATACCCTCCACTTCCATCCACGTCGAAGCAAATAGTGGATATTTGTCGTTTCTAATGGCTGAGTAATATTCCATTGTATATATAGACCACATCTTCTTTATCCATTCATCTTCCCATGGACACCGAGGCTCCTTCCACAGTTTGGATATTGTGGATATTGCTGCTATAAACATTGGGGTGCAGGTTTTTCACTGCATCTGTATCTTTGGGGTAAATCCCCAGCAGTACAATTGCTGGGTCATAGGGTAGTCCTATTTTTAACTCTTTGAGGAACCTCCACACAGTTTTCCAGAGTAGCTGTACCAGTTTACATTCCCACCAACAGTGCCAGAGGGTTCCCCTTTCTCCACATCCTCTCCAACATTTGTTGTTTCCTGTCTTGCTAATTTTCCCCATTCTCACTGGTGTGAGGTGGTATCTCATTGTGGTTTTGATTTGTATTTCCCTGATGGCAAGTGATGCGGAGCATTTTCTCATGTGCTTGTTGGCCATGTGTATGTTTTCTTTGGTGAAATTTCTCTTCATGTCTTTTGCACATTTCATGGTTGGATTGTTTGGTGTTTTGAGGGAAAAGAGGTCAATAGAAAAATTAAATCCCTGATTTCCATAACTTACTGTACAAGGTAAGAGTCCTAAAGCTTTTTGAATAGATAGAACCCTTTTTAATACCAAAGAGATTCCAAGAAACCAACATGACAGCAGTTGACAAGTTCAGTACCACCGACTGAGCAACTACATAAAAATAATAACTTTGATAAATTTGGTACCACTTTCAAATAATTATTTGGGAGACTGTATTAAACTATAGTCAATTCTTGTTGCAAATAAAAACATGGATCACCTGCAATGACTTAGAGCTCTTGATCCCCAAGGGAATCACCACTCAAAAGTGTACAGCTTTAGCAAAGATACATATACAATGTAAATCAACTGACTATAATAAATATTTTTGAAAAACCTCCTAGGTGCCAGCCACTATGACAGGCTTCATAAAAGATAAGTGATAGAGTCCCTACCCTCAAAAAGTTTAATATAATGGAACACTAACAAAAAATTAAAATACTACTTGTCAGTACAAAGAATATATAATTATGCAAGGAGGTACTGAGGTTTCCAAGCAAAGGTCCTATGGATGACAGCTTATCCAAGTCTTAAAGGAAGAATTGGAATTACTGAGGTTTAAGAAAAGAGGGAATTCCAGTTTGGATGAAATCCCAAAGCAATACTACGTATCAAGTGGACTTGGAGACAAAGCTCTGAATCGGTTCTATAAAGTAATATATAAGACTAAAAGAGATAGGAAGAGAACTAATTATAAAGTTCCTTATGTGACTGTGTTAAGGAGCTTGAATCTTGTGCTGCAAGTAATGAAGAACCATTAAAGAGCTTTAAGCTGAGATGTGGCATAATCAGACTTCTGCTTTAGATAGAGCTTTGTAGGCAGCAAAACAGTAGATGAACTTGAAAGGGATGAGAAGAGACATAAGAAAAATACTTGTTGAATAAAATGATTGAATGAATGGATAATGCTGTAATAGTCCTGAAAAGAGAAGGTGAGAGTTTAAACTATGACTGTAGTAATATGAATAGAAAATAAGGAACAGGGATCCCTGGATGGCTCAGTGGTTTGGTGCCTGCCTTCAGTCCAGGGTGTGATCCTGGAGGCCCAGGATCGAGTCCCACATCAGGCTCCCTGCATGGAGCCTGCTTCTCCCTCTGCCTATGTCTCTGCCTCTCTCTCTCTCTGTATCTCTCATGAATAAATAAAATCTTTTTTTTAAGAAAATAAGGAACAGTTCAATAAATATTTATATCAAGTCAGCAGAACCTAGTGACTGATTAAATGTAAAATATAAAGGAGAAGAAGAAAAAGATAAACCTTGGTTTGAGCAACTGGGTAGAAAATGGTGCCTCCAAATGAGACTGAAACTACTAAATGAAGAGGTCCTTTTTAAAAAGATTTTATTTATTTATTTATTTATTTATTTATTTATTTATTTATTTTTAATATATTTCGATTGGAGTTCGATTTGCCAACATATAGTATAACACCCAGTGCTCATCCCATCAAATGCCCCCCCTCAGTGCCCGTCACCCAGTCACCCTTCCTCCCACCCATCTCCCCTTCCACTACCCCCCGTTTGTTTCCCAGAGTTAAGATTTTATTTATTTAGAAAGAGTCCAAGTAAGGGGAGGAGCAGGGGGATAAGGAGACAGAATCCCAAGCAGACACTGTGCTGAGTATGGAGTCCAATACAGGTCTGGTTCCCAGAACCCTGAGATCATGACCTGAGATGAAATCAAGAGTCAGATGTTTAATCAACTGAGCCACCCAGGCGTCCCACGAAGAGGTCTTTGGTGGGAAAAACAGAGGAGGTCAATTTAAAAAATATTGAAGTACCTGTGAGACAGAAACATCTAGCAAGAGTTGGATGATGGAGTATTAGCTCAAGTAAGGGACATATGGACTTGTCATATAGATTTGTGAGTCGCCATCATTTGGGTAATTGAAGTATAAATTAGTTCACACAAGGAAAGAGTGCAAAATCAGAAAAAATGTTGGGTAACAGAATCCTGGAAACACATTTAGAGAGTAAAGAGAATAGGAGTCCATGAAATGTATAGAGAAAGTACAGGTAATTATATACAATGAGAGCCAAAAAAAAAAAAATGCTAAAGAATGCTATGAAGCAGAAAGTGTCAAAGAGAAAAATGTGATTGACATAGTGGAATAAAGTTGCATTATCTAGTAAGATAAGTTTTAAAAATGTTCATCAGACTTCTATATTAGATAAACAACAATGATAAATAACAATAAGTAGTTTCCGTGGAGTGGGAAAAAATAGATTGCAGTGGGCCCCAAATTTCTTTATTTACCCAACAGTGATTTGAGTGGCTTTTATTTCACAAACAGGATACTATATACTGTGAATAGAGTGGTAGACAAAATAGACATGGTTCCTTCCTTATGTAGCTTTTACCATGTGAGTAGGTGCCTATCTCACCAATGCTCTGGACAATACAGAAGAATAATTTTAATGGGAAATATTTAAAAATTAAGGAAATAATTTGCAAACATTTCCTAGTTAGAATGAAGAAATATATTCTAAATTATAATGAAGACAGAAGATCATATATTTATGTACACACACAGAGAAAATGCCATAATCCTGAATTAGCTGAACTCCAGGAAAACCTACAAAAAACCTTGATTTTTTTATTCCCTTTCTTTTCCCCCATTTTAACAAATAACAAGAAGAAAGGAATGGCAGAGTGGAGGACCCTATGCTCACTTCATCCCACAAATATAGCTAGATAACTATCAAATCATCCTAAATATCCTAGAAATTGACCTGAAGACTGGCAGAACAAACTCCACAACCAAAGGTAGAAAAGAGGTCGCATCAAAGAAGGTAGGAAGTATGAAAATGTGGTTTGAGTGAGAAATAGATCTTGGCCACTGTGGTGGGAAGAGAGCTGCAGTCGTGGAGAAGGGCCAGAGACAGATTAACACAAAGGGTGGGGAATCAATCCCCATAGCAATTGGCTTGGAAAGGGAGAGGAGCCAAATTTTGTGGCTTTAGAACCCACCTGGTCTTCAAGCCTAGAGTTCTAAAGGTGAGCAGGCTTGGCTGGCATGGGGCTGGAAGGGTTTGTGCTGCTCCTGAAGAGAAGGCAGGCAAACTACTCATGGACACACACTATGGAAGCACAAATATGAAGAGTGCATGTGGCACACAGTAGGGAAATTATTTGCTCATTTCAGTGCATGTCCCAGAAAGGCAGCATTCAGAGAGGGGCCCCTCTGGAAACAAAGGAAATAGCAGGTGCCATTTCCCTCCCCTGCTCCTCAGCATAGGCACAGAGCCACCAGTGGGAACCAGTGCAGCTCCAACACTCATGACCTAACTTGCTTACAGCAATCCCTGAGCCCCCCCCTCCCCCCTCTCCCACATACTCTGGTGGAAGTACCCTTCCTAGCCTCCTTGGCCTCAGTCCCAGTATTTGAGGGCCCCCTGCCCCAGATAATTGGCCCAAACACCTGCTTACACTGCATCTCCTGACTTCGAAGTTTTATAGAGCCTCAGTTTGAGTGGTGGTAGCAAAAGGTTGTATTTCAGAAGTAGCAAAAATGAATATTTCTGTAAAAAATCAGTTAAGGATGGGGTACATGGGTGACTAAGTTAGTAAAGTATCTGACTTTTGATTTCAGCTCAGGTCATGATCTCAGGGTTGTGAGATTGAGCCCTGGGTTATGCTCTGCACTGGGCATGGAGCCTATTTATGATATTCTCTCTCTCTCTTTCTCTCTCTCTCTCTCTCTCTCTCTCTCTCTCTCTCTCTAAAAATATCAGTTGAGGAACCCACAAAATAATAGGATGGAAAGTATGACATACAAGTAAAACATGAGGAGGAGATAAAGAATGGGTTCAAAATTAAACCACCAACTTAACATACACTGCTATATACAGAAGAGGTTATATACAAATCTAATGGTAACCACATATCAAAAACCACTAATAAATATGCAATGAGTAAATAGAAAGTACTGCAAATATATCACTAGAGAAAATCAGCAAACCATGAGAGAAAAACACGAAAGGATTAGAGAAAATCTTCAGAAGTAAGCACAAAACAAGTAATAAAATGACAATAAATACATATATATAAATTATTACTTTGAATGTAATTAAAAGACAGGTTGAAGGAATGTATTAAAAAAACCCACAAGACCCATTGATATGCCTACAAGAGACTCATAATAAGGGCTTTAACAGCTCGTTTACACTAATGGACAGATCATCCAAATAGAATATCAACAAGAGAACAATGGCTTTGAATGACACACAGGTACAGATTGATTTAACATATATATGCAGAACATTTCATCCTAAAACAGCAGAATACATATTCTTTTCAAGTGCACATGGAACAGTCTCCAGAATAGATCTCACATTAGGCCACAAAATAAGCCTCAACAAATTCAAGAAGACCAAAGTCATACCATGCATATTTTCTGACCACAATGCTATGAAACTTGAAGTCACCATAGAAACAATCTGGAAAGATCACAAACACATGGAGGGTAAATAACATGGTACTAAATGATGAAGGGGTCAAGCAGAATATAAAAGAAGAAATAAGAGTATATGGGTAAAAATGAAGATGAAAACACAATGGTCCAAAACCTTTGGGATGAAACAAAAGTGACTATAACAGGAAAGTTTATACCAATACAGGCCCGCCTCAGGAAGAAAGAAAAATCTCAAATAAAAAAATCTAATCTTAAACCTAAATGACACAGAAAAAGAACAAAAAAGCCAAAAGCCATAAGAAAGGAAATAATAAAGATTAGATCATAAATAAATGATACAGAAACTAAGAAACAACAACAATAAATAAATTTGATAAACCTCTAGCTAGAAAACAAGAAGAAAAAGGGAAAGAACTCAAATAAATCAAATCACAATTGAGAGAGGAAAAATAATAATGTACACCACAAAAATACAATGATAAGAGAATATTATGAAATACTATAGGCCAACAATTTGGACAACTTAAAGAAATGGATAAATTCCTACAAACATATAAACTACCAAAAATGAAACAAGAGAAAAGAGAAAAACTGTTCAAACCAAAACCAGTAAAGACATTGAATCATTAATCAAAAACTCCCAACAAACAAATGCCCAGGACCAAAAGGCTTCATGGGCAAATATTTAATGAAGAGTTAATACCTATACTTCTCAAACTATTTCAAAAAATAGAAAAGGAAGTAAAACTTCCAAATTTATTCTAGGAGGCCAAAATTACCCTCGCACCAAAACCAGATAAAGAAATCAGTAAAAAAGAAAACTGCAGGACAATATCCTTGATGAACATAGATTCAAAAAGCTTTAGCAAAATAGTAGCAAACCAAATCCAATAATACATCATAAAAATCATTCACCACAATCAACTGGTATTTATTCCTTGATTGCAAGTTTGGTTCAATATTCACAAGTCAATCAATGTAATATAACACAAAAATAAGAGAAAGAAAAAGAACTACATGATCATTTAAATACATGCAGAAAAATCATTCAACAAACAACATCCATTCATGATAAAAAATTAATATAGTAGGATTAGAGGGAACATACCCCAATATAACAAAGGTCATATATGAAAACCCACAGCTAATATCATCCTTAACAGGGAAAAACTGAGGTCTCTTTCCCTAAGGTCAGGAAAAGACAAGGATGTCCATTTTCACCACTTTTATTCAACAAAGTACTGGAAGTCCTAGCCACAGCAATTAGAAAACACAAGGAAATAAAAGACATCCATATCAGTAAAGAAAAAGTAAAACTTTCACTATTTGCAAACAGCATATTACATATAGAAAATCCAATAGAATCCACCAAAAAACTGGTGGAACTGATAGATGAATTCACTTAAGTTGCAGGAGACAAATCAAACATACAGAAATTTGTTGCATTCTATATGCCCATAATAAAACAGCAGAAAAGAGAAATTAAGAAATCAGGGTAGGATTAGATATTTGCAAAAGATGTATCAAAGGGTTAGTAAGCAAAATACACAAAGAACTTATAAAACTCAACATCAAAAAAAAGGAATCCAATTTTAAAAATGAACAGAAGATATGAAAAGATATTTCTCCAAAAAAGACAGAGATGACCAACAGATACATGAAAAGAATTTCATCATCTCTTACTTTCAGGGAAATGCAAATCAAAACTACAATGAGATACGACCTCACACCTGTTAGAATGGCAAAAATTAACAATACAAGAAACAACAGGTGTTGGTGAGGATGTGGAGAAAGGGAACCCTCTTGCACTGTTGGTGGGAAAGCAAACCTAGTGCAATCACTCTGGAAAATGGTATGTCCCTCAAGAATTTAAATGTAGAATTACCTTTGATCCACCAATCACACTAATGGGTATTTATCCAGAGAATACAAATACATTAGCATAGCATCTCTAACTTTATATGATTCTATTCTAAACAGTCGGAATGTCAGCTATTTTAAGGACATTGCACAAAACTACCTTCTTGATTTGGAACCGTTTTTATTATATTTTTAATGTATATTAATTTAATATATATTTATAATTTTTTTGAAGTTTTAGCCTTAGATTTCAAATGATACCATGGGAATTACGGAGTAACAGGTTTGGGGTTTTTCTTTTTCTTTTCACATTTTAACAATGTGGTTTTTTTTAAATAATAAATTTATTTTTTAATGGTGTTCAATTTGCCAACATATAGAATAACACCCAGTGCTCATCCCGTCAAGTGCCCCCCTCAGTGCCCGTCATCCATTCACCCCCACTCCCTGCCTTCCTCCCCTTCCACCACCCCTAGTTCATTTCCCAGAGTTAAGAGTCTTTATGTTCTGTCTCCCTTTCTGATATTTCCTACCCATTTCTCTCCCTTCCCTTCTATTCCCTTTCACTATTATTTATCTTCCCCAAATGAATGAGAACATATAATGTTTATCCTTCTCCAATTGACTTATTTCACTCAGCATAATACCCTCCAGTTCCATCCACATTGAAGCAAATGGTGGGTATTTGTCATTTCTAATCGCTGAGTAATATTCCATTGTATACATAAACCACATCTTCTTTATCCATTCATCTTTCGATGGACACCGAGGCCGGGACACCTGCACACTGATGTTTATTTATTTATAATTTTGTTCAATATATAGAGTTATTACTGAAGAGTTCCCTTGGTTCTTCTAATATACATGCCTTTATCACAAATATCCAAAGAAGCTGAACTATTGCTCTGTAACCTCCCTGAACACAAACTATCAAATATCAGACACCATTTCTCCCATATCATGTGTAGACAACAATCTGAATTCTTCCTAGTAACTTCCACAGACTAAGAACTTGAACTTTATTTCATACTTCAAGAAAAAGAGTAATATTTGCAAATGACGTATCAGATAAAGGGCTAGTTTCCAAGATCTATAAAGAACTTATTAAACTCAACAGCAAAGAAATAAACAATCCAATCATGAAATGAGCAAAAGACATGAACAGAAATTTCACAGAGGAAGACATAGACATGGCCAACACGCACATGAGAAAATGCTCCACATCACTGGCCATCAGGGAAATACAAATCAAAACCACAATGAGATACCACCTCACACTAGTGAGAATGGTGAAAATTAACAAGACAGGAAACAACAAATGTTGGAGAGGATGTGGAGAAAGGGGAACCCTCTTGCCCTGTTGGTGGGAATGTGAACTGGCGCAGCCACTCTGGAAAACTGTGTGGAGGTTCCTCAGAGAGTTAAAAATAGATCTGCCCTACGACCCAGCAATTGCACTGCTGGGGATTTACCCCAAAGATTCAGATGCAATGAAATGCCGGGACACCTGCAGCCCGATGTTTATAGCAGTAATGTCCACAATAGTCAAACTGTGGAAGGAGCCTCGGTGTCCATCGAAAGATGAATGGATAAAGAAGATGTGCTTTATGTATACAATGGAATATTACTCAGCCATTAGAAAAGACAAATACCCACTATTTGCTTCGACATGGAGGGACCTGGAGGGTATTATGCTGAGTGAAGTAAGTCAATCGGAAAAGGACAAACGTTATATGGTCTCATTCAATTGGGGAATATAAAAATTAGTGAAAGGGAATAAAGGGAAAGAGAGAAAACGAGTGAAAATATCAGTGAGGGTGACAAAACATGAGAGACACCTAACTCTGGTAAATGAACAAGGGGTAGTGGAAGGGGAAGTGGACAGGGGGTTGGGGTGACTGGGTGATGGGCAATGAGGGGGGCACTTGGCAGGATGAGCACTGGGTGTTATGGTATATGTTGGCAAATTGAACTCCAATAAAAAATTAAAACATATATCTGGTAAAAAAAAAAAAAAGAAAACGCAATAATTTAATGAAACATATTTTATAGTTAATTTATACCAAATTCAAAATCCATTTTGTTTATACAAAAATTTATCTTTAAATCACATGCAGTTAACCAGTCTGAACAGGAACCAACACTATCAATTTCTAAAATTAATGATTCAAACTATCAAAATATTGTCCAAATCCACTTGAGTCAAAATAGCATTTCTTTTGGTTTAAATGCCTAAATTGGGTTCTTTTTCACTTTTCTATTAGAATTGTATGATATTTGATCTCCCATCCAATAAGATATTAGTTTAAAACTTATTCAAAGGGCCAAATAAAAAAGAACACATCTTTCCATAGTATAACCCTTAATTTTATTCACAACTTATAAATTGTCACATTATTAATCTGCTCATTGAGTTATTTAGCAATAATAAGACCTTATTGTAGCATCATTGCTATTGTGTAATGTTAAGTGCAATGTAAAAAATAAATGGTCTCACTATATAGGTCGTACAGTAAAAGCTGTACTTTTGTGTTTGTTAATGTGTAAGATAGTGTAGTGATGCCATAAACATCAACCAGTAAACAAGGGATAACTGATTTCTCAGTCTCACTCATCTGGTTCTGGAACTTGTAAAACTATTTTAGTATCACACAGCTCTAAACTACCTTTTAAAGACTAACTCTTTAACTCTACTACTTTGGATAAAGTTAACTAGGAAAATGTTACTAAGATATTATCATTGATATGCTCTTTTGATTGTTAGCACTTCCAGTTAGTGAATATATGCCATGGAATAAACAAGAAATACATTACTTAACTATATAAACACTAGAGTTTCATAGTCTCCCCATTAGGATTTAAAGTGGGGTTACTGCCTATATCAACACAGGCATAGTCCTGTAATGTAAATATGTATTAATCTTTATTCCATCTCTTTGATCATGTCATATTACCTATCTGGAATTGCTCTCCTTTTGCCGGTGATCTATCCTAAGCTTTTAAGTCTGATGTCTTTCCTGAAACCTTGAGCATTCTAGTCAACACTGGTATTTTCTATGTCAAGCCAGTGATGCAAAGTTAACACTTACTGTTTTCTAATTGTTTAATATATGATGGCTTGATTTCTATAACGGAGTTATAACTTCCTCGAGGACACATTCATGTCTTACAATACTTTTTCACCCACAGTTGTGGGAAAATAGAAGGTATCTAAAAATGTTCATTCATTAATTAGATTCAACAAAAATATCCCCTGTCATGCATGACATTAGCACAAAGACATTAGGAGAACCCTCCTGTAATAACAAAATTCCAAGGGTAATTGAAATCACAAATCTGCTTCATGAAGAAAAGGAAGCTATTGGTTTCATAAAATCTGTGTCTTCTCTGTGAAGTTTGTGATCTCAATTTGTCCTATGATTACATGCTTAAAGATACTCCTTTGACTATTCCATTTTAGAGAAGGCCAATATTTAAAAGTTCTTACTAAATCTCTATCACTAAAATGCTTCATATACAGTTAAAAAATAATAAACCAGAACTTGCTCCCTGTAACACCTAACTACATGGTATTTTGGCATGGTCTTCATTTTTAGCCATTCACAATGAAAATCATCTTTTATTGTGGGGATAGGTATCTTTTATCTTGAAAGGTATTCTAAGGATATTCCCATATATGTTATTTCATAACTTTAAAATTATAGGACCATCATTCAACTAACTTATACCATTAGATCTTATACCATTTATAAAGATATCAGAGTTATAAAATCAGGAACAACTCTGCTAGCACCAAAATTAGTTAATTTTTATCATTATCAGACCAAAAACACCTGAGGTTCATAAGAGAGTATTTTCCATTGCTGATTCTGTTGGAAGCTAATTCATGCTCAGTTACTGACTGGAATTAAAATAATCTAATATGTTTAAATATAAATAATCTACTAATTGTATTGAACAGTCAGTTCTCAACTTCAGATGTATTCATTTAGAGAGAAATTAACAGGCATTCCTGCCTACTGAAAATAAACTGAGTCTCTTTTTCTTCTCTTTTCAGCTAATTAATCTGTTCCAAATCTCTTACTCCTCAAGTATTTGCATATACCTCCCAATCACGAAAGTGTCACTAGATATAAAAACAAGAAGCTCTCTGAATACAAGAAATTGCTCTAATTTAAAAAGTAATAATAAAACTTCATCAACAATAAAAATGTACTAAGTTTCAACTATATGCAAGGAAATTAGTTGGTTCCAGGGGTCAGAAGTCATATAAGGAATAAGATGACCTGGTCCTATAAATGCTTCCAAGCTAATTGTAGAGATAAGGCATATAGATAAAAAGATAATAACAATTTATATAGTAACCAAAGTTGTTTACCACAGTGATTACTATAGTGGTTGTACCACTCGAATTATTTGACACCAAATTTCTAAATGGCACCTTTTAAGAAGTTGATAGGCTCCTAGCAAATATTAAAAAACATGAGGTATTAGAACATTTATACACTCATGCACCTGGCATGGCCCCTCTTTGCATAATATGGTATTTTTATTTTATTTTAATTGTTTAAGATTTTATTTATTCACAAGAAGCAAAGAGAGAGAGGGAACACAGGCAGAGGGAGAAGCAGGCTTCCCAAGGAAAGCCAGATGCAGAACTCTATCCCAGGATCCCAGGATCACAACCTTCACAATCTGAAGGCAGATGCTCAACTGCTGAGCCTCTCAGGCATCCCAACATGACACTTTTAATTAAAGCTTTAACTTAACTGAACTGTATCCTATCCTAGTAACCTTTCTGAAAATACACATAGAAATCTAGGTTGAGCTTGAGATTCCTTGGTTAAGCATGACTTTAAAAGTATCCAAAAGTATTGGTACCAAGGATGAATATGAAAATTAGTAAGAAAAAAATTAGGGAAAGGCTAATAAGAAAGGAGAAAGGAACACTAACAAAGAAACACTACTAGTGTAAATAAAAAGAATATAAAAGAATAATATAATAGAAAATATGTTTATCAAATATATGTAAATAATCTTTCTTTCCCTCCTTCTATCCAAAGTTGAATAACTGTTTAAAACCGTATTTTATTAAAACTATACTTTATTAATGTAATTGACAAAGGGAATTTTCAAGATGAGCCTTTCTACCCTGTTCATAAATATATCTTTAAATGATGAGTTATCTGTAGGGTGAAATAAAAAATGAAAGGCTTAATTCACACTCACTTGATGTATGGTCTTTAGCAAGTTCCAATACCTGTCTTTTTTCCTCCAATTCATATATTTGTGCCTTTCTAAACTTTTTATCTTACCTCCAGTTAGGGAAACTTCACTTAGATAGACGTGGAATGTTGGATGATTTCTTTTTACAAAGAATTAAATCTTAAAAAAATAGAAATAATCATTAAATTTTATGTAGTCTGGATCACTGCCTAGGTCTCATTAAGCTTCAGTTAGGACCTGACTTAGAAAGAGGTCAACTGAATTTAGTTACCATATAAATTCACTGTTTTGATTTCAGAAAACTGAGTTACATATGGTCTGGAATAATTTGTAAAATGAGATGTTAAGCCTTTTTTTGGCCGAGTATGGAATTTGAGACTTGTTGTGGTGAAAGTGATAATCTCAATGAAAAGTTCTATGAAAAATCTAATAAATACCATTTGAATTAGCTCCTCTCAAGAATTTCCATAGGACTAACATCTCATTGTTCTACATTTTTTCATTAAATCTTATTTTTTTACATTCTTATCAGAATTTGCCTTTTAATTGACTGTCTCTTTTATTCTAGTTTTATGATAGATCAAGTGATTAAATATATCTCCCCTCTATATCTTCACATGCCTTACTCAATACGCATTTTAGGAAAGCATAATATATATGGATATGTTAACTTTAAGTATACTTCAGCAACAACTGATCGACAATGGCCTTTAAAATTGTGAGGTTCAGAGAGGAGGAAAGCATATGACAAACCTTCTAGACCAGGGTTATGCAAATCAAACAGGCAATGAACCTGATATGCTCACACTTGGTATACTTTTGCCTGGTACATTGATCTTGTCCTGTAGATAGTCTTTCCTTTTGACTGAATTAAGAGCATAATGAAAGCTATTCTGGATTCATCCATCCAGCTCAGTATCCTGTTTCTGATGATATCACTTGTGCAGTTCTGAGCATACAGTAGGCAATCAATATTTCATTGAACTTTTCTTGAAATAAGTAGGCATATCTGACTTCTAAACTATCCTAAATAAAAGCCATAAATTCCTCCATTAAATGCATATAAATTTAACTCCTTTTTGAATCTTCATTTTCAGTATATAAAACCTTTTTAACATATAAAATGGTACTTTTTCATTTATCTTAATAAAAGCTATTTCTACCCTATGTCCCAGTAATTCTACTTCCAGTATATACCTTAGAGAACTCTTGCAAATGTGTAGAGTGTTATACATTTAGTACTGCAGCATTTCTTCAATTGGAAAAGAAAATAAAAGCCACCTATAAATGGCCATGAAGAGGGGATGGATAAAGGAGCCATATTTATATGATAAATTATTATATATACAAATGTAGAAACAACATGGGTAGATCTAAAAAGTAATACTGAGTAAAAGCTATGGAACCTGGATATATATTAAGTGTAATATTGATATAAATTTAAAAACATGTATAAAATATTGTATATTTTCCATGAATGCATATTTCTTCATGGAAAAGGATATACATAATACTAAGTAGCTGTTTCCAGCAGGGAGAACAGAATAAGACTAGTGAGTGTAGTCAAAGGAGACTTCAACTTCACTATATTGTTTTATTTATTTAATTTTAAAAAGAACTGGAAACAGGTGTGACACAATGTTGACTGTTGTCGGGGTACCAGGGTGGTGTAATATATTAAGTATTCAACTCTTGGCTTTGGCTCAGGTCCTGATATCAGGGTCCTAAGATCTGTTAGGCTCCATGCTCAGTGAGGAGTCTGTCTTCCTCCCTTTGCTCCTCCTCCCCATCTCTCAAAAATAAATAAATCTTTAAAAAATTTTCACTTCTGTCAATTCTTGGAGGAGGTAGAAACATGGATGTTTAATATATTATTTTTATATCTTCTATATTTTAAAGTTTCTCATAAAAATAAATTTTCTTAGAAAGCTACAAAGTGACTCATTTAATATTGAGAGCATATACTACAAGCTTATTAAAAACAAGCAAACAAAAGAATCATTGAGTAGGCTGAGTTGTGGGAAGGTTACCTTCTCTTAGTTGCTCGAGACCTCAGGAACAGGGGTGCCTGGGTGGCTCAGCCAGTTAAGCATCTGCCTTTGGCTTGGGTCATGATCTCAGAGTCCTGGGATCGAGCCCTACATCGGGCTCCCTGCTCATTGTGGAGCCTGCCCTTTCCTCTCCCTCTGCTGCTCCCCCTGCTTGTTCTCTCTCTCTCTGACAAATAAATAAACAAAATCTTTTAAAAAATTCTAGAAACAAAATCATATTTACTCTACCTATACACTCCACGATTTTATGCAGATTCAATCAACCCATTCCTTCTATACAGAAGAATATTAAATCTTCTAATAGTATTAAATAGTCTAGTCTGCTCAAAGCCCTTCTGGCACTTTTTGAAACTTCTTCTCTGGCCCCTGTCTTGACATTAATTATTTCTCAAGAAGTGGTGAGCAGAAATGCCACAATTTTTCAAGCACCAAAGTACCATGGTTTTATATCAGTATGATTTTCTCTTTTGTTTCAAATACCTTTCTTGATGTTTACATATTTGTTAAGGGTTTTTTGACTGTAGAATACATTACTAAGCTATCATTTCTGAGAGCCTCTAAGTATTCTAACATTCAGGATAATCTCATTTAATCCTTATCATAAACCTAAGAAATATATATTATTACCCCTGTTTTTGTGAGTGAGGAAATTGAAATACAAAGAGATTACGTAAACTTGCCCTTGATAATCACATATTAAATATAGGAACCAGAAATTCAAACCTAGCTCTGTATGACTCTAAATGTCTTGTTCTTTCCAATGGCCTGAAGCAAAAAAAAATTATAATGACTTCAAGATACCTTTCCTGGATTCAATTTTACCAATTTCAGTATACCAGTTGAAAACCTAGACATGCTATCATTGCACTGCATTTGCTATGGCTATTCCTAAAAAAGAATAAGCTGAAAGATGTTTTGTTGTACATCTGTCAATTTAATATAAAGGCAACACTAGATGATTCTAGACATAGAGTAGTGGTTCGTAAATGGAAGTGATTTTATCCTTCAGAGAATATTTGACAATCTCCGGAGATATTTTTGGTTGTTAAAACTTTGGAGGTGGTAGAAAGCTATTGTATATATATAGGTGTATATAGAGGGCAGGGATACTGCTAAATGTCCTACAATGTACAGGACAATCCTCCAAAACAAATAAATGACCAGCCCAAAATGTCTACAGTATTGGTTGAAAAACCCTGACACAGAGGGAATAATTGTGGACCACATTATAGCTAATTTTAGGGAAAAATAATATTTGAAAATAACAAAATATATGTTAATTGTACTGGAATTAAAATAAGAACCTTAATAGAATGTGCGTACTAAAATATAGAGAATTCAAATATTTACAAAGCTTGCTAACTCTGTTCGAACCAGTTACCAAATAAATTTCTAAAATCATGAAAATGACTTTGACAGAATTTTGACTTGAGATTCCACAGTCTGTGATGAGAAAGTAATAGTAAATAAAAGCAGTATCTAGAACTAAGTGTGTAGGTGCTGTAGCCATGAAAATGGGATACAGCAGTACAGAGTAGTACACTTTTAAAAGAGCAAGTGTTTTGTTTGTTTTTTACCTTGTCTTCACCTGTCCTTCTGATAAAAGTCTCTTTGTTCTTTCTTCTCTTAAAGACTTTTCTTCAAATAGCTCCTAGATGGTAAAATAATAGATATAAGGAAACGTTTTATTAAAAATGAGTTTCTCTATGAGCACCTACACCTATATTAAAGAATTTCTGAATCATACAACTCTCAAAACTAATTTGGAATCATCCCAAAGTGGGAAAGTATCTCTAATAATAGCAAATGCTTTATTCTTTCTCACCATCTCACCTTCTAAGAATCAATCAACTCATTTAATAACAAGATATAGTTGCATTGATTATTCAAGTTTTACAAAGGTTTTCTGGCAAAGGCAAATTTTAAAGCCTTGAGTGCTCTGTTAAAAATCAACGTAGTCTAGAGAAATTCTCTTTCTGATAATTATCTATTACAATCACTAAATATCACCATTTTTTATTAAAATAACAATGAAATCCTAAGAATGGTCACTTATAAAAATGATAAATATGCAGATGTATTTTTCCTAAGACTTTTTTTCTATTCAGTTGAATCTTATATTCAACTTATCTTGTCTTCTTGTGCTCCTCCCCCACTTGCTAATTATAAACTGGATATTTTTCACATCATCTACTGCAGCTACTCAAACCCATTCTTCTTGTCTTTAAACTTCTATTCCTGCCTCATCTTCTATTTGCCTTAGCTAATGGAGTTTTACCTCTTTTATAGCTCTCATCTTTGTCCTGTCACTTGAACAGTTCTAGGCTAGGAAATTTGCAAATTAAAACCACAGAAAAATGAAACCAGCTAGGTGTTTTTTGCCTGCTAGGGAAAAACTTTTCCTATTATGAGCAAGGAGGACCCTACAAAGAAACAAAACAGAGGATAATAGGGAAAGGAAGGGAAAAATAAAACAAGATGAAATCAGAGAGGAAGACAAATACTAAGAGACTCTTAACTGTAGGAAACAGAGTGAAGGTTGCTGGAGGGGAAGTGGAGGGGGGATGGTGTAACTGGATGATGGGCATTAAGGAGAGTAAGTGATGTAATGAGCACTGGGTCTTATATGCAATGGATGAATAACTGAAATCTACATTTGAAATTAATGACTATGTTAAATAATTTAATTTAAATAAGTTTAAAAAAGATCCTATGATATGGATGGAGCTAGAGAGTATTACGATAAGCAAACTAAGTCAGTCAATCAGAGAAAGACAAATAACATATGATTTCACTCATAGGTAGAATTTAAAAAACAAAACAAATGATCATGGGATGAAAAAAGAGAAAGGCAAACCAAGAAATAGACCCTTAATATAGAGAAAAAAAAACTGATGGTTACCAGAGGCTACCTGATGGCTACCTCAGATTAGAAGCATTTTGTAAACTATGAAGGGTGTGTGGGGAGATGGGTTAAATAAGTGATGGGGATTAGAGAGTGCACTTGTGATGAGCACCAGGTGTTGTATGTTAAGTGTTGAACCACTAAATTGTCCACTCAAAACTGGTATTACATTGTATGTTAACTGGAATTTAAATAAAAACTTAAAAAGTAAGAAAGACCCTTAGTTTCTACCTCTCTAGGGATTCTAGAAAACTGAATCTTCTGGGATCCCTGGGTGGCGCAGCGGTTTGGCACCTGCCTTTGGCCCAGGGCGTGATCCTGGAGACCGGGATCAAATCCCACGTTGGGCTCCCGGTGCATGGAGCCTGCTTCTCCCTCTGCCTGTCTCTCTCTCTCTCTCTCTCTCTCTCTCTCTCTCTCCTCTCTCTCTGTGACTATCATAAATAAATAAAAATTAAAAAAAAAAGAAAACTGAATCTTCTTAAACTATAGAAAGAAGGAAGCAGATATAGTCTAATGAGTCCTCCTTGTCAATCTACTATAAGCATTCAAAAGTATTGGATTACAAGTCAATGAATCCTGAATTGAATACTGACTCCATTTACTCAAACTTTGCTTGGGCAGGGACACATGGCTGGCTCAATTAGTTCAGCATTTGACTTTTAATCTTGGGGCTGTGAGTTCAACCCCCATTTGGGTACAGAGCTTACTTAAAACTTGCTTGGGCAAATTATATGATCTCTCTGAGTCTTTTTTTAATTAGTAAAAAGGGGATGATAATGCCTTTTCAGGTTGCCTCAGATTAGAAGCATTTTGTAAACTATGACGTTCCATCCAAATTGAGCTACTAGACAATATAGTATATTAACCTATATTAAATTATTCATTTCAATTACACAAACAGAGACAAAATATAGACTTCTGGGACCAATTCCAAGTTTATTCTATCAGAATTTATAGAGGTGAGTCCCAATCATCTGTATTTTTAACAAGAACACCAAAGTTTGATTAAGACTACACATGCTATGCCATTCTAATTTCTGGTGTCCTTTCTCTTACTTCAATGAAAGTTTAATTATATGTACCATTTAATTTTCTGATCATCTTGAAATCATTTGGTAAAATGTAATAAAAATGCCATGTTGTCAAAAAACAACTGAAATCAAATCTTAAAAATTATATAATTTAGACTTTAACAGATATTTTAAAATAAATATTTTAAAATGTAAAATGCAAAGCTTGTTTTTTTATAACACAGTAGATTGTAAAATATTTACAGAACTAAGAATGATTAAACATGAAAATAATTCAATTTACTGAAGGAATTATTATGATTTACCACATTAGCTTTATTTGAGTAATGTCAAATTTTAATACATTCAATAATGCTGAGTTAACTTAAGATACTGTATTGGTTCTTCACATCTACATTATCTTAGTGAAAATTCTCAGATATTTTAAAACACATCTTTCTAAGTATCTATAATTGAAATTTTCCACATCTGGGTTTATCAACTGATAAACTGATGCTACTTCTGTTAAATCTTCATATTTAGAGTTAACTAAGTTCCAAAAGAACAATTTGGGAGGTCCTATACATGTTATTTTTATCATTATAGCCCTTTTCAAAGGCTGAAAGGAGAAAAAGGTAGCTGCCTATTTAAGTGAGACAGGGTTAGAGGTATTACTAAATCTGGAAGAGTGGAAGAAACAAAGCCATGATCTAAGATAACCCAAAACAATAAGAAATATAAATACAATAAACAATAAATGAATAATAGTCCCTTGGGGGAGAGAGTAAAATGATATTGTTAAAGATTAAATCTAGCTTTAAAATGCTTAACATTAACTATAATATAGTAACTATAATAGAATAAACATTTCCAGAATTCATCATAATGTTTAAGAGACTTAAGTTATTGATTTTAATTAAGTGTTTAGAATATGTGTTAATATAACACTGGTATATTCTTACAGGCTATATTAACCTGGAAACAACACAAATATTCATCATTAGGACAATGAATGAAAATTAACAAAATGTTCATACAGTGGAATACAGCAGTGAAAAAGAATGAACTACAGTTGTAAGCAATAATGCAGGCAGACAAGGAACATTATGAGTTACAAAAGCATGTCAAAGAAGAAAAAACACTGATTTATGCAGAGTTTAGAAATATACAACAGTAAATAATACTGTTTAGGAATTCAAATACTATGATAAAACTGTAAATTAAATCAGGGAAATTATATATAAATTTGAGACAGCAGATGCCTCTAAGGAGGGAAGGAAAGAAATGTGATTAGGGAAAGGGAATTTAAAAGGAATGGTACTTTTCTTAAATTAGGTCATATGTGTTTCCTGTATTGCTTTTTATTCTGTACTCCTGTTTTACAAGTATTTTATAGGTATTCAATTATTAATAAAAACAATTAAAAGTTGATGACTTTCCTTTGAGTACTTTTTTATAATAAAAGAAGCTTATGATTTTAATATCTTTTAATTCCTTGTTTCAACAGCAGCAATAATAATATACATATACTTCAAATATTTCTATTACTGTGCCTAAGATTAAAAAACAAATTCTAAATCTAACTTTAAAAGATAAGATGCCCAAGATAAAAACATGAGAGCAATTTTTGGAGTCAATATTAGTTCACAACTCATATAAATAACATTTTCTGAATCTTCTAAGTAGTTTGTCAATCAAAGATATAGGTTATGCATTTTATTTCCTAGCATGGACAATAACAAACTTCCTAACTAAACAAATATTTTTAGATCTTAATTCTACTAAAAACCCTGTTCTACCCTAAAGATGCCTCTCTTAAGAAGTTCAACAATATGCAAAACATTTTAAAAAACAGTTCAAAAAAGGCTTAATTTATAGGTTACCGATATATAACTAGAAATAACATAAGACATGGAAATTCTTAAGTTTTAGCGGATTGTTCTAGTCTATATGTGGATTTATTGAAGGCACTTTGTTAATACATATTAAGCATCTAAGGAAGAACTTCTAAAAATATTTTTCACTTTCACACCAAAAAAAAAAAAAAAAGTTCTCAGTGAAATACAATTATCTATTGTGGAAAGTGATGAAACAATCATTACATGTGCCAAGTTTTTTCTGTCTCTATAAAGGTAAATCTTGCATCTGAAACATATATAGCAAGATCAAAAAAATAAATATAATCTTTATACAGTTCCGTTTATGTAAAGTCTTTTCTATCGTACTCTCCCTGAGCTTTTAGGGGAAAAATAAAAGGTTTTCCAGGATCAAGGGCTCATAATTAGTTAACAGTCTGAAGCCTACCAGACATCATTAACACAAAAGTCTAAAACAGTACCTTTTTTTAGAACCATTTTGGTGCAACAGGAAACAATCCTGAAGATAAAAAGGCCATTATATATTATTTCCCCCACATATTGAAATTTTAAAGATGAGAAAAAATTTAAAGCCAAATATAAAATTCCTCAGCAAGAGCATAATTACTCTATTTTTTTTCCAAAGCATTTCTTGGAATTTCAAAGTGTTGAATTAAATGCAGTGATATCATCAAAGATCCCCTTTCTTCCCACAAATCTAGAGATGGTGTCTAATAAATTACCTTGGATATCTTGGTGTTACATAAAAGGCGCCAAGTGTTTCAATTAACCCTCCCGTCAATTATAATGTGGAGAGATTTTATGGTAATTTTCGTATTTTACCCATCCACTCCGAAAAATAATAATTTATTACAACTTTGTATTTCACAACAACTTCGCCTCTTAAACCTGGGCTTACTCTTTTGTCTTCCCCTTCTAACTTAAAACTTTAAAGATCATGACCTTTTTAAAAACTTAAACTGAACCTCGCAACTGAAAATTCCCATCCCCGCTAACCCCGAAGGTTCTCATTTCATAGGGTTATATATATGTTTAAAGTACTGTAGAAACCCTATACCTTTTCCTTCATCCGTAAGACAAACTCAGAACAGAAGTGAGAGGCCAAGGATAGTGTGAAATCTGAGGAAAGAGTTTGGGGCGGAAGCTTAAGAAGAGCTCAGAGTACGACCAAAGAACTAGGCGGCTAGCAGAGTGACGAAAACCGTTCGGCGCTGGCTTAAAGACACGAGGGGGAGGGGCATAACCCCTAGAGCCCGCCAACGCCCCCAAGCGACTACTGCCCACCCTAACAGCTACTCCGAGTAGCAGCCATTTTGGCGTTACACCAGCCCCGCCCCTCGGTCGTAGGCGGCTCCACCCCGGGCCAACTGTGAGCGGAAACAGGAAGTGGGATTGTAAACCTATAGGAGCGAGGCGGGCAGCTAGTCAGAAATAGGGCGGTACTCTGAGTACACTATCAAGTTCGTGCTATTGCTCTGGGCTGTCGCCTCACCAAAAAAGTTGTGGGACCACGTTGAATATGGAGAGTATCCTTTCCCGTCTGAAAAGCTGCTGCTGGAGTTTAGGAAAGAGGAGAAGGGCAAAGGCTGGGGCCCCGTGAGGCGCATGTAGGTGACCTTTTAGGTCTAATTATGAGAAGATGAGGGCACTGATGCTGATTGGTAGGTGTCTGTAACTCTGTTGTGGTTTCCTGTCTGGGAAGTGGGACTGCTTTGGCGAGTGTGGGAGGAGTTGGGGGACTGAGATGATTTTTGAGTGTGAACCCTTGTTCAGGGCTCCTGTCACGTGTCCTTTCAGTTATTTTATCCACTTCTTAGAAATTGAGGAGGGGGGGTTGTATGGTTAAAAGCAGCGGGAGTTTGCCAGAAGTTTGGAGCAGAGGTATAGGTTTTGAATACAGAACAAGGCCAGATGGCTTGTTTGTTTTTGTTTTTCCAGATGGTTTTTGTAGAACTTCATTTTTCTGGATGTAGGTGACTGGTAATGAGGTGAAGTCCTTAATACCACCCTTGCAAACTAAATTGAGAGCTTGCTTGATAATCTGATTTAGCATATAAGGAAACTCATAGTTTCCTAAAGCTGTAAAAATCCATCAGTTGCACCTGTTTTTCTACTTGAGCACTAAGGTCAAGGTTAGGAAACAAGCTGTGTGACTCCCTGAATTGGGGGATGAAATAATTTTTTCACTACTGAAATACCTTAACAAAATTTCCATTTCTTTGTAATTCGTCTTTCTTACAGGAGTTGGCATTATAGAAAATAGAGTAGCTTGGTATCTTGCTACTGAATAAAATTTGGTAAAATACCAATATGAGGGTAACAGTTATTGTTTGATAGTTCATTTTATAGCTGTTTTGTCTTCATTAGTTTGTAAATCTGAAAAATAGGATTTCTGGTGGGAGGATAAGATTATATAAACCATACTGAGAATATTGATCCAGAATCATTTCCTATCCTGTGCTGAACTGACCAAGATAAACCAAGAATAAAAAGAACCTTTGAAGAGGCATGAAATATGTCATTTCATGAACAGAGTAGATGACTAAAAAGTCCAATTATTGCAGCAGTTTAAAGGATATAATTTACGGAAATGTAGTTGTGTTAGATGATTTTTTAAAAGCAATTAGACTATGAATCAGATGATTCTAATCCCAGTTCTGCCTCTTAAGAAATGAGTTACGGAAAGTCATATAGTCTCTGTCAGGCAACTTTTATTCATTTGTAAACATACTAACTGACCTGCCAACCTTATACAGCTTTTGATAAAGATAAAATAAAATGGAAGAGCTTACTAAATTATAAAGTTTTGAGCATATTGTTAAGCATTACCAAATAGAATACAAATTGCTATCTCTTTCCCAAGAACTTTTGGAAGGATTTGAGGTAACAGCTCTAAAATTGCTTTTGTTTCCTACTCTAATAATGCAAGTTATTTTTGCTATACCTAAGCATACCATTTGTGATTTACAATAACATGATAGTTACTAATTTTATTTACTTAAAAGCATGTATGCCTAATTATAATGAAAATTAATAGTACTGTTATCAATAGTTTCATACTTAAAATGAAGTATTACCCTTAATTCTATCAAAAGAAGTGTAAAATCCAGATTTTTTCCTTGGAATGTAGAGGAAGAAAATGACATGGACTCAGACCTGCCTTCCATAAATAAATAACATCACTTGAAACTTGAGTAACACTTATTTGTCACCTATATAAAATGCAAAAAAAAAAAAAATAGGCATGCCTGGGTGGCTCAGTGGTTGACCATCTGCCTTCAGCTCAGGGCGTGATCCTGGGGTTCTGGGATCGAGTCCTGCATTGGGTTCCCCACAGGGAGCCTGCTTCTCCCTCTGCCTATGTCTCTCTCTCTTTCTCTGTGTCTCTCATAAATAAATAAATAAAATCTTTTATTAAATGCAAAAAAATATCATTGTTATAGTATGTAAGACCTAAGTGTGCTAATAGTTAGAATTGTAATTGTGACTTCTGTCTTCTATTAAACATAATCAATTTATCGTGGTGGATTAGGATAAATTTCACTTTATTTTTTTAAGATTTTATTTATTTATTCATGAGAGATACACAAAAAATTGAGAGGCAGAGGGAGAAGCAGGCTCCATGCAGGGAGCCTGGTACAGGACTCGATCCCAGGACTCCAGGATCACGCCCTGGGCCCAAGGCAGGCGCTTAACCGCTGAGCCACCCAGGGATACCTAAATTTCACTTTCAAGAGCTTGATTGGATGGCCAACTTTATTTGTTGTAGTGTGTTTTACAAGTGCAGAACTAAGAGCAATATGTGTGCAATATTAATACAGTGTATTTCAGTAATGTTTGATTAACTTGCAGGAATGAAACAATAGAAGAGGTATTATTAAGAGATACTTCCCTACTCTACAGGTCTTTTTCTTTGTCCTTCATTTTCCATGTTTCTACTCCTCTTCTGGTATTTTGTTTTTTTGTTGGACTTGGCTCAAGCATGCTTCATATCCAGGAAGCTTTTCATGTCATTTTAATCTCCTAATCCACCATCTCCAACAAACCTAGAAATCTGAGAGCACCAGCTCCTACTCTGTGCTTATTTCCCCACCTGTTTTCCCCTCCAGTTTAGACTTTTTTCCTAATACTGTAATTATATGTTTACTTGTCTCCCTCTTACATTAGGTTGTGAGTTCCTTGAGGATAATATCCTTATCTTTCATCTTTGAATCTTCATTTCCTTGCACAGAATTTGCCCCATAATAGATACAAAATGGGTAAATGACCTTCTGTTAAAAATTATTAACATATATTGAGTCTCTACTGTGCGCTGAGGAATGCACTCAAGCTTTTGATACAGAGGGTTATAAGACCTATTCTGAACCTTGAACACCTTTTGATCTGAGTCAGGACACATATAATTGGGGATAAATATCAATACTAGGTAACATACTAACTGAGGTGAATGCTTGAACACATTCTTGATTACATGTGTGGATTTACTAAACTTAAAATTGCATGTAAAATTTTTATGTTAGATGTGCCTTTACCTGGGGTAAAACATATGTAGCTGACATGTTTTTCCAAAGGATTCTAACATGAAAAAGGCTGATAAATAATGAAGTAGATAATAGGTATTATAGATATTCTGAGAGTAGAGAAAAGGATGTCATAAACTGGACTGGTGTCATTGTATTTTTTTGTAGATTCCCAGACAGATGAGACTGTTATAGGCAATGATTGCCACCTACCTTAGAAATGTCTGTTTGCCATTATGAATGACTTTATATCCTAAGCAGAACTAATTACATATCAGAGTCTCTGAGGTTTTTATATTATTGACAAATATACTGTGATATTTTTGAACCAAATATTAATGATATCTTAAATGTGCTTTTTAAATATTGTTACCTGTCATGTGTCTTATAAATTATGGCCTGGCCTGGCTAGCTAGTAGAATGATGGGTCTTATAAGAAGTATTGCATGTGTAAGGATTACTTCTGGTTCATAATTTAAGGCCATTTAAGGACCAATTCTGAGCAATTCACTCTGAAAGCTAAAATGCAAAGAGGAAAATATGAGATGTGCTGGATTTGAATTTCTTCTTGTTCTTTTATATAGCAATTACTGCTCAATTATCTCTCTCTAGGCTTCAGTCTTCACATCTATAAAATGAGTGAAGTTGACAAGTAATTTCTAGGGTTCCTTTCAATTCTGATGATCCCAAACTCTACCTACCAGAAATAAACAAGAGATGATCAAGAGCATAGGAGATGAAAAAGAATTGATTCATAATGTCACTTCTTCTCATCAAATGTATGAATAAAAAATCTATGATATTGGTATTATTGCTTTATTCTGGGACAGGCAATTGCTAGTGGAAAATTTTTATTTCCTTCCTCTTACCTCCATTTTTCCCCATCTTCTACTTCTCTGTGCCCAAAGGACTACATAATCCTTTAGCACTTGGAATCAAATAGCTTTCTGCTCTACTGTATTTGGAAAACTTTCACTTGGTGTTACTCCACCGCTTCACATAGGCAGACAGGACATGAGATTTCTACTGTGAAATTCTTCTAGTAAACTGAGTATAACAATTTTTCTTGAGGTAGCAGACTGAAATCTTAAAGAAAGATTTCATTATGCATGCATAATATGTTGAACCCTAATGACTTGCTTAAATTTATTGAAATTTTAAAGCAATAATATATTAGCGCATAGCTGATTTTCATCCCTTGCCTGTGTAATTGCAAAAAGTTAATTCAAATAAAATATTTTAAAGAGGCATTGGTGCTTTTTATTCCCTGGTGAACTATATTGTCCAATTAAGATATGTGACTTAGTGAGTCATGAGGTGGTAATTAAAATTTATAGAATATCTATATGTGCTAAACTTTCTGCTAGGTATTTTGTATATATTATCACAGACTCTCAAAACAACTGGGAAGACAGGTGATAGTATCATTTTTTTGTGATAGTATCATTTTATAGAAGAGGAAACTAAAGCTAAGAAAGCCACATTGCTTATAAGCACAGAGTTAAGGATCTAGGCTGGGCTCCAGTATCCGTTGTATTCACCTTAACATAGTACCTTCACATACAGCATAATTCATTTGTGTTTGATGGAATCCTAGGGTTACACAGAGCTACTTCTTCTATATATTAATATTCAACTTGGGATTTTGCTTTAAAAAAGTTTGAGAAACCATGAATCTACACAATCACTTTAGGGAGGCCTAGCCTATGTTCTCTTGAAGACATTTCCTTGTAAAAGGTACACCTTAGATGAGGTAATGTTTTACATTATAATTTTATAGAATTGGAAAGGTGGGAGTTACTACTTTCTGAAAAAATGAAATAATTGAAATGTTGAGATTAAATTCATTTATCTTATTTATTGTTTGTTTCCTTATTTATCAATCCCAAGGGCCAAGTGAGTTTGTTTTTTGCTTTTTGTTTGTTTTGTTTTTTGTTTTTTGCTTTTACATGGATTTGGGCAGGAGGAGGGTCAGCTCTCGCCATTAATGGAGCTCTTTGAAAACAGTTTCTCAGAGTCAGTGTTATTGTTTATGTTAGCCAAAAAGCAAGCATGATGGTGTATCCTAAACCTCACAGGAGTTAAGATGAAGTGGTAGAAGTGGGAGAAAGAAGGGCAAACTAGGTAAAGGAATTGTATGTAAAGGCATAGAGTAGAGGCCAAAATCTTGAAGTACAAGGTGTTGGAAGCTGGGATTACCCAAAACCTTTTAAGGGCCTTCTGCATCATTCTATACATGTTAATAGACATTGCTGTTCAGTTGTTTTAAACTTTAAGTCCATTAAAAATAGAGTATTTCAGCCATTGTCTTTCTAGTGGGCAAAGAAATACAAATTCTGTCTTAATAGCAACCACTTTGCCAAATTGAATTTATGATTAGCCAGTGAAGGAGATTATTCTGCCAATGTTATTTCTCCAAATAGAAAAATACTCCAGGGATTTATTATCAACTAAAATATCACAGAAGGTCAACTCTGGTTCATAGCTCAATTTAGTAGTTGAATTGATACCATTACTTTCCATTCCCCAACTTCAATATAGAGGATAGTCACTTATTGTAGTATACACAGAGGGTGACTATTTGAGTAACAGATACTTGAATTTAAGGATCTCATACCCTGGTTATAGATATTACCCAAGAGTGAGAGGTAAGGGATGATACGGGGATGTTTTGATTTCTGGTATTGGGAAAAAGATTCATCATCAGGAAAACACTGGTATTACTAGTTGCCTGGGCTATGTAGACATATACAAATATATTTAATAGTGATTGTAGTTTAAGATATATAGCCCTTCCCTGTGGATTCATGGCTTTTGCTTATGTATATTAAACTGTACTACAACTGTTGGTAATCTTGTCTGTCATATTCTAGTGTAAGGTTGAAGTTAGAGAATTCATCTCCTTATTCATTTCTGAACATACAGAATTATTTGGAATAGGAACTGGTAAAACTTTACATGCCCTTAATGTACATCTAGCCTCATGGTAGTTAATTATTTTTTCATTTAAAAAGAACTTGACAAAAAGAAAATAACTTGACTGTAGAAGGTGTGTGTGTGTGTGATGAGTGTGTGTGTATATACACACATATACTTTGTGCTTTTGTGGGACAGAATTGTTATTCTGAATTTATTAAAATAAGTAATAAAATAATAAGTGATAGTAATTATTTATGTAATAGTCTTATGCTTTCTTTCACTGGTCATTGTTGATTTGTATGAAGTACTTTTCATAGTTAAAATATACCTCCTGGCAAATAAAATTACTTTTTAAATTATTTGAGTGACTTTAAAACTTAATTTATAACTACTCGAGTTACAGATGTTATACTAAGCCCCATATTCTTTTCCAAAGAAAATGTTCCTGATAAAATTTAAAAATAATTCAATTATGCAGGAAAGTAGTATCTTCATGGCTTAAGGGAGCACCTCCTAATCATGTACACTAATATTTCTACACTGAAATATATGAACCTTAAATGGGATAAGTCAGACTATACATAACCTGTTTTTTTTTTTTAAGATTTTATTCATTTATTCATGAGAGACACAGAGAAAGAGAGAGACAGAGACACAGGCAGAGGGAGAAGCAGGCTCCATGCAGGGAGCCCAACGTGGAACTTGATCCCAGGTCTCCAGGATCACGCCCTGGGCTGAGGGCAGTGCTAAACCGCTGAGCCACCCAGGCTGCCCTATATGTAACCTGTTAGTTGAGATCAGACTTTGTCATCAAATTTGTGTTGGTCAGGATGCTTTTTTGTTTGTTTGTTTTACTTGAGTGAAGTTGCCATACAATGTTACTTAGTTTCAAGTGTATAACATAGTGATTGGACAAGTTTATACATTATGCAATGTGCACACAAGTGTGGTTACCACCTGTTTCCATCACTTTTGCATCACTGTTACATTATAATTGACTATATTTTTATGCCATGCCTTTTATTCCCAGGACTTATTCATTCTGTAACTGGAAGTCTGTATCTCTTAGTCCACTTTACAATTTTGCCCGCCCCCCCCCCGCCTTCCCTCTGGCAGCTATCAGTTTGTTCTCTGTATTAATAGGTCGGATTTTTTCCCGGTATATCGAAATGCTTTTTTCCCAATATATCATGTGCCACTGTAAGATACTTCTATACTATACATTTATATAAAATGCTTTGAGTATTTCCGTTAAGCACTACACTAGGCTTATAATAAAAGGATAATTAAGACTCATCCTTATTCACAAGGTGTCCATAGTCTAGTTGAAGAATCAGACATATAAACAAGCAATTATTGAGAGCTACAGAAAAATACATACCCAGATATATAAAGGAACATGGGAATATAAAGTAAGTAGCTACTGACACTGTAAACTTCAAATTAGTATTTCTTTAGGGTATACTTAAAGTTTAGAAACAGATTGTGTGAAAAGAGTCACAGAAGCTATTTTATACTGAATTTATATGAAGCACAAAAAGGTTTAGCTTTCTGAGTTACAACATTACTACACTTTCATATGTGTTGTCCAGATACCTGTATTGTTTAATACATGATAATTGTTTTCTTATCTTTTCATTTTCAAATAATCATCCTTTTAAACATTGAAAGATACCATCTTATGGATCAAGTATTATAAACTCTTAATGAATCAAACCTTTTATTTCAAATGACTTTTTTACAGAAATAATGTAGATTTAATCCTCATTCCACCCTAAAAATAGTACAAAAAAGAACAAAATACCAGTTACCTACTACTGAGTTAAAAAACAAAACATTACCAACTTAGCTCCCTTCTCCCACCAAAGGCAACGACTGTCTAAAATTTCATATTTATCATTTCCATGTACTTTATATTTTACTACATAAATGTACATTCTTATGATATGATTATATATTCCATATTTCCCAGTTTTTTGTGTATGGTGTCATATTGCCATATTCTTTTTATTCAAGGTGATGTTTTGGATTCATTATGTCATTTTCATTTCCATATTGTTTTTCGTTGTAGAATATCCCACAGGTTATCCATTATATCTGTGATGATCACTTAAGATATTTCCACTTTTTTTGTCATTACAAATAATACTGCTATGATCATTATTGCACATATTTCCTATGTTGACTGGGCATGATTTCTCTAGGATGTATACCTCAGATGGAATTTCTGTGTTGAAGAATATGTGCACTTTTGATTTTCTGTGTAGACATTTGTAATATTTGAAAGTAATGATGCTTTGATGAATTTCAATGTAATCTGTATGCAATTTTAAATTTTCATATTTTTTATTTTATCTTATTGTAATTAGTTTCTTATCATGTTTCCTAGTATTCCAGAACAATGCCTAAAAAACAATAGCAGAAAAAATATAGCAGGAAGATTTCCTAGTTATTGATTTTATTTTTTTTACTTTTTTGTTATTCTAGGTTTTTTTTATATTTTATTTAAATTCAATTTGCAAACATAAGGTATAACACCCAGTGCCGATCTCATCATGTGCTATCTTTAATGCCTGCCACACAGTTACACCATCCCCCCCACCCATCTCTCCTTCTGAAACCCTTTGTTTGTTTCCTAGACTTAGGAGTCCTTCATGGTTTATCTTCCTTTAATTTTTCCCCATTTGGTTTTCCTCATTTCCCTTATGGTCCCTTGCACTATTCCTTATATTACACATATGAGTGAAACCATATGATAAATGTCTTTCTCTGATTGACCTATTTCACTCAAAATAATACCATCCAGTTCCATATACATCAATGTAAATGGTAGGTAGTCATTTTTTCTGATGGCGGAGTAATACTCCATTTTATGATATATACTACATCTTCTTTATCCATTCATCTGTTGAAGGATATCGTGGCTCCTTCCACAATTTGGCTATTGTGGACATTGCTGCTATGAACATAATGGTGCTGGTGTCCCATGGTTTCACAACATCTATATCTGGGGTAAATACCCAGTAGTACAATTGCTGGGTCATAGGATAACCTCTGTCTTTAACTTCTTAAGGTAACTCCACACTTTATTCCAGAGTGGCTACATCAACTTGCATTCCCACCAAAACTTCAAGAGGGCTCCCCTTTCTCCACATCCTCTCTGACATTTGTTGTTTCCTGTCTTGTCAATTTTCACCATTCTCATTAGTGTTTGGTGGTACCTCATTGTGGTTTTTATTTGTATTTCCCTGATGGCCAGTGATGCGGAGCATTTTCTCAAGTGCTTGTTGGCCATGTCTGTGTCTTCCTCTGAAATTTCTGTTCATGTTTTTTGCCCGTTTTATGATTGGATTGTTTGTTTCTTTGCTGTTGAGTTTAATAGGATCTTTACAGATCTTGGATACCAGCCCTTTATCTGATATGTCATTTGCAAAATCTTCTCCCATTCTGTAGGTTGTCTTTTAGTTTTGTGGACTGTTTCTTGTGCTGTGCAGAAGCTTTTTATCTTGATGAAGTCCCAATAGTTCATTTTTGCTTTTTCCCTTGCCTTCCTGGATGTATCTTGCAAGAAGTTGCTGTGGCCAAGTTCAAAAAGGGTGCTGCCTGGGTTCTCCTCTAGGAATTTGATGGATTCTTGTCTCACATTTGGATCTTTCATCCATTTTGAGTTTATCTTTGTGTATGATGTAAGAGAATGGTCCAGTTTTATTCTCCTGTACATGGCTGTCCAATTTTACCAACACTATTTATTGAAGAGACTTACTTTTTTTCCAGTGGATATGCTTTCCTGCTTTGTTGAAGACTAGTTGACTGTAGAGTTGAGGGCCCATTTCTGGGTTCTCTATTCTGTTCCATGATCTATATGTCTGTTTTTGTGCCAGTACCATACTGTCTTGATGATCACAGCTTTGTAATACAGCTTGAAGTCAGGTATTGTGATGCCCCTAGCTTTGGTTTTCTTTTTCAACATTCCTATTACTATTTAGAGTCTTGTATGTTTCCATACAAATCTTAGGATTATCTCTTCCAACTCTGTGAAGAAAGTCCATGTTATTTTGATAGGGGTTGCATTGAATATGTAAAACGTTCTGGATAGCATAGACCTTTTCACAATATTTATTCTTACAATCCATGAGCATGAGATTTTTTTCCATCTCTTTGTGTCTTCTGGAGTTTCTTTCATAAGTTTTCTGTAGCTTTTAGAGTATAGACCCTTTACCTCTTTGGTTATATTTATTCCTAGGTATCTTTTGGTTTTGGGTTCAATTGTAAATAGGACTGATTCCTTAATTTCTCTTTCTTCAGTATAATTGTTAGTACATAGAAAGCAACTGAATTCTGTGCATTGTTTTTGTATCCTGCCACATTGACCAATTGTTTTATGAGCCCTGTCAATTTTTTGGTTCAGTCTTTTGTCTTTTCTCTATATAGTGCCATGTCATCCATCTGCAAAAGGGAAAGTTTGATTTCTTCTTTGCCATTTGAATGCCTTTTATTTCTTTATGTTGTCTGATTCCTGAGGCTAGGATTTCTAATACTATGTTGAACAAAAGTGGTGAGAGTAGGCATCCTTGCCATGTTCCTGACTTTAGGGAAATGCTCTCAGTTTTTCCCCATTGAAAATGATATTCGCTGTGGGCTTTTCATAGATAGCTTTTATTATATTGTGATATATTCCATCTATCCCTACACTTTGAAGAGTTTTAATCAGGAATCGATGCTGTATATTGTCAAATGCTTTCTTTGCATCTATTGAGATGGTCATGTGGTCCTTTTCTTTTATTGACATGATCTATCACGTTGATTGTTTTATGAATGTTGAACCAACCTTGCATCACAGGGATATTGGTCTGTAATTCTCCACTTTGGTGGGATCTTTGTCTGGCTTTGGGCTCAATGTAATGCTGGCCTCATAGAATGAGTTTGGAAGTATTCCTTCTATTTCTTTTTTTTTATTCCTTCTATTTCTATACTTTGAAATAGCTTTAGTAGAATAGCTATTATTTCTTCTTTATTTTTTAAGGATTTTATTCATTCATGAGAGAGAGAGAGAGAGAGAGAGAGAGAGGCAGAGACACAGGCAGAGGGAGAAGCAAGCTTCATGCAGAAGCCTGACATGGGACTTGATCCCGGGACTCCAGGATCATGTCCTAGGCTGAAGGCAGGCACTAAACCACTGAATCACACAGGAATCCCTATTTCTTTAAATGTTTATTAGAATTCCCCTCAGAACTCATCTGGCTCTGGACTTCCTTTCTTGGGAGTTTTTTGATGACTGCTTCAATTCCCTCGCTGCTTACTGGCCTGTATGTACGTGTATTCTACTTCTTCCTGTTTCAGTTTTGGTAATTTGTAGGTTTTGAGGAATGCATCCATTTCTTCCAGACTGCCTCATTTAGGCCTAATATCATTGCTCATGTTACATTTTTATTTTTTTTATTTTTAAAAAGATTTTATTTATTTAATCATGAGAGACACATTGCGAGAAAGAGGCAGAGGGAGAAGCAGGCTCCCTGCAAGGAGCCTGATGTGGTACTCAATCCAAGGACTCTCTGGGATCATGCCCTGAGCTTAAGGCAGGTGCTCAACAGCTGAGCCACTCAGGCATCCCTTATATTACATTTTTAAAATACTTTGTATTTCCTACATATTGCTTGTGATCTCTTTAATTCATGATTTTATTAATTTGAGTCTTTTTTCTTTTTAATAAGTCTGCTTATTATCTATCTATCTAATCTATCTAATTCTTTTGAAGAACCATCTCCCAGTCTCAGTGATCTGCTCTACAGTTCTTCTGGTCTCTGTTTCATTGACTTCTGCTCTAATCTTTACTCTTTCCCTTTTTCTGCTTGGTTTAGGCTTTATTTGCTATTCTTTCTCTAGTTCCTTTAGGTGTAATATTAGCTTGTGTACTTGAGTTTTTTCGAGTTTTTTAAGGAAGCTTATGTCAAGATGTGTTTCCCCCTTAGGAAATACTGCCTTTGCTGTATCCCAAAGATTTTGAACATTTGTGGTTTCATTTTTATTAGTTTCCATGAATCTTTTCAATTCTTCTCTAATTTCCTGGCTGACCAATTCATCTTTTAGTAGGATGCTCTTTAACATCCATCTGTTTGATTTTCTTCCAAATTTCTTCTTGTGATTGAGTTCTAGTTTCAAAGCATTGTGGTCTGCAAATATTCAGGGAAAAATCCCAATTCTTGCTATCAGTTGAGACCTGATTTGTGATCCAGTATGCGGTCTATTTTGGAGAAAGTTCCTTGTGCACTTGCGAAGAATATGTCTTTAGTTGCATTAGGATGGAATGTTCTGTATTATCTGTAAAATTCATTTGGTCAAGTGTGTCATTCAAGGCCCTTGTTTCTTTGGTGATCCAGATATGTCCTTTGCTGAGAGTTCATTCACATATTCTTCCAGTTTCTGTGTATCCTGGAAGCTCTTTATCTCTCCATCTATTCTGGATGACAGCCATACTGAATAAAGTATACTTGACTACATGTTTTTCTCATTTAGTACACTGAATATATCATGCCAGACTTTTCTACCCTGTCAGGTCTCTGTCAATAGATCTGCTGTTAACCTGATATTTCTCCCCATATAAGTTAGGAATCTCTTGTCTCAAGCTGCTTTTAGGATTTTGTCTATATCTCTGAAATCTGCAAGATTCACTATAATATGCCAGGTTATTGATTGGTTTTTGTTGATTTGGGGAGTGGTCCTCTCTAGCTCTTGGATATGAATGCCTGGATATGAATGTCTGTTCCCCAGATTAGAGAAGTTCTCAGCTATGATTTTTTCAAACATACTTTCCGGTCCTGTCTCTCTCTCTCTCCAAATCCTCTGGAATCACAATAAGATGGATTTTATTTTTTCTCAACATATCACTTTATTCCTGGAGTCTTTCCTCATGGGTTCTTAATTGTTTCTCTTTTCTCCTCAGCTTCCTTCCTTTCCATCAACTTGTCTTGTATAGCACTCTCTCTTCTGCCTCATTAACCATAGCTGTTAGAGCATCCAGTTTAGACTGCATATCAGTTAAAATATTTTTAATTTCAGCCTGATTAGCTCTCAAATCTGCAGTAAGAGAATCTCTAGAGTCTTTTGTATTTGTTCAAGAGCCACCGGTAATTTTATAATTGTAATTCTTAATTCTATTTCTGACATGTTACTTAAATCCATATCCTTTATATCTGTAGCAGATTATATTACTTCAGGTTCTTTCTTTTGTGGTGAATTCTTCCTTCTAGTCATTTTGTCCAGTATGACCAGAGTAAAAAATATCAACCACGACCTAAGCAAAATACACTCTAGACAATTCCAAAGAGGTCAGAGACCAGAAAATTAAAGAAAAGGAAAAATTAAAAAGACCACAAAAGTGAAAAGGGAATTTAAAAAATAGTAAAAATTGTAAAAAGTGTGTGTGGGGAGAGAATATAGTCTTACAGAGTGGACCAGGATGGTGATCTTCTTGGTTCTGAGTGTATTTTGGTTCATATGTTAGAAGGTGCTAAATTCCATATTTATATAAACAAGCAAAACTTATTTAGAGAAACAACAACAACCTCCCCCCAAAAAAAAACACAAGTAGACAAAAGAAGGGGGTGGAATGGGTAGTAAAAGAGTATATAATCTCATAGAATGGACCATCACTGTGCTTCACTTGGTTTTGAGTGTATTTTTGTCCATGTTAGAAGGTACTAAATTCCAAAATTATAAAACAAAAGAAAAACAAAAAAAAATCCAAAACTTATATATCTACAAAAATTAAATTGAATACATTGAAAGGAAGCCAAAAATAGAGAATATATCTATGACAGGTAATTGTAAATATATGAAAGTCAAAAAGCAAAAAAAAAATTAATAAATAGTTGATAAAATATTTTAGTTAAGGAAGGAAAAAAAGAAAGAATATTGGAAATTTTTAACCTGAAATAGAAATAAATCATAAGGGAATTCTTTATGTTCTATATACTATTTTCCCTCAGTCCTGGAGATTTCCAGTGCTGCTTAGTCAATAAACTTGATGATGCCCTGTTCTTTCTGCTTTTCTTTTCGGGGAGGGGCCTGTTGCACTAATTCTTGGTGTCTTTGCCTGGGTCAAGATGCCCAGTCCCTTGCCAGGTGGATGGACTCAGTGTAAGGTGTTTACCCAGTGAGACCTTTGTTCCCTAGAGGCTGCACCTCTCCAGGGTGAGATAGAGGGAAAAAGAAACAAAAAAATGATGGCAGCCAGATCTTCAATCCCCAAGCCAAGAGCTCCTAGCATGTACCAAACTGCAATCTCTTATTGTGCACTGACTTAGATATTCCTCTGTACAGGCATGGGGGCACTGATTCTTATATTTTGAAGGGCAATGGGCAGTGGGAAAGATTTTTCTGTCTTGTGCACTCAGTGGCTCTGCGTCTCCTGGAGGGAATGGAGGATAGCCCGTTTCTGTCTGCTGCTGAGCCCTTAGTAGTTCACCCGCTAGAGTCTGTACCCACTTGGCCTCTCATTTGGAAGGGAAAATATCCCATTTCTCTCTGCTGCTGGTCCCTGGGGCTTTCACCAGCATGAGTGCACACCTGCTCCACCTCTCCCAGGTGCCTGCAGAAGGGTACTGCATTCCAGTCCTTTATCAGGACCTAGCCCAGCATCAGTCCTCCGATCGGATCACAGTTTGCAGTCTATGGCAGAAGTTAAGCTTTCTTCTGACCACCTCTATTCTTTCTGTCTCTTGGAGTATTAAGACTTCACTGCCCTTCCTGTGATTCTGTCCTACTTCACCACTGAGCATATTTCAGGCAGCGAAGACTCTCTTAGGAGCAGACTTCTAAAGGTCCCGATTGTGTGCTGTATCGCTTTCCAGTAGCCAACTTACAAAGGCTCCCTCCCCCTGCCATTTATTTTCTGACATATCCCCTCCGTTTCTCTTCACCACACTTCTAGCTTGTAAGATGCGATCACTTTGCTCTATAGCGTTCCAGCTGTTCTTTCTTTACATCTCATAGGTTTTTAGGATGGTTTGAAAGTTATCTAGCTAAATTAAGGGGACCAGATAAAATGAGAACCCCTACTCTTCTGCCATTTTGCCTCTGCCTCCTAAACTTAGGTTAAAAACATAAATTTGAGCCCTGAAAGTATACAATTATTAGAAGAAAACATAGGCAGTGACCTCTTTATTATCTGCTCTGGCAAGGGAAACAAAAGCAAAATTAAACTATTGGGAATACACCAAACTAAAAAGTTCTTTTTGCAGCAAAGAAACCATCAACAAAGCACAAAGCAACCTACTGAATGGAGAAAATATTTCCAAATAATATATCCAATAAGGATATAATAACTAAAATATGTAAAGAATTCGTACAGCTCAACAGCAAAATTATCATCGTCATCATCATCATCCAATTAAACAATAAGAACACCTGAATAAACATTTTCCAATGACCTACAGGTGTCTAAAGGATAAAAAGATGCTAATACCAACTAATCAAATGCAAATCAAAACCACGATAGGAGAACCTCATACTTGTCAGAATGAGTAAGGTCAAAAATACAAGAAATAATGTGTCAGTGAGAACATGAAAAAAATGGGGCACTCTTCCACCATTGATACTAACACAAATTTGTGCAGCTGCTGTGAAAAGCAGTATGGCAGTTCCTCAAAAAATAAAAAAATAAACTCCACATAATCCAGTAATTCCACTACTGGGTATTAACCGAAAGAAGGTAAAAATGCTTTTTCAAAAACAGCTGCACCCCTTTGTTTATTGCATTATTATTTAAAATAATATGTTTTTATTATTAAAATAGCAGTATTAAAAATAGCCATGATTTGGTAGGAACTCAAGTGTCCATCAATAGAAGAATGGATGCAGAAGATGTGCAGATACACACACACACACACACTGCAATATTGTTCACATATCAAAGAATGAAATCTTGGGATCCCTGGGTGGCGCAGTGGTTTGGCGCCTGCCTTTGGCCCAGGGCGCGATCCTGGAGACCCGGGATCGAATCCCACATCAGGCTCCCAGTGCATGAAGCCTGCTTCTCCCTCTGCCTGTGTCTCTGCCTCTCTCTCTCTCTCTCTCTCTCTCTGTGACTATCATAAATAAATTAAAAAAAAAAACAAAGAATGAAATCTTGCCTTTTGCAACAATGTGGATAGATCTAAAAAGTATAATACCAAGTGAAATAAGTCACAGAAAGACAAATATATTATTTTACTCATATGCGGAATTTAAGAAACATAGGATCAAACAAAAAATAGACAAATACATTTAAATACAAAAAAAGTTAAGAGGTAAGATGGTGGAAGAATAGGGGACCCACCTTTCCTCCGGTCCACTGAATTCAGCTAATCATCTATCAAATCATTCTGAAAACCTGTAAATGCAACCTGAGATCTAAGAAAAGAATCTGCAAATAGAAAAGCCACCACTTTTTGCAAAGTAGGAGATGCAGAGATGAATCTGAGGGGACAGATCTGAAAATAATCCATGGGGGAGGGAGCCTCCATAAGCTGGTTACTGGAAAGTGATATAGCAGCAGAGTGCAGAACTGGAACTTTTAGAAGTCTGCTCTAGTGAGAGACATCCCTGCCTGAAAGGTTCTCAGGTGGTGAAGTGGAATTCTAGTTCATACAGTGAGGTCTCATCCCCAGGGTCACAGAGAACAGGAGTCCGTGGGTGTAGCAGAGTTTCCAAGCATTGGAGTGGGGAAACTGGCTACAATTACCCATCCTGGAGTGGCCTCTAAGCTAGATATTGCCATAAACCACAAATAGCAGTGCCAATGCCCCCATCAGATGACAGCTCACCAAGCAAGGGCCCAGCAAGGAACAACCACTGAGAGATGCTGCTCCTTACCCGGGGGGAGTGATGTGGGTGCATTCAAATCAGGCAACTGATCCTATAGCAGGGGCCAGAAAGCTGGGAGTGGTCATGGTGAGACCCACCTCCCTTCCCTGAGAGGATTGCTGTGGAATGAGTGAAAATATCAGTGAGGGTGACAGAACGTGAGAGACACCTAAAACTGGGAAATGAACAAGGGGTAGTGGAAAGGGAGGTGGGCAAGGGGTTGGGGTGACTAGGTGATGGGCACTGAGGGGGGCACTTGGCACGATGAGCACTGGGTACTATGCTATATGTTGGCAAATTGAACTCCAATAAAAAATTAATAAATAAAAAAGGGGATGGGAGGGGCAGGATGGCGAAAGAGTAGGGTCCCCAAGTCACCTGCCCCCACCAAATTACCTAGATAACCTTCAAATCATCCTGAAAATCTATGAATTCGGCCTGAGATTTAGAGAGAACAGCTGGAATGCTACAGTGAGAAGAGTTCACGCTTCAATCAAGGTAGAATTATGGGGGAAAAAAGAAATAAAGAAACAAAAGGCATCCAAGGGGGAGAGGCCCCACAAGGAGCCTGACTAAGGCCGGAGCAAGTGCCCCCAGGACAGGAAAGCACCGTCCCGGAGAAGCAGGAGCTTCACCAATCTTCCCAGACTGAAAGGCGCTCGCAAGGAGTTGGAGCAGGAGCTCACGAGGGCGGGGATGCCCTCAGGCTCCCTGGGACACTAACAGACACCTGCGCCCCGGGGACAGTGCACCAAGCTCCCCAAAGGGCTGAGCGTGCACACACGGCTTGACCCAGGAGCAGCTCGGAGGGGCTCCGGCGGAGGCTCTGCCGAGAGGGGGCTGCTTGGAGGGGCTCCGGCACAGGCTCCGGGGAGAGGGGGCTGCCCGCCCAGGAGCGCGAATCCAATAGAACAGGCCCGGGAATACAGGGCGCCGGGGACAAAGCCCACGATCCGACCACCCCCAGGGACAGACAGAGGCCAGGAGGGCCCAGGACAGCAAGGACGCTCCTGCCCCGAGCTGAGCAGATCAGCGGCCACGCCCCCGGAGCATCCAGGCACCTGCAGACTAAGAGCCCTGTAGCTACTGGGGGAGCTGAATCTAGGGCTCCAGAGCTGGCCGGTGCCACTGTGGTTGTTCCTCCTGGGGCCTCACGGGGTAAAAAACCCCCACTAAGCCCTGCACCAGGCAGGGGGCTGAGCAGCTCCCCCAAGTGCTAACATCTGAAAATCAGCACAACAGGCCGTTCCCCCAGAAGACCAGCTAGACGGACAACCTCCAGGGGAAGTCAAGGGAATTAAAGTATACAGAATCAGAAGATACACCCCGTGGTTTTTTTTTTTTTCTCATTTTATTCTCTTTTTTTTTCTTTTTTCTTCCTTTTTTTCCTTTTTCTTTTTCTCTTTTCTTTCCTTCTTTCTCTCCTCTCTTTTTCTCCTTTTCCCAATACAACTTGTTTTTGGCCACTCTGAATGGAGCAAAATGACTAGAAGGAAAACCTCACCTCAAAAGAAAGAATCAGAAACAGTCCTCTCTCCCACAGAGTCACAAAATTTGGATTACAATTCAAAGTCAGAAAGCCAATTCAAAAACACTATTATAAAGCTACTGGTGGCTCTAGAAAAAAGTATAAAGGACTCAAGATACTTCATGACTGCAGAATTTAGATCTAATCAGGCAGAAATTAAAGATCAATTAAATGAGATGCAATCCAAGCTAGAAGTCCTAATGACGAGGGATAATGAGGTGGAAGAACGAGTAAGTAACATAGAAGAAAAGTTGATGGCAAAGAGGGAAACTGAGGAAAAAAGAGACAAACAATTAAAAGACCATGAGGATAGATTAAGGGAAATAAATGACAGCCTGAGGAAGAAAAATCTATGTTAAATTTGGATACCCGAGGGTGCCAAAAGGGACAGAGATCCAGAATATGTATTTGAACAAATCATAGCTGAAAACTTTCCTAATCTGGCAAGGGAAACAGGCATTCAGATCCAGGAAATAGAGAGATCCCCCCCTAAAATCAACAAAAACCGTTCAACACCTCGACATTTAATAGTGAAGCTTGCCAATTCCAAAGATAAAGAGAAGATCCTTAAAGCAGCAAGAGACAAGAAATCCCTGACTTTTATGGGGAGGAGTATTAGGGTAACAGCAGACCTCTCCACAGAGACTTGGCAGGCCAGAAAGGGCTGGCAGGATATATTCAGGGTCCTATGAGAGAAACATGCAACCAAGAATACTTTATCCAGCAAGGCTCTCCTTCAGAATGGAAGGAGAGATAAAGAGCTTCCAAGACAGGCAGGAACTGAAAGAATATGTGATCTCCAAACAAGCTCTGCAAGAAATTTTAAGGGAGACTCTTCAAATTCCCCTTTAAGAAGAAGTCCAGTGGAACAATCCACAAAAACAAGGACTGAATAGATATCATGATGACACTAAACTCATATCTGTCAATAGTAACTCTGAACGTGAATGGGCTTAATGACCCCATCAAAAGGCGCAGGGTTTCAGATTGGATAAAAAAGCAGGACCCATCTATTTGCTGTCTACAAGAGACTCATTTTAGACTGAAGGACACCTACAGCCTGAAAATAAAAGGTTGGAGAACCATTTACCATTCAAATGGTTCTCAAAAGAAAGCAGGGGTAGCCATCCATATATCAGATAAACTAAAATTGACCCTGAAGACTGTAGTGAGTGATGAAGAGGGACACTATATCGTACTTAAAGGATCTATCCAACAAGAGAACTTAACAGTCCTCAATATATATGCCCCGAATGTGGGAGCTGCCAAATATATCAAGCAATTAATAACCAAGTTAAGATACACATAGATAATAATACACTTGGTGACTTCAATCTAGCACTTTCTACACTCTATAGGTCTTCTAACCACAACATCTCCAAGGAAATGACAGTTTTAAATGATACACTGGACCAGATGGATTTCACAGATATCTACAGAACTTTACAACCAAACCCAACTGAATACACATTCTTATCAAGTGCACATGGACTTTCTCCAGAATAGACCATATACTGTGTCACAAATCGGGTCTGAACCGATACCAAGAGATTGGGCTTGTCCCCTACATATTCTCAGACCATAATGCCTTGAAATTAGAACTAAATCACAACAAGAAGTGTGGAAGGACCTCAAACACGTGGAGGTTAAGGACCATCCTCCTAAAAGATGAAAGAGTAAACCAGGAAATTAAGGAAGAATTAAAAAGATTCATGGAAACTCTTGAGAAGGACTATACAACCGTTCAAAATCTTTGGGATGCAGCAAAAGCAGTCCTGAGGGGGGAAAACATCACAATACAAGCATCAGTTCAAAAACTGGAAAGAACTCAAATACAAAAGCTAACCTTACACCTAAAGGAGCTAGAGAAAAAACAGCAAATAGATCCTACACCCAGCAGAAGAAGAGATTTAAGTAAAATTCGAGCAGAACTCAACGAAATCGAGACCAGAAGAACTGTGGAACAGATCAACAAAACCAGGAGTTGGTTCTTTTAAAAAATTAATAAGATAGACAAACCATTAGCCAGCCCTATTAAAAAGAAGAGAGAGAAGACTCAAATTAATAAAATCATGAATGAGAAAGGAGAGATCACTACCAACACCAAGGAAATACAAACGATTTTAAAAACATATTATGAACAGGAATACGCCAGTAAATTAGCCAATCTAGAAGAAATGGACGCATTTCTGGAAAGCCACAAGCTATCAAAACTGGAACAGGAAGAAATAGAAAACCTGAACAGGCCAATAACCAGGGAGGAAATTGAAGCAGTCATCAAAAACCTCCCAAGACACAAAAGTCCAGGGCAAGATGGCTTCCCAGGAGAATTCTCTCAAACATTTAAAGAAGAAACTATACCTATTCTACTAAAGCTGTTTGGAAAGATAGAAATAGATGGAGTACTTCCAAATTCATTCTATGAAGCCAGCATCACCTTACTTCCAAAACCAGAAAAAGACGCCCCCCAGAAGGAGAATTATAGACCGATATCCCTGATGAACATGGATGCAAAAATTCTCAACAAGATACTAGCCAATAGGATCCAACAACAATACATTAAGCATGATTCACCAAGACCAAGTTGGATTTATTCCCAGGACACAAGGCTGGTTCAACACTCGTAAAACAATCAATGTGATTCGTCATATCAGCAAGAGAAAAACCAAGAACCATATGATCCTCTCATTAGATGCAGAGAACGCATTTGACAAAATCCATCATCCGTTCCTGATCAAAACTCTTCAGAGTGTAAGGATAGAGGGAACATTCCTCAATATTTTATTTTTTTAAAATTTATGATAGTCACACACACACACACACACACACACAGATAGAGAGAGAGAGACAGAGAGAGAGAGAGGCAGAGACACAGGCAGAGGGAGAAGCAGGCTCCATGCACTGAGAGCCTGATGTGGGATTCGATCCCGGGTCTCCAGGATCGTGCCCTGGGCCAAAGGCAGGCGCTAAACCCAGGGATCTTAAAAGCCACCTAGAAAAGCCCACAGCAAATATCATTCTCAATGGGGAAGCACTGGGAGCCTTTCCCCTAAGATCAGGAACAAGACTGGGATGTCCACTCTCACCACTGCTACTCAACATAGTACTAGAAGTCCTATCCTCAGCAATCAGACAACAAAAAGATATTAAAGGCATTCGAATTGGCTAAGAAGTCAAACTCTCCCTCTTCGCCGATGACATGATACTCTACATAGAAAATCCAAAAGCCTCCACCCCAAGATTGTTAGAACTCATACAGCAATTTGGCAGTTTGGCAGGATACAAAATCAATTCCCAGAAGTCAGTGGCATTTCTATACACTAACAATGAGCCTGAAGAAAGAGAAATTAAGGAGTCAATCCCATTTACAATTGCACCCAAAAGCATAAGATACCTAGGAATAAACCTAACCAAAGAGATAAAGGATCTATACCCTAAAAACTATAGAACACTTCTGAAAGAAATTGAGGAAGACACAAAGAGATGCAAAAATATTGCATGCTCATGGATTGGCCGAATTAATATTGTGAAAATGTTAATGTTACCGAGGACAGTTTACACGTTTAATGCAATCCCTATCAAAATACCATTTACGTTCTTCAGAGACTTAGAACAAATTATTTTAAGATTTGTGTGGAATCAGAAAAGACCCCGAATAGCCAGGGGAGTTTTAAAAAAGAAAACTATAGCAGGGAGCATCACAATGCCAGATTTCAGGTTGTGCTACAAAGCTGTGATCATCAAGACAGTGTGGTACTGGCACAAAAACAGACACATAGATCAACGGAACAGAATGAATAATCCAGAAGTGGACCCTGAACTTTATCTTCAACTAATATTCGATAAAGGAGGAAAGACTATCCACTGGGAAAAAGACAGTCTCTTCAATAAATGGTGCTTGGAAAATTGGACATCCACCTGCAGAAGAATGAAACTAGATCACTCTCTTGCACCATAAACAAAGATAAACTCAAAATGGATTAAAGATCTAAATGTGAGACAAGATTCCATCAAAATCCTAGAGGAGAACACAGGCAACACCCTTTTTGAACTCGGCCATAGTCACTTCTTACAAGATACATCCACGAAGGCAAAAGAAACAAAAGCAAAAATGAACTATTGGGACTTCTTCACAATAAGAAGCTTTTGCCCAGCAAAGGATAGTCAACAAAACTAAAAGACAACCTACAGAATGGGAGAAGATATTTGCAAATGACATACCAGATAAAGGGCTAGTTTCCAAGAACTATAAAGAACTTTTAAACTCAACACGAAAGAAACAAACAATCCAATCATGAAATGGGAAAAGACATGAACAGAAATCTCACAGAGGAAGACATAGACATTGCCAACACACACATGAGAAAATGCTCTGTATCACTTGCCATCAGGGAAATACAAATCAAAACCACAACGAGATACCACCTCACACCAGTGAGAATGGGGAACATTAACAAGGCAGGAAACCACAAATGTTGGAGGGGATGTGGAGAAAAGGGAACCCTCTTGCACTGTTGGTGGGAATGTGAACTGGTGCAGCCACTTTAGAAAGCTGTTTGGAGGCTCCTCAAGGAGTTAAAAATAGACCTGCCCTAAGACCCAGCAATTGCACTGTTGGGGATTTACCCCAAAGATACAGATGCAATGAAACCCCGGGGCACCTGCACCCCGATGTTTATAGCAGCAATGTCCACAATAGCCAAACAGTGGAAGGAGCCTCGGTGTCCATCCAAAGATGCATGGATAAAGAAGATGTGGTTTATGTGTACAATGGAATATTACTCAGCCATTAGAAATGACAAATACCCACCATTTGCTTCAATGTAGATGGAACTGGAGGGTATTATGCTGAGTGAAATAAGTCAATCGTAGAAGGACAAACATTATATGTTCTCATTCATTTGGGGAATATAAATAATAGTGAAAGGGAATAGAAGGGGAGAAGAAATGGGTAGGAAATATCAGAAAGGGAGACAGAACATAAAGACTCCTAACTCTGGGAACCGAACTAGGACTGGTGGAAGGGGAGGAGGGCGGGGGGTGTGGGTGAATGGGTGACGGGCACTGAGGGGGCACTTGATGGGATGAGCACTGGGTGTCATTCTGTATGTTAGCAAATTGAACACCAATATAAAATAAAGTTATTTTTTAAAAAATAAATATATTGTTTTGGCAGCTAACAAAATGTTTGAAAAATGTTGACCAATATTCGTATACACATTATTTAGTCCATGATTTGGTAATTATGTGGTGTTCACAAAATTGTTTTCAGAGTTTGCTTTTGCTTCAGATAGGAGCTCAGTCTTTTCTCCATTTGATCATATTAATATATGTCTCTCAATTGCACAAATTGAGCCATTTTCCAACTGACTGGTGAATAAAGGAAATTGAGGGAAAGAGACCAAAAGATAAAGCGAAACTGCTTGGATGAGTTTTTCTTGGGCCTTCATTAATAGCCAAAGAATATATAGTCCAGAAACCTCAAGACAGCTGGTGTCTACATCGCACATTGGATAGTTTGTTACACTTATGATGTGTTAATTGAATTCCTTTTTACAGTGAACAACAAACTGGTAGGCTCCTATACAGAACTGAAGAATTGGCTACTGCAAATCAGTTATCATCTCCATGCTGGTGAACAGGAGCACATCTTACAGGTCTGTGGGGAAAGGCACCAGGATGTACTGATAGCAACAAATGGGAGGTCCTAGAATGAATGAACTCTCTACCCCAAATGGAGATCAAGTGAGGCCAATAGGAGCTGAAAGAATCAGTAAATCACAGAGCGGGATTATGCAGTATTGCTATAGGATGCTTCCAAATGCTTGATTAATGTTGGGTAGTATATCAAAGTGAGACGCAGTGAAATGGAAGGATAGCCATGGGTTCATCTAGCATGTATTTATGAAGATTCCTCCAAAGAATCTAGAAAGTACTGTGCTTGACCCATCGAATGAAATAATAGCAGTGATATTAAAGACCTTGCAGTACTGAAGTAAGTGAAGTAAGTAAGTTATGGCAGGGCCTCCTTCAAATCATACCTTCTGGATGACTGCCTCCTTTGCATACATTTAAAAATGTTCTTAACTTTTTAGTACATTAGTATCAATGCTTGCATAATTTTCTAGGGTGTAGCACACGCACCTGAGTTTGAATCCTGCTCTGGCTCTTACCAGTTGCAAGGACCTTCAAAGGATATTTAACTTTCTTGAATTTAGGCCTTTCCATCTGCAAAAAGAAAATTATTATCTCACAAAGTTATTCTGAGGATTAAATGAGACAGTGTATGTCAAAGTGTCAGTTTCATAGTATTGTCCCAATAAAATAATAATAATAATAATAATAATAATAATAATAATAATAATAAAACAACTAACATTTATATAGTATTCACTGTATTGCAAGCATTGTTAAAAGCATTTATTCATCTTAACTTATATAATGATAATGACTCAATGAGGTAGGTACCATTATTACCTTCATTTTATAGATGAGAAAACTGAAGCATGGAGGAGTTGACCTGCTCAAGGTCATACAACTATGAAGTAGCAATACCAGGATTCAAGCAAGCAGAGTGGCCTACATTCTGTTGCCTACATGTAAGTATTTTCATAGGAAGATAAATACATAGAAAAAAAGAAACAAATGAAAAAAAAAAGAAACAAATGTTTTGAATGATAAAAGAAGAACTGGATTGTTTATGACTTTTGAAGGATAATATTTTTGAAAGAGCAGTCAGTAAATTTAGGAGATATTTATTTAAAAATTATCAACAACTATAATAACTAATGATAAGTAACCTTTTTTTCAGCCTTTACTACTTACTGGACTTTATATTACCTCTCAGGAATCCTGACCTGTAAGCATTCAATAAGCATTAATATTTTCTATCATGAATATGAAGCTCAGAGCCTATTAGGAGGAATACAAGATATACACAATAGTTAGAATACAAAATAGAAAATGCAAAATGACAAGAAACATGAAGGTAAAGTGATCTGGGAGTTCAGAAGCAAGAGAGGGCACTTATGGGGGTGGGAACATATATGGCACTGATAATCAAAAAGGCTTAAAGGAGACAGCCATTTACAAGAAGGAACTTGAGGAGAGGATAAGGGCTGCAAAATGTGGAGCAGGAAAAGAATAAAGTTAGACTAAAATTCTAATAGAAGGGACAGAGACAGTGAATTGCACAGTATATTTTGTGAATTACAGGTAATTAATTTTGGTTGTGAAAGGACTGTAGAAGATGAGCTCAGCTAATTGGGATGAGGTCAGATTTGACTCATAGATATGGATCATAGTCAAGCATGCATATGCTCATGAAAGCCACAACCTGTACCTGAATCCTCTAAGCAGTAGATGGCGATTATAAGTCATCTATTGGCTTCCAGGAAGATATTGAAGGTGATTTTCCTATTCCATAATCTCTCCAACTGGTTTTAGTAAAAAGAGATAGTAGCTTTGCTTGAAAAGGGCTACACAGACTTTTTAACCCTTGTAGTAAGGAATGTGACTTGAAAAATCTTATAAATGCTTTGCTCCCTGTGTGTATCTTTCTTTTTAGTTTAGCTGAAAATTCTACCAGAAGAGCAGAGTTGGAACAGTTTCCCAATATATTACTGAAGGCATTTACTAAAAGCAAAACAAAAAGGTATATTTTAGCCAAGCAGGCCTTTTGAAATCCAGGAGGAGAGCGTCTCCAAAGGAAGGAATGTGCATAAAAATACCCAAAGTTGGATGATGATTGTGGTCTAGTAATGGATTGGGAATTATAAGTCTAAAGATAAATAAGGGAAGGAAGCAGAAGGTGGGATAAAATCTTGCCTCTTTCTTTGAGGATATAAATCCATTCTACTTCCTTTTGAGCAGTCAGAATATCTTGAGGTAGACTTTAGATCTATATCCCTGGATAGAGATGGGAAGATCAGAACTTCAGAGAGGTTGAGGGCAATTAACCATTCCTCAATCATATTCCCTTCTGATGACAGTCTATGAAGATTCTCCCAATTTAAAGAATAGATGTGATTAGATTTGACCCATTCAGACAATCCAAGATAATCACTTCATTGTTTGTGACCTTAATCATATTAATCACAAAGTCCCTTTTCTCATGTAGATGTAAGGTAACATATTCACAGGTTCCAAGGATTAGGGAGGAAGAGAGGGAAAGGAAGAGCAGGAGAGGGAGAGGGAAAGAGAGGAATGAAGTTCACATATCAAGGGGGCAATACATGTTGTCTGAGATTATTCAACTGAACTGCTAAGAAATGGGTATTGTGGGTCAGTCAATCAGACATATACTTTGAATGTCTCTAATAAGAAGAGCATTATTTTTGGTGGCATGAATTTGACAGTGACAGAGAAATGTTAAGAGAAATTAAAAAAAAATAAAAGAGTAGTCCTGCTTCATGCTATACTAGATCGCATGATAATTATGTTAATATAATAATAATTGTTATTATAAATATATTATTATTATCATTAACTTGATATGTCTCAGGCATTATTGGTTTCCCACAAACACTAGTAAAGGATAAATGACACAAACAATTTCTAAACAATTATTTTTCTTCCATCAAGATAGAATTAGTTCTTAAACAAAATTGTTTAAATTCATTTACATTATTTATTAAAATAACCATTAGTCATTGCTAAAAGAAATATGAAATCAATATGATATTATTCTTTGTATATATCTTCCCAGATTTTTATTTTATTTTTTCCCTTTGTTTGCAAAACAGATGAAGATGGAAAAAAATATTTGTTCATTTTGCAGTTTCAACAATGCATATCTTTCCTAGTCATTTGTTGAAGAGCAAGAAATCTAATTCAGAGTATTTGAATCTCAGCCTAGTGTTTTCTTTTATTTTTTTCAGTTCTATTTCTAAAATGAAAGGAAGAGTTAAGATGGTGGAGTAGTAGGGGAACCCTGAGCTTGCCTAATCCCTCAAACACAGCTAAATCATCATCCAACTATTTTGATCAACTATAAATATGATCTGAGGATTAAGAAAACAATGTGCTAAGTTGGAGGGAGAGAACATAGTAGATACCAGATTCAGAACCAAGAACTGAGGGAGAGGAAAAACAGGGCCCTGAAAGGGAGGGAACACTTTCTGCAGAATAAAGTCAGGGAGAGGGAGGGAGAGGGAGAGAGAGCACAGTGGGTAGGAATTGCACAGTAAGCCACAGCAAAAAGATCCCCTGGGTCCTATTGGGAGAGATTGCACCTCAGTTTATTTGGAAGAGAGTATTTTGTCTCTCCAAAGACAAAAAGCCAACTGGGAGCCACTGAGTGGTGCTCAACAGCAAGGACAGAGATGTGCACAGAGGGAATAAAACCTCATAGCAGCTTTTTTTTTTTTGTCTTTTTTTTAATTAATTTTTATTGGTGTTCAATTGACCAACATACAGAAAAACACCCAGTGCTCATCCCGTCAAGTGTCCACCTCAGTGCCCGTCACCCATTCCCCTCCAACACCCGCCCTCCTCCCCTTCCACCACCCCTAGTTCGTTTCCCCGAGTTAGGAGTCTTTATGTTCTGTCTCCCTTCCTGATATTTCCCAACATTTCTTTTCCCTTCCTTTATATTCCCTTTCACTATCATTCATATTCCCCAAATGAATGAGAACATACACTGTTTGTCCTTCTCCGATTGACTTATTTCACTCAGCATAATACGCTCCAGTTCCATCCACGTTGAAGCAAATGGTGGGTATTTGTCGTTTCTAATGGCTGAGTAATATTCCATTGTATACATAAACCACATCTTCTATATCCATTCATCTTTCGATGGACACCGAGGCTCCTTCCACAGTTTGGCTATTGCGGCCATTGCTGACAGAAACATCGGGGTGCAGGTGCCCTGACGTTTCATTGCATCTGTATGTTTGGGGTAAATCCCCAACAGTGCAATTGCTGGGTCGTAGGGCAGGTCTATTTTTAACTCTCTGAGGAACCTCCACACAGTTTTCCAGAGTGGCTGCACCAGTTCCCATTCCCACCAACAGTGTAAGAGGGTTCCCTTTTCTCCGCATCCTCTCCAACATTTGTTGTTTCCTGCCTTGTTAATTTTCCCCATTCTCACTGGTGTAAGGTGGTATCTCATTGTGGTTTTGATTTGTATTTCCCAGATGGCAAGTGATGCAGAGCATTTTCTCATGTGCATGTTGGCCATGTCTATGTCTTCCTCTGTGAGATTTCTCTTCATGTCTTTTGCCCATTTCATGATTGGATTGTTTGCTTCTTTGGTGTTGAGTTTAATAAGTTCTTTATAGATTTTGGAAACTAGCCCTTTATCTGATATGTCATTTGCAAATATCTTCTCCCATTCTGTAGGTTGTCTTTTGGTTTTGTTGACTGTATCCTTTGCTGTGCAAAAGCTTCTTATCTTGATGAATTCCCAATAGTTCATTTTTGCTTTTGTTTCTTTTGCCTTTGCGGATGTATCTTGCAAGAAGTTACTGTGGCCGAGCTCAAAAAGGGTGTTGCCTGTGTTCTCTTCTATGATTTTGATGGACTCTTGTCTCACATTTAGATCTCTCATCCATTTTGAGTTTATCTTTGTGTATGGTGAAAGAGAGTGGTCCAGTTTCATTCTTCTGCATGTGGATGTCCAATTTCCCAGCACCATTTATTGAAGAGAATGTCTTTCTTCCAATGGATAGTCTTTCCTCCTTTATCAAATATTAGTTGACCATACATTTCAGGGTCCACTTCTGGGTTCTCTATTCTGTTCCATTGATCTATGTGTCTGTTTTTGTGCCAGTACCACGCTGTCTTGATGACCACAGCTTTGTAGTACAACCTGAAATCTGGCATTGTGATGCCCCCAGCTATGGTTTTCTTTTTTAAAATTCCTCTGGCTATTCGGGGTCTTTTCTGATTCCACACAAATCTTAAAATAATTTGTTCTAGCTCTCTGAAGAAAGTCCATGGTATTTTGATAGGGATTGCATTAAACGTGTAAATTGCCCTGGGTAACATTGACATTTTTACAATATTAATTCTGCCAATCCATGAGCATGGAATATTTTTCCATCTCTTTGTGTCTTCCTCAATTTCTTTCAGAAGTGTTCTATGGTTTTTAGGGTATAGATCTTTTACCTCTTTGGTTAGGTTTATTCCTAGGTATCTTATGCTTTTGGGTGCAATTGTAAATGGGATTGACTCCTTAATTTCTCTTTCTTCAGTCTCATTGTTACTGTATAGAAATGCCATTGATTTCTGGGCATTGATTTTGTATCCTGCCATGCTACCAAATTGCTGTATGAGTTCTAGCAATCTTGGGGTGGAGGCTTTTGGGTTTTCTATGTAGAGTTTCATGTCATCGGCGAAGAGGGAGAGTTTGACTTCTTCTTTGCCAATTTGAATGCCTTTAATGTCTTTTTGTTGTCTGATTGCTGAGGCGAGGACTTCCAGTACTATGTTGAACAGCAGTGGTGAGAGTGGACATCCCTGTCTTGTTCCTGATCTTAGGGGAAAGGCTCCCAGTGCTTCCCCATTGAGAATGATATTTGCTGTGGGCTTTTCGTAAATGGCTTTTAAGATGTCGAGGAAAGTTCCCTCTATCCCAGCACTCTGAAGGGTTTTGATCAGGAATGGATGCTGTATTTTGTCAAATGCTTTCTCTGCATCTAATGAGAGTATCATATGGTTCTTGGTTTTTCTCTTGCTGATATGATGAATCACATTGATGGTTTTACGAGTGTTGAACCAGCCTTGTGTCCCAGGGATAAATCCTACTTGGTCATGGTGAATAATTTTCTTAATGTGTTGTTGGATCCTATTAGCTAGTATCTTGTGGAGAATTTTTGCATCCATGTTCATCAGGGATATTGGTCTGTAATTCTCCTTTTTGGTGGGGTCTTTGTCTGGTTTCGGAATTAAGGTGATGCTGGCCTCATAGAACGAATTTGGAAGTACTCCATCTCTTTCTATCTTTCCAAACAGCTTTAGTAGAATAGGTATGATTTCTTCTTTAAACGTTTGATAGAATTCCCCTGGGAAGCCATCTGGCCCTGGACTCTTGTGTCTTGGGAGGTTTTTGATGACTGCTTCAATTTCCTCCCTGGTTATTGGCCTGTTCAGGTTTTCTATTTCTTCCTGCTTCAGTTTTGGTAGTTTGTGGCTTCCCAGGAATGCGTCCATTTCTTCTAGATTTCCTAATTTATTGGCGTACAGCTGTTCATAATATGTTTTTAAAATCGTTTGTATTTCCTTGGTGTTGGTAGTGATCTCTCCTTTCTCATTCATGATTTTATTAATTTGAGTCTTCTCTCTCTTCTTTTTAATAAGGTTGGCTAATGGTTTATCTATCTTATTAATTCTTTCAAAGAACCAACTCCTGGTTCTGTTGATCTGTTCCACAGTTCTTTTGGTCTCGATATCATTTAGTTCTGCTCGAATTTTAATTAACTGTCTTCTTCTGCTGGGGGTGGGGTCTATTTGTTGCTTTTTCTCTAGTTCCTTTATGTGTAAGGTGAGCTTTTGAATTTGAGTTCTTTCCAGTTTTTGAATGGATGCTTGTATTGCGATGTATTTCCCCCTCAGGACTGCTTTTGCTGCATCCCAAAGATTTTGAACGGTTGTATCTTCATTCTCATTAGTTTCCATGAATCTTTTTAATTCTTCCTTAATTTCCTGGTTAACCTTTTCATGTTTTAGCAGGATGGTCCTTAACCTCCACGTGTTTGTGGTCCTTCCAAATTTCTTGTTGTGATTGAGTTCTAATTTCAAGGCATTATGGTCGGAGAATATACAGGGGACTATCCCGATCTTTTGGTATCAGTTCAGACCCGATTTGTGACCCAGTATGTGGTCTATTCTGGAGAAAGTTCCATGTGCACTTGAGAAGAATGTGCATTCAGTTGAGTTTGGATGTAAAGTTCTGTAGATATCTGTGAAATCCATCTGGTCCAGTGTATCATTTAAAGCTCTTGTTTCTTTGGATATGTTGTGCTTGGAAGACCTATCTAGTATAGAGAGAGCTAGATTGAAGTCACCAAGTATAAGTGTATTATTATCAAAGTATTTCTTCAGTTTGGTTATTAATTGGTTTAAATATTTGGCAGCTCCCACATTTGGGGCATATATATTGAGGATTGTTAAGTCCTCTTGTTGGATAGATCCTTTGAGTATGAGATAGTGTCCCTCTTCATCTCTCACTATAGTCTTCAGGGTAAATTTTAATTTATCTGATATAAGGATGGCAACCCCTGCTTTCTTTTGAGGACCATTTGAATGGTAAATGGTTCTCCAACCTTTTATTTTCAGGCTGTAGGTGTCCTTCTGTCTAAAATGAGTCTCTTGTAGACAGCAAATAGATGGGTCCTGCTTTTTTATCCAGTCTGAAACCCTGCGCCTTTTGATGGGGTCATTAAGCCCGTTCACGTTCAGAGTTACTCTTGATAGATATGAGTTTAGTGTCATCATATCTATTCAGTCCTTGTTTTTGTGGATTGTTCCACTGGACTTCTTCTTAAAGGGGAATTTGAAGAGTCCCCCTTAAAATTTCTTGCAGAGCTGGTTTGGAGGTCACATATTCTTTCAGTTCCTGCCTGTCTTGGAAGCTCATTATCTCTCCTTCCATTTTGAATGAAAGCCTTGCTGGATAAAGTATTCTTGGTTGCATGTTTTTTTCCTTTAGGACCCTGAATATATCCTGCCAGCCCTTTCTGGCCTGCCAGGTCTCTGTGGAGAGGTCTGCTGTTACCCTAATATTCCTCTCCATAAAAGTCAGGGACTTTTTGTCTCTTGCTGCTTTAAGGATCTTCTCCTTACCTTTGGAATTTGCAAGCTTCACTATTAAATGTCGAGGTGTTGAACGGTTTTTGTTGATTTTAGGGGGGGATCTCTCTATTTCCTGGATCTGAATGCCTGTTTCCCTTCCCAGATTCGGAGAGTTTTCAGCTAGGATTTGTTCAAATACGTATTCTGGCCCTCTGTCCCTTTCGGCGCCCTCGGGAACCCCAATTAAACGTAGGTTTTTCTTCCTCAGGCTGTCATTTTTTTCCCTTAATCTATCCTCATGGTATTTTAATTGCCTGTCTCTTTTTTCCTCAGTTTCCCTCTTTGCCATCAACTTGTCTTCTATGTCACTCACTCGTTCTTCCACCTCGTTAACCCTCGTCGTTAGGACTTCTAGCTTGGATTGCATCTCATTCAATTGATTTTTAATTTCTGCCTGATTGGATCTAAATTCTGCAGTCATGAAGTCTCTTGAGTCCTTTATGGTTTTTTCTAGAGCCACCAGTAGCTGTATAATAGTGCTTCTGAATTGGCTTTCTGACATTGAATTGTAATCCAGATTTTGTAACCCTGTGGGAGAGAGGGCTGTTCCTGATTCTTTTTCTTGAGGTGAGGTTTTCCTTCTAGTCATTTTGCTCAGTGCAGATTGGCCAAAAACAAATTGTATTGGGAAAAGGAGAAAAAGAGAGAGAAGGAAAGAAAAGAGAAAAAGAAAAAAGAGAAATAAGAAAAAAAGGGGGGGAAGAGAAGAAAAAGAGAAAGAGAAAGAAAGGAGAAAAAAGAAAAAAAGAGGGGGTGGGGTGGGGGAAGCAATCAGAAATCAAGAAGAAAGAAAGAAAAAAAAAGCACAAAACAAAACAACAACAACAAAAAACCACGGGGGAGTATCTTCCGATTCTGTACACTTTAAGTCCCTTGACTTCCCTTGGAACTGGTCCGTCTCTCTGGTCTTCTGGGGGAGGGCCCTGCTGTGCTGATTCTCAGGTGTTAGCACTTGGGGGAGCTGCTCTTCCCCTGCCTGGTGCAGGGCTCAGTGGGGGTTGTTCACCCCGTGTGAGGCCCCGGGAGGAAGCCACTGTGGCCGGGGCAGCTCTGGGACCCTGGAGTCAGCTGCCGCAGTTGCTCCAGGGCTCTCCGTCTGCAGGGCCTGGGGGCTCCTGGGCGGGGCCGCTGATTTGCTCAGCTCCAGGCAGGAGCGTCCTTGCTGTCCTGGGCCCTCCCGGCCTCTGCCTGTCCCGGGGGAGGCCGGATTCTGGGCTGTGTCCCGGTGCCCTGTGCTCCGGGGCCTGCGCTGTTGGATTCGCGCTCCCGGCGGTGCAGCCCCCTCTGCGGAGCCGCCGCCCGAGCCCCTCCGAGCTGTTCCCGGAGCCGCGCAGCCCCCTCCGCGCAGAGCTTCTTCCTCTGCCCGAGCCGCCGCCGCCGCTGAGCTGCTCCCGGAGACGTGCAGCCCCCTCCGCGGAGCCGCCACCCGAGCCCCTCCGAGCTGCTCCGGGTCCTGCCGAGCGCTGCAGCCCTTAGGGAGCTCGGCGCACTCTCTGCGGCACAGTTCCTCTGTTCCTGTCCCAGGGAGCCCGAGGGCATCCCCGCCTTTCTGGGGATCCTGCTCCAATTCCCCGGGAGGCCTTTCTGCCCGGGAAGGTTGGTGCAGCTCCTGCTCCTCCGGGACGGGGCTCTCCTGTCCTGGGGACACTCGCCCCGGCCTCAGCCCGGCTCCTTGAGGGGCCCCTCCCCCTTGGAGGCCTTTTGTTTCTTTATTTCTTTTTCCCCATCTTCCTACCTTGATAGAAGCACGAACTCTTCTCACTGTAGCGTTCCAGCTGGTCTCTCTTTGAATCTCAGGCCGAATTCGTAGATTTTCAGGATGATTGGATGGTTTTCTAGGTAATTTGTTGAGGACAGGTGACTTGGAGACCCTACTCCTCCGCCATCTTGCCCCTCCCCCCCTCATAGCATCTTTTAAAAAATATTTTTATTTATTTATTCATGAGAAACAGAAAGAGAGAGAGAAAGAGGCAGAGACATAGGCAGAGACATAGACAGAGAGAGAGGCAGACTCTGTGCAGGGAGCCTGATGTGGGACTCCATCCTAGGACTCCATCCTGGGACTCCAGGATCATGCCCTGGGCCAAAGGCAGGCGCTTAACTGCTGAGACACCTAGGCATCCCAGTTGTAGCAGTTTTTTGTTGTGAGCCACAATAGGTTTAAACTGTCATGTGCATGCCAAGTGGCCACTTTTCTGGGACAAAACTGAAAAGAGAGTAGACAGGCAGACTGCAGATAACCTACTTGCTGCTTTTTGCTATCTGCCATAATAGATTCAATCCTCTTTGTGACTGCTTCTCTGGGACAGAACACAGTAGGAGACTGAGTCACATGTAGATGACAGATAACCTTGTTGCAGCTTTTCACTGTACATCACAATCAACTCTAGCCACCATGCACATACTGTGCAAACTGCTTTTCTGGGACAAGATGGTGATAGGCACACTCCAAGGCTCTCCTCCAGGGTAAGAGAGTGAGTCCACACCTTGCCAGGCCCTTTAAAACTTGGAGTTTTGAATCCCACTGCTGGCTAGAGATAAAATACAGGAAATCTGTGGAGCCTGGGCATGCTGACAGCCTGAAAACAGACAGGTTAAGGGCAGGGATCCGAGGAAAGCTTGGGATATAGGAGATTGTTAGCTTTTCTGAGAAGGCCTACTGAACAGCAGTGGCCAGGAACTCCCCTTTCTGGGGACCAGAGAGGAGAGTGACACCATATTTCTCCTCCATCACACCTCTCATCCACCCCAACACACACACACACACACACACACACACACACACACACACACACACACCAGCACAGTTGGGACTTTAGAGAGAAACACAGCACCTCTAGTGGAAGCTGTAGTACCTTACACCAAACCCCATCATCCCCTACTCTTGTGCCTGGCAGGGACATCTTTAGGAGGGCAGCACTGTTTGTGAGCCAGCCAAGTAGGGCTCCCTCAGAAGACCAACACAGCTCCCCCACCACTCTGCCACATGTACCAAGTGCTCCAAAGCATCACCTTTATGACACACTGGACCAGATAGATTTAACAAATATTTTCAGAACATTTCATCCTAAAACAGCAGAATACAATTCTTTTCAAGTGCACACAGAACATTCTTCATAATAGATCACATATTAGCCCATAAAACAAGCTTCAGAAAATTAAAAAAATAGTGAAGTCATACCATGCATCTTTTCTGACAAAAGAGCTATGAAATGAGAAGTCAACCACAAGAACAAATCTGGAAAGACAATAAATATATAAAGATTAAATAACATGTTAATTGGAAGCACTTGGAGGGCTCAGTTGGTTAAGGGTCTGCCACCAGCTCAGGTCATGATCCCAGGACCACAGAATCAAGCCCCACATAAAGCTCCCTGCCTCAGGAGGGAATCTGTTTGTCTCTCTCCTTCTGCCCTTTCCCTCTGCTCCTGTGCTCCCTCTCTCTCATTCTGCTTTCTTTCTCTCTCAAATAAATAAAATCTTAAAAACTAAGTCACATACTATTAAATACTGAATGGGTCAATGGAGAAGAAATCAGAAAGCACATGGAAACAAATAAAAATGAATAGATAATGGCCCAAAAACTTTGGGATGCAAAGCAAAGGATGTTCTGAGAGGAAAGTGTATAGCAATACAGGCCTACCTCAAGAAGCAAGAAAAATCTCTAATTAACAACCTAACCTTACACCTAAATGAGATAGAAAAAAACATAAACAATACCCAAACCACTATAAGGAAGGCAATCATAAAGATTAGAGTGGAAATAAATGATAATATAAGCTAGAAAGACAATAGCACATATCAATGAAGCCAGGATATAGTTCTTTGAAAAGATAAACAAAATTTATGAATATCTAGCCAAATTTATCAAAAAATGACTCAAATAAAGAAAATCACCAATGTAAGATTAGATATACCAACCAACAGCACAGAATATAAACAATTATAAGTGAATATTATGAAAAATTATATGTCAAAAATTTGATATCCTAGAAGAGATGGATAAATTACTAGACAAATGTAATTAGCCAAACTTAACCAGGAAGAAACAGAACATTTGAACTGACTGATTACTAGGAAGGAGATTGAATCATTTATCAAAAAATCCCCAACAAACGAAAGTCCAGGACCAGATGTCCATGGAGGCGAATTCTACCAAATATTTAAAGAAGAATTAATACCAATTCTTCTCAAAGTATTCCAAAGAAGTGGAAGACAAAGGAACTTCAAAATTTGTTTTATGAGGCCAGTTATCACCCTATACCAAAAGAAGATAAAGACACCACATAAAAAGAGAAGTACAGGTCAATATCTCTGATGAACATACAAGCAAAAATCATCAAAAAAAATACTAGCAAACAGAATTTAACAATACATTAAACAAAATTATTCACCACAATAAAGTGAGGTTTATTCCTAGGAAGCAAGGGTGGTTCAGTATTCACAGATCAATTGAGATTATATATTACAACAATAAGAGAAAGGATAAAAACCACACAATCATTTCAATAGATGCAGAAAAATCATTTGACAAAGTACAACATCCATTCATGATAAAAGCCCTCAATAGGTGAAGCTTAGAGGGAATATACTCAACATAATAAAGACCAAATATGAAAAACTCACAGGAAATATCATACTCAATGGGGGATAGATGAGAACTTTTCCCCTAAGATCAGGGAAAATACAAGTATATCCACTCCCACCACTTTTATTCAACATAGTATTGGAAATCCTAGACAGAACAATTAGAAATCAAAAATCAAAAAATAATCCAAATTGATAAGGAAGAAGTCTTTCACTATTTGTGGATGACATGATACTGTATGTGGAAACCCTACAGAATCAACCAAAATATACTACAACTGATAACTGTATTCGGTAAAGTCTCAGAATATAAGTCAATGTGCAGAAATCCACTGCATAATTATGCACTAATAATGAAGCAATGGAAATTGAAATAAAGTAAAGAATCCCATTTAAATTGCAATATATGCAATAAAATATCTAGTGGTAAACAACCAAAGAGATGAAAGAACTGTACTCTGAAAACTATAAAACATTGATGAAAGAAATTCAAGACAACACAAAGACAAACAGTGTATGTTCTCATTCATTTGGGGAATATGAATAATAGTGAAAGGGAATATAAAGGAAGGGAAAAGAAATGTTGGGAAATATCAGGAAGGGAGACAGAACATAAAGACTCCTAACTCGGGGAAACGAACTAGGGGTGGTGGAAGGGGAGGAGGGCGGGTGTTGGAGGGGAATGGGTGACGGGCACTGAGGTGGACACTTGACGGGATGAGCACTGGGTGTTTTTCTGTATGTTGGTAAATTAAACACCAATAAAAGTTAATTAAAAAAATAAAAAAAAAAAAAGAAATGGAAAAAAAATTATATGAGATGTAATAACAAGTATTGTTAAAATGTCCATACTATTCAAAGCAATACACATATTTAATACAATCTCTATAAAACTACAAACAGCGGGCAGCCCGGGTGGCTCAGTGGTTTAGCGCAACCTTCAGCCCAGGGCCTGATCCTGGAGACCCAGTATCAAGTCCCATATCAGGCTCCTTCCATGGAGCCTACTTCTCCCTCTGCCTGTGTCTCTGCCTCTCTCTCTCTCTCTTTGTGTATGTCTCTCATGAATAAATAAATAAAATCTTAAAAAAAAACTACAAACAGCATTTTCCCTCACAGAAGTAGAACACAAAAAATCATAAAATTTATATGGAACCATAATAGACCCTGAAAAGCTAAAGCAACTTTGAAAAAGTAAAGCAAAGCTGGAGGTATCACAATTCCAGACCTCAAGTTATATTACAAAGTTGTAATAAACAAAACAGTATGGCACTGACACAAAAATACACACATAGATCAATAGTACAGAAGAGAAACTCCAGAGATTAACTCACAGTTATATGGTCAATTAATTTGTGAGAAATCAGGAAAGAATATTCAATAGGAAAAAGACCATCTCTTTAACCAGTCGTGTTGGAAAACTGATGAACTCTATGCAAAATAATGAAACTAGACCACTTTCATTCACCATAAACAAAAATAAACTCAACATTGTTTAAAGATCTAAATGTAAGGCCTGAAACCATAAAAATTGTAAATGAAAGAACAGATTCCAATCTATCCAATATTGGCCTTAACAATTTTTTTCTAGATATGTCTCATCAGGCAAGAGAAATAAAAGCAAAAATAAACTATTGGGATATCATCAAAATAAAAAGCTTCTTCACAGTGAAGGAAACAATCAACAAAACTTAAAAGATAATCTATGGAATGGGAGAAAATATTTGCAAATGTCATGTCTAGTAAAGGGAGAGTATCCAGAACGTATAAAGAACTTATTAAACTCAACATGCAAAAAAACGAATAATCCAATTTTAAAATTGGCAAAATACACGAATAGATATTTTTCCAAAGAAGACAGACAGATGGCCAGACACGTGAATAGATGCTCAATGTCACTTATCATTCAGAAAATGCAAATCAAAATTTCAATGAGGTATCACCTCAAACCTGTCAGAATGGCTAAAAGCAATAACACAAGAAACATGTGTTGGCAAGGATGTGGAGTAAAAGGTACACTTAGGCACTGTTGGTGTGAATGCAAACTGATGCAGCTACTCTGGGAAACAGTATGAAGTTTCTTGCATATGTTTGCCTGTGGACAGGTGTAAACCTTTTTTTCATAGTAATTATGTGTCTTCCTTGTGTAAGGAAGAAGTACAGCTGTCACTCTTTACAGATGAACTGATACCACATGTAAAGAGTCCCAAAGATTCCTCCAAAAACCTACTAGAATTAATAAGTGCATTCAGTAAAGTTAAGTATACAAAATTAATATGCTCAAATCTGTTCCATTTCTACACATTAATAACAAAATATGAGAATCATAAATTAAGAAAATAATCACATTTCAAATTGTATTAAAATACTAAACTACCAGGAAATAAATTTAACCAAGGTGGTGAAATTTCAACACTTTGAAAACTAAGACACATTGGTGAAAGAAATTTAAGACATAAATAAACAGAAAGATACAACATGCAAATGGATTGAAAGAATTAATACTATTAAAATGTTTATACAACCCAAAGCAATTATAGATTCCGTACAATCCCAATAAAAATACCAAAGGTATTTTGACACAAACGGAACAAATAATACCAAAATTTGATATAACAACAAAAGACCCTTTATACTCAAGGCAGTCTTTTTTTTGAAATTTTATTTATTTATTATGAAAGATACACAGAGAGAGGCAGAGACATAGGCAGAGGGAGAAACAGTCTCTCTGTGGGGAGTCAAATGCAAGACTTGATCCCAGGACCCAGAACCACACCCTGAGCCAAAGGCAGACGCTCAATGACTGAGACACCCAGGCATCCTACTCAAGGCAATATTGAGAAAGAAAAACAAAGCTGTAAGTACCACATTCTAAGATTTCAAATTGTATTGCAAAGCTTTACTAATCTAAATAGTGCAATACTGGCACAAACATAAACATAGAAATAATTTAAACAGAAGCGAGAGCCCAGAAATAAATTCACACTTATATGGTCAATTAACCCATGACAAAGGAAGCAAGAATAAGTGGTGCTTGGAAAATTGGACAACTACCTGCAAAAGAATGAAACTGAACCACTTTTTTGTACCACACACAGAAATAAACTCAAAGTAGATTAAAGACCTAATTGTGAGACCTGAATCCATAAATCATCTAGGAGGAAACATAAGCAGTATGTCTTGGACATTGGCCTGAGCAACACTTTTCTACATGTCTCTTAAGGCAAAGGAAACAAAAGCAATAATAAACCATTAGGACTACATCAAAATGAAAAGCTTTTCAACAGTGAAGGAAACCATCAACAAAATGAACGGGAACCTAGAATGAGTGAAAATATTTGCAAATTATCTATCTGTTTATGGGATTAATACTTTAATTATATATAGAACTGATACAACTCAACACCCCAAAACCAAATAATTCAATTTAAAAATGGGGAGAAGACATGGACATTTTGTCAGAAAAGACATAGAGATGGCCAACAGATACTTGAAAAGATGCTCAACATTACTAATCATCAGGGGAATTCAAATAAAAATGAGAATCAGATATACCATTACCCCTGTCAGAATGCTGGAATCAAAAAAGACAATAAATAACAAGCATTGGCAAATATGTGGAGAAAAAGGATCTTTGTGCACTGTTGGTATAATGCAAAATGGTGCAGCCACTGTGAAGAAAAGTATGGAGGTTTATCAAGAAATTAAAAATAGAAATTCCATGTGATTCAATAATTCCACTACCAGGTATTTACCTACTAAAATTAGAACACTATATGTATTTCCCTCTATGTTGACTGCAACATTATTTACAATAGCCAATATATGAAAGTAACCTGTGTGTGCCTGTGTGTGTGTGTAATAGAAATTAGTTATAAAATGAGATATTGTCATTTGCAACAAAATCCATGGACTGGGTGATGGGCACTGAGGGGGTCACTTGATGGGATGAGCACTGGGTGTTATGCTATATGTTGGCAAATTGAACTCCAAAAAAAATATACAAAAAAATCCATGGACTTAGTGGGTAAAATTCTAAGTAAAATAAGTCAGACAGCAAGATACTACATTAATTCACTTATGTGTGGAATCTAAAACACAAAACAGGAAGCACTTGGAAAGACAGCAGAATACAAGGACCCTGAGGTCACCTTGCCCCACATTTACAGCAAGATATTATCCCTGTCCAAGTCAATAAAATACTGATCCAAAGACTGACAGAACAAACTCAGCAACTAAATATAAAGTAGAAGCTGCATCTAAAAGGTTAGGAAGGTCAGAAAGGTTGAGTGAGGCTGCCTGCAAGAGGGAGGGAACTGCACATGGAAAAAGCAGAGAAATGAGAGACCGTGCACCAGGAAACTCACACAGGGAAGACTAATCCCCATGATATTTGGCTTTGAAAATCAGAGGGGCTGAATTCCTTGACTTTGTATAACCAATGGGACTTGGAGCTTGGAGTTTCAAAAGTTAGCTGACTCAGCAGTAGGCTAGCCAACAGGTTAGTGATAGCTGGGTCACTGCCCTTAAAGAGAGGGCAGCCTAGGGATGCCTGGGTGGCTCAGTGGTTGAACGTCTTCCTCTGGCTCAGGGCATGATCCTGGGTTCCTGGAATCGAGTCCCACATTAGGATCCCTTCAGGGAGCCTGCTTCTCCCTCTCCCTCTGTCTCTGCCCCTCTCTCTGTGTGTCTCTCATGAATAAATTTTAAAAATCTTTAAAAAAAGATATGACAGCCTGGTAGAAGAGACAACATAAAAACAGCTATGTACACAACCACAGGGGCAAAGAGAAGATAGATTTGTTCACACTGATTTCAGAGCAAGTTGGGGGACTTCAAAAACATGGGGACTGGCAGACTATTTTTCTTCCCCATTCCTAGCATAAACACAGATATCAGAGAGAGGTGAGACTACACAGACACATGCTACCTAACTTGCTAAATGTACACCACACCCATTAGTTCTGAGGACCCACCTACTCCAAACCAGCTACCATGATGCTGGGCTCAGGGAAATTTTTGTTAAAGCCCTGCATGGGTATCCCACAGCTATCTGTGCACAGCAGCCAACTTGTTCTATGAGATGATTTTGTGCCACACTGAGCCAACATCGCCATGTACCATGCCCAGCTTCTCTGAGCCATTGTAGCCCACCATGCCCAGCCTGGTGACCCTGGCTCTCTAGGCACACAACCTCCAAGACCTGAAACAATTTGGGGCATCTGGCATGGTACTAATGACCGAATGCAAATTTTGCTAGCACCATCATCCTGCTCCCAAGTTCCCTGGTGGTCATACCCACTTAGAGATGGCCTGCCATGGTCTCACTAACATCATTGAAAGCAAGCAAAGCCCATGACAGAGCCAGTGAAAATGACTGGACTGAAAGGAAAAGTGACTCAGACAAAACAGTATGGTTAGCAATGCACATAGGGTACTCTTCTAAAGTACCAGGTTCTGGTGAATAGGGGACACTGTACTAGAAGGCCTTCTAGGACCTCTTCATAAAGTCACTACTTTCAAGAGCATAAGGGATAGCTGACTTTCTTAGCAGAGGGAAACAGAGAAGCAGATAAAATGAGGAGACAGAGAAATTTATCCCAAATGAAAGAACAGGCTTGAGCCACATTGAATGATCTAAGCAAAACAGATAAAAGTAACATGACTGATAGACAATTTAAACAATGATCATAAGGATACTCACTGAACTTGAGAAAAGAGTGGAAGCCATGAATGAAATCCTTAACACAGAGATAAAAAATAACATCTCTGAGATATAGATCTCAATGAATGAAATGAGAAAAATGCTTGATGGAATGAAAAGTAGGATACAAGAAGCAGAGGAACAAATTAGTGGCCTTGAAGACAGAGTAAAGCAAATTAATCAAGCTGAATAAAAGAAGGAAAAGAGAATTATGCAAAATGAGAATAGACTTATGGAACCCAGTAACTCCATCAAACGTTATAACATTCATATTATATGTCTGAGTAGAAGAGATATAAAGGGGGGCATAAAAGGTATTTTAAGAAAAAACAGTGGAAAATTTCCCTAATCTGGGGGATGAAACAGATTTCCAGATCCAGCAGGCACAAATAACTCCCATCAAAATCAAGAAAATAAGAAACAAAAAAAATAAAGAAAAGAATCAGAAACACACCAAGACATATTATAATTAAATTGCCAAAATATAGTAATAAAGGAAAAAATTACAAAGCACAAAGATAAAAGAAGACATAAAAAGGAAGATATAAAATGAGCAGGAGAGTTTACAGCAAAAACTTTTCAGGCCAGAGAGAGAGGCATGATATCAAAGTGCTGCATGGAAAAAAATCTGCAAAGAAGAATACCCTATCCAGCAAGGTTATCATTCAGAATATAGGGAGATAAAACATTTCCCAGACAAACAAAAACTAAAGGAATTCCTGACCAAAAAACCAACCCCACATGAAATAGTAAAGAGGGCACTTTGAGTGGACAGGAGAGATGAAAAGTAACATTATGAAGTTAGGAAACACAAAGCAGTAAAAAATGAGTATTTCTGTAAAAAATCAGTCAAGGAACTCAAACTATATGTTGATATAAAATATAAGAACATATAAAGGAGTAAAGGAAAGTCTCAAACTTCATCAACTTATTGTAGCCTGCTATATGCAATGGGCTTACACTAATAAATATGCAAAGAATAAAGAGAAAGAAATACAAATATGTCACTAATAAAAATCAGTAAAACATAAAAGAAAAAAAGAGTAGAGAAAATCTTCAGAAGTAACCACAAAACAAGTAACAAAATCACACTAAATACATATATATCAACAATTACATTGATTGTAAATGGACTAAACATTCCAATCAAAAGACATAGGGTGAAAATAATGAACAAAATAATAAGACCCGAGGATTCCTGAGTGGCTCAATGGTTTACTGCCTGCCTTTGGCCCGGGGTGTGATTCTGGAGCCCCAGGATCGAGTCCCACATCAGGCTCCCTGCATGGAGCCTGCTTCTCCCTCTGCCTGTGTCTCTGTATCTCTCTGTCTCTCTCTATGTCTATCAGGAATAAATAAATAAAATATTAAAAAAATAAGACTGACTTATAGTTGCCCTCAAGACACTCATTTTAAACCTATAGACACCTGAATTTTGAAAGTGAGGGTTTAGAAAAATAACAATCATGAAAATATATGTGAAAAGAAAAATGGAGTAGCATTACTTGTATTGGACAAAACAGACCTTAAATTGAAGATTGTAACAAGAGACAAAGGACAATAGATATATATTAAAAAAGGACAATATATATTAATAAAATATTAATAAAGGGAAAATCATGTGAAAGGCTGTAATAAGGTATATATTTATGCACTGAACATGGAAGGACCCTAATATATAAAACAATAAGAAACATAAAGGAACTAATCAATAACACAAGACTAGTAAGGATCTTTAACACCACACTTATATCAATGGACAGATCATCTAAACAGAAAATCAATAAGGAAACTGGTACAGCCACTCTGGAAAACTGTGTGGAGGTTCCTCAAAGAGTTAAAAAATAGAGCTACCCTATGACCCAGCAATTACAGTACTGGGGATTTACCCCAAAGATAAAGATGCAGTGAAAAACTGAGACACCTGCATCCCAATGTTTATAGCAGTAATGTCCACAATAGCCAAATTGGAAGGAGCCTCGGTGTCCATCAAAAGATGAATGGATAAAGGAGATGTGGTGCTCAGACACTAGAAACGATGAATACCCGCCATTTGCTTCAGCATGGATGGTACTGGTAGGTATTATGCTGAGTGAAGTAAATCAGTCGGAGAAGGACAAACATTATACAATTTCACTCATACGGGGATTATGAAAAATAATGAAAGGGATTACAGGGGAAAGGAGAGAAAAATGAGTGGGAAAAATCAGAGAGGATGGCAGAACAGGAGAGACTCCTAACTCTGGGAAATGAACAAGGGGTAGTGGAAGGAGAGGTGGGCAGGAGGATGGGGTGACTGGGTGATGGGCACTGAGGGGGGCACTTGATGGGATAAGCACTGGGTGTTATACTATATGTTGGTAAATCAAACTCCAATTAAAAAATAGACCAAAAAAAGGAAACATTGGCTTTGAATGACACACTGGACCAGATGGATTTAACAGGTATATTCAGAAAATTCCATTGTAAAACAGCAGGATACACATTCTTTTGAAGTGCACATGGAGCATTCTCCAGAATAGATCACATATCAGCTTACAAAACAAGCCTCAATACATTCAAGATCAAAGTCATACCATACATCTTTTCTGAACATAATAAAATAAGAAGTCAACCACAAAAAGAAATCTGGAAAGGCCACAAATACATGGAGGTTAAATAACATGTTACTAAGCAAAAATGGCTCAACCAGGAAATAAAAGAAGAAATTTTAAAAAGCACATGGAAACAAATGAAAATTAAAACACAATGGTCAAACCCTTTTGGGATACAGAAAATGTGGTTCTAAGAGAGAGGACTATAGCAATACATGCCTACCTCATGAAGCAAGAAGAATATCAAATAAGCAATCTAACCTTACAACTGAAGGAGCTAGACACAACAAAAACAACACCTAAAACCAACAGAAGAAAGGAAATAATTAAGATTACATCAGGAATAAATAATGTAGAAACTAAAAAAATTCAGATCAAGGAGAGTAGGAGACGTTTCTTTGACAAAAAAATCATTAAAATTGATAAACAAAAAAAATTGATAAAGAGCTAGCCAGAAGTACCAAGAAAAAACAGAAAGGATTCTAATAAATGAATTCACGAATTTGGAGAATAAAACCTGACACTACAGAAATACAGTCATAAGAGAGTATTATGAAAAACTATATGCCTTCATATTGGAAAATCTAGAAGAAATCAGAGGCGGGGAAGATGGTGGAAGAGTAGGGTCCCCAAGTCACCTGTCCCCACCAAATTACCTAAATAACCTTCAAATCATCCTAAAAATCTACGAATTGGGCTTGAGACTTAAAGAGAGAACAGCTGAATGCTACAGCGAGAAGAGTTCACACTTCTATCAAGGTAGGAAGACGGGGAAAAAAGAAATAAAGAAACAAAAGGCATCCAAGGGGGAGGGGCCCTGCAAGGAGACAGGTTAAGGCTGGGGCGAGTGCCCCCAGTACAGGAAAGCCCCGTTCTGGAGAAGCATGAGTTTCACCAATCTTTCCGGACGGAAAGGCGCTCACAGGGAGTTGGAGCAGGATCCCAGGGTGGGGGGGAATGCCCTCAGGCTCCCTGGGACACAAACAGAGAACCTGCGCCCCGGGGAGAGTGCGCCAAACCCCAGCCGAGCTCCCTAAAGGGCTGCAGCACGGGCCCGCTCAACCTGGGAGCAGCTTGGAGGCGGCTCCAGCAGAGGCTCTGCACAGAGGAAGCTGCACAGCTGGGTGCAGAAATCCAACAGCACAGGCCCGGGAGCACAGGGCGCTGGGGACACTGCCCAAGATCCGGTGGTCCCCGCGGGACAGGCAGAAGCCAGGAGAGCACAGGACAGCAAGGATGCTCCAGCCTCTAGGCAGCCCCGAGCTGAGCAGATCAGTGGCCCCTGTCCCCGAAGCATCCAGGCCCCTGCAGCCTGAGAGCTCTGTAGTTACTGCAGGAGCTGACTCCAGCACTGGAGAGCTGACTGCTGCTACTGTTGTTCTTCCTCCTGGGGCCTCACAGAATAAACAACCCCCACTGAGCTTCACAGTGGCCTCACAGAATAAACAGGTTAAACAACTTTCATTGAGCCCTGCACCAACAGGGGTCTGAGCCGATCCCCCAAGTGTTAACACCTGAATCAGCACAGAAAGTGCTGAAGAAGACTAGCTAGACGCACAGGGGAAAAACAAATTACTGACCAAGCAGCACTGGAAAGTCCCAGGGGAAGTCGAGGGACTTACAGTATATAGAATCAGAGGATACTCCCCCTTGTTTTTCATTTTTTGATTTCTGTTTGCTACCCCCCGCTTTTTGTATTTTCTTCTCTTCTATTTTTTTCTTTTCCTTCTCTTTTTTCTTTTTTTCTTTTTCTTTTCTTCTTTCTCTTCTCTCTTTTTCTCCTTTTCCCAATACAGCTTGTTCTTGGCCACTCTGCACTGAGCAAAATGACTAGAAGGAAAAACTCACCTCAAAAGAAAGAATCAGAAACAGTCCTCTCTCCCACAGAGTTACAAAATTTGGATTACAATTCAATGTCAGAAAGCCAATTCAGAAGCACTATTATACAGCTACTGGTGGCTCTAGAAAAAAGCATAAAGGACTCAAGAGACTTCATGACTGCAGAATTTAGATCTAATCAGGCAGAAAATAAAAATCAATTAAATGAGATGCAATCCAAACTGGAGGTACTAACGACAAGGGTTAACGAGGTAGAAGAACCAGTGAGGGACATAGAAGACAAGTTGATGGCAAAGAGGGAAACTGACGAAAAAAGAGACAAACAAAATATCATGGGGATAGGCTCAGGGAAATAAATGACAGCCTGAGGAAGAAAAAATCTATGTTTAATTGGGATTCCCGAGGGTGCCGAAAAGGGACAGAGGTCCAGATTATGTATTTGAACAAATCATAGATGAAAACTCCCCTAATCTTGGAAGGGAAACAGGCATTGAGATCCAGGAAATAGAGAGATCGCCCTCTAAAATCAATAAAAACCACTCAATACACGGACATTTAATGGTAAAGCTTGCAAAATCCAAAGAAAAAGAGAAGATCCGTAAAGCAGCAAGGGACAAGAAATCTCTAAATTTATGGGTAAAAATATTAGATTAACAGCAGACCTCTCCACAGAGACCTGGCAGGCCAGGAAGGGCTGGCAGGATATATCCAGGGTCCTAAATGAGAAGAACATGCAGCCAAGAATACTTTATCCGGCAAGGCTCTCATTCAGAATAGAAGGAGATAAAGAGCTTCCAAGATAGGCAGGAAATAAAAGAATATGTGAACATCAAACCAGCTCTGCAAGAATTCCCCTTTAAGAAGAAGTTCAGTGGAACAATACACAAAAACAAGGACTGAATAGGTATCATGATGACCCTAAATTCATATCTTTCAATAGTAACTCAACGTGAATGGGCTTAATGACCCCATCAAAAGGCGCAACGTTTCAGACTGGATAAAAAAGCATGACCCATCCATTTGCTATCTACAAGAGACTCATTTTATTTATTTTTTTAAACTAATAAATTTATTATTTAATGGTGTTCAATTTGCCAACCTACAGAATAACACCCAGTGCTCATCACATCAAGTACTCCTTTAGTGCCCATCACCCATTCACCCCCACACCCCAGCTTCCTCCTCCTCCACCACCACTACTTCATTTCCCAGTGTTAGGAGTCTTTATGTTCTGTCTCCCTTTCTGATATTTCCTACCCATTTCTTCACCCATCCCTTCTATTCCTTTTCACTAACTTTTATATTCCCAAATGAGTGAGAACATATGTTTGTCCTTCTCCGATTGACTTATTTCACTCAGCATAATACCCTCCAGTTCCATCCATGTTGAAGAAAATTGTGGGTATTTGTCACTTGTAATGGCTGAGTAATATTCCATTGTATACATAAACCACATCTTCTTTATCCATTCATCTTTCAGTGGACACTGAGGCTCCTTCCACAGTTTGGCTATTGTGGACATTGCTGCTATAAACATCGGGGTGCAGGTGTCCCGGCGTTTCATTGCATCTGTATCTTTGGGGTAAATCCCAAACACTGCAATTGCTGGGTCGTAGGGCAGGTCTATCTTTAACTCTTTGAGGAACCTCCACACAGTTTTCCAGAGTGGCTGCACCATTTCACATTCCCACCAACAGTGTAAGAGGGTTCCCTTTTCTCCACATCCTCTCCAACATTTGTGGTTTCCTGCCATGTTAATTTTCCCCATTCTCACTGGTGTGAGGAGGTATCTCATTGTGGTTTTGATTTGTATTTCCCTGATGGCAAGTGATGCAGAGCATTTTCTCATGTGCATGTTGGCCACGTCTATGTCTTCCTCTGTGAGATTTCTGTTCATGTCTTTTGCCCATTTAATGATTCGATTGTTTGTTTCTTTAGTGTTGAGTTTACCAAATTATTTTAAGATTTGTGTGGAATCAGAAAAGACCCCGAATAGCCAGGGGAATTTTAAAAAAGAAAACCATAGCAGGGGGCAACACAATGCCAGATTTCAGGTTGTACTACAAAGCTGTGGTCATAAACACAGTGTGGTACTGGCACAAAAAGAGACAAATAGATCAATGGAACATAATAGAGAATCCAGAAGGGGGCCCTCAAATTTATGGTCAACTAATTTTCGATAAAGGAGGAAAGACGATCCACTGGAAGAAAGACAGTCTCTTCAGTAAATGGTGCTGGGATTTTGGGCATCCACATGCAGAAGAATGAAACTAGATTACTCTGTTTCACCATACACAAAGATCAACTTAAAATGGATGAAAGATCTAAATGTGAGACAAGATTCCATCAATATCCTAGAGGAGAACACAGGCAACACCCTTTTTGAACTCGGCCACAGTAACTTCCTGCAAGATATATCCACGAAGGCAAAAGAAACAAAAGGAAAAATGAACTATTGGGACTTCATCAAGATATGAAGCTTTTGCACAGCAAAGGATACAGTCAACAAAGCTAAAAGACAACCTACAGAATGGGAGAAGATATTTGCAAATGACCTATCAGATAAAGGGCTAGTTTCCAAGATCTATCAAGAGACTCATTTTAGACATAAGGACACCTAGAGCCTGAAAATGATAAGTTGGAGAACCATTTACCATTCAAACGGTCCTCCAAAGAAAGCAGGGTAGCCATCCTTATATCAGATATACTAAAATTTACTCTGAAGACTGTAGAGAGAGATGAAGAGGGACACTATATCATATTTAAATATCAGAAAGGGAGACAGAACATGAAGACACCAAACTCTGGGAAACGAACTAGGGGTGGCGGAAGGGGAGGAGGGCGGGGGGTGGGGGTAAATGGGTGAAAGTCACTGAGGGGGGCACTTGACAGGATGAGCACTGGGTGTTTTTCTGTATGTTGTCAAATTGAACACCAACAAAAAATAAATTTATTATTAAAGAAAATTAAAAAATAAAGGAACTATCCAAGAAGAGCACTTAACAATCATCAATATATATGCCCCGAATGTGGGAGCTGCAAAATATATCAATGAATTAATAACTGAAGTCAAGACATATTTAGATAATAATACACTTATACTTGGTGACGTCAATGTAGCACTTTCTACACTCATTAGGTCTTCTAAGCACATCTCCAAAGAAACAAGAACTTTATGATACACTGGACCAGATGGATTTCACAGATATCTACAGAACGTTACATCCAAACGCAACTGAATACCCATTCTTCTCAAGTGCACATGGAACTTTCTCCAGAATAGACCACATACTGGGTCACAAAGACATAGTGGGTCACAAATCGGGTATGAACAAATACCAAAAGATTGGGATCATCCCCTGCATATTTTCAGACCATAATGACTCGAAATTAGAACAAAATCACAAGAAGAAGTTTGGAAGGATTTCAAACACGTGGAGGTTTAGGACCATCCTGCTAAAAGATGAAAGGGTCAACCAGGAAATTAAGGAATAATTAAAAAGATTCACGGAAACTAATGAGAATGAAGATACAACCATTCAAAATCTTTGTGATACAGCAAAAGCAGTCCTGAGGGGAGAAATACATTGCAATACAACCTGCCATCCAAAAACTGGAAAGAACACAAATACAAAAGCTAACCATACACCTAAAGGAGCTAGAGAAACAACAGCAAATAGATCCTACACCCAGCAGAAGAAGAGAGTTAATAAAGATTCGAGCCTAATTCGATGAAATAGAGACCAAGAGAACTGTGGAACAGATCAAGAAAACCAGGAGATGGTTCTTTCAAAGAATTAATAAGATAGATAAACCATTAGCCAGCCTTATTAAAAAGAAGAGAGAGGAGACTCAAATTAATAAAATCATGAATGAGAAAGGAGAGATCACCACCAACACCAAGGAAATACAAACGATTTTAAAAACATATGAACAGCTATACGGCAATAAATTAGGCAATCTAGAAGAAATGGACACATTTCTGGGAAACCACAAACTACTAAAACTGGAACAGGAAGAAATAGAAAACCTGAACAGGCCAATAACCAGGGAGGAAATTGAAGCAGTCATCAAAAACCTCCCAAGACACAAGAGTCCAGGGCCAGATGGCTTCCCAGGGGAATACTGTCAAACGTTTAAAGAAGAAATCATACCTTTTCTACTAAAGCTGTTCGGAAAGATCGAAAGAGATGGAATACTTCCAAACTCGTTCTACGAAGCCAGCATCACCTTAATTCCGAAACCAGACAAAGACCTCACCAAAAAGGAGAATTATAGACCAATATCCCTGATGAACATGGAGGCAAAAGTTCTCAACACGATACTAGCCAATAGGATATAACCATACATTAAGAAGATTATTCATCACGACCACGTGGGATTTATCCCCGGGTTGGTTCAACACTTGTAAAACAATAAATATGATTGATCATATCAGCAAGAGAAAAAACTAGAAACATATGATACTTTCAATAGATGCAGAGAAAGCTTTTGACAAAATACAGCATCCATTCCTGATCAAAACTCTTCAGAGTGTAGGGATAGAGGGAACATTCCTCAACATCTTAAAAGCCATCTACGAAAAGCCCATAGCAAATATCATTCTCAATGGGAAAGCACTGGGAGCCTTTCCCCTAAGATCAGGAACAAGACAGAGATGTCCACTCTCACCACTGCTATTCAACATAGTACTAGAAGTCCTAACCTCAGCAGACCACAAAAACTAATAAAAGGCATTCAAATGGGCAAAGAAGAAGTCAAACTCTCCCTCTTCGCCGATGACATGATACTCTATATAGAAAACCCAAAAGCCTTCACCCCAAGATTGCTCGAACTCATACAGCAATTTGGCACTGTGGCAGGATACAAAATCAATGCCCAGATGCCAGTGGCATTTCTATACCCTAACAATGAGACTGAAGAAAGAGAAATTAAGGAGTCAATCCCATTTACAATTGCATCCAAAGCGGTAAAGAATCTATACCCTAAAAACTATAGAACACTTCTGAAAGAAATTGAGGAAGACACAAAGAGATGGAAAAATATTCCATGCTTATGGATTGGCAGAATTAATATTGTGATTATGTCAATGTTACCCAGGGCAATTTACATGTTTAAAGCAATCCCTATCAAAATACCATGGACTTTCTTCCGAGATTTGGAACAAATTATTTTAAGATTTGTGTGGAATCAGGAAAGACCCAAAATAGCCAGGGGAATTTTAAAAAGAAAATCATAGATGGGGGCATCACAATGCCAGATTTCAAGTTGTACTTCAAAGCTGTGGTCATCAAGACAGTGTGGTACTGGCACAAAAACAGACACAGAGATGAATGGAACAGAATAGGGAATGCAGAAGTGGACCCTCAACTTTATGGTGAACTAATATTCGACAAAGGAGGAAAGACTATCCACTGGAAAAAAGACAGTCTCTTCAATAAGTGGTGCTAAGAATACTGGACATCCACATGCAGTGGAATGAAACTAGACCACTCTCTTGCGCAATACACAAAGATAAACTCAAAATGGATGAAAGATCTCAATGTGAGACAAGATTCCGTCAAAATCCTAGAAAAGGCAACACCTTTTTGAACTTGGCCACAGTAGCTTCTTGCAAGATACATCCATGAGGGCAAGAGAAACAAAAGCAAAAATGAACTATTGGGACTTCATCAAGATAAGAAGCTTTTGCACAGCAAAGGATACAGTCAACAAAACTTGAGACAACCTAAAGAATGCAAGAAGATATTTGCAAATGACGTATCCGATAAAGGGCTCTTTTCCAAGATGTATAAAGAACTTATTAAACTCAACACCAAGGAAACAAACAATCCAATAGTGAAATGGTCAAAAGAAATCTCACAGAGGAAGACATAGACATGTCAAACAAGTACATGAGAAAATGCTCTGCATCACTTGCCATCAGGGAAATAAAAATCAAAAACACAATGAGATACCACCTCATGCCAGTCAGAATAGGAAAAATTAACAAGTCAGGAAAGAACAAATGTTGGAGAGGATGTGGAGAAAGGGAAACCCTCTTGCAGTGTAAGTGGGAATGTGAACTGGTGCAGCCACTCTGGAAAACTGTGTGGAGGCTCCTCAAAGAGTTAAAAATAGATCTGCCCTACTACCCAGCAACTGCTGGGGATTTACCCCAAAGATACAGATGCAATGAAACACCAGGACACCTGCACCCCGATGTTTCTAGCAGCAATGTCCACAATAGCCAAACTGTGGAAGGATCCTCGGTGTCCACCGAAAGATGAATGGATAAAGAAGATGTGGTTTATGTATACAATGAAATATTACTCAGCCATTAGAAATGACAAATACCCACAATTTGCTTCAACATGGATGGAACTGGAGGGTATTATGCTGAGTGAAATAAGTCATTTGGAGATGGACAAACATTATATGTTCTCATTCATTTGGGGAATATAAAAAAATTGTGAAAAGGAATCAAGGGGAAAGGAGAAAAATGAGTGGGAAATATCAGAAGGGGAGACAGAACATGAGAGACTCCTAACTCTGGGAAACGAACTAGGGGTGGTGGAAAGGGAGGTGGGCGTGGACTGGGGGCGACTGGGTGTCAGGCACTGAGGGCGGCACTTGATGGGATGAGCACTGGGTCTTATTCTATATGTTGGCAAATTGAACACCAATGAAAAAATTAATTTAAAAAAATCTAGAAGAAATGGATAAATTCCTGGAGACCTGTAACCTACCAAAACCGAGACAAGAAGACAGGAAATTGGAACACACCAATAACCAGCAAAGAAATTGAATCAGTAAACAAATATTCCTCACAAACAAAAGACCAAGATCAGATGGCTTCAGAAGAGAATTACTCCAAACACTTAAGGAGAGTTAGTACCTATTCTCAAAGTATTCCATATCAATAGAAAAGGAAGAAAAACATCCAATTTAGTTCTATGAACCTAGCATTACCCTGTGATAAAAGACAGCACTACAAAAGAGAACTACAGCACAATATTCCCTATGTAGATAGATGCAAAAATCCTCAACAAAAGACTGGCAAATAGAATTCTACAATACATTAAAAAAATCATTCCCCAAAATCATGTGGAATTTGTTCCTGGATTTCAAGGGTGATATGATATTTGCCAATCAAAAAATGTGATACATCCCATCAATATGAGAAAGGATATATGATAATTTCCATAGGTGTATAAAAAGCATTTTGTAGGGTACAATATCCATTCTTCTTCTTCTTCTTCTTAAGACTTTATTGATTCATCACACACACACACACACACACACACACACACACACACATACAGAGAAAGAGAGGCAGAGACACAGGCAGAGGGAGAAGCAGGCTCTATACAGGGAGGAGCCTGGTGTGGGATTCCATCCCGGGACTCCAGGATCATGCAACGAGTCAAAGGCAGACGCCCAACCACTGAGCCACCCATGCGTCCCAGTATCCATTCTTCATAAAAACCCTTGACAAAGTAGGTTTAGAGAGAAAGTATCTACATATAATAAAGGCCACATATGAAAAACCACTAGCGATCATTATCCTTATGGAGAAAAACTGAGACCTATACTCCAAAGTTCAGGAAAAAGATAAGGATGTCCACTTTCACAACTGTTATTCAACATAGTACTGCAGGACCTAGACAAAGCAGACAAAAAAGAATGATAAAACCATCCAAATCTGCAAGGAAGAAGTAAAACTTTCACTGTTTACAGATGATATGGTAATCTATATAAAAAATACCAAAGACTCCATTAAAAACTGCTGAACTAACAAATGAATTTACAGCCACAGAGCACAAAATCAATCTACAGAAATCTGTTACAATTCTACACACCGTGAAGAAGTAGAGAAATTAAGAAATCAATCCCATTTAACAATACACCCAAAATACTAAGACACCTAGGAATAAACCTAACCAAAGATTTGAAAGACCTGTACCCTGAGAACTATAAAGCATTGATGAAAGTAATTGAGGATGTCACAGAGAAATGGAAAGATATTCCATATACATGGAGTGAGGGAGGAAATGTTAAAATGTCTAGACTCCCCAAAGCAATCTACATATATGATACAATCCTTATTAAGGTACCAACAGCATTTTTTCACAGACGTAGAACAATTAAACCTAAAATTTGTGTTTTTTAAAAGATTGTACTTATTTATTCATGAGAGACACACAGAGAGAGAGAGGCAGAGACACAACACAAGCAGAGGAGAAACAGGCTCCATGCAGGTAGCCTGATGCAAGACTCAATCCTGGGACTCCAGGATCACGCCCTTGGTTGAAGGGAAGCGCCAAACAACTGAGCCACCCAGGGATCCCAATAAACCTAAAATTTGAATGAAACTAAAAAAAAAGACCTCGAGTAGCAAAATCAATCTTAAAGAAGAAAAGCACATTTTGAGGCATTAAAATTATGGTCTCCAAATTATATTACAAAGCTTTAATAATCATAACTGTACAGTAATGGCACAAAAATAGACACATATGTCAATGGAACACAGTAAGACAACCAGTAATAAACTCAAAAACATATGGTTAATTAACCTTTGACAAAGAAATAATATCCAATGGGAAAAGGACAGCCTCTTCAACAAATTGTTTTTGAAAACTAAACAACAGCATGCAAAAGAAAGAAATTAGACCACTTTCTTAAAATGCATAGAAGAATACATTCAAAATGGATTAAGACATAATGTGAGACCTGAGACCATAAAAATCCTAGAGAATGCAGACAGCAACTTCTTTGACATTGGCTTTAGTAACTTTTTTTTCTGGATATATCTCCTGCAGCAAGGGAAACAAAAGGAAATATAGTTTTGGGTCTGCATCAAAACAAAAACGCTTCTGCATGGTGAAGGACACAATGAACAAAACCAAAAGGCAACCTATGGGATGGCACAAGATATTTGCAAATGCAATATCCAATTTAGATTAGTATCCAAAATATGGGGTAATTGGGTGATGGGCATTAAAGAGAGCATGTGATGTGATGAGCAGTGGATGTTATGCACAACTGATAAATTATTGATCATTTTATCTGAAACTAATGATGTACTATATGTTGGTTAATTAAATTTAAATTTAAAAAAAGAACTTAGACAACTCAACAACCAAGCAAAAACAAAATCAAAAACAAAAAACTCAAGTAATACAATTAAAAATGGGCAGAAGATATGAACAACCATTTCTCTAAAAAAGACATAGGAGATGGCTAACAGAAACATGTAGAGATGTTCATTGTCACTTACTATCAGGGAAATGCAAATCAAAATGATAATGAGATAATACCACACACATGTCAGAATAGCCAAAATAAAAATACAAGAAACCACAGTTGTTGGTAAGGATGTGGAGGAAAAAGAACCCTTGTGCACTTTTGGTGGGAAATCAAACTGGTACAGCCACTGTAGAGAATAGTATGGAGGTTCCTCAAAAAGACAAAAATAGAATCACCCTGTGATCCAGCAATTTCACTAATGGCTTTTTACCCCCCAAATACAAAAACACTAATTCAAAGAGATACATGCACCCATATGTTTATAGCAGCATTATTACAGTAACCAAGACATGGAAGTGGCCCAAGTGTCCACCAATAGATGAATAGAATAAGAAGTGGTGTATGTATACAATGGAATATTCAGCCATAAAAAAAGAATTAAATCTTACCATTTGCAATTCCATGGGTGAAACTAGAGAGTATACTGCTAAAATAAGTTAAGGACTTCTTTGCTGCCTTTAAGATTTTTCTTTATCACTGTATTTTGCAAGTTTAACTACAATATATCTTATTGTTTGGCCTGCTTTGTTGATTTTTATGGGGTTTCTCTGTGCCTCCTGCATCTGGATGTCTGTTTCCATTCCCAGATTAGGGATGTTTCCAGCTATTATTTACTTAAGTAAAATTTCTGCCCCCTTTCTTTCTCTTGTGGGATTCCTATAATTGGAATAGAAATACATTTGATGTAGTCACTGAATTTTCTTAGTCTGTTCTTGTGTTACATAATTCTTCTTTCTCTCTTTTGTACAGTTTCATTATTTTCTATTATTTTGTCTTCTAGTTCACCAATTTATTCTTCTGCTTCTTCCAATTTACTGTTTATTACATCAAGCCTGTTTCCAATCTAGTTAATTATACTCTTCATCTCTGATTGATTGGTTTTTAACTCTTTTATCTCTGTGACAAAGATCTCACTCATGTATTCTATTCTTGTCTCTAGACCATTGAGTATCATTATTGATGCTTCAAATATTCCATCAGGAATGTTCCTTATATCTGTTTTGCTTAGATCTCTGACAGACCTTATCTTGCCCTTTCATTTGGGATAAATTCCTCCATTTTGGCATTTTGTGTAAGCCTCTACCTTCTTCTCTGAGTTAGAAATGCCTTTATGTCTACTGCTACTGAAGGGAGTGGCCTTATTAAGATGTCATTTAGTGACTAGGGCCCAGTACTCTAGTGAGTGTCTCTAGTGTGCTGCATGCACTATGATATTGAGTTTTGGCTACTCTATGCTTTGATCCAGTAATCTGCAGAGGTTCTCCTTGCCTATTGTGGGCACTGTTTTGTCCCTGGCCTGAATATGGTGAATTTTAACTAGGTGTGCTCTGGTCTGATTGTGAAATGAGACTTGACTCCACCTCCACTATAACCTTCACCTGCAAAACTCTCTGGGAGACCTGGTGTCTCCTAGAAGAGAATGGTCTTCTGGGGGAATGGCCTGATGTCATGGTACTCAGGGAAGCTTGACTGAGAAGGGAAGTCTGGACAGAGTACAGGGGTTAATACTTTGCATAAGCAAGTGAGGCAGCCAGTGTTCCTGCTACCCTGTTTATGAGAGGTGTCTCTGTGTATGATAAAGTGCGGGGGAGGGAAATAGGGCCCATAGGCATCTTCTGTTTCTGGAGAGGTATCTTCCCGAATGCTGCATATTTTTTTCTCAGATATGTATATTGTTTAATTTTGTCTGATTTATTTAACAGATATTGCATTATTAGTTTCAGGGGTGGAATTCAGTGATTCATCAGTTGCATGTAACACCCAGTTCTCATTACATCAAATGCACTCCTTAATGCCCATCACTCAATAATTCAATCCTCCCACCCACCTCTCCCCCACCAACACTCGGTTTATTTGCTATAGTTAATAGTCTCCTATGGTTTACCTCCCTCTTTGTTTTTCTTATTTAATTTCTCCTTCCCTTCACTGTGTTCATTTCCTTTGTTTCTTAAATTCCATATATGAGTGGAATCACATGGTATTTATCTTTCTCAGAATTATTTTATTTAGAATTATTTTATAGTACCTTCTAGTTCCATCCATGCCATTGCAAATGACAATACTTCACTATTTATCATGCCTGGTGGGATGAGCACTGGGTGTTACGCCAAATGTTGGCAAATTGAACTCCAATAGAAAATTTTAAAAAATAAAGAATCTCCATAATGTTTTTCAGAATGGCTGCACTAGTTTTCATTCCAACCAAACATGTAAGAGGGTTCCCCTTTCTCTGCATCCTAGACAATATCTGTTGTTTTTTAGTTGTTAATTTTAGCCTTTCTGACTGGTGCGAAATGGTATCACATTGTGGTTCTGATTTGTATTGCCCTAATGCTGAGAGATGTTGAGAATTTTTTCATGTGTCTGTTAGCCATATGTATGTCTTCTTTGAAGAAATGTCTGTTCATATCTTCTGACCATTTCTTTTTTAAAAAGATTTTTATTTGTTTATTCATGAGAGACACAGAGAGGCAGAGACAGAGAGAGAAGCAGGCTTAATGCAGGGAGCCCGATGCAGGATTTTATCCTGGGACTCTGGGATCATGACCTTTGCCTAAGGCAGACACTCCGCTGTCGAGCCACCCAGACATTCCTTCTGGCCATTTCTTGACTGGATTATTTGTTTGTGGGGGTGTTGAGCTTGATAAATTCTTTATACATTTTGGATACTAGCCCTTTATCTGATATGTCATTGGTGAATATCTTATCCCATTCTTTTAGTTTTGTTGACTGTTTCCTTTGCTGTGCAAAAGCTTTTAATTCTGATGAAGTCCTAATAGTTCATTTTTTTGCTTTTGTTTCCCTGCCTTTGGAGATGTGTCTAATAAGAAGTTGCTGTGATTGAGATCAAAGAGGTTGTTGCATGTGTTCTCCTCTCCAATTTTGAAGGATCCCTGTCTCACATTTAGGTCTTTCATCCATTTTGAATTTATTTTTGTGTATGTGTTAGAAAGTGGTCCAGTTTCATGCTTCTGCATAAGGCTGTCCAATCTTCCCAGCCCCATTTGTTGAAGACACTATTTTTTTCCCCATTGGATATTCTTTCCTGCTTTGTCAAAGATTAGTTGACCATGGTGTTGAGAGTCCATTGATGGGTTTTCTATTCTGTTCCATTGATCAATGAGTCTGCTTTTCTGTGAGTACCATACTGCTTTGATGATTATAGGTTTGTAATATGGCTCGAGGTCTAGAATTGTAGTGCCTCCAGCTTTGGTTTTCTTTTTCAACATTACTCTGGCTATTCATGGTCTTTTCGGGTTCCATACAAATTTTATAATTGTTTTTTTCTAACTCTGAAAAATGTTGTTGGCATGTTGATAGGGATTGCATTAAACGTGTGGTTAGATTGCTCTGGGTAGCATTGATATTTTGACAATATATGTTCTTCCAATTCTTGAGCATGGAAGATTTTTCCATTTCTTTGTATCTTCCTCAATTTCTTGCATAAATATTCTATACTTTTCAGAGTACAGACCTGTTACCTCTTTGGTCTGGGTTATTCCTAGGTATCTTATACGTTTTGTGCAGTTGTGAACAGTATCAATTCCTTGATTTCTCTTTCTGCTGCTTCATTGTTGGTGTATAGAAATGCAACAGACTTCTGCATGTAGATTTTACATCCTTTGGCTTTGTTGAATTCCTGTATTAATTCTAGGAAGTTTTTGGTGGTCTTCAGGTTTTCTGCAGAGAGCATCATGTTATTTGTGAAGAGTAAAGTTTGACTTCTTTACTGATTGAGATGCCTTTTATTTTGTTGTTGTCTGAATCCTGAAGCTAGGACTTCAAGTACTATGTTGAACAATGGTAGTGAGAGTGGTCATCACTCTCATGTACCTGATCTTAGAGGAAGAACTCTCAATGTTTCCCCATTGAGAATATTCCCCAGGGGTCTCTTGTATATGGCTTTTATAATGTTGATGTATGTTTCCTTTATCACTACATTTGGAGGGTTTTTATCAAGAAAGGATGCTGTATTTTTTCAAATGCCTTTTCTGCATTTATTGAGAGGATCATATGTTTCTTAGACTTTGCTATTAATGCACTGTATCATGTTGATTGATTTACAGATGTAGAACCACCCTTACAGCCCAAGAATGAATCCTACTAAGTCATGATAAATAACCTTTTAATGTACTGTAGGAACCTATTAACTAGTATTTTGGTGACAACTTTTACATCCATATTCATCAGGGATTTTGGTCTGTAATTCTCCCTTTTACTGGGATCTGTCTGGTTTTGAGATCAAGGTAATGCTGGCCTCATAGAATGAGTTTGGAAAATTTCCTTCCTTTTCTATTTTTTGGAACAGTTTCAGAATCTGTATTAACTCTTCCATATCTGTTTGGTAGTATTCCCCTGGGAAGCGATCTGGCCCTGCACTCTTCTTTGTTGGGAGATTTCATTACTGCTTCAATGTCTTTGCTGGTTTTCGATCTGTTCAGGTTTTCTATTTCTTCATGTTTCAATTTTGGTGGTTTACATGTTTCCTTTTTTGTATATTTTTTATTGGAGTTTTATTTGCCAACATATAGTGTAACACCCAGTGCTCATCCTGTCAAGTGCCCCCTCAGTGCCTGTCACCCAGTCACACCATCCCCCCGACAACTTCCCCTTCCACTACCCCTTGCTTATTTCCCAGAGTTAGGAGTCCCTCATGTTCTGTCACCCTCTCTGTTATTTCCCACTCATTTTCTCTCCTTTCCCTTTTAATCCTTTTCACTACTTTTTATATTCCCCGAATAAATGAAACCATATAATGTTTGTCCTTCTAGGATTGACTTATTTCACTCAGCATAACACCCTCCAGTTCCATCCACGTTGAAGCAAATGGTGGGTATTTGTCATTTCTAATGGCTGAGTAATATTCCATTGTATATATAGACCACATCTTCTTTATCCATTAATCTTTCAGTGGACACCAAGCCTCCTTCCACAGTTCAGCTATTGTGGACATTGCTGCTATAAACATTGGGGTGCAGGTGTCTCGATTTTTCACTGCATCTGTATCTTTGGGGTAAATCACCAGCAGTGCAATTGCTGGGTCATAGGGTAGCTCTATTTTTAACACTTTGAGGAACCTCCACAGAGTTTTTCAGAGTGGCTGTACCTTTTCACATTCCCAACAGTGCAAGAGGGTTCCCCTTTCTCCACATCCTCTCCAACATTTGTTGTTTCCTGTCTTGCTAATTTTCACCATTCTCATTGCTGTGAGGTGGTATGTTTCTAGGAATTCATCCATTTCTTCCAGATTGCATAATTTGTTGGCATATAATTGCTTATAATACTCTCTTATAGCTGTGTGTATTTCTTTGGTGTTAGTTGTGATCTCTCCTTTTTCATTCATGATTTTATTAATTGGGTCCTTTCTCTTTATTTTTCGGTGAGTCTGCCTAGGGTTTTATCAATCTTGTTAATTCTTTCAAAGAAGCAGCTCCTAGTTTCGTTGATATGTTCTACTTTTTGTGATTTCTATATCATTCATTTCTAATCTTTATTATCTCCCTTCTACTGCTTATTTTAGCATTTATTAAGTTTACTTTTTTTCTAGCTCCTTTAGGTTAAAGTTTGGTTCTTTATTTGAAACTTTTCTTGATTCTTGAGAGACACCTGTACTATATATACTTCCCTCTTAGGACGACCTTTGCTGCATTCCAAAAGTTTTGGACTTTCATGTCTTCATTTTCATTTGCTGCCATGTTTTTTTTTTAATTCTTAAATTTTATGGTTGACCCATTCCTTCCTTAGTAGGATAAAGTTTAAGTTCTATGTATTTGTGGTCCTCTCAAATTTTTTGTAGTGGTTGACTTCAAGTTTCATAGGATTGAGGTCTGAAAATATGCATGATATGATCTCAATCTTTTTGTACTGTTTGAGACATGATTATGACCCAGTATGTGATCTATTCTGGAGAATGTCTCTGTGCACTTGAAAAGAATGTGTATTCTGCTGCTTTAGGATGAAATGCTCTTTATATATTTGATATAAGTCAATCCGGTCCAGTGTGTCTTTCAAAGCCTTTACTTCCTTGTTCACCTTCTGCTTAGATGATCTGTCCATTGCTGTTAAAGGGTAGTTAAAGCCCCCCATTCTTATTTATTATTACCAGTGAATTTCTTTAATTTTGTTATGTATTTAAACATTTGACAGCTCTCTTTCTTGGGGAAAATATATGAATATTTATAATAGTAAATTATATTATATTGTATATTACAATATATATTTATATCGTATATTTCTCTCTATATATATATTATCTCTCTCTCTCTCTCTCTCTCTCTATATATATATATATATATATATATATATATATATATATACATATTTAAAGTTGTTAGGTCTTGGCTAGGTCCCTTTATTATGATATATTGTCCTTCTTCATCTTTTATTACACTCTTGTTTCAAAATCCAATTTGTCTGACACAAGGTTTGTCTTGGAACCTCTTTATCTCTCTTTTTTATTCTGAATGACAGCCTTGCTGGAGAAGGTATTCTTGGCTGCATAATTTTCTCATTTAGCATATAGAATATAGGGATCTCTGGGTGGCGCAGGGGTTTGGCGCCTGCCTTTGGCCCAGGGCGCGATCCTGGAGACCCGGGATCGAGTCCCACATTGGGCTACCAGTGCATGGAGCCTGCTTCTCCCTCTGCCTGTGTCTCTGCCTCTCTCTCTCTCTGTGACTATCATAAAAAAAAGTAGCATATAGAATATACCATGCCAGTCCTTTCTAATCTGACAGATCTCTGTGGACAGATGTACTCCCAGTATAAAGTGTCTACTCTTGTAGGTTAAGGACATCTTCTCCAGAGCTGCTTTCAGGATTTTCTCATTATCTTTGTAATTTGCAAATTTCACTCTAACATTTTGAGGCGTTGATTTATTTTTTTGTTGACATTGAGGGGATTTCTCAGTGCCTCCTGGTCTTGAATGACTGTTTATTTCCCATTATTAGGAAAGTGCTCAGCTTTAATTTGTTTAAGTAAGCCTTCTGCCCCTTTTACTCACTCTTCTTCTTTAGGGACTCTTATAATAATGATATTATTTTTGCTTTAATAAATTGCTGAGGGGGAAGCACGGGTGGCTCAATGGTTTAGTGCCTGCCTTTGGCCCAGGGCCTGATCCTGGAGACTCGGGATCAAGTCCCACATCAGGCTCCCTGCATGGAGCCTGCTTCTCCCTCTGCCTGTGTCTCCAAGTCTCTCTCTATCTCTCTCTCTGACTCTCATAAATAAATAAAATATTTTAAAAAATAAATTGCCGAGTTCTTTAAGTCTGTCTTTGTGATCTAAGTTTTCTATCCGTCTTCTTTCCAGCTTTCTTATTTTTCATTTTTTTCATCTATATCATTGATTTGTTCTTCTCCTTCATTCACGCTCATTTTTATGACCTCTACTTGGGACGTCCGCTCTGTAACAGCATTTTTAATCTCAGACTGATTAGATTTTAGTTCTTTTCTCTCTACAGTAAGGGATTGTGTACTATCTTCTATGCTTTTTTTAAAGCCCAGCTAGTGTAATAATTGTTTTAAATTCTAATTCAAACACCTTACTTGTGTCTGTATTGATTAAATCCTTGGCTGTGAGGGCTACATCCTATTCTTTCTTCTAGACTGAAATTCTCTATCTAGGCATTTTGTTAAGAAAAGAAGAAAAAAATAATAATAACAGGAGCAACATGAAAAATACAAAAAAAAAAAAAAACCAAAAGAAAGGAGGGAAGAAAGAAAGAAGGAAAGAGGGCAGCCTAGGTGGCTCAGCAGTTTAGTGCTGCCTTTAGCTCAGGGTGTAATCCTGGAGATGCAGGAATGAGTCCCACATCGGTCTCCCTGCATGGTGCCTGCTTCTCCCTCTGCCTGTGTCTCTGCCTCTGTGTGTGTGTGTGTGTGTGTTTATCATGAATAAGTAAATAAAATCTTAAAAAAAGAAAAAAGTAAAGAAAGAAGACAAGACCCTCATGTGTTTTGGTTTAATTGCAAAAAGAAATTAGATCCCAAAATAAGAAACATGGGGGGAGATGAGAAGATGACGGAGGAGTTGGGTCCTCAACTCACCTGGCCACACCAACTTACCTAGATTACTTTCAAGCTATACTGAAAACCTATGAATAAAACCCGAGATTTAAAGAAAGGACAACTGGAACACTACAGAAAGAAGGGTTTTCAGACCTAACAAGAATCATCTAGGGTAAAATTTACTTAGGTCATGGTTGATATTCTTAATGCAGCCCGCTCATACATGCACACTGCACTGAGCAAAATGACTAGAAAGAAGAACTCACCACAAAAGAAGGAATCAGACAGTATTCTCTCCCAGAGTTACAGAATTTGGGTTAAAATTCAATGTCAGAAAGCCAATTCAGAAGCACAATTATAAACCTACTGGTGACGCTGGAAAAAAGCATAAAGGAATGAAGAGACTTCATGACCGCGGAATTTAGATCTAATCAGGTCAAAATTAAAAATCAATTAAATGAGTTGCAATCCAAACTGGAGGTCTGAACAATGAGGGTTAATGAGGTAGAAGAACGAGTGAGTAGCATAGAATACAAATTGATGGCAAGGAAGGAAGCTGAGGAAAAAAGAGAAAAACAAGTAAAAGACCATGAGGAAAGGCTACAGAAAACAAATGACAGCCTCAGAAGGAAAAAAAAATCTATGTTTAATTGGGGGTTCCAGAGAACACCGAGAGGGCCAGAGGGCCAGAAAGCATATTTGAACAAATCATAATTGGGAAAGTCCCTAATTTGGGGAGAGAAACAGGAATTCAGTTCTAGGAGAGAGAGAGGTCCCCTCCAAATCAATAAATGCCATTCAACACCTCGACATTTAATACTGAAACTTGTAAATTCCAAAGATAAAGAGACAATTCATAAATTGTCAGTGAGAGACAAGAGATTCTTAACTTATATGAGGAGAAGTATTAGATTAAGAACAGGCCTCTCCACAAAGACCTGGCAGGCCAGACAGGGCTGACAGGATATAATCAGGGTCTTAAATGAGAAGAAAATGCAGCCAAGAATACTTTATCCAGCAGGGTCTAATTCAGATTAGAAGGAGAGAAAAAGCTTCCAAGATAGGCAGAAACTGAAAGAATATGTGACCACCAAACCAGCTCCACAAGAAATATTAAGGGGGATGCTGTAAAAGAAAGCGGATGCCCAAAGAAATAAAGCGCAAAAACAGAGACTGAATAGGTATTATGATGACCCTAAATTCATATCTTTCAATAGTAACTCTGAATGTGAAAGGACTAAATGATCCCATCAAAAGACGCAGGGATCCAGGGTGGATAAAAAAGCAAGACCCATCTATTTGCTGTCTACAAGAGACTCATTTGAGACCTATGAACACCTCCAGCTTGAAAATGAAAGGTTGGAGAACAATTTACCAATCAAATGGTCCGCAAAAGAAAGCAGTAGCCATCCTCATATCAGATAAATTAAAGTTCATGCCAAAGACTGTAGTAAGAGATCAAGAGGGACACTATATCATACAAAAAGGGTCTATGCAACAGGAAGACCTAAAATCATGAATATTTAAGCCCCTAATGTGGGAACTTCCAAGTATATCAATCAATTACTATCCAAAGTAAAGACATACTTAGATAATAATACACGTATACTGGGAGACTTCAACACGGCACAAGATTTAGAAGATTATTCACCATGACCAAGTGGGATTTATCTGCGGGATACAAAGCTGATTCAGCACTCATAAAACAATCAACGTGATAGATATCAACAAGAGAAAAAACAAGAACCGCATGATCCTCTCAATAGATGTAGAGAAAGCATTTGACAAAATACAGCATCCATTCCTGATCAAAATTCTTCTGAGTACGGATAGAGGAAACATTCCTCAGCATCTTAAAAGCCTCCTATGAAATGCCCACAGCAAATATTCTCAATGAGGAAATGGTGAGAGCCTTTCCGCTAAGATCAGGAACAAGACAGGGATGTCCACTATCACCACTACTCTACAACATAGTACTAGAAGTCCTAGCCTCAGCAATCAGACAAAAACAAGAAATAAAAGACATTCAAATTGGCAAAGAAGAAATCAAAATCTCCCTTTTTGCAGATGAAATGATACTGTACATAGAAAACCCGCATGTCTCCATCCCAAGATTGCTAGAACTCATACAGCAATTTGGCAGTGTGGCAGGACACAAAATCAATGCCCAGAAATCAGTAGCATTTCTATACACTGAAAGGAGACTGAATAAAGAGAAATTAAGGGGTCAATCACATTTACAATTATTCCCCAGAGCATAAGATATCTAGGAATATAGCTAACCAAAGAGGTAAAGGATCTATACCCTAAAAACTACAGAACACTTCGGAAAGAATTTGAGGAAGATACAAAGAGATGGAAAAATATTCCATGCTCATGCAGTGGAAGAATTAATATTGTGAAAATGTCAATGCTACCCAGGGCTATTTGCACATTTTATCCAATCCCTATCAAAATACCATGGACTCTCTTCAGAGAGTTGGAACAAATCATCTTAAGATTTGTGTGGAATCAGAAAAGACCCAAAATAGCCAGGGGAATATTGAAAAAGAAAACCATAGCTGGTGGCATCACAATGCCGGATTTCAAGCTGTACTAAAAAGCTGTGATTATCAAGAGAGTGTGGTACTGGCACAAAAACAGATACATAGATCAATGGAACAGAATAGAGAATCCAGAAATGGGCCCTCAACTCTTTGGTCAACTAATATTCGACAAAGCAGGAAGACTATCCACTGGAAAAAGGACAGTCTCTTCATTAAATGGTGCTGGGAAAATTGGACAGCCATATGCTGAAGAATGAAACTACACCATTCTCTTACACCATCCACAAAGATAAACTAAAAATGGATGAGAGACCTAATTCTGAGACAAGAATCCATCAAAATCCTAGAGAACAGAGGCCACACCCTTTCTGAGCTTGGCCACAGCAACTTCTTGCAAGATACATCTATGAAGGCAAGGGAAACAAAAGCAAAAATGAACTATTGGGACTTAATCAAGATCAAACGCTTCTTCACAGCAAAAGAAACAGTCAACAATACTAAAATACAACCTATAGAATGGGAGAAGATATTTGCAAATGACATATCAGACAAAAGCTAGTATCCAAGATATATAAAGAACTTATTAAACTCTACAGCAAAGAAACAAACAATCCAATCATGAAATGGACAAAAGACATGAACAGACATTTCACCAAAGAAGACATATACGTGGGCAACAAGCACATGGAGAAAATGCTCCGCATCACTGGCCATCAGGGAAATGCAAATCGAAACCACAGTGAGATACCACCTCACACCAGTGAGAATGGGGAACATTAACAAGACAGGAAACAACAAATGTTGGAGAGAATATGGAGAAAAGGGAACCCTCTTGCACTTTTGGTGGGAATGTGACCTGGTACAGCCACTCTGCAAAACTGTGTGCAGGTTTCTCAAAGATTTTAAAATAGAGCTATCCTACGACCCAGCACTTGCACTATTGGGGATTACCCCAAAGATACAGATGCAGTGAAAACCCGAGACACCTGCACCCCAATGTTTATAGCAGCAATGTCCACAATAGCCAAACTGTGGAAGGAGCCTCGGTGTCCATCAAAGGAAGAATGGATAAAGAATATGTAGTCTATATATACAATGGAATATTACTCAGCTATTAGAAATGATGAATACCCACCATATTCTTCAATGTCCATAGTACTGAAGGGTATTATTTTGAATGAAGTCAGTCAATCAGAGGACAAATACATGGTTTCGTTCATTCAGGGAATATAAAAAATAGCGAAGGGAATCAAAGGGGAAAGGAGAGAAAAAGAGTGGGAAATATCAGAGCGGGTGACAGATCATGAGAGACTCCTAACTCTGGGAAATGAACAAGGCGTAGTGGAAGGGGAAGTTGTTGGGTGGATGGGCTGACTGGGTGACAGGCACAGAGGGGAGCACTTGACGGGCCGAGCACTGGGTGTTATTCTATATGTTGTCAATTCAAACTTCAATAAAAAATATACAAAAAATAAGAAAGAAAGTAAAACATATATGTCTATATGTTTGTTTGTGCATGTCTTCTGTGGGAGGGGCCTTTTGCACTATTCTCAGTTGGATTTGACCAAGTGGAAATGTGCCTCCAATGGGCAGTGCATTGATCTATGTAAGCAGTTTCAGACTCCAATAGGTGATGCTATCTAGCTTCCTGAATGCTTTCATCATTTTCAGGTGGGATGAATATGGTTGCACTCTGCTCTCTAGCCCTACAGCTGAAAGTTCAGAAGCAGCACCCTTCACTAAGTTCTCACAGAAAAGCCATCAATCACTCTTATCTCCCCTTTTCCCATCACAACTCGGTTTTCACCTGGCCTGTAACCAAGTATTTTTTTATCTCCAGCACATGACTGAGTTTCAGAACTCCAAAACTTTAGGGACTCCTGAGGTGTGGACCCACAATGTTGTATTTAACTTCCAGTTTCATAGCATTGTATTTTAGAAATTGTGTGTTGTATGACTTCAATTCTTGGATTTGTTGAGGCTGGTGTGCAGTGTCATATGTGATCTATTCTAGATAACATTCCATGTGCACTTGAATATTCATTCTGTTGTTTTAGGGTGGAATGTTCTGATTATATCTGTTAAATCCATCTTTTCCAGTGTGTCATTCAAAGCCATTGTTTCTTTGATTTTCTTTAGATGATCTGCACATTTATGTATGTGAGGTGTTAAAGTTTTCTACTATTATTGTATTATTTTTGAACAGTTCTTTTATTTCTTTACTGTTTTAAGTATTTGGATACTCCTATGTTGGGTACATACATATCTAAAATTGTTATATATTCTTTGTGGAGTGTACCCTTTTAATTATAAAGTGTCTTTTTTTGTCTTTTGTTGCAGTCTTTGTTTTCAAGTCAATTTTGTGTAATATAAGTATTGCTACTGTAGCTTTCTTTTGACATCCATTATCATGACAAATGTTTCTCCATCCCCTCACTACCAACCTGTTGGTGTCTTTAAATCTAAAATGGGTCTCTTGCAGGAAGTATATACATGGTCATGCTTATTCATCAATTCCACCATCCTGTGTCTTATGATTGGTGCATTTGTCCATTTTCTTTCAAAGTATTTATTGATATATGTATTTATTGCCATTTTACTACTTGTTTTTGGTTGTTTCTGAATATTTTATCTAATCTTTTCTTTTTTTCTGTCTTTCATTTTTTTGCTGATTTCCTTTAGTGATATATTTAGATTTCTTTCTCTTTAATCTTTGCATATTTATTGGCAGTTTTTGATATATGGTTACCATTAGTTTTGTGTATAACCTCTTCTGCATATAGCAGTCTATGTTAAGTCGGTGGTCCTTTAAGTTTGAACCCATACTTTTCTCCTCTCCTCCCCAGGAAACAACAGGTTTTGGTGAGGATTTGGGGAAAAGGCACACACATGCTCTTTTGTTGCAAATGTAAACTGGTGCTGCCACTATGGAAAACAATATGGAGTTTCCTCAAATTTAAAAATACAACTAATCCATGATCCATCAATTTCACTATGATGTATTTACCTAAAGAATACAAAAATATGAATTCAAAGGGATACATGCACCCTGGTATTTTGAGCAATATTATGTATACTAGCCAAATTGTGGAAATAGCCCAACAGTCCATGGACTGATGAATGGATGAGGAAGATATGGTTTATGTATGTAATATAAACTTTTTAAAAAATTATATATTGCCATTTTCAATGCAATTGATAGAGCTATAAAATATTATGCTAAGTGAAATGAGTCAGTGAGAGAAAGACAAATATATCACTTCACTCATATGTGGAGTTTAGAAATAAAATGAACTAGCAAATGGGGTAAAAGGAGACGAGGAGGCAAACAAAGAAACAGACTCTTAATCATAGAGAAAAATGTGCTTACCAGAGGAATGGGGCTGAGAGATGAATTAAATACATTGTGGGGATTAAGTAGTGCACTTGTGATGAGCACTGGGTGTTGTATGGAAGTGTAGAATCACTATATTGTACACCTGAAATTAATATTACTGTATGTGAATATCTGGAGTTTAAATAAATACTTATAAATTTAAAAAAGTGGATCACCAAAATAAATGTAAATATCAATATTTTATTTTATTTATTTTTATTTTTTTTTTAATTTTTATTTTTTTATTTATTTATGATAGTCACAGAGAGAGAGAGAGAGGCAGAGACACAGGCAGAGGGAGAAGCGGGCTCCATGCACCGGGAGCCCGATGTGGGATTCGATCCCGGGTCTCCAGGATCGCGCCCTGGGCCAAAGGCAGGCGCCAAACCGCTGCGCCACCCAGGGATCCAATATCAATATTTTAAAGTTAAAAAACACTAACTCAGGCTAGGCAGAAGCTTAGAAATTATACACAAATGGCATGCTTCTTAGAGGAAAATCTGATAAATTGGAGTCATCAAAATATAATCTTTTGCTCTGTGAATGACCTTGTTAAGAGAAGGAAATGGCAAAATAGAAACTGAGAGAGAATAAAAAAAGAACTCTCTCTATATATAAAACATTGCATCAAAGAACTGAAGAACACAAATTCCCTTCAAGCATATATACTTATAATTATGAAATTGGATGATCTTTATGCCAGCCAAAATGTCCCAACACATTTAATAGACTCATTATCATACAAACACCTTATCCATTAAAAATAATCTCAAAATCATTAATAAAACATAACAAACCAATTAGAAAATTGGCCAAAGACATGACGAGGTATTTCACCAGAAGAAATTCGTAGGGAAAATAAGCCCTTGCAAGGGTATTCAACATCAAGAGCCATCAGGAAAATGGAAATTTAAACCACAATACGATACCACTGTATATTGTCAGTATGGCTAAAATAAAACCTAGGCACAACACCAAATATTGGGTAGGCTGGGGAAATCCGGATCCTTCATATTGCATGTAAAATGGTACAGCTACTCTGGAAATAATTTGGCAGGTTGTTACTGATAAACCAAACATGCCACTTTAATTTTCCTCAGCAATTGCATATCTGCTCATTTTTCTCACAGACATGAAGACACGATCACATATAAAGCTTGTACATGAATGTTTACAGCAGCTTTATTCCTCGTATTTAAAATCTAGAAGCCATGGAAATGCTTTTCGGTGGGTGAATGGTTAACTGTAGTGTATCCATACTGTAGAATAGTACTCAGCTATTGGGCAGCGTGGGTGGCTCAGCGGTGTAGCGCCGCCTTCAGCCCAGGGCATGATCCTGGAGACCCGCATGGAGCCTGCTTCTTCGTCTGCCTGTCTCTGCCTCTCTCTGTATGTGTGTCTCTCGTGAATAAATAAATAAAATTTAAAAAAATGTTTAAAAGAATAGTACTCAGCTATAAAAAATAAGGAATTATTTACTTACCCATCTTCTTAGATCAATATTCAGACAATTATGTTAGTGAAGAAAGCCATACCAAAAGGATTGCGTGAGTCTATCTATGCAACATTCTTGTACTGATATAATGATAGTGATGGAGATAATAGTGGATTCCAGGGTTTAAGCAGGGGCTGCATGGAGAAGGGAAAAGAATGGCAAGAAGAGGGATAACATGAGAGATTCAAGTTATGGTGGATCTGTTCTGTATCTTCACTGAGTCAATGCTGATATATAGGTTTTGATATTGTACTCTAGTTTTGTAAGATGTTACCATTGGGAAGGAACCATGCAAAGGGGACATGGGATTTCTTTGTATTATTTATGACAATTGCACATGCATTTACAATTTTCTCAAAATAAAAAGGTTAATTACAAAAAAAGACCTAATGTGAGAACTGAAACCATAAAAATACTGAAAGTGAACACAGGCAGTAAATTCTTTGATATCAGCTGTAGCAACTTCTTTCTACATATGTCTACTGAGTAAAGAAAAGCAAAAATAAAGCATTGCAACTACAGCAAAATAAAAAAAAATAAAAAATAAATAAAAAATAAATAAAAAGCTACTGCACAGTGAAGGAAATAATCCAAAAAACTAAAAAGAAGCCTACATAATGAGAGAAGATATTTGCAAATTATTTATCTGATAAAAAGTTAGTATCCAAAATATATAAAGAACTTATAAAACTCCACACACAAAATAGAAATAATCCAGTTAAAATGGACAGAAAAGTGAAAATATTTTTCAAAAGAAGACATACAAATGGCCAACAGACACGTGAAAAGATGCCCATTATTAGAGAAATGAAAATCAAAACCACAATGAGCTATCATCTCACACCTGTGAGAATGGCTAAAAGCAACAACACAAGAAACATGTGTTGATGAGGAGGCTGTGGAGAAAAAGAATCAATACTGTTTGTGGAAATGTAAACTGGTTCAAACACATGAAAAACAGTATGGAGATTCCACAAAAAAAGTTAAAAATAGAGTTATTTTATCATCCAGTGATCACACTACTCAGCATTTACCCAAACAATACAAGAACACTAATTAAAAGGGATACATGCACCCATGTTTATAGCAGCATTATTTACAAGAGCCAATTTATGAAAGCATCTCTAGTGTCCATCAATTGATATATGGATAAAGAAGAAGTGATGTGTATAAGCATATACCATGGAATATTAATCAGTAACAAAAAAGAATGAAACCTTGCTGAAACCTTGCCATTTGCAACAACATAGATGGAGCTAGAGTGTATAATGCTAAGTGAAATAAGTCAGCCAAAGAAAGACAAACGCCATATGATTTCACTCATATGTGGAATTTAAGAAACAAAGCAAACATTCCCACCTACAGTGTAAAAGGGTTCCTCTTTCTTTGCTTCCTTGCCAATACCTCTTGCTTCTTGTGTTATTAATTTTAGTTATTTTGACAGGTATGAGATGATATCTCACTGCAGTTTTGATTTGTATTTCCCTGATGATGAGGGATGCTGAACAACTTTTTATGTGTCTCTTGACCATCTGGACGTCTTACTTGAAAAAATATCTATTTATGTCTCTGCCCCTTTTAACTGGATTTTTTGGGCTTTTTGGGTGTTTAGCTTAATATGACATATATATATATATATATATATATATATATATATATATATATATATATGAAATAAAATGTTGTCTTTCTCTGACTGATTTATTTCACTTAACATGATACTCTTTAGCTTCACGCACATCGTTGCAAATGGCAAGATTTCATTTGGTATATATAAGTGAAATAAATCAGTCAGAGAAAGACAACATTTTATTTGTTTTTTATTACTATGGCTTTGTAATGTGTCTTAAAACATGGGATTGGGATACCTCCAGCTTTGTTCTTTCTCATGATTGCTTTGGCTATTCCAGGTCTTTTATAGTTCCATACATTTTAGTATTATTCTAATTATGTAAAAATATACTGCTGTTATTTTCATAGAGACTGCATTGAATCTGTAGAGTGCTCTGGGTGATATGACATTTTAACACTATTAATTTTTCCAATCCATGAGCATGTAATATCTTTCCATTTGTTGTGTCATCTTAAATTTTTTTCTTTCTTCTTTCTTTCCTTCTTTTTTCTTTCTTCTTTCTTCCCTTATTTTTTCTTTCTTCTTTCTTTCCTTCTTCATTTCTTCTTCTTCTTCTTCTTCTTCTTCTTCTTCTTCTTCTTCTTCTTCTGAAGGGAGAGAGAGAGAGAGAGAGAGAGAGAGAGAGAGAGAGAGAGAATCATAAGCAGGATCCAAGATCAGCAGGGAATGAGATATGGGGCTATATCTCACAGCACTGAAATCATGACCTGAGCTGAAATCAAGAGTTAGACGCTTAATTGACTGGGCCACCTAGGTGCCTCCATCTTCAGTTTCTTACAAAGATGTTTCATATTTTTCAGAGCACAGGCACTTCATCTCCTCAGTTACGTTTATTCTAAATATTTTATTATTTTGTGCAATTGTAAAGAGATTTATTTTCTAATTTCTCTTTTTGTTACTATGTTATTTGTATATAAAATGCAGCTAATGTCTATGTATTTTGTATCCTTTAACTTTACAGAATGTATTTATTAGTTCTAATCTTTTTTTTGGTGGAGTTTTTAAGATTTTCTATGGATAGTATCATGTGTGAGTAGTGATGGATTGACTTCTTTCTTATCTATCTAGATGCTTTTTATTAATTTTTTCTGTTTGCTATGGGAGGTCTTCCAGTTCTATTTCGCATAAAAGAGGTGAGTGTGGATATCCTTGTCTTGATAATGATCTTAGGGAAAAAGCTCTTGGACTTTCAAAATTGAGTAGGGTATTAGCTGTGGGTTTGTAATATATGGCTTTTTATTAGGTTGAAGTATATTTCCTCTAAACTCACCTTGTTGGGAGTTTTTTTTTTATCACAGACATATGTTAAATTGTGTCAAATACTTTTATTATATTGAGAAGTTTCCCATAATTTTTATCCTTTACTTATTAATGTGTATTATATTAATTTTCAAAAATTGAGACATTCATGCATCCTCAGAATAAATCCCACTTTATCATGCTAAACCATCTTTTCTCTTGGTGCTTTAAGGATCTTCTCTTTATCTTTGGAATTTGCAAGTTTCACTATGAAATTCAGGGTGTTGAACTTTTTTTATTTTAGGGGGCAATCCCTCTATCTCCTGGATCTGAATACCTGTTTCCCTCCCAACGTTAGGGAAGTTCTCAGCTATGATTTGTTCAAATACACTTTCTGGTCCTCTATCCCTTTCGGTGCCCTCTGGAACTCCAATTAAATGTAGAGTTTTCTTTCTGAGACTGTCATTTATTTCCCTTAGTCTTTCCCCGTGATCTTTTAATTGTTTTTCTCTTTTTTCCTCAGCTTCCTTTCTTGCCATCAACTTGTCATTCACTCATTCTTCTACCTTGTTAACCCTCATCGTTAGGACCTCCAATTTGGATTGCATCTCATTTAATTGATTTTTAAGTTCAGCCTGATAAGATCTCAATTCTACAGTCATGAAGTCTCTTGGATCCTTTATGCTTTTTTCTAGAGCCACCAGTAGCTTTATAATTGTGCTTCTGAATTGGCTTTCTGACATCGAATTGTAATCCAAATTCTGTAAGTCTGTGGGAGAGAATACTATTTCTGATTCTTTCTTTTGTGGTGAGTTCTTCTTTCTAGTCATTTTTTTCAATGCAGAGTGGGTAAAAGCAAGTTGTTCTGGAAAAAGGAAGGAAAAAAAGAGAAAAAAAGTCGAAAAACAAAACAAAACAAAGAACAAAAAACAAAAACAAATAAGAATAAGACAAGGAGGAGGTATCCACTGGTTCTATATACTGTACATCCCTCGACTTCCCCTGGAGCTTCCAGCACTGCTTGGTCAAGAACTTGCTCTTCTCCTGTCCTTCCATCCGGTCTTCTGGGGGAGGGGCCTGCTGTGCTGATTCTCAGGTGTGTGCACCTGGCGAGTTGCCCCGCCCCCTTACAGGTGCACGGCTCAGTGGGAGCTGTTTATCTTGTGAGTTTTCTGTTCCCTGGTTGTCTGTACACTCCCAGGTACAGGATGACACCAAAAGGAACAGCAAGACTGGTGGCGGTCAGCCTTCTAGCTCTGGCGTCAGCTCCCGCAGTAACTAACGCAGTCTCCCAGTCTGCACTGGCTTGGATGCTCCAGGAGCAGGGGGCACTGATCTGCACAGCTCAGGGGAACCAGGCAGCAGGAGCGTCCTCGCTGTCCTGTGCCTTCCCGGCCTCCGCCTGTCCCTGGGGTAGCGCAGGATCCTGGTCTGTGTCCCCCAGCACCGCTGGACTCATGCTCCCGGGGCTGCACTGCCCTCTCTGCATGTAGCCGCCACCTGAGCCACTGCCTGAGCTGCTATGGAGGTCCCAGAGTGCGCGATCCAGCCCTTTACTGCACTTGGCCCTTGGTGTGTGTTGCACTCTCCCCGGGGGGAATTCCTCTGTTAGTGACCCCAGGAACCTGGAGCCTCCACTGCCCTTCCTGGGATCCTGTCAAGTTCCCTGTGAGTGCCTTTCCATCCGGGAAGATTGTTATAGTTCCTGTTTCTCTGGGATTGGGCTTTCCTGTCCAGGAGGCTTAGGTCGCCCAGCCTTAGCCCGGCTCCTAACTGGGGCTCCTCCCCGACTGGATTCCTTTTTATTTATTTATTTTCCATCTTCCTACCTTGTTAGAAGCACGAACTCTTCTCTCTGTAGCATTCCAGCTGTTCTATCTTTAAATTTTGGGCCAAATTCATAGGTTTTCAGGATGATTTGAAAGTTATCTAGGTAAGTTAGTGAGGATAGCTGACTTGGGGACCCTACTCTTCCGCCATCTTGTCCCACCCTACAAAAAGAAATTGAAGGGGATCCCTGGGTGGCTCGGCGGTTTGGCGCCTGCCTTTGGCCCAGGGCGTGACCCTGGAGTCCCGGGATGGAGTCCCATGTCGGGCTCCCGGCATGGAGCCTGCTTCTCCTTCCTCCTGTGTCTCTGCCTCTCTCTCTCTCTCTATGTCTATCATAAATAAATAAATAAATAAATAAATAAATAAATAAATAAATCTTTAAAAAAAAAAGAAATTGTATCCCAGAAATTTATATTGGATTAGGCATTAGTTACTGGTAGAGTGACACTCTGAGTCTTCTTTTTTTTTTTTTTTTTGGCTGTCAGGTATTTTTATTTTCTAATGGGTTTTTAGTGACTTTTTAATAGTTTGTATGAGTTTTTTTAACATTTTTTTAAATTAATTTTTATTGGTGTTCACTCTGAGTCTTCTTAATTCCAAACTTAGTGCTCCTTTTACCTTAACACAGAAAGTCCAACTCATTTGATGTCTAAGCCACTTTTGTCATTTAATAATTCATTGAAATATAGCACTAGATAAATAGACTGACATAAGGGGATGTTTACTGTCTGGATAGTTGGTATAGAGAACAAAAACAGAATTTTCAAATTATATTACACAGTATATTTAAATGTAATTTAATATCCCTCTACATACGTACATATCCCTCTACAATGATAACCAATTTGGAACATTGCTTTCAATTTCCTATCAGACTGATAAAATTAAGAGAAATCTTCAAGCTCTAGAGTGTTGTGATTTGAGACTAACAATGAGGGCAACTTTATCATGTGGAAATTTAGTTCAATCTAAACTTAGAAAATATTATTAAGCACTTACTTTGTTCTAGAATTAGGTATGGGGTTGGCTGTGCTATGTAGGATAGAGTTTAGACAATTCTACATACAAAGAACTGTTTAGTAATATAGAGGTGAAGCATACTGATAAAACAAGGACATGTTTTCAGAAAATATGGCATACAATATTTATTAAAATACAACATGTTTAATAAAAATATATAAAATGTGGGCATTTAGTGGAGGTAACGATCTGCAATCTGTACATATGTGCTTAATAAAGCATTCATGATGAGAAATGTGGAGGCAAATCTTAAAGGATAGAAAAATATGTGTAGATGGATAGAGATGAAGAAAAATCTTATTTTCAGGCTGAGGGAATAATGGGAGTATGACCCGAAGGCAGGAAAGCACTGCCCATATTTGATTGGCAATACATATGCCAATTTTGCATATGAATAAAAAGAGTATTAATCTTCTTGCAACAGAGGCAACAACTCAAAACGTTACATTGGATCTTGGCCTCCTGACAAAATTTCATGTTGCTCTGAACTTTCAAGATACACGTTATAAATTTTTCTCATGTAATTTTTTGTTATTACTTTCAAGTAGTAATGCTGGATGGAAACAACCTTCCCCTGTAATATTTCTGCTTGGTATACACATTATGGATAATCTGAAAATAAATTTGGTCTTGCTACAAATCAAAGAATCCTTTATGTAGAATCAACAGTGATTGACTTACTTTTGAAAAGGAAAACTAGAGAAACATTAGATCTTCTATGATGTGAATATAACAATTGAATAAAAATTGTGACTTTAAAACTGCAATTTTAATAGTTCTTATACAAGCATTTTAGTAATCTTTTCTTTGAACTACCCACTTATATAGTATTTTTTAAAAAAATATAATAAAATATATATAACTTAAATTTTACCATTTTAACCATTTTAGTTTTTTAAAGGTTTTGTTCACTTGAGAGAGAACGTGGGAGAGAGAATAAGCAGTGGGGACAGGGCAGAGGAAGAGAGAGAAGCAGACTCCCTGTTTAACATGAAGCCCAATGTGGGGCTAAATCCCAGGACCCAGAGATCATGACCTCACCTGAAAGCAGATGCTTAACTGACTGAGCCATCCAGGTGCCTCATTTTAATCATTTTAAAGCATACAGTTCAGTGCTATTAAGTACATTCATGTTGTTCTGCTACTGTCACCACCATCTATCACTTGAATCCTTTTCATTTTGTTAAACTGAAACACTGTCCCCATTAAACAATAACTCCCCCATTTCCTACCCCTCTCATCTCCTAGCAACTACCATTCTACTTTCTGTCTCTATGAAACTGACTATCTTGGTATCTCATAAAAGTTGAATTATACAGTATTTGTCCTTTTTGTGACCACTTTGTTTCACATAGTATCATGTTTCTTTGAGGTTCACCCATGTTGTGGCATGGATCAGAATTCTTTTCTTTTAAGGAGGAATAATATCCTATTGTATGTATATGTCATATTTTCTTTATCCATTCATCCATCAGTGAACATCCGGGTGGCCTCCACTTTTTGAATATTGCAAATCATACTGCTATGAACACATGTGTACAAATATCCTGAGTCCCTGCTTTTAATTCTCTTGGGTATATACCCAGAAATGTAACTGTTCAATCATATGGTAATTATAATTTTAATTTTTTGACCATTCCATTGTTCTTAATATCAGCTGTACCATTTTGCACTGCCATCAACAGTAAACAGTGTTCCAATTTTTCCACATCCTCACCGATACCTGTCATTTTCTGGGTTTTTGTTGTTGTATTTTTATTCAAATTCTAGTTAGTTTATATGTAGTTCTATATTGGTTTCAGAAGTTGAGTTTAGTAAGTTTTTACCACTTACATACAACACCCAATGCTCATCATAACAAGTGCTCTCCTTAATACCCATCACCCATTTATCCCGTCCCCAACCCATCTTCCCTCCAACAACGCTGTTTGTTCTCTATACTTGAGTATTTTATGATTCCTTTTCCCCCTCTCTCTTCTTTTCCTTCCCATATATTCATCCATTTTGCTTCATAAATTCCACATATGAGTGAAGTCATATGGTATTTGTATTTATGTGATTGACATATTTCACTTAGCAAAATATACTCTAGCTCCATCCATGTGGTTGCAAATGACAAAATTTTATTCTTTTTTATTCTTTGTAAAGCTTGAGTAGTATTCCAGTGGAATACTACAATCTTTTTACATAGATTGGCTATTGTTGATAATGCTGCTATAAACATTTGGTGCAATTACTACTTCAAGTGTGTACTTTTTGTACTCTGAGTAAATATCTAGTAGTGCTGGATCATAGGGTAGTTCTACTTTTAGCTTTTTGAGGAACTGCCATTGTGTTCTCTAGAGTAGCTGCAGTTGTTTGCATTCTCACCAACTGTGCAAGAGAGTTGCCCTTTCTGCACATCCTCCTCAAAATCTGTTTGGTCCTGTGTTGTTAATTTTAGCCATTCTGACAGGCATGAGGTGGTATTTTATCATGGTTTTAATTTGTATTTCCATGATGATGGAGGATGTTGAGTATTTTTTCATGTAATTTAGTCATCTGGATGACTTCTTTGGAAAAAAATCTATTCATGTTTTCTGCCCATTTTTTAACTGGATTATTGTTTTTTGAGTATAGAGTTTGATAAGTTATAGATTTTAGATACTAACTCTTTATCCAATATGTCATTTGAAAATATCTTCTCCCATTCTGAAGCTTTAGTTTTAGTCTGATTGTTTTCTTTCCTCTGTAGAAACTTTTTATCTTCATGAACCCCAATAGTTCATTTTTGCCTTTGTTTCCCTTGCCACCGGCAACATGTTTACTAAGAAATTACTACCACTGAGGTCAAAGAGCTTGCTGTTATGTTCTCCTCTAAAATTTTGATGGTTTTCTGACTCACATTTAGTTCTTTCATCCATTTTGAATTTATTTTTGTGTATAGTGTAAGAAAATGTTCCAGTTATATTCTTTTACATGTTGCTGTACAGTTTCCTCAACACCATATTTTGAAAAGACTGTCTTTCCCATTGGATATTCTTTCCTGCTTTGTCAAAAATTAGTTGACCATATAGTTGTGGGCCCATTTCTGGGTTTTCTATTTTGTTCCATTGAGCTATGTGTCTATTTTTGTGCCATTATCCTACTGTCCTGATTACTACAGGTTTGTAATATATCTTGAAATCTGGAATTGTGGTGCCTTCTCTTTTTTCAGGACTGCTTTTGGCATTCAGGTTCTTTTATGGTTCCATATAGATTTTAAGATTATTTGTTCTAGCTATGTGAAAAATGATGGTAGTATTTTGATAGGATTGCATTAAATGTGTATTTTTCTTTGGATAGTATAGTCATCTTAAAGATGTTTGTTCTTCCAATTCAAGAGCATGTAATATTTTCCCAATATTTTATGCCCTCTTCATTTTTTTCATAAATGTTCTGTCATTTTCAGAGTATGGATCTTTTAAATATTTGTTTTAGTTTATTCATAGGTATATTAGGGTTTCTGGTGAAATTATAAATGGTTTTTATTGCCTAATTTATTTTTCTGTTGCTTCATTATTAGTGTATAGGAATGCAACAGATTTCTATTCATTGATTTTATATACTATGGCCTTGCTGAATTCATGTGTTAGTTCTAGCAAGTTTTTAGTATATTCTTTTGGGTTTTATAGATAGAGTATCATGTCATCTGCAAATTGTGAAAGTTTGACTTTTCCTTTGCCAATTTGGATGCCTTTTATTTCTTTTAGTTGTCTGATTACTGAGGCCAAAACTTCCAGTACTATGTTAAATAGTAATGGTGAGAAAAGACCATCCCTTTCTTGCTCCTGTTCTTAGAGGAAAAGTTCTCAGTTTTTCCCCATTGAGGATGCTATTAGATGTGGGTCTTTCACATATAGCTTTTATGATGTTGAGGTATGTTCCATCCATCTATCCCTACTTCACTGACAGTTTTTATCAAGAATTGGTGCTGTATTTTGTCAAATCTTTCTCTGTATCTATTGAGAGAATCATATGGTTCTTGCTCTTTGTTTTATTAATGTGGTATTTCAAGTTGATTAATTTGCAAATATTTAACTACTCCCACAGCCCAGGAATAAATTCCACTTGGATGTACTTAATAATTCTTTTAATATATTGTAGTATTTTATTTTTGAGTTTCTTTTTTAGACTTTGTGCATCAATATTCATTGGGAATATTAGTCTGTAATTTGCTTTTTTAGTGGGGTCTTTGGCTTTTGAATCGTGGTAATGCTGATCTCATAGAAGGAGTTGGGAGTTTTCATTCCATTTCTATTTTTTGGGACTATTTGAGAATAGATATTAACTCTTCTTTAAATGTCTGGTAGAATTCCCCTGGGAAGCCATCTGGCCCTGAACTTTGATGGAACATTTTTGAATACTGATCAATTTCTTTATTAGTTATGGGTCTGATCAAATTCTCTATTTCTTCTTTTTCAGCTTTGGTAATTTGTGTGCTTCTAGGAATTTTCCCATTTCTTCCAGATTTCCCAGATTATTGGTATATAAGTTTTCATAATAATCTATTATAATTGTATTTCTATAGTATTGGTTATGATATTGCCTCTTTCATTTATAATTATATTTATTTGGTTCCTTTCTCTTTTCTATTTGATGAATCTATCTAGGGGCTTTTCAATTTTACTAATTCTTTCAAAGAACCAGCTTAGTTTCATTTGTCTATTCTACAGTTCCTTTAATTTCAGTATCATTTATTTGAGCTCTAAGTTTTATTATTTTCCTTCTGCTGGCTTTAGACTTTACTTACTGTTCTTTTTCTAGCTCCTTTATGTGTAAGTTTAGGTTGTGTATTTGTGATTTTTCTTGCTTTTTGATCTAGGCCTATATTTCAATATACTTCCTTCACAGGACTGCCTTTGCTGCATCCCAAAGGTTTTGGATCATGCTGCCATTTTCATTTGTTTCCTTGTACTTTTTAATTTCTTCTTTAATTTCCTGGTTAATAATTTTATTCTTTAGTAGAATGTTTTTTAACCTCAATTCGTTTGTGTTCTTTCCAAGTTTTTTCTTGTGGTTGACTTCAAGTTTCTTATCACCGGGATCTGAAAATATTCATGGTATGACCTTAATCTTTTTGTACTTGTTGAGGCTTGATTTGTGACAGCATGTGATCTATTCTGCAAAATGTTCCATGTGCACTCAAAAGGAATGTGTATTCTGCTGCTATAGGATGAAATGTTCTGAATGTATCTATTATATCCATCTGATTCAGTGTTTCATTCACTGTCATTGTTTCCTTATTGATTTTCTGCTTAGATGATCTGTCCATTGATTTATGTGCATTGTTAAAGTTCCATAACATTATTGCATTATTATTAATGAGCTTTTTGAGTTTATTATTACTCAACTCACATATTTGGGTGCTCCCAGGTTGGGGGCACAAATGTTTACAGTTGTTAAATCTTCTTGATGGATAGACCCCTTATTATGATAAAGTTCCCTTCTTCATCTCTTGTTACATATTTTATTTTAGAATCCTGTTTGTCTGACGTAAGTATGGTTACTCTGGCTTTCTTTTAATGTCCTTTAGCATAATAAATGTTTGTCTGTCCTGTCACTTGCAATCTGCAGGTCTGTTTAGATCTAAAATGAGTGTCTTTTTGGCATCATATAGATAGAGTTTATCTTTTTAAAAATATTTTATTTTTCGATGGACACCAAGGCTCCTTCCACAATTTGGCTATTGTGGACATTGCTGCTATAAACATCGGGGTGCAGGTGTCCTGGTGTTTCACTGCATCTGTATTTTGGGGGTAAATCCCCAACAGTGCAATTGCTGGATTGTAGGGCAGATCTATTTTTAACTCTTTGAGGGACAAATACCCACCATTTGCTTGGACGTGGATGGAACTGGAGGGTATTATGCTGAGTAAAATAAGTCAATTGGAGAAGGACAAACATTATATGGTCTCATTCATTTGGGGAATATAAAAAATAGCAAAAGGGAATAAAGGGGAAAGGAGAAAAAATGAGTGGGAAATATCAGAAAGGGAGACAGAACATGAGAGACTCCTAACTCTGTGAAACGAACTAAGGGTGGTGGAAGGGGAGGTGGGCAGGAGGTGGGGGTGACTGGGTGACGGGCACTGAGGGGGGCACTTGACGGGATGAGCACTGGGTGTTATTCTATATGTTGGCAAATTGAACACCAATAAAAAATAAATTTATAAAAAAATAAAAATAATTTATTTATTTATTCATGAGAGACACACAGGGGGGCGGGCAGAGACACAGGCAGAGGGAGAAGCAGGCTCCATGCAGGGATCCTGATGTGGGACTCGGTCCCGGGATTCCAGGATCACTCCCTGGGCCGAAGGCAAGTGCTAAACCTCTGAGCCACCCAGGGATCCCCAGAGCTTGTCTTTTTATCTATTCTCATACCCTATGTCTTTTGATTGGAGCATTTAGTCAATTTTCATTCAGACTGATTATTGAATATATGAATTTACTATCATTGTTACCTGTAAAAATGATGTGTCTGGTGATATTTTTTGTTCCTTTCTAGTCTTTGTTGCTTTTGGTTTCTTTTGTCCCCATTCAAAGCATCTACTTTAATATTTCTTGCAGGAATGGTTTAGTTGTCACACACTCTCAGTTTTTGCTTGTCTTGGACACACACACACACACTCTCTCTCTCTCCTTCTATTCAGAATGACAGCCTTGATGTCATAAAGTATTTTTGACTGCATTATTTTCTTCATGTAGTACATTAAATATATTATGCCATATTCTTCTGGACTTCCAGGTTTCTGTGGTCTGCTGCCAAATTTATGTGTGTAGCATTTTTGGTTAAGGACCTTTTGTCTCTATCTGCTTTCAGAATTATCTTTCTATTTTGCAACTTTCACTCTGATCTGTTTTGGTGTCGATCTGTTTTTGTTGATTTTGAGAAGAGTTATCTGTGCCTCTTGAACTTGTATGCCTTTTTCCTTATCCAGATTAAGGACGTTCTCACCTATAATTTGTTCAATTTGTTCAAAAATATCTCCTGTCCTTTTTTTTTTCCCTACTCATCTTCTGGGACTCCTAAGATATGGATATTAGTTCCCCTTATGGAATAGCAGAGTTTCCTAAGTCTATATTCATGATCTAGTATCTTTCTTTCTCTTTTTTTTTTTTGAACTTCATTATTTTCAATAATTTTATCTTCTGTATCAGTTATTTCCTCTGTAGCTTCTACCTTCATTGTGATTACATCTAGTCAGGGTAGCATCTCCATTGTAGAATTTTTAGTTTTGCCTCAACTAGATTTTAGTTCTTGTATCTCGACATCAAGAGTTTCTCTGGAGTCTCCTATTTTTTTCCAAGCCCAGCTAGTATAACTGTTATTCTGAATTCTTGTTCAGATATTATTATCTGTTTTGAGCAAACCCCTGGCTGTGGTTCCTTCCTGATCTTTCTTTTGGGGAGAATTCCTCTGTTTTGCCATTTTGTCTAGACAAAAGAAAAGAAAAAAAGATAAAAATATATTAAAAATTGGATAAGACGGAGGGCCCTCAGAGCTCATGTGACTTCTCTTCAATAATGAGTGGTTTTGACCTCTAGAATTATCTCCAAAAATTATCCTTGAAAATGCCAAAATGACTCCCTCCAAGAAATACTATATTTCTCATTTTATTTTTTTTCATTTAATCATTATGTTTTTGGTACACTGCTGATTGTAACACAAAATTAAACAACCCGATTCTTTGAGTACCAGGAAAAAGTTTACACTGGTGTAAACCCAGGGAGTTTACTTACTCTCCTAAGAGATTAAAGGTAACATCCTGTATGGCCAGGGCTCTCAAAGTGTGATCTCAGAGCCAACAGCTTCAATGTCACCTAGGAGGAACCTGTCAGCAATGCAAATTCTCAGCCCCAGTCCAGACCTGCTGAATCAGAAGCCCAGGGGATGCTGAGCGTTTTCATAGCTCCCCAGGTGACTTTGATGCATCTTAACTTGGAGAACCCCTGATGGAAGCAGAAAGACTGGCCTGTAAATCAGGAAGCCTGATTCTAATCCCTGCTCTGCCACTAAACTCGGAGGCAGATGACTCAGCTTCTGTGGGCGCTCAGCCTCCTTACAGGACAACCAGGGAACTGGAAGTGATCATTGCCACAGTCCTGAGACCAAGATTTGACCAAGCTAGGAAGGCAGTCAGGCCTTTAAGGCTTAAAAGTGAAAGGACAACCCACGCATTTCACCACATCTTTCTTTTTCATCAAAATTAAACAATTAAAATTTCATCTTTTCTTCAAAAAATATTAAAAAATAAAAATAATGAAAAAATTTAAAAAATAAAATAAGAATGAAAAGAAAGCTCAATCCTATTTCCCCTAGAGCTTATGTGTGCAGCACACTATGATCAGATTTGGTGCATGCAGAGGGTGTGTGTTGGTCTTCTGGCAGAGGGGCCTGCTTCACTGATCCTTAGGTGGGCTTCTCCTAGGGGAGATGCATCTGCTGGGGCTTGGTATAATTGGCTCCATTCTGCACTGGGAGTGGCTGTTTAACTGATGTGCAGTCGGGAAAATGGCATTGCCCTGCTCTCTTAACCCTAAAGCAGAGTTTGTGCCTGGTTCTTTTTAGGAAGCCATCACAGAGGGCAAACAATCACCCCTCTTGTGTCACTGGTTTCAACCCAATCCCTGCCTTCACACTGTCTGCATCCAAGCTGTCCACCAGGAGGCACAGCTTTCCTTTGCTTTATCTCAGGCCTGTGGCTGGGTTTCAAAACTCCAAATATTAGGGACTCCCCTGGTGCAGACCCAGGTTATTCCTCTGGGGGAGGGTTGCACACTTTTGGCATTTGCTGGTTTGTCCTAGAAATGTGGTGGGATGACCGATTTGTCTTTTGGAGTTTGAGGTAAATTGTAGCAGAAAGCCGGTGCCAATGCTTGCTACCCTCAGGCAGTGACCACAGAGAGGCCCTGCTGCCACTCCCAAATGTACTCTAAGCTGGGGAACTGTTTCTACCTATGCCATTGCCCTCCTGTATTTTATCTCAGGCATGATGCTGTATTCCGAAACTCCATATCTTAGAGATCTGTGCAGGCATGCACCCACATCAATCACCTGGGAGAAGGGCTTTCCAAGCTTCAGCTTCCTGCCTGGTTTGTCCTAGAAATTAGACATGCCCTCTCACAGCAGCTGAGTTTCTGGCAAAGCCTAGCTGCAAACCTGGTTGGCTTCCATCCACCAACATCCTGTTCCTATGCTAGTATAAGTGGCTGCTCAATGGGGCTCACTGTGTCCCTTGGCCCTGGAGAGGTTGCATCATCTCTCCCAGATGCACTCCAAGCTGGGAAACTGCCTTTTCCATGTGACACAAGGGATCCTCAGACCACGCTCTCCATTCTGGGGTCTCTCCCCTCCTTCCTCACCAGAGCACCCCTGATGTGGCAGACCTCCAAAACTTCAGACTGCTTTCCACTCTCCTTTTACCAAGCAATGGTATTAGGGAAGAGGTTTTTTTGTGTGTGTGCAATTCCCTGAATGTGCTTGCATTCTTTCTCTATTGCTCTGATCTTTGTGATCAGGGCTCCTTCCCCAAAACAATACTCACAGCTTTCCCCCAATTCAACTTTCTGCCTTTTCCTACCTTCCACAATGTTACTTTGATTTTCTTCATCCTCGGATTAATTTCTTGGGTGAACAAAATTATTTGTTATTTATCTAGCTGTTTCAAAGAATGAGGCAAGCCTAGTGTTTGCCAACTACACTATCTTAACTCCTTCCTCAGTAATCTTTATCATAAGGTTATTTGATGAACCATTCTTAATGTTTTTAAAGAATTCATAAACTTCATGAAATAATTATTAAAAGGCAATTTCTGGGTGTCTCATAGTATATTCAGGGAAGGTTGAAACTATGTGTCCTCTAAGGTTTCTTGCAGTGTTCATGTCTTCCATCCTATCAAATAGTGAGAAGAAAATATGCATACTAGGCAGGAATGTGAAGTTCTAGAGTCCTGAACAAAAATCTTCCCAAATGTACAATGTAATTATGGCTATATCTATTTCTTAAGACACTTAATTTTTTAAGCCAAGGATTCCCAAACATTATTTTTACATTATGGAGATTTGGAGACTCCAGGTCTCCACAGCTCTCCTGATTACCCCAGAGGTTGAAGAGATTGCTTTTTCTTTTCACATCAGTATACTACATCCAAATCTTTTGAAAATATATGCTGTGAAACACCTCAACTTCCACCTATAAAAAAGGGATAATAGTATATGATTTTCTGGGTTATACGGGGCAGCCCAGGTGGCTTAGCAGTTTAGCGCTGCCTTCAGCTCAGGGTGTGATCCTGGAGACCTGGGATCGAGTCTCACATCGGGCTCCCTTCTTGGAGCCTGCTTCTCCTTCTACCTGTGTCTCTGCCTTTCTCTCTGTCTCTGTCTCTGTCTCTCTCTCTCTCTCTATCTCTCTCTCTCTGTGTCTCTCATGAATAAATAAATAAAATATTTTTAAAAATGCTGGGTTATAAATAAAAGTTAAATAAAATTGATGCCTCAGAAAAATCTCATGGTCTTTTTTAGTAAATTTTCATTACATAAGCTGGCTTCTTTCTTCCTGGAATGCTTGACTTCATTCCTCACCTGGCTTTTAAATTTTTTAATTAACTAATTAATTTTCTATTGAAGTATAGTTAATACACAATATTAGCTTTGTTTCAAATATACATCTTAACAATTTTACATGTCTATGCATTATGATATTTTCACCAGAAGTGTAGCCCCCATCAGTCATTATACAATGATATTACAATGCCTTTGAAAATATTCCCTATACTGTACCATATATTGACATGATTTATTAATTGCATTACTAGAAGCATTTATCTCCCTTCACTCATTTTACCCATCCCTACAGCCCCACTCTATGAAAACCATCACTTTGTATCTATCATCTATCTATCTATCTATGTATCTATCTATCTATCTAGAAATCTATCTATCTAGCTATCATCTATCTTTCATCTATCTATCTATCATCATCTATCTATATCTCATATGTTCATCTATGAATGGGTAAGAGGGTTACTTCCCTATCTTAGCTGTTGTCAATAATGCTACAATAAATATTGAGTTGCATATATCTTTTCAAATTAGTGTTTTGTTTTCTTTTTAAAATTTTATTTATTTGTTCATGAGAGACACAGAGAGAGAGGCAGAGACATAAGAAGAGGGAGAAGCTGGCTACCTGCCAGAAGCCTGATGTGGGATTTGGTCCCAGAACTCTGGGACAACCTGAGCCAAAGGCAGACGCTCAACCACTGAGGAACCCAGGTGCCCGTGTTTTTGTTTTCCTTGGGAAAATACTCATTAGAATTATTGGATCCTATACTGTTTCGGTTTTTCATTTTTGGAGGAAACACCATACTGTTTTCCACAGTAGTTGCACCAAATTACAATCTTACTAATGATCCAGGTTTGCTTTTTCTCCACATTCTCACCAACACTTTTGTTTTTACCCACTTAGACAGTTGGGAGGTGATATCTCATGATGATTTTGACATGGATTTCCCTGATGATTATGATGTTGAATATCTTTTCATGTGTCTGATGGCCATGTATATATCTTCATTAGAAAAATATCTATTCAGGTCCTCTGCCCGTATTTTAATTGGATTGTTTGGGTTTGGGCTTTTCTTTCTTTCTTCTTTCTGTATTGTATAAGTTCTTTATATTTTGGATATTAACGACTCATTGGATATATTATTTACAAATGTCTTCTCACATGGGTAGGTTTCCTTTTTGTTTTGTTCATGGTTTTCTTTGCCGTGAAAACCCTTTTTATTTTGGTGTTGTCCTAATAGTTTATTTTTCCTTTTATTTCCCTTACCTTAGGAGAACTTTTCCTAAATATGCTGCTGCTAAGGCCAATGTCCAAGAGATAACTGCCTATGCTTTATTTTGACAATTTTTTTCTTTCCAGTTTTATGTTTAGGTCTCATATCCATGTTGAGTTTATTTTTGATACGGTGTAAAAAAAAAGTGTTCCTCTTCCATTCTTTTGTATGAACCTGTCCAGTTTTTCCAGTACCATTTACTGAAAAGAATTTATTTTCTCAATTATATATTTTTACCTTATTTTTTTCCAAATTAATTGACCATATACCTGTAGGTTTATTTCTGGACTCGCTTTTCTGTTCTATGTGCCTATTTTTTGTGCAAATATCATACCGTTTTGATTACTGCAGCTTTGTATTATGTCTTGAAATCTGGGTTTGTGGTACCTCCAGTGTTTTTTTTCCAATGTTGCTTTGTTTATTCAGGATATTTTGTGGTTCCATACAAATTTTAGTATTATCTGTTCTTGTTTTGTGAAAAAATTTCCTTGGTATTTTATTAGGGATTACGTTGAATTGGTAGACTGCTTTGGGTGGTATGGACATTTTAACAATATTAATACTTCCGGTCCATGAGCTCAATATATCTTTCCATGTATTTGTATTGTCTTCCATTTCTTTCATCAGTATTTTATATTTTTTCAGAAGATAGATCTTCCATGTCCTTGATTAAGCATATCACTAGATTTTTTTATTTAATGCAATTATAAATGGAATTATCTTCTTATTTTCTCTTTCTGCTATTCCATTATCAGTGTCTATGAATGCAACTTATTTGTGTTCATTAATTTGGTGTGATTAAACTTTAATGAATTGATCTATTATTTCTCATATTTCTTAGTGGAGTCTTTAGGGTTTACTATGAATAGTATCATGTCATCTACAAATAGAAAGAAATAACTTCTTCCTTAACAATTTGGTTGTCTTCTATTCCTTGTACTGGTTTGATTGCTGTGGCTATAACTTCCAGTACTATGTTGAATAAAAGTGATGGAATGGACATCCCTGTCTTGTACCTGACTTTACAGGAAAAGCTCTCAATTTTGCATAGTTAAGTATGATGTTCCTTGTGGGATTTTCATTTAGCCTTTATTATATTAAAGTATGTTCTCTTTAAACTCACTTTGTTGAGAGTTTTTATCATGAACAGTTGCTAATTTTTTCGAAATGCTTTTCTTTGTACCTATTGAGATAATTTATTTATTTTTGTATATTCTTTTATTGGAGTTCTATTTGCCAACATATAATATAACACCCAGTGCTTATCCCATCTCATCCCGCCTAATGCCCCCCTCAGTGCCCATCACCCAGTCACCCCATTCCCCCGCCCCCCTCCCCTTCCACTACCCCTGGTTCATTTCCCAGAGTTAGGAGTCTCTCATGTGCTGTCAAGCTCTCTGATTTTTCCCACTCATTTTCTCTCCTTTCCCCTATGATCCCTTCACTATTTTTTTATATTCTTCATATGAGCGAAACCATATGATGATTGTCCTTCTCTGATTGACTTACTTCACTCAGCATAATACCTTCCTATTCCATCCATGTCCAAGCAAATGTTGGATATTTGTTGTTTCTAATGGGCCTATTGAGATTATTTAATGTTTTTTTCCTTTGTTTTGTTGATGTGGTGCATCAAGTTAATTGATTCATGAATATTAAACCATCCTTGCACCCCAGACTAAATCCCACTTGGTTGTGGTGAATGGCCCTCTTAATATATTATTGAATACAGTTTACTAATATTTTGTTGAAGATTTTTGCACCTGTGTTTATCTATATACTGTTTTGTTTTGATGTCTTTGTCCTTTTAGATATCAAGATAATGCTAGCCACATAGAATGTATTTGGATGTTTTCTTTCTTATCCTATTTTTTAGGAGAATATGCATTAACTATAGTTTTAAGAAAATAGGTATCAATTCTTTCTTAAATACTTTATAGTATTTACTTGAGAATCCATGTGGTCCTGAACCCTGTTTCTGTTTCTGTTTGTTTGATTTAGATTACCAGTTCAACTTCTTCACTGGTAAAGATTTTTTTTTTTTTTGTAATCAGATTTTCCATTCCTTTCTTTTTATATAATTTTTATTGGAATTCAATTTGCCAACATATAGCTTTCTGATTACATTTGGAAAATTGTATGCAATAGGAATTCACCCATGTCTTTTATGTTTTCCAGTTTTCTAGCATATACTTTTCCATACTATTCTGTTATACTCTGTTGTGTTTCTGTGGTGTTGGTTTTACTTCTCCCCTTTCATTTCTGATTTATTTATTTATGTCTTCTCTCCATTTTTCTTGATAAAATTAGCAAAACTTTATCAAATTTGTTGATATTTTCAAGAACCAGATCTTAGTTTCATTATTTTTTTCTATTTTGTTTGTCTTTACTTCATTATTTTTGCTCTTTTCTTTATTATTTTCTTCCTTCTATTAGACCTGTGATTTATTTATTTTTATAGTTCCTCTAGGTGTATGTTTAGATTGTTTATTTGAAAATTTTTGTTTATTTGTTTCTTGAGGTAGGCCCGCATTGCTATAATTTTCCTTCTTAGGAATGCTTTTTGCTACATCTCAAAGATTTTGGAACACTGTGTTTTCATTTTCACTTGTATCCATGAATTTTTATTTCCTTTTTTATGTCTCTTGATTATTTTTTAGTCTCCAATGTGTGTTTTTCCAATTTTTAAAATTGTTATTAATTTCTAGTTTCATACTGTTGCAGTCAGAAAAGATGCCTGATATTATTTTAATTTTCTTAAACGTAATAAGACATGTTTTATTGCTCAACATGTGATATACCCTAGACAGTATTTTATATGCACTTAAAAACAATGTGTATTCTGTTGTTTTGGGATAAAGAGTTCTGTATACATCTGTTAAGTCCCTCTGACCTAATGTGTCATTTAAAGGCAATATTTCCTTTAATTTTTTTTTTGCCTGGATGATATATCCATTGATTTAAGTGGAATATTAATGGTCCCTGCTATTATTGAATAGCAATTTTTCTTTTTATGTCTGTTACTATTTGCTTTATGTATTTTGGTGCTCTGAAGTTGGGTGCATATATATTTAAAATTGTTACATCCTCATTTTGGGTTGGCCCATTTAACATTATGTGATGCCCTCTTTATCTCTTTTTTTTTTTTACAATATTTTTAAAAGTCTCTTTTGTCTGGCATATGCATTGTTACCCTGGCTTTCTTTGAATCCCTATTTTCATGGAATATCTTTTTCCATTTTTTCACTTTCACTCTCTCCATGACTTTAGGTCTGAAATGAATCTCTGATAAGCAGCATATAGGTAATTTCCACTTTTTCTAACCCATTATGCAACCCTATGTCTTTTGATTGGAGCTTTAAGACTATTTACATTTAAAGTAATTGTTGATAAGTATGTACTTGTTCACTTTTTCTTCATCATTTTTGGTTGTTTTTGCAGTAATTCTAAGTTTACTTTTTCTTCTTCTCTTTCCTTGTGAATGGTGATGGTAATGTTATGCTTGGCTTTGTTTTCCTTTATTTTTTTGTTTATCTGTTATAGGTTTTGAGTTTGTTATTTTTATGAGGCTCCTACATAGGATCCCAAGTATATACAGCAGTCTGTATTAAGTTGGAAGTCCATTTAAGTTCAAATACATTATAAAATAACTTTTTTTACTCCCTCCTCCATGTCTTATGCATATGTTGTCATATTTTATAAATTTTTATTCATAATTTTCTTATTAATAATTTTTTTCTACTTAAAGAAATCCCTTTAACATTTATTGTAAGCCTGGTTTAATAGTGATAAACTCCTTTAATTCTTTTTGTCTGGGAAACTCTTTATCTCTCCTTTAATTCTGAGTGATAATCTTGCTGTGTAAAGTATCCTTTTTAAATTTTTTATTGGAGTTTAATTTGACAACATATAGCATAACATCCAGTGATCATCCCGCCAAGTGCCCCCCTCAGTGCCCATCACACATTTACCCCAAACACCCATCTACCTCCCTTTCTACTACCCCTTGTTCATTTCCCAGATTTAGGTGTCTCTCATGTTTTGTCACCCTCACTGATATTTTCACACATTTTCTCTCCTTTCCCTTTATTCCCTTTCACTAATTTTTATATTCCCCAAAAGAATGAGACCATATAATGTTTGTCCTTCTCCAATTGAGTTACTTCACTCAGCATAACACCCTCCAGTTCCATCCACGTTGAAGCAAATGGTGGGTATTTTTTGTTTCTAATGGCTGGGTAATATTTCATTGTATATAGAGACCACATCTTCTTTATCCTTTCGTCTTTTGATGGACACCGAGGCTCCTTCCACAGTTTGGCTATTATGGACATTGCTGCTATAAACATCAGGGTGTAGGTGTTCCCAGCGTTTCACTGCATCTGTATCATTGGGGTAAATCCCCAGCAGTGCAATTTCTGGGTTGTAGGGCAGATCTATTTTTAACTTTGTGCGTGTGTATGTGTAAAGTATTCTTGATAGTAAGGTACTTTTTCCATTTCAGTCCTTTGAATACATCATACCTCTATTTCTGAGGTCACCTACATGGGGAGAACAGAGGAAATGAGAAGTTGTTATACTTTCCATCACTATCCTCAAGGTGAGTAGGAAATGTTTGGTTTGCTTCCTCCTCAAATTAGGATTGATCCAAAGAGAATTTTCCATGATTTTTGAGAGCAACAGAGCAAAAATTTATTTCTCACCCAGATATTCACAAAACTATATCATATGGAGCTGGTATAAAACTTGTGGTACAGGGGATCCCTGGGTGGCACAGCAGTTTAGCGCCTGCCTTTGGCCTGGGGCACGATCCTGGAGACCCGGGATCGAATCCCACGTCAGGCTCCTGGTGCATGGAGCCTGCTTCTCCCTCTGCCTGTGTATCTGCCTCTCTCTCTCTCTCTGTGTGTGTGACAATCATAAATAAATAAAAATTTAAAAAAAAAGAAAAAGAAAAACCTTGCGGTACAGTGTACTTAGGTAAAGAGAAAATGGAAGTCAGCCTCACAATTCCCTGCCACATTTACATATAAACACTCAACACAAAATGACGTGGTTCCAAGAGAATAAAAGTGGAATCTGGGGAGTTAAAAGGGAAATGTGGATCAGAGAGCTACCAATTTGAATATGGGGGCAGGCAGCATAAAAGGAATATTTTTTTAAATAAATCTATTTTTTATTGGTGTTCAATTTGTCAACATACAGAATAACACCCAGTGCTCATCCCGTCAAGTGCCCTTTCAGTGCCCACCACCCAGTCATCCCCACCCCCCACCCACCTTCCCTTCCACCACCCCTAGTTTGTTTCCCAGAGATAGAAATCTTTCATATTCTGTCTCCCTTTCTGATATTTCCCACTCATTTTTCGCCTTTCCCCTTTATTCCTGTTCACTATTTTTTATATTCCCAAAATGAATGAGACCATAAAATGTTTGTCGTTCTCCAATTGACTTATTTCACTCAACATAATACTCTCCAGTTTCATCCACATTGAAGCAAATGGTGGGTATTTGTCTTTTCTAATGGCTGAGTAATAATCCATTGTATATAGAAACCACATGTTCTTTATCCACTCATCTTTCGATGGACACCGAGGCTCCGTCCACAGTTTGGCTATGGACATTGCTGCTATAAACATTAGGGTGCAGGACTCCTGCCATTTCACTGCATCTTTATCTTTGGGGTAATTCCCATTCAAGATTTAGAAACCTATTACCATGTTCTGTCTGTAACTTACCTTTTTCCACACAACCTCTTTACTCTTCTGAAATTCTATAGATGTATTTATTTATTTATTTATAAAGATTTTATTTATTTATTCATGAGAGACAAGAGAGAGAGAGAGAGAGAGAGAGAGAGACAGAGAGAGACAGAGAGAGACAGAGAGAGAAGCAGGCTCCATGCAGGGAACCTGACATGGGACTCGATTTTGGGTCTCCAGGGTCATGCCTGGGCTGAAGGTGGCCTTAAACCACTGAGCCACCCCGGTTGCCCAAATTCTATAGATTTAAACATAGTGAGTTGGGTTAAAGTCACTTCTTAGTTCTATCACTGGAAACAGGTTTTCTTTTATTGAACCAAAATGATTATGTCAAGAATTGAGTATCTAATTTAATAAGGATTTTTTACTGAATATGTAAGTAAGATATGTCCATTGTAGACCATTTGGAAACAAAGATATAAAGCAGAAAATAAAAATCATGCATAATCCCAATACCCAAAGGTATCCACTACTATCATTTTTGTAAAATTTGCAAACCTTTCTTTCATCAACTTGCATGCACAAGCATAGGAATATATGCACACACACACACACATACCCCTTACATATTTTGTATCATAACTATACATACAATTTTGCCTTCTGATACTCTTTACCATGATATTTTTCTCATGTCAATATTATTTGATAATGTGACTTGAATGGCTGCTCAGAATTCGAATGAGAATATAGAAGAAACAATATATTACCTTATTGTAAAAATTAAGATATATCGATATTTTACTCTAAAAAATGTAATGGGATAATTCTATTTTTGGCCAATATGGAATTGCCTCTTACTGTCAGTTCATTTCTCATACAACTAAAAATAAAGCATAGGGAGACTCTGAAGAAGAATAAGAGCCTAGAAAACTTAGGACTTGAGCAACATAAAGAAACATCCTGTTGGATTTTGTTTTCTTCTTATATATACTGGACAACCTGATGGAGAAATTTGCAACACAAAATTGCCATTAAGAACAAAAATAAAGGCCCCAAAGAAAGCTGACTTTCTTTCCAAAGCACCTGGGAAAGGGTTACAGAGTAGAACAGAGAGCATTTTTTACATTGCCCACCCGAGAAAAATCAAACACCAATGGAGAAATTGCTCCCCAATTCTTCCATCAGGGTGATATTTGTAGGACTTCCATCCCCCTCCTAGAAATAGTAGGCAGCACTTTGATTCCACTATTACAGTGGTATCAAAAGGCCAAGTAGGAAAATGGGCTTCCACTTCCACCCAACAGAGATTAAGTAGAAAGAGTAGTGTGAGACACTGCTAATTGTCCCTCTTCTTCTCAACCACCTTTTTCCAGTGTCAGAGGGGCCCTGTGGAAAGCTGAAGTTCTAACTTCACCCAGAAACAACAAAATAGAATGATGTAGTTCAAAACATTCTACTTTCAACTTCCCTAGTTTCAGTGGGGCCACAGAAAAATTGAGCTTTCATTCTCATCTAGCATAATTAAAATAGAATAAGATAGTGTAAGGAAGTCCAATTGACATCTTCTCTTCCATCCCTTGCTGGAAATGAGGTTTCGACGGAGCTGAACTTCTGTCATAATCCATCAGCAGTGTCAGAACAAGGCTATGCAATGCAGTGCTTGACAGTATTCTACTTACACCAATCTGAAGTCAGTGGGAACTCATCTTCCACAAATAACTTAAATACATGAGATAGAACAAGTGAAAAGTGGTGCTTGTTATCTACCACATCTACCCTCATTTTTGCAGTGAAAAGTAGGGAGCTGAACAGTCACCCAAAGCCGGTGGCAATTAGACAGTACAATCCAGTGCAACATTTTTACTGGGAAGGTATCAATAGGACGGAAAAGAAAACCCATCTGTTATACTATTACCCATTGGCAAAATGACAGTGCAAGTTAGGGCCCTGCTTTGGCCAGGATGGTATCAGTAGGGGCCAGTTGGAATTAAACATCCATCCCTCAAATTTGCAATCACAGATGTTGTATTATCGGTCAGATGTTTTAAAGCAGCAGCCATAAGTATGTTTCAGTTAATAATTGTGAGCACTCTAGAAACAAATGGAAAAAAAATCACAACAAAAATTAGAAAATATTAAATGAAATCAAAGGGAAGTTGTACAATCACTAAATATCGCAACTGGAATAAATAATCTTTCTGTGTGGCCAAGTAATAGGTTGGAGACAATAAAAGAAAGAATCCATGAACTAAAACACAGAACAGTAAAAAATATCAAATTGAACAACAGAGAGAAAATAGATCAAAACAAATTAGAGACTCAAGAATGATGGACAATAATGAAATAAAAGATCTGACATTCATGTTGTCAGGAAAGAAGGAAGAATTTGAGGTCAAGGGGTATTTCAGTTAATAATGGCTTTAAACTTCCAAAATTTGACAAGTGTCATACATATACAGATTTAAGATAATAAAACCAAAAAGAATCCACATTAAGAGATAGCATATACAAAAAGAAATGTTGGGAAATATCAGGAAGGGAGACAGAACATAAAGACTCCTAACTCGGGGAAACGAACTAGGGGTGGTGGAAGGGGAGGAGGGCGGGTGTTGGAGGGGAATGGGTGACGGGCACTGAGGTGGACACTTGACGGGATGAGCACTGGGTGTTTTTCTGTATGTTGGTAAATTAAACACCAATAAAAGTTAATTAAAAAAAAAAAAAAGAGATAGCATATACACCCAGAAATGCACTACTGGGTATTTACCCCAAATATTCAGATGCAATGAAACTCTGAGACACTTGCACCCCAATGTTAATAGCAGCAATATCCACAATAGCCAAACTGTGGAAGGACCCTTGATGTCCTTTGACAGATGAATGGATAAAGAAGATATGGTATATATACACAATGAAATATTACGCAGCCATTAGAAAGGAGGAACACCCACCGTTTGCTCCAATGTGGATGGATCTGGAGGGTATTATGCTGAGTGAAGTAAGTCAATCGGAGAAGGACAAACTTTATATGTTCTCATTCATTTGGGGAATATAAAAAATAGTGAAAGGAATAAAGGGGAAAGGAGAGTATACGTATGGGAAATATCAGAGAGGGAGACAGAACATGAGAGATTCCTAACTCTGGGAAACGAACAAGGGGTGGTGGAAAGGGAAGTGAGCATGGTGTTGTGGTGTCTGAGTGATGGACCCTGAGAGGTGCACTTGATGGGATGAGCTCTGAGTCTTATGCTATATATTGGCAAATTGAACTCCAGTAAATAAAATATACGAGAACAAAACAAAACAAAGCTGTAGATTATTATTTAGTTTAGCTGATACAAACTACGCTATGTATATTACATAAGAAACAGAATTTTAGAAATTAAAAATAAATAATAAATAAATAAATAAATCCACAGGTAGGCACACCATCATGATAAAGACAAAAAACTGAGAAGTAAGATGATAGATATATTTAACTAAATAAAACTATTTTCTGATCAAAAATATCTAATTAAAATTCAAGAGAGAAACTAATGTACAATAATTATTTGAGTTGCTTATAGGGACACCTGTGTGGCTCAGTGGTTGAATGTGCCTTTAGCTCAGGGCATGATGTTGGGTCTGGGGATGAAGTGCTGCATCGGGCTCCCTGTGAGGAGCCTGCTCCTCCCTCTTCTTATGTCTCTGCCTCTCTATCTGTGTCTCTCATGAATAAATAAATAAAATCTTAAAGAAAAAGAAGAAAAGAAGAGGAAATACTTAAGGGGATGGAGTAATTGGGTAACTGGCACTAAGTAGGACACAGATTGAGATGAGCATTGGGTGTTATATTTTATATTGGCAAATTAAATTTAACAATCACTGTTTGCAAAAGACCTACTACACTCAGTTCCCCTCTCTCCCCAGTCTGTTGTCCAAGAGATTTTCTTCTTGTGTGAACCCAATGACCCACTCTCTCAACCCCTCTTTCTTTCTGTCCTTTTTCTCTCCTCATAGAAAGGGCACCCTCCCACCCACCGCACTGCAGTTTTTCTTTCTCCAAACGCTCTTCCACAAACCTCACCCCTTCCGTACTGTCTCCCGTCAATAGTGGAGATACTCCTAATCCACACTGATTTCATGGGTGTTTCAAATGATCTTACCTCAATACAACTGTGTTCCAGGGGTGAGGAAAGCCCATGGTCTCCCTACTTCTCTGCTATCTTAATATCTTCCCCCATATCTACATATTTTAAGTTTCTCTTTTTATCCTTAACTTTTGATATTTTCATTATAATATGTTTTTGTGTGGACCTTTTCAATTTTTAAAAAAGTATTTTATTTATTTATTCATCACACACACACACACACACACACACACACACACACACACACACACACAAGCAAGACATAGGCAGAGGGAAAAGCAGGCTCCATGCAGGAAGCCCGATGTGGAAATCGATCCCAGGACCCCAGGATCATGCCCTGGACCAAAGGCAGATGCTCAACCACTGAGCCACCCAGGCACCTCTCTTTTCAATTTTATTTTCTTGATAATTACCTGGGCTTTTTGTATTCACTCTTATTTCGCAATGTTATGGAAGTCTTAAGCCATTATTTCTGAAAGTAATTTTTCTGCCCCTTTCTCTCTTTTTCTCCTGGGATTTCCATAAATTAAATGTATTCCAGGAGGGAGGGGCAAGATGGCGGAGGAGTAGGGTCTCCAGGTCACCTGTCCTCAGCAAATTACCTAGAAAACCATCCAATCATCCTGAAAACCTACGAATTCGGCCTGAGATTTAAAGAGAGACCAGCTGGAACGCCACAGTGAGAAGAGTTCGCGCTTCTATCAAGGTAGGAAGACGGGGAAAAAGAAATAAAGGAACAAAAGGCCTCCGGGGGGGAGGGGCCCCGTGAGGAGCCGGCCGAGGCCGGGGCGAGTGTCCCCAGGACAGGAGAGCCCCGTCCCGGAGGAGCAGGAGCTGCACCGACCTTCCCCGCGGAAAGGGGCTCCCCGGGAATTGGAGCAGGATCCCCAGAAAGGCGGGGACGCCCTCGGGCTCCCTGGGACAGTAACAGAGGAACTGCGCCCCGGGAGATGCGCCGAGCTCCCTAAGGGCTGCAGCGCTCGGCGGGACCCGGAGCAGCTCGGAGGGGCTCGGGCGGCGGCTCCGCGGAGGGGGCTGCGGGGCTCCGGGAACAGCTCGGCGGCGGCGGCTCGGGCAGAGGAAGAAGCTCCGCGCGGAGGGGGCTGCGCGGCTCCGGGAACAGCTCGGAGGGGCTCGGGCGGCGGCTCCGCGGAGGGGGCTGTGCGGCTCCGGGAACAGCTCAGCGGCGGCGGCTCGCGCAGAGGAAGAAGCTCCGCGCGGAGGGGGCTGCGCGGCTCCGGGAACAGCTCGGAGAGGCTCGGGCGGCGGCTCCGCGGAGGGGGCTGCACCGCCGGGAGCGCGAATCCAACAGCGCAGGCCCCGGAGCACAGGGCGCCGGAACACAGCCCAGGATCCGGCCTCCCCCGGGACAGGCAGAGGCCGGGAGGGCCCAGGACAGCGAGGACGCTCCTGCCTGGAACTGAGCAGATCAGCGGCCCCGCCCCGGAGCCCCCAGGCCCTGCAGAAGGAGAGCCCCGGAGCTACTGCGGGGGCTGGATCCAGGGTCCCAGAGCTGCCCCCGCCACTGTGGCTTCCTCCCGGGGCCTCACGGGGTCAACAACCCCCACCGAGCCCTGCACCAGGCAGGGGCAGAGCAGCTCCCCCAAGTGCCAACACCTGAGAATCAGCACAGCAGGCCCCTCCCCCAGAAGACCAGCGAGACGGACCAGTTCCAAGGGAAGTCAAGGGACTTAAACTACACAGAATCGGAAGATACTCCCCCGTGGTTTTTTTTGTTTTTTGTTTTTTTTTTGTTTTTTTTTTTTTTTGTTTTGCGCTTTTTTTTTTTCTCTCTTTCTTCTTGATTTCTGATTGCTTCCCCCACCCCCCCTTTTTTCTTTTTTCTCCTTTCTTTCTTTTTCTTTCTTTTTCTTCTCTTTTTCCCCTATTTTTTTCTTCTTTCTCTTTTTTCTTTTTCTCTTTTCTTTCCTTCTCTCTCTTTTTCTCCTTTTCCCAATACAACTTGTTTTTGGCCACTCTGCACTGAGCAAAATGACTAGAAGGAAAACCCCTCAAAAAAAAGAATCAGAAACAGCCCACTCTCCCACAGAGTTACAAAATATGGATTACAATTCAATGTCAGAAAGCCAATTCAGAAGCACTATTTTACAGCTACTGGTGGCTCTAGAAAAAACCATAAAGGACTCAAGAGACTTCATGACTGCAGAATTTAGATCTAATCAGGCAGAAATTAAAAATCAATTAAATGAGATGCAATCCAAGCTAGAAGTCCTAACGACGAGGCTTGACGAGGTGGAAGAACGAGTGAGTGACATAGAAGACAAGTTGATGGCAAAGAGGGAAACTGAGGAAAAAAGAGACAGGCAATTAAAAGACCATGAGGATAGATTAAGGGAAATAAATGATAGCCTGAGGAAGAAAAACCTACGTTTAATTGGGGTTCCCGAGGGCGCGGAAAGGGACAGAGGGCCAGAATATGTATTTGAACAAATCCTAGCTGAAAACTTTCCGAATCTGGGAAGGGAAACAGGCATTCAGATCCAGGAAATAGAGAGATCCCCCCCTAAAATCAACAAAAACCGTTCAACACCTCGACATTTAATAGTGAAGCTTGCAAATTCCAAAGATAAGGAGAAGATCCTTAAAGCAGCAAGAGAAAAAAAGTCCCTGACTTTTATGGGGAGGAATATTAGGGTAACAGCAGACCTCTCCACAGAGACCTGGCAGGCCAGAAAGGGCTGGCAGGATATATTCAGGGTCCTAAATGAAAAGAACATGCAACCAAGAATACTTTACCCCGCAAGGCTTTCATTCAAAATAGAAGGAGAGATAAAGAGCTTCCAAGACAGGCAGGAACTGAAAGAATATGTAACCTCCAAACCAGCTCTGCAAGAAATTTTAAGGGGGACTCTTAAAATTCCCCTTTAAGAAGAAGTTCAGTGGAACAATCCACAAAAACAAGGACTGAATAGATATGATGACACTAAACTCATATCTATCAATAGTAACTCTGAATGTGAACGGGCTTAATGACCCCATCAAAAGGCGCAGGGTTTCAGACTGGATAAAAAAGCAGGACCCATCTATTTGCTGTCTACAAGAGACTCATTTTAGACAGAAGGACACTTACAACCTGAAAATAAAAGGTTGGAGAACCATTTACCATTCAAATGGTCCTCAAAAGAAAGCAGGGGTTGCCATCCTTATATCAGATAAATTAAAATTTACCCCGAAGACTATAGTGAGAGATGAAGAGGGACACTATCTCATACTCAAAGGATCTATCCAACAAGAGGACTTAACACTCCTCAATATATATGCCCCGAATGTGGGAGCTGCCAAATATTTAAACCAATTAATAACCAAACTCAAGAAATACCTTGATAATAATACACTTATACTTGGTGACTTCAATCTAGCTCTTTCTACCCTGGATAGGTCTTCTAAGCATAATATCTCCAAAGAAACGAGAGCTTTAAATGATACACTGGACCAGATGGATTTCACAGATATCTACAGAACTTTACATCCAAACTCAACTGAATACACATTCTTCTCAAGTGCACATGGAACTTTCTCCAGAATAGACCACATACTGGGTCACAAATCGGGTCTGAACCGATACCAAAAGATCGGGATACTCCCCTGTATATTCTCAGACCATAATGCCTTGAAATTAGAACTTAATCACAACAAGAAATATGGAAGGACCACAAACACGTGGAGGTTAAGGACCATCCTGCTAAAAGATGAAAAGGTCAACCAGGAAATTAAGGAAGAATTAAAAAGATTCATGGAAACTAATGAAAATGAAGATACAACCGTTCAAAATCTTTGGGATGCAGCAAAAGCAGTCCTGAGGGGGAAATACATCGCAATACAAGCATACATTCAAAAACTGGAAAGATCTCAAATTCAAAAGCTCACCTTACACATAAAGGAACTAGAGAAAAAGCAACAAATAGACCCCACCCCCAGCAGAAGAAGAGAGTTAATTAAAATTCGAGCAGAACTCAATGATATCGAGACCAAAAGAACTGTGGAACAGATCAACAGAACCAGGAGTTGGTTCTTTGAAAGAATTAATAAGATAGATAAACCATTAGCCAACCTTATTAAAAAGAAGAGAGAGAAGACTCAAATTAATAAAATCATGAATGAGAAAGGGGACATCACTACCAACACCAAGGAAATACAAACGATTTTAAAAACATATTATGAACAGCTGTACGCCAATAAATTAGGAAATCTAGAAGAAATGGACGCATTCCTGGAAAGCCACAAACTACCAAAACTGGAGCAGGAAGAAATAGAAAACCTGAACAGGCCAATAACCAGGGAGGAAATTGAAGCAGTCATCAAAAACCTCCCAAGACACAAGAGTCCAGGGCCAGATGGCTTCCCAGGGGAATTCTATCAAACGTTTAAAGAAGAAATCATACCTATTCTACTAAAGCTGTTTGGAAAGATAGAAAGAGATGGAGTACTTCCAAATTCGTTCTATGAGGCCAGCATCACCTTAATTCCGAAACCAGACAAAGACCCCACCAAAAAGGAGAATTACAGACCAATATCCCTGATGAACATGGATGCAAAAATTCTCAACAAGATATTAGCCAATAGGATCCAACAACACATTAAGAAAATTATTCACCATGACCAAGTAGGATTTATCCCTGGGACACAAGGCTGGTTCAACACTCGTAAAACCATCAATGTGATTCATCATATCAGCAAGAGAAAAACCAAGAACCATATGATACTCTCATTAGATGCAGAGAAAGCATTTGACAAAATACAGCATCCATTCCTGATCAAAACCCTTCAGAGTGTTGGGATAGAGGGAACTTTCCTCGACATCTTAAAAGCCATCTACGAAAAGCCCACAGCAAATATCATTCTCAATGGGGAAGCACTGGGAGCCTTTCCCCTAAGATCAGGAACAAGACAGGGATGTCCACTCTCACCACTGCTGTTCAACATAGTTCTGGAAGTCCTCGCCTCAGCAATCAGACAACAAAAAGACATTAAAGGCATTCAAATTGGCAAAGAAGAAGTCAAACTCTCCCTCTTCGCCGATGACATGATACTCTACATAGAAAACCCAAAAGCCTCCACTCCCAGATTGCTAGAACTCATACAGCAATTTGGTAGCGTGGCAGGATACAAAATCAATGCCCAGAAATCAATGGCATTTCTATACACTAACAATGAGACTGAAGAAAGAGAAATTAAGGAGTCAATCCCATTTACAATTGCACCCAAAAGCATAAGATACCTAGGAATAAACCTAACCAAAGAGGTAAAAGATCTACACCCTAAAAACTATAGAACACTTCTGAAAGAAATTGAGGAAGACACAAAGAGATGGAAAAATATTCCATGCTCATGGATTGGCAGAATTAATATTGTAAAAATGTCAATGTTACCCAGGGCAATTTATACGTTTAATGCAATCCCTATCAAAATACCATGGACTTTCTTCAGAGAGTTAGAACAAATTATTTTAAGATTTGTGTGGAATCAGAAAAGACCCCGAATAGCCAGGGGAATTTTAAAAAAGAAAACCTTAGCTGGGGGCATCACAATGCCAGATTTCAGGTTGTATTACAAAGCTGTGGTCATCAAGACAGTGTGGTACTGGCACAAAAACAGACACATAGATCAATGGAACAGAATAGAGAACCCAGAAGTGGACCCTGAAATGTACGGCCATCTAATATTCGATAAAGGAGGAAAGACTATCCATTGGAAGAAAGACAGTCTCTTCAATAAATGGTGCTGGGAAAATTGGACATCCACATGCAGAAGAATGAAACTGGACCACTCTCTTTCACCATACACAAAGATAAACTCAAAATGGATGAGAGATCTAAATGTGAGACAAGATTCCATCAAAATCCTAGAGGAGAACACAGGCAACACCCTTTTTGAACTTGGCCACAGTAACTTCTTGCAAGATACATCCACGAAGGCAAAAGAAACAAAAGCAAAAATGAACTATTGGGACTTCATCAAGATAAGAAGCTTTTGCACAGCAAAGGATACAGTCAACAAAACTAAAAGACAACCTACAGAATGGGAGAAGATATTTGCAAATGACATATCAGATAAAGGGCTAGTTTCCAAAATCTATAAAGAACTTATTAAACTCAACACCAAAGAAACAAACAATCCAATCATGAAATGGGCAAAAGACATGAAGAGAAATCTCACAGAGGAAGACATGGACATGGCCAACATGCACATGAGAAAATGCTCTGCATCACTTGCCATCAGGGAAATACAAATCAAAACCACAATGAGATACCACCTCACACCAGTGAGAATGGGGAACATTAACAAGGCAGGAAACAACAAATGTTGGAGAGGATGCGGAGAAAAGGGAACCCTCTTACACTGTTGGTGGGAATGTGAACTGGTGCAGCCACTCTGGAAAACTGTGTGGAGGTTCCTCAAAGAGTTAAAAATAGACCTGCCCTACGACCCAGCAATTGCACTGTTGGGGATTTACCCCAAAGATTCAGATGCAATGAAACGTCGGGACACCTGCACCCCGATGTTTCTATCAGCAATGGCCACAATAGCCAAACTGTGGAAGGAGCCTCGGTGTCCATCAAAAGATGAATGGATAAAGAAGATGTGGTTTATGTATACAATGGAATATTACTCAGCAATTAGAAACGACAAATACCCACCATTTGCTTCAACGTGGATGGAACTGGAGGGTATTATGCTGAGTGAAATAAGTCAATCGGAGAAGGACAAACAGTGTATGTTCTCATTCATTTGGGGAATATGAATAATAGTGAAAGGGAATATAAAGGAAGGGAAAAGAAATGTTGGGAAATATCAGGAAGGGAGACAGAACATAAAGACTCCTAACTCGGGGAAACGAACTAGGGGTGGTGGAAGGGGAGGAGGAGGGCGGGTGTTGGAGGGGAATGGGTGACGGGCACTGAGGTGGTCACTTGACGGGATGAGCACTGGGTGTTTTTCTGTATGTTGGTAAATTAAACACCAATAAAAGTTAATTAAAAAAAAAATTAAATGTATTCCAGTTTATGTTTTCTCGTATGTCCCTTCAGCTGTCATTATTATTATTATTATTATTATTATTATTATTATTTAATATTATTATTTTGCTTGGGGGGGGTAGTTCCACTGCTTTGTCTTCTGGGTTACTGACCCTTTCTTCTTCATTTGGTTTGCTATAGAACCCCTCTAGAGCATTTTTTTAATTTCAGTTATATTTTTCAGCAGTGTGAATTTTGTTTGGCATTTTTAATATTCTCTATATTTTGTTGAATTTATCCCTCTTCATTCAGTTCTCTCTCATGTTTGGTGTGCATCTTTTTGACTGTTACATTGAACTCTTTATCAAGTAGATTACTTATCATTGTTTCACTAAGGGTTTTTTTCTGATCACTTGTTCTTTTATTTGGAACACATTTCTGTTTCTTTATTTTGCTTTACTGTTTGTGTTTGTTTCTATGTGTTATGTAAAACAGCTGCCTCTTCCTGTCTTGAATGAGTTGCCTGTGAGAGAATGAAACTTATCTTTTAACTTTGTCCTAGCTCTTAGATGTCTCCCAAAGTTTTGAGTTTGTCTAATAAGCCTGATATCTTTTTGCTATGTTCCCACATTTGAAGGTGTGCCAATATCTTTTAGTGTTCCTACAGGAGTAATCTGTTAGCATCTAGGTCCAGGCTGATTGGAAGATGGACCCTCGGTCATTACCTTTTAAAGTATTCAAATATATACAGTCCTATGGGGTCACAATTGTAATCCATGCTGGTCTTAGACCAGGTGATCCCTGTGTGACTGTTGCAAAAATTGGAAATCAGATAAGGATATAACCTCCTTTTGAGGAGGTACCAGCAAGTGGTAGTGAGGGGAAGGGAAATGCAAAGATGGTGTCTCCCAACCTACCTTCTCTGGGAGCACCTCTGTGGTCCCAACATGTGGCAAACCTGAAGTCTTATCCTTAGGCTGCAGCCTGAGGGCTCATAAATAGGACTTTTTTCAAAGAAACAGTGCAGTTTCAATCTGTTGTCTATGTAGTGCCCTGTTTGCTAAGAACTTTCCAATTACAGTCCCATGTGACCCAGGAACTCTAGCCTTTCTGGATACCAGAGCCATGTGAATACAGAATTCCCCCTATGCACATTGAAAACAACTACTGGTTTAATAATAACAGCAGGAGAGTTCAGACCCGGAGCATGATTGCTAGCTCTCACAGGGCCATGAGAGAGCACAAATCTTGAATATGACTGTCAAAGCTATCAAGGTAGGAGAGTGCAAAAATGGCACCCACCAGTGCCGCTGTGCTCAGAGTACCACCAGAACCCTGCCCTTCCAGCATACACTTGAAGTTTAACAAATGAGTCTCCTTCACATATACTCTCAGTGCTTTTCAAATTGCTGCTTTTGTATTGGTCCCTAAGGTGAATGAGCTTGCGTGTGATTTTTTAAAAAAGTATCTCAATTTGGGCAGCCCTGGTGGCCCAGCGGTTTGGCGCCACCTTCAGCCCTGGGTGTGATCCTGGAGATCCGGGATCGAGTCCCACGTCAGGCTCCCTGCATGGAGTCTGCTTCTATCTGTCTCCCTCTTCCTGTGTCTCTGTCTCTCTCTGTCTCTCTTTCTGTCATGAATGAATAAAATTAAATCTTTTTAAAAAAGTATCTCAATTTCCCTCCACCCCTTTAGTGTATCCTGAATATGAATCCCCTTCATTTTCAAAGCCATACATTTTAGGAGCTTATCTCTCTACTGCAGGTGTCATAGGTTGGGGTGCTAAATGTGGAGCAAACCCTTCTCACTTCTAAAGGAGAATCTACATTTGGTTATGTAAGTTCCCTCCCAACTGTTGGTTACTGTCCCCAGGGTTGAGTTTTTGGCAAGACTGTATTCCTGCTTTTCTTACCCATCTTGATGGGGTTTTCTTATCATTTGTTGTAAAGGAGCTATTCAGATAATTTTCAGGTCTTTTTCAGAGGGAATTTATCCATAACTGGCTGCAGATTCAGTTTGTTCATAGGAGAAGGTAAAGTAAGAATCTTCCTAGGCAGCCATCTTGGACCTTGAGAACTGAATTTCTTTTTATTCTGTAAACATGTTTTTCTTTAGTCAATCAGGTGTAATATATCTGATATAAATCCTTGTTTAGTAAGTCCAACTCCTGGGCTTTCCCAAATATAATTTTTATTGACTTCTTTTTCCCTGTGGACAGGACAACCTTTCTTGATTTTTGCATGTTTCATATTTGTTGTTGTTGAAAACTGGTATTTCAAATAGTATAATGTGGCAGCTCTGAAAATCAGATCCCTAAACTGAAGATTTTGTCTTTTTTGATATCTTTTGATGTTTTTCTTACTGCTACTATTGCTTCATGTGTTTAGTAACTTTTGAGTGCTGTAATGTCTGTATTGTCTTTTTTTGCCAATGAATTATCTACTTGAATACTTTAGTTGTCAGTTAATTAATCACAATGATATTCTTAAATGTTCTGGTACATTAAGTATCTCATGCTGAGAAATTCTGTGTGTGTGTGTGTTGGGTATGTGTTCAATGTTGTGGTAGGTAGTTTACTTTGCTACCTTGGCTTTTACATACTGCTTGCACAGAGCCTTGGGATCAACATATGTAAAAGACAGGGGCCTCACAGTCTTTCCTGGAATGTACACATAATGCATATAATCATGACCTTCTGGATTCATAGGACCAAGTCAGAAATCTTAAAGTCACATATAGATATATATTATTCTTGAATTTCTTTTTAAAAATATTTTATTTACTCATGAGAGACACAGAGAGAGAGAGAAATGCAGACATAGGCAGAGGGAGAAGCATGCTCCCTGTGAGGAACCGGATGTGGGACTGGATCCCAAGACCCCAAGATCACTACCTGAGCCAAAGGCATATGCTCAAATACTGAGCCACAAGGGCACCCCTATTCTTGATTCTCATTTCAAGATTTTTGTCAACTTTGCCACACCCGCCCACACCTTCAATTCTTATCATCACCACAGGCTGCTGTATTAAAGAATTGCTACTGGTTGTTTCCAACACTCTGGCGAAATTGTCATTTTTAGTAAGAAAGGAAATGCCTGAGTCAGATCAAATGAAAATACTGCCTAAAAAGTGAGTTTCAAGGAAACTTACAGATAGGACACATAAAATTGATTCTTTATGATTAAAATGTTCAGGGAGATTTATTTTATTTTTTTAAGATTTTATTTATTTATCTATGAGAGATACACAGAGAGGCAAAGATATAGGCACTGAGAGAAGCAGGCTTCATTCAGGAAGCCCATTGTGGGACTCGATCCAAGGACTCCAGGATCAAGCACTGAACTGAAGGCAGATGGCCAACTGCTGAGCAACACAGGCGACCTGTTCAGGGAGGTTTAAAACAATTCTGTTCCTCAGGTCCTAGATGCTGGTCTTCAAGGAATAGTTATGAACCTATTGGTTTTTTTTTTTTTTTAAATTAACTTTTATTGGTGTTTAATTTACCAACATACAGAAAAACACCCAGTGCTCATCCCGTCAAGTGTCCACCTCAGTGCCCGTCACCCATTCCCCTCCAACACCCGCCCTCCTCCCCTTCCACCACCCCTAGTTCGTTTCCCCGAGTTAGGAGTCTTTATGTTCTGTCTCCCTTCCTGATATTTCCCAACATTTCTTTTCCCTTCCTTTATATTCCCTTTCACTATTATTCATATTCCCCAAATAATGGATGATACAGAGATAGGGAGAGGAAGTTGAAAATAGGGCAAATTAATGCTTGTTTGTTTCCCAGAGTTAGGAGTGTCTCATGTTCTGTCACCCTCTCTGATTTTTCCCACTCATTTTCTCTCCTTTCCCCTATAATCCCTTTCACTATTTTTTATATTCCTGTATGAGTGAAACCATATAATGTTTGTCCTTCTCTGATTGACTACATCACTAAGCATAATACCCTCCAGTTCCATCTATGTCTAAGCAAACAGTGGGTATTCGTCGTTTCTAATGGCTGAGTAATATTCCATTGTATATAAACACCACTTCTTCTTTATCCATACATCTTTCCATTAACACCAAGGCTCCTAAAAGCTTGGCAATTGTGAACATTGCTGCTGTAAACATTGGGGTGTAGGTGTCTCAGCATTTCACTGCATCTGTATCTTTGGGGTAAATACCCAGTAGTGCAATTGCTGGTCATAGGGAAGCTCTATTTTAAGCTCTTTGAGGAACATCCAAACAATTTTCAAGGGTGGCTATACCAGTTCACATTCCCACCAAAAGTGCATGAGGATTTCTCCATATCCTCTACAACAATCGTTGTTTCCTATCTTGTTAATTTTCACTATACTCAGTGGTGTGAGGTGGTATCTCATTGTGGTTTTGATTTGTATTTCCCTGATGGCAAATAACGCAGAGCATTTCCTCATGTGCTTGTTGGCCATTTGTTTGTCTTCTTTGGTGAAATGGCTGTTCAGGTGTTTTACCCATTTCATTATTGGATTGTTTGTTTCTTGGGTGTTGAGTTTCAAAAGTTATTTATACATCTATAAATAGATGTATAAATATCCAATATATCAATATATCCAATATATCCAATATATCATTTTCAAATATCTTCTGCCATTTTATAGGTTGACTTTTAATTTTGTTGACTGTTTCTTTGGCTCCGCAGAAGCTTTTAATCTTGATTAAATCCCAATAGTTCACTTTCACTTTTGTTTCCCTTGCCTACATAGATGTATCTTGTAAGAATTTGCTGTGGCCAAGTTAAAAAAGGGTGTTGCCTGTGTTCTCCTCTAGGATTTTGTGGGGTTTTTTTTTTTGTTTGTTTATTTGTTTGTTTCTTGGTTTTTTTTGTATATTATTTTTTATTTTTTTAATATTTTTTCCTTTATTTATTTATGATAGTCACAGAGAGAGAGAGAGAGAGAGAGAGAGGCAGAGACACAGGCAGAGGGAGAAGCAGGCTCCTTGCACCGGGACCCCGACGTGGGACTCGATCCCGGGTCTCCAGGATCACGCCCTGGGCCAAAGGCAGGCGCCAAACCACTGCGCCACTCAGGGATCCCTGTATATTATTTTTAATTGGAGATCAATTTGCCAACATATAGCATAACACCCAGTGCTCATCCGAAGTGCCCCCCTCACCCAGTCCTCTAGGATTTTGATGGATTATTTTGCCACATTTAGATGTTTCATACATTTTGAGTTTATCTTCGTACATAGTGTAGGAGAATGGCCAAGTTTCATTCTTCTGCATGTGGTTGTCCAATTTTCCCAGCAACATTTATTGAAGTTACTGTTCTTTTTCAGTGGATAGTCTTTCCTGCTTTGTTGAATACTAGTTGACCATAGAGTTGAAGGCCCATTTCGTGGTTCTTTATTCTGTTACATTGATCTGTGTCTGATTTTGTGCCAGTAATACACTGTCTTGATGATCACAGCTTTGTAGTACTACTTGAAATCCAGCCTTGTGATGCCCCCATCTCTGGTTTTCTTTTTCAATATTACCCTGGATTTTCGAGGTCTTTTCTGATTCCACACAAATCTAAAGATGACTGGTTCCAACTCTCTGAAGAGAGTCCATGGTATTTTGATAGGGATTGCATTTAACGTATAAATTGCCCAGGGAAGCATAGACATTTTCACAATATTAATTCTTCCAATCCAAGAGCATGGAATATTTTTCCGTTTCTTTGTGTCTTCCTCAATTTATTGCAGAAGTCCTCTGTAGTTTTTAGGTATAGATCCTTTACCTCTTTGGTTAGCTTTATTCCTAGGAATCTTATGCTTTTGGGTGCAATTGTAAATGGGATTGAGTCCTTAATTTCTCTTTCTTCAGTCTCATTGTTAGTGTATAGAAATGCCACTGATTTCTGGGCATTGATTTTGTATCCTGCCACGCTACCAAATTGCTGTATGAGTTCTAGCAACCTTGGGGTGGAGGCTTTTGGGTTTTCTATGTAGAGTATCATGTCATCGGCGAAGAGGGAGAGTTTGCCTTCTTCTTTGCCAATTTGAATGCCTTTAATGTCTTTTTGTTGTCTGATTGCTGAGGCTAAGACTTCCAATACTATGTTGAATAGCAGTGGTTAGAGTGGACATCCCTGTCTTGTTCCTGATCTTAGGGGAAAGGCTCCCAGTGCTTCCCCATTGAGAATGATATTTGCTGTGGGATTTTCGTAGATGGCTTTTAAGATGTCGAGGAAAGTTCCCTCAATCCCAACACTCTGAAGTGTTTTGATCAGGAATGGATGCTGTATTTTGTCAAATGCTTTCTCTGCATCTAATGAGAGAATCATATGGTTCTTGGTTTTTCTCTTGCTGATATGATGAATCACATTGATTGTTTTATGAGTGTTGAACCAGCCTTGTGTCCCGGGGATAAATACTACTTGGTCATGGTGAATAATTTTCTTAATGTGTTGTTGGATCCTATTGGCTAGTATCTTGTTGAGAATTTTTGCATCCATGTTCATCAGGGATATTGGTCTGTAATTCTCCTTTTTGGTGGGGTCTTTGTCTGGTTTTGGAATTAAGGTGATGCTGGCCTCATAGAACGAATTTGGAAGTACTCCATCTCTTTCTATCTTTCCAAACAGCTTTAGTAGAATAGGTATGATTTCTTCTTTAAACGTTTGATAGAATTCCCCTGGGAAGCCATCTGGCCCTGGACTCTTGTGTCTTGGGAGGTTTTTGATGACTGCTTCAATTTCCTCCCTGGTTATCGGCCTGTTCAGGTTTTCCATTTCTTCCTGCTCCAGTTTTGGTAGTTTGTGGCTTTCCAGGAACGTGTCCATTTCTTCTCGATTGCCTAATTTATTGGCATAGAGCTGTTCATAATATGTTTTTAAGATCGTTTGTATTTCCTTGGTGTTGGTAGTGATCTCTCCTTTCTCATTCACGATTTTATTAATTTGAGTCTTCTCTGTCTTCTTTTTAATAAGGTTGGCTAATGGTTTATCTATCTTATTAATTCTTTCAATGAACCAACTCCTGGTTCTGTTGATCTGTTCCACAGTTCTTTTGGTCTCGATTTCATTGAGTTCTGCTCGAATTTTGATTAACTCTCTTCTTCTGCTGGGTGTAGGGTCCATCTGCTGTTTTTTCTCTAGCTCCTTTATGTGTAAGGTTAGCTTTTGTATTTGAGTTCTTTCCAGTTTTTGAATGGACGCTTGTATTGTGATGTATTTCCTTTTTGGTTTCCACACCAAGGCAAGGTAAGCAAAAGCAATTGTGAACCAGTGCAGCCACTCTGGAAAACTATGTGGAGGGTCCTCAAAGAGTTAAAAATAGATCTGCCCTACAACTCAGCAATTGCACTGCTGGGGATTTACCCCAAAGATACAGATGCAATGAAACACCGGGACACCTGCACCCCGATGTTTATAGCAGCAATGTCCATAATAGCCAAACTGTGGAATTAGCTTCGGTGTCCATCGAAAGATGAATGTATAAAGAAGATGTGGTTTATGTATACAATGGAATATTAATCAGCCATTAGAAATGACAAATACCCACCATTTGCCTCGACGTGGATGGAACTGGAGAGTATTATGCTGAGTGAAATAAGTCAATCGGAGAAGGACAAACATTATATGGTCTCATTCATTTGGAGAATATATAAAATAGTGATAGGGAATAAAGGGGAAAGGAGAAAAAATGAGTGGGAAATATCAGAAAGGGAGACAGAACATGAAAGACTCCTACCTCTGGGAAACGAACTAGGGGTGGTGGAAGGGTAGGTGGGCGGGAGGTGGGGGTGCCTGGGTAACGGGGATTGAGGTGGGCACTTGACGGGATGAGCACTGGGTGTTATTCTATATGTTGGCAAATTGAATACCAATAAAAATAAATTTATAATAATAACTAAATAAATGGGACTATATTAAAATAAAATATTTTTCACAGTGAAGGAAACCACAAACAAAATGAAAAGGTATCCTATTAATGCGAGAATATATTTGCAAATCATATATCTGATACAAATTTTATATCTAAAATATATAAAGAACTCATTCAACTCAACAACAATAAGAAACAACTCAATTGAAAAATGGTCAGAAGATATATTTTTCAAAAAATGTATATAGCGAATAGTCACATGAAAAGGTATTCTATATTACCTATTATCAAGGAAAATGCAAATGAAAACTACAATGAGATCATTTCACACTGGTTAGAATGGGTATTACCAAAATGACAAGCGAATAGTCACATGAAAAGGTATTCTATATTACCTATTATCAAGGAAATGCAAATTAAAACTACAATGTGATATTATTTCACACTGGTTAGAATGGCTATTACTAGGAATAATAACAAGGACAAGGAATAATAAATGTTTGAGAAGATATGAAGAAAGTGGTATCTATGTACACTTTCTGTGGAAATAAAATTTGGTGTAGCCTCTATAGAAAAAAAGATTGAGATTCATCAAGGAATTAAAAATAAAATTACCTTATTATCCACCTCTTTCACTTCTGAGTATTAAATGAAGAATACACAGATACCAATTTGAAAAGATACCTCCACTTTCATGTTCATTTCAGTATTATTTATAATAGCCATTACAATACATAAAAACAAAGTTTCCATCATTGGATGAATGGATAAAGAAGATTTTGTATGCATGTTCAATGGAACACTACTTGGCCATAAAAAGAAGTAATTCTTGCAGTTGAATGGGCCTTGAAGGACATTATGGTAAATGAAATAAGTCATATGGAGAGAAACACTATGATTTCATTTATATGTGGAATCTAAAAACAAGAAACAAATAAACAAAACAAAAGCCAACTCATAAATACAGGGAACTGAATGGTGGTTACCAGAGGAGGAAATTTAAGGATGGAAAAAATGGATATGTGTCTCAATTACATAGAGATGGATTGTAAGCAGCCTTATGGTGGTGATCATCTGTAGCATATACAAATATGGAATTATTATTTTTTAAAGATTTTTATTTATTTATTCAAGAGAGACACAGAATGACAGAGAGGCAGAGACACAGGCAGAGGGAGAAGTAGGCTACATGCAGGGAGCCTGTTGTGGGACTTGATCTCAGGCCTCCAGGATCACACCCTGGGCCGAAGGCAGGCGCTAAACCGCTGAGCCACAGGGGCTGCCCGCAAATATAGAATTATACTGTTATTCACTCAAACATACCATGTATACCAATTTTACCTCAAAAAGAAGTATGTCTTATTATTGTTTCCTTCTTGTTCCTTTTTAGTCATTGCTGCACTATTATTCCCCTGCCCCTTGTTTTAATTATTAGTATTGTAAATAACTATTGTAGCGAAAGGTAATTAGATAGGTAAATTTAGCATACAATGATGATACCTAATATAGCAGAGCCATGGAAGGGAAAATGTTTAGAATTCATGGTAAAAGTCTTAATTCTCCATCCTCCCTCCTAAAAATAAAAAGGAATTTTCAGGGTTGTAGAATTTCCTTATTTATGTTACCTTTTCAGTTTCTGTCATCCTTTGTATATTCTGTCACCCCTCAAGCAACTATAGAATAATGAAAGAAAAAGAAAAAAAATATCATCTTATATAAGGGGGAAAACAAAGTGGGTAAAAAAGTTTGGATAATCTTGTAACATGAAAAGCAGTATATTTACCATATAAAAAAATCCCCACGTTGTATATTCTTTCTATTTTCTTTTGAAAAAGCTGGTTATCTCAATAGTACCCTGTGACTGCTACAAGAAATATGATAAAATCATTGCAGTCAATGAGAAAAAATAAAACTGTTTATGCTTTTTAACTTCCTCACTCAGAACCTATTTGTTTCAGCCTTTAAATTGTGTGTTTGGAAGTGGTGCTGATAACCCAGTAAGTACATATGTTGGCTGTATATTTAGGCCAATGTTGACAAGAGTGGTTGAAGTTATGCTTCTATTTTCTTTCCTGGCTCTACCTCAGACCAGAAACTGTTAATATCTACAGAAAAGAATGACTTTTATTTTTTTATTTTATTTTAATTTATTTTACTATTTTATTTTATTTTATTTTATTTTATTTTATTTTATTTTATTTTATTTTATTTTATTTATTTGACTTCTATTTTAGTGTGGCCTAAAGAAACTATACTCTCATATTCTAATTATTCTTCAGAATAACTGCCCATAACCTACCCACAGCAGTCAGATGAGTATAAGCAAAACAAGGAAAAAGCTGAAGGAATTTGAGGGTTTTTAAAAACTGTATAATGATTATACCATGAATAATCCTGCTATTTATAGTCTTTTATGCTTCATTTTGGCCTGACATTAGTTTATTAGGTTACTCTTGTTCACCATAGTCCTAGTGAGTTATTTCTAATTTGAGGAGTGGTACTAAAACTCCAGAAAACATGAGTATCTTTCACATAGCAGCTGATTCACCATGTGTTAATTAGCTTATGTTTATTTTTATTCTATTTCAAAAATATTTCAAATCCAACAACTTCTAATTGCCACCACCACATCCGTAGCTCAGGTTCACATGTGACCTACTACAATAGTCTCTTCTCTTCTACAATCCATTCTATATACATCAGGCAGAGTAATTGTCTCAAAATAAAATGTCAACAGTGTAATTACCATGTTCAAAACTGTATGCTGATTCCAATGACCAAACATACTCTTTATACCTTCATTTGGCACTCCTTCCTCCCCCCTCACTACTATACTGCCATACTGGCCTTTTATTTTTTGTATATGTTTTATTGGAGTTCTATTTGACAACATATAGTATAAAACCCAGTGCTCATCCCATCAAGTGCCCCACTCAGTGCCTGTCACCCAGTCACCCCATCCCCCCTTCCACAACCCCTTGTTTGTTTCCCAGAGTTAGGAGTCTCTCATGTTCTGTCACCATCTCTGATTTTTCCCACTAACTTTCTCTCCCTTCCCCTATAATCCCTTTCAGTATTTTTTATATTCCCCATATGAGTGAAACCATATGATTGTCCTTCTCTGAAAGACTTACTTAACTGAGCATAATACTCTAAGAACCCATCCATGTTGAAGCAAATGGTGGGTATTCGTTGTTTCTGAGGGCTGAGTAATATTCCACTGTATACATAGACCACATCTTCTTTATCCATTCATCTGTCAATGGACACTGAGGCTCCTTCCACACTTTGGCTGTTGTGGAATTGCTCCTATAAATATCAGGGTGCAGGTGTCCTGCCATTTCACTGCATCTGTGTCTATGGGGTAAATCCCAAGCAGTGCAATTGCTAGGTCATAGGGCAGTTCTATTTTTAACTCTTTGAGGAACCTCCACACAGTTTTCCAGAGTGGCTGTTTCAGTTCACATTTCCACTAACAGTGCAAGAGGGTTCCCCTTTCTCCACATCCTCTCCAACATTTGTTGTTTCCTGTCTTGTTAATTTTCCCCATTCTCACGGGTGTGAGGTGATATCTCATTTGTTTTTGATTTTTATTTCCCTGATGGCCAGTGATGCAGAGCATTTTCTCATGTGCATGTTGGCCATGTCTATGTCTCTGGTGAAACGTCTGTTCATTCCATTTGCCCATTTCATGATTGCATTGTTTATTTCCTTGCTGTTGAGTTTAATAGGTTCTTTACAGATCTTGGATACTAGCTCTTTATCTGTATGTCAGTTGCAAATATCTTCTCCCATTCCATAGGTTGTCTTTTAGTTTTCTTGTCTGTTTCATTTGCTGTCCAGAAGCTTTATATCTTGATGAAGTTCCAATAATTCATTTTTGCTTTTTTTCCCTTGCCTTCATGTATGTATCTTGCCATAAGTTGCTGTGGCCAAGTTCAGATATGGTGTTGCCTGTGTTCTTCTCTAGAATTTTATGGATTCCTGTCTCACATTTAGATCTTTAATCAATTTTGAGTTTATCTTTGTGTATGGTATAAGAGGATGGTCTAGTTTCGTTATTCTGCATGTGGCTGTCCAATTTTCCCAGTAACATTTATTGAAGAGAGTGTCCTTTTTTCCAGTGGATAGTCTTTCCTACTTTGTTGAATATTAGTTGACCAAAGAGTTCAGGGCCCATTTCTGGGATTCTCTATTCTGTTCCATTGATCTGTGTCTGCTTTACTGCCAGTACCATAATGTCTTGATGATCACAGCTTTGTACTACAACCTGAAATCTGGCAATGTAATGCCATCAGCTATGGTTTTCTTTTCTAATATTCCCCTCACTATTCAGGGTCTTCTCTGATTCCACACAAATCTTAAGATGATTTGTTCCAACTCTCTAAAGAAGGTCCATGGAATTTTGATAGGGATTGCATTAAATGGGTAAATTGCCTTGGGTAGCATTGACACTTTCACAATATTAATTCTTCCAATCCAAAACAAGGAATATTTTTTCATCTTTTTGTGTCTTCCTCAATTTCTTTCAGAAATGTCCGTAGTTTTCAGGGTATAGATAATTTACCTATTGGGTTAGGTTTATTCCTGGGTATCATATTCTTTTGGGTGTAATATTAAATGGGGTTGTCTCCTTAATTTCCTTTTCTCAAGTCTCATTGTTAGGGTACAGAAATGAGACTGATTTCTGGGCATTGGTTTTTTCATCATGCCAAACTGCCAAATTGTTGTATCAGTTCTAGATATTGATGTGGAGTCTTTTGGGTTTTCTACATACTGTATCATGTCATCTGCAAAGAGGGAGAGTTTGACTTCTTCTTTGCCAATTTCAATGCCTTTTATTTCTTTTTCTTGTCTGATTGCTGAGGCCAGGAATTCTAGTACTATTCTGAATAGCAGTAGTGAGAGTGGATATCCCTGTTCTGTTCCTAATCTTAGGGGGTATGCTCCCAGTGATTCCCCATTGAGAATGATATTTGTTGTGTTCTTTGCATAGATGGATTTTAGGATGCTGAGGAATGTTCCCTCTATCCCTATACTCTGAAGAGTTTTGATCAGGAATGGATGCGGTATTTGGTCAAATGCATTCTCTGCATCTATTGAGAGGATCATATGGTTCTTGTTTTTTCTCTTTTTGATATGATCTATCATGTTGATTGTTTTATGAGTGTGGAACCAGCCTTGTATCCTGGGGATAAATCCCACTTGGTCATGGTGAATAAAATTCTTAATGTATTGTTGGATCCTATTGGCTAGTATCTGGCTGAGAATTTTTGCATCTGTGTTCATTAGGTATATTGGTGTATAATTCTCCTTTTTGGTGGGGTCTTTGTCTGGTTTTGGAATTAAGGTGATGCTGTCCTCATAGAACGAGTTTGGAAGAATTCCATCCCTTTCTCTCTTTCGGATCAGCTTTAGTAGAATAGATATTTTTTCTTCTTTAAACCTTACATGGAATTCCCCTGAGAAGACATCTGGCTCGGGCCTTTTGCGTCTTGGGAGGTTTTTGATGACTGCCTCAATTTCCTCCCTGGTTATTGGCCTGTTCAGGTTTTCTATTTCTTCCCGTTCCAGTTTTGGTAGTCTGTGGTTTTCCAGACATGCGTCCATTTCTTCTAAATTGCCTAATTTATTGGCATATAGCTGCTCATAATATGTTTTTAAAATGGTTTGTATTTCCTTGGTATTGGTGGTGATCTCTCCGTTTTCTTTTGTGATTTTATTAATATGAGTCTTTTCTCTCGTCTTTTTAATAAGGCTGGCTAATGGTTTATCTATCTTATTGATTCCTACAAAGAACCATCTACTGGTTTTGTTGATCTGTTCCACAGTTCTTCTAGTCTTTCTTTGAATTCTGCTCGAATCTTTATTGACTCTCTTCTGCTGGGTGTAGGTTTTATTTGCTCTTCTCTCTCCAGCTCCTTTAGGTGCAAGTTTAGCTTTTGTTTTTGAGTTTTTTACAGTTTTTTGAGGGATGAATGTATTGCGATGTATTTCCCTCTCAGGACTGCTTTTGCCGCCTCCAAAATATTTTGAATCCTTGTATCTTCATTCTCGTTAGTTTCCTGGAATCCTTTTAATTCTTCTCTAATGTCCTGGTTGACCCTTTCATCTTTTAGCAAGATGGTCTTTAACTTCCACGTGTTTGAATTTCTTCCAAATTTCTTCTTGTGATTTAGTTCTAATTTCAAAGTGCTATGGCCTGAACATATGCAGGGAATGATCCCAATCTTTTGGTATTGGTTAAGACCTGATTTGTGACCCAGTATATCGTCTATTCTGGAGAAAGTTTCATGTGCACTGGAGAAGAATGTGTATTCAGTTGCATTTGGATGTTAAGTTCTCTAAATGTCTGTGAAATCCATCTGGTCCGGTGTATCATTTCAAGCTCTTGTTTCTTTGGAGATGTTGTGCTCAGAAGATATGTCAATTGCAGAAAGCGCCATGTTGAAATCTCCCTGTATTAGTGTACTATTATGTAAGCATGTCTTTAGTTTGGCTATTAATTGAAGGATATACTTGGCAGCTCCCACATTAGGGGCATAAATATTCATGATTGTTAGGTCCTTGTTGGAATGATTCTTTAAGTATGATAGAGTGTCCCTCTTGATTTCTTACTACAGTCTTTGAGATAAACTTTAATTTATGTGATATGAGGATTGCTTCCCCTGCTATCTTCTGAGGACCATTTGAATGGTAAATGTTCTCCAACCTTTTATTTTCAGGCTGTAGGTGTCCTTAGGTCTAAAATGATTCTCCTGTATACAGCAAAGAGATGGGTCTTGTTTTTTTTTTTTTTTTGCCAGTCTGAAACCCTGCGTCTTTTGATGGGATCATTTAGCCTATTCACGTCCAGAGATACTATTGAAAGATATGAATTTAGTGTCATGATAATACCTATTCAGTCTGTGTGTTTGTGGATTGTTTCTTTGGACATCCTCTTTCTTTTACAGAGTCCCCCTTAATAAATCTTGCAGAGCTCGTTTGGAGGTCACATATTCTTTCACTTTCTGCCTCTTTTGGAAGCTCTTTATCTCTCATTCTGTTCTTAATGAGAGCCTTGTTGGATTATTTTTGGTTGCATGTTCTCATTTAGGACCCTGAATATATCCTTCCAGTCTTTTCTGGTGTGCCAGGTCTCTGTGGAGAGGTCTGCTGTTAATCTAAAACTTCTCCCCCATATAAGTTGGGGATCTCTTGTCTCTTGCTGCTTTAAGGATTTTCTCTTTACCTTTGGAATTTGCAAGTTTCACTGTTAAATATTGGGGTGTTCAACAGTTTTTATTGATTTTAGTGGGATCTCTCTATCTCCTGGATCTGAATGCCTATTTCCCTCCCCACATTATTGACGTTCTCAGCTATGATTTGTTCAAATACACGTTATGGTCCTCTGTCCCTTTCGGCGCCCTTGGCACCCCAATTAAATAGGATAAACATTATATGTTCTTATTCATTTGGGGAATATAAATAATATTGAAAGGGAATAGAAGGGAAGGGAGAAGAAATGGGTAGGAAATTTCAGAAAGGGAGACAGAACATAAAGACTCCTAACTCTGGGAAACGAACTAGGGGTGGTGGAAGGGGAGGAGGGCGAGGGGTGGGGGTGACTGGGTGATGGGCACTGAAGGAGGCACTTGATGGGATGAGCACTGGGTGTTATTCTGTATGTTGGCAAATTGAAGACCAATAAAAAATAATTTATTATTTAAAAAAACGTGGATTTTTCCTTCTGAGGCTGTCCTTTATTTCCCTTAACCTTTCCTCATGATCTTTTAGTTGTTTTAATCTTTTTTCCTCCGCTTCCTTCCTTGCCATCAACTTGTCTTCTTTGTCACTCACTCATTCGTTTTCCACATTAACCGTCATTGTTAGGACCTCCAGTTTGGATTGCAAATCTTTTGATTGATTTTTAATTTTGGCCTGATTAGATCTAAATTCTGCAGTCATGACATGTCTTGATTCCTTTAAGCTTTTTTCCAGGGCCACCAATGGCTTTATAATTGTGCTTCTGAATTGGCGTTCTGACATCGAATTGTTTTGTTTTGTTTTAAGATTTTATTTATTTATTCATGAGAGACTCAGAGAGAGAGAGAGAGAGGCAGGGACACCGGCGCTAAACCACTGAGCCACCCAGGCTGCCCTCTGACATCGAATTGTAATCCAAATTCTTAACTCTGTTGGAGAGCATACTATTTCTGATTCTTTCTTTTGTGGTGAGTTCTTCTTTCTAGTCATTTTGATCAATGCAGAGTTGTTAAAAAGAAGTTGTATTGGGGGATCCCTGGGTGGCGCAGCGGTTTGGCGCCTGCCTTTGGCCCAGGGCGCGATCCTGGAGACCCGGGATCGAATCCCACATCAGGCTCCCGGTGCATGGAGCCTGCTTCTCCCTCCGCCTGTGTCTCTGCCTCTCTCTCTCTCTCTCTGTGACTATCATAAAAAATTAAAAAAAAAATTAAAAAAAAAAGAAGTTGTATTGGGAAAAGGAAGGAAAAAAAGAGAAAAAATGGG